>NC_060210.1:188066000-188710500 GCF_021130785.1 Homalodisca vitripennis
TCATCTCCACATTTTTTCACATGTTGTGAGTTTATGTTGACAACTGGTTTTGGGGATTATAGTTACCTGAGGGCAGGCGATGTTTACATTTCTTGTATGCTGGAAAATGGATCTCTGAGGTTGACGTTTAGCTTTAGCTTGGAACGTATTCTCTTCAAAACTCCTGGGTTGGATAGGATAAAAGTCTAGCTGTCACTTGTGCGGAAATTACCAACTAAATAATTTCCGTTACCTCTTTGGTATATCAGTATAGTAACAGCCTATCATTTTGCCTTATACTGTGAATGTAGCAACATAATCTCTCATTTAGACCCTCTGCGGCCTGGTTATTAAGTCCAACTTCAACATCGATCGGGGTTAAATAAGTATAAAATAGTCCAGAATTGAACTTTGCAGTTTAATAAATTTATTAAAACCCACTATTAGTTACAATTTAATGTAAATTGAAATTCTAAAATGTGGCTTTAGGGGATTTAACATTTTTTGATCATGCTTATGCTCATCAGATGTTTAGGAGAAAAGGATTTAATGCAAAGAGACAAATTTTACATAAAAACAAATTTTACTTTATTAAAGTAAATTGTATTTCATGTTTCAGTGAAGGTTAAAGGTGCTACGACTGCATTCTACAAATATAAATTTGAAACAGAGTCAATTGCAACCAACGAAACCTGTGAAGTGATCCCAAGCGAAGGCACTAAAGGCGAAACGGAATTTGATATTGTGTGCTCTCGTAACGTTGAGTCAAACTTTATGTATGAATTTTATGATAAAACTTCAGAAGAAGCTGATGAAAAAACAATATTTAATGGTGAGTAAGAACAAGGTACCAACACGGTGGGTAACAGGTGTAATTCTTCAACGAGAACATTAATCATCGACAGGTTACATAACATTTATGACGATATTTAGCGTGGAATTACTAGATAGAGTAGGCGTAAATATTTTTCGATGCCATGAGTCATTGAAATTTGAAACGCTCGAGCCATACTTAATAACGATGTGTAGTAGTCGATAACTTTCAGTTGGAGCTGAAAAGGGTGAACAAGCCTAATGAAAATGTAAGGAAAACCACTTCACATGGAAGTATAAAATAACACGTGTTCATTTTACCATGATAAAAATGTAAAATGAAGAGCTTTTTGAACATAATTCCTTTCCAAAGTATATTTATTGTGTTGTTCATAGTAATAGACGTAAGTTAATGCTCATATGAGTATGTATTAAAATGTAACTGTTGTACTTACAGGAGTTTTAGAGAGCAATTTTACCCACAAATGTTTATTGTAATTTAATACAAATATTTGCCAGTTAAATAGCTTTATTTTTAGTCCATGAAGTTATTTAGGATTTCTTCTCAAAGACTTGTAAGTGAAGAAAGAATCTTAATAATTTGGACAAACATAATGAGTGAAGTTGAAAATACGATGAAGCAGAAAAATCATTTTCGGGAACTTCTTATGTTAGTGGTTTAGTTCTTATTTGTTGCGACGTTATTCTAGTTGGTTTCATCTCTCCTCGTTATTTGGAAGTAAAAATAGTATAGAGGTCTTCTCCACATTTTTCTGTACCACTCCTGACGCCCTTTCATGGCATTGTAATCTAAAAGTGCCACATCTCAAAACGGTGTTATTGAATAAGACTTTTATGTGTGTTTTATTTCTCTCAGCTAAAAATAGTTTTAATACACAAAAGTTCAATTGTATCAACAGTCTGTTTAGAAAATAACTGAATTGCGTAGAATGATAACTAAATTACGAGTGTTTTGGTGAAGCCTATCTTGAAAGAGATGTCTAACCCCACCTTTTCCCCATGGAACTAGTAGCATGTCCATTACATATTGAGAGAAATACCAATTTAAAAAGCATTACATCCAAGAAATTATTGATCGTGACGACGAAAGAACTCTCAAGATTTATGACGAACCTACAAAAGTGTCTATATATTGTGTGAAACCAGCTTTCATGCTGTAAGAAGTACCTGCATCTGTTCCTGATGCCCAGCTGTTCCTACTACTACACCTTTACCTAAATTTACAAAGAGTTCGTTTCACGGATGTTTTGGACTTGTAGCCAAAGTCACTGCACATTGGGTTTATGGGGCAATAGTTCCCCATATTTCAGTTCCTGGGAACGGGGATTGTTGATATTAAGACAGTTTTGTTTCTTAACTTTGTAATATATTGTAGGCAATCTATCAATTGTATTCAATATGGTTATTTAATATGGTTATATATATATATATATATATATATATATATATATATATATTTATATAAAAAACCATAAATATAAATAAATAATAATTAATAATTAATTAATTTTTATATATAATTTGGTGTGTATATATATATATATATATATATATATATATATATATATATATATATATATATATATATATATGTATATCTGTATATACAAGTTTGGTTATTTAATACGGTTAAACCCAACATCTTTATTATAGAAATATTTTTTATTCCTCATTATAACCAAATATAGCATAAAATCTTCATTGGGATAAAATATTTTTTTGGTTGATTTTTTTCATTCGTCCATTTAAGTTGTTTGTTATTCTGTTTATCGGTTATTTTTTAATGTTTTAAAATCGTCCTTTATCATTTAAACATTTATTGTTTGATTATTCTTATGAATCATTGTTCTCAGTTATCTCAGATATTGTTTACCATAAAGCTAATAAATATATCTGCCAATGTAAGAAGAGTTTAGATGCGTATTGATTATTTCCTTGGAGGTATAAATTGTTTTTATGGGCCTTCAGATAGGACCTTGCCATTTTCAGCCATAACCATGCCGTTTTAATAAGTTTTTCAATTGTGGCTATCAAATTTATAGTGAATTAGTTTCTTTATTTTAGTGAACTTTTAGGGTTAGGAAAAAATGGCTTGCTTATCAATGTTTATATGTATTTTAAATGTTTATTTAAACGGCACTACTTGCCGTGTCGAAAACGTTAGGAAAATGGTTTAGTTTATTTAGGTTTCAAAGATATTTCAGTTTCGATCCATAAGAGACTCATTTAATATTAAAACACGTAAAGTAAATCCATAAATCTTGCAATTAGAATTTTTAAATATGGAATTATGCATATGTTCAGAGTTTTTTTAACTTTTTTCAGGAAGAATGTTGGGAACTTCATATCAAGGAGAGTTGCGTGAAGTTAAACTGACGAGAGGTAACGTCGTTGTGTATTTAATAAATAACCAGAATGGACTTTCACTGAGTAGACATATTTCTGTCACTGTAAGTACTTTTACTAGTAGGTTTCATTGGATTTAAATAAGATTGCAAGTCCTTTCAAATAAAGGAAATAATAAGCTTCGTTCCGTATAATATACATTCAATTGTATTTGAAAAACTAAAATTCGTTAGTGCTCTACTAATGAAATATATAGAACTCAATTAAAAAATCCAAGATGCAAGAAAAAGTACTCAAATAAAATATTAATAGTTTATTATGGATTGCTAATACATACTTTATTACGAGAAAGAATAAGAAACGTAGTGCCTTGAAAACTCCCAGTCAACCTCAGAGATCTCTTTCTTATCTAATCCCCACCCTTGTTGCTAATTAATTAGAAAGGGGGCACTTCTGACCTTAGGACGAGTGAGTTCCAATTTACCTTTTAAACACGATTTCTCTAGATATGAGTAAATCGATAGAATAGCGCCTCAAACACAACACCAGCCAATTTGGGTATTACATGATAAGCACACCATTACGGAAAATTCTCATAATCTGTAATGTCATATTATTTCTTAATTTATTATTAATGAATCCTTCTTTAAAGGATCAATAATTCAACTGCGATCTAAGACAATTTATTTGTGGACACAAACTTTTCTGCTGTACATATCCACTATAGACAATGCAACTTTAGCTTAACTTAAGACAAGTGTAAAATAGCAATCACTAACATTTAACTTCTTTATGAAAATATTCTATCAATATCAACTATGCTCATAGGTATCTAACTATCACTTTGTTCAATCATTTTATAAACTCGTGGTTTGTAATATTGTATTCAAGAGTTCTAAAAGAATCAAGAAACATTTTATATAATTATTTTTAAGCCTATATATAGTTTTGCATTACTATCGACTACCAATTTATGTGCATTTAACTATACCACTGCTGTTCTAGTTGTAGTGCAAAATTTTATATACTAGTACTACTTTAACTATATTAGACAATGTCAAAGACCAGTATAACTGTAGCTATAGTACACAATTTTATATACTAGTACGGCTTTAGCTATATTATTCAATGTTAAGTACAAAATGTATATAACTATAGCTATAGTACACAATGTTAACACAGCTTACCAAGAGTCACAATGTGTGGTGACGTCACTTAACACTACTGTGCCCCCCGGTATTGAACCTGTTGTATACCAGTACTATGCATACCAGTACTATGTATACCAGTACTATGCATATCAGTATTATGTATACCAGTACTATGTATACCAGTACTATGTATACCAGTACTATGCATACCAGTACTATGTATACCAGTACTATGCACACCAGTACTATGCATACCAGATACAGTATATGTATACCAGTACTATGTATACCAGTACTATGTATACCAGTACTATGTATACCAGTACTATGCATACCAGTACTATGTATACCAGTACTATGTATACCAGTACTATGCATACCAGTACTATGCATACCAGTACTATGCATACCAGTACTATGCATACCAGTACTATGCATACCAGTACTATGCATACCAGTACTATGTATACCAGTACTATGTATACCAGTACTATGTATACCAGTACTATGCATACCAGTACTATGCATACCAGTACTATGCATACCAGTACTATGCATACCAGTACTATGTATACCAGTACTATGCATACCAGTACTATGCATACCAGTACTATGTATACCAGTACTATGCATACCAGTACTATGCATACCAGTACTATGCATACCAGTACTATGCATACCAGTACTATGCATACCAGTACTATGCATACCAGTACTATGCATACCAGTACTATGCATACCAGTACTATGCATACCAGTACTATGCATACCAGTACTATAATGAAAAGTTTTACTACAATGTTACTTGTCATATACATTGTTTTATCGTCATGACGCTCTATTGCTCAACTGAAACATGTATCTAAGAAACTTAAATATCTCTTTCAAAATACGTTTAAACGTATAGGCGATAAACAGCTCAATGGGCGTGAAAATAATTTATATAACGGTTGTACATTACGTAGTCTACCATTATACTTGAAGCATCAACCAGTAGGAAAACACAAAAAGTATTCTATTCGTATATTTCTTCACATTCAAGTATTGTAATCACTTTCCTTCCCTAAATAAACATATCCGGTAAAAGGTACAACCTCGTCAAAAACTCAAAACGTTTAATGAAAGTTGAAACCAGAAAAACTGAAACGATGCCTGTTTTATAAAGAGCCAACCTAATAGTATAATCATCAGAATTAATACACAACCCTATTCACGAGATGGAATTAACAAATATCTTGGATGATGCTCACTCTGTGGGTACGATTTTATTGCTGTTGTAGTTTAATACAATTAATGCAGAAGGTGACGTACACCATAACACATAGGTCTAAATGTAAACGGAAAAGTTAAAGCAACTTTATGAATAAAAAAAAAACAAAGTAAAAGACGATTTTACCAACAAAAAATTTAAACTACTGATAAAGCTACTAATGAAATATTTTCTGTCTAAAAGAAACTATAAAATAAAATTTCCAGACAACTAGAATATTTTTATACAACCATTAGAGAAGTTTCTCTGTACACTGAAAAGGCCTTCTGCAAAAAGAAACAGTTTTAGGAATCCCATTTGAATCAAACCTGTTATTAGCGAGCTGCCATTGGAATTTAAGGCGTTTAAATGCAGTCTCGGACCTGTGCAGCCACCAGGGTGCATACAAAGGGCAACACCCACGACACGTCGCCTAGATGGGTGGCAAGAACTTGTCGTGTACTAAGGCTAAGAGAGAAGTGGTGATGAGTGTTACAGATATTTTCTGAAATGTGTTTAGAAATATATTTCTTAAAAAATGTTCAATATATTTCATTGAAACTTATGACTAAAAAGTTGGAAAAAAACTATTTTTTTTAATTTGATAACTTGATTAAAGTTTTAGTTTTTTACATTATGCAAAAACAGACGGAAATACGGTAAATTAAAAAAGATATACAATATTTAAAATTTTGTGTAATGCTATTGTAATATATTTACTGTGGATTTAAACATTAACAATTTCTTTCAGCTAACTGATTTGCAAATGTCAGACTCTGAGTTGGAAGAAAGATATGAGGCTATAGACGATATACTAATGACAGGAGACAAGCTAAGTAGGTAGACATATCAATAATTAGTTAATACTCGTATTATACAATTTGCAAAGCTATAAGTTACTTATACTTGACATTTTGGTAAAACATTGCAGTAAAAATGTGGTGTATTTAACTGAACGGATTTAGGACTTGGGTTCCTCAGTATTGTTTTAATAATGACTAAATTTAGAAAATAACAGTTAAAAATTATATTTCTAATAAGAGATCTAGAGCGTATTTTCATCGGTAAATAACACAACATTTTGCCGCTTTCTTCTATGTGAATTTAAGATACAAGTTTTGAGTATAGAAATACATAATATGGAGTTAATTATATCACTTCACAGTAACTACTTGTTCAAAAACAAGGCTTTTTTTAACAACATTACTTATAAATTCAATGTTTGCTGAGTGAATATTTAAGAGGAATAAATAATTAAAACGTGGATTACTCTTAAATATCCAGACATTATTAAATCTCAGATAAATATTTTACAATGTAGCATTTTATATTAATTTTTTTGTAAACTCAACCAAATAATCATTTATAAATACTAAATTAGACTTTTTATTTTGTAAACAATTTTTAAAGTTTATATTCTTAAATAAATATTTAGTACTTAAAATATTTTACATTATAACATGAATTGCAATGTAAGAGTGAAATTAACTTACTAAATTTTGGACTAACATAATTACCTTTGACAAGAAAATGTAGTTCATAGTTTTTACAAAGTTATGAAAGTAAGAAAAAAAATATTTTGAAGATCTATAAGGATCTTTAAATTTTAAAATTTGTGTTACCTCTTTACATTAAATGTAGGAATCTAAATATTTGTATAAGTCCTTACGCTTAAAAGGAGTAGGCTAAAAGTATATAACATTACGTATGAAACTCAAAACGACCCAAACAGCTAATTTATTACGCAGCTTGAGCCAGGGTATAAAATTTACAAAGTGTTTTATTACAGAGGCTATGCAGACCATATCTTACATCGCAGACATAATACCTCCTGACAAGGATAAGAGTGTGGTTTTAAACAGACTACTTGAATATGTTACTCAGGTCAGTATATACTGTAATATTCGTTACTGCAGTTGCTTCGTAATACATAAATAAATGTGATATGTAGTATAAACTGTTGATGAAATTATTGGTAGTTGTTTTGATGGTCCTTCGTTTGTGTGACGTTGGTTTCTGTACAAACTTTGTGTACGTGAAACTATACAGTTATAGCTTAACTGTTGTACGAAAATGCACTATTTTAATTTTTTTACCTTATACAAATAAATAAATTTACTCTAGTAATTTTAAATAACATTCGTATAACAGTTTTAATAGATATTTTTCAGGTTTTCATAACAAATAACAAAATAAATAATAGCGTATTTATACTAATATTTATTAAAATATAAGTTCAATTGTGCAATATCAAGCTTAAATCAACACGCTAACCACCCCCCCCCCCAACAGATGGTAGTAGTAGCGTGGCTGGAACCTAAGCGAGATGTTCCTAGTTAAAGTTTTAAAAAATATTAAAAATACTTCCACCTTTTCTGCGTGTCATGATTTTGAAAGAATAAGAAAGAAAACAAGTTTTGCTTTAGAGAAGTTTTTTTTTACATAAATACGTTACAAGTCAATGAAGGAGCAAATCCCCATATTGAGATAAAAAATTTATAGTGGTTGCTTACAAACCTAATTATAGACGAAAAACATTAAAACTTTTGGAAAATTAAGGGGAAAAATTTATATAAAGAAAAAAAATTTAATATAGGCAAAAAATGTAAAATAAATTAACAAATGACAATGCCTTCAACAAGTTACAAATATTAAATATAAAAAAATGTAGTAAACATCTATAATGGGTTTTACCCCCCTAGTGAAAGAAGTTAAAATTTACGTAAAAAGATTGTAAATATTTAAGATTTTAAGATATGAGGTCGGGAAAGTAAAAATCGGAAATGCCATTAGTGCTGGCTTCCAGTGGCGCTACCGTTGGCTACCATACAATTTTCAACAAACACATATCCTAATTTAACAGCACCTGACAGAAAATTGAATAAATAAATAAAAATGCTCCTACATCCGGCAGTCCACTAATAAATGACATACAAAATTAAAAATATGCGAATATAAATCCAGTAGGAGGATTCATTAACCTAAATTTAGCGTTAAGATTTTAGCCTTCATGGATACCTACGAGTAAAAAGAGTCACAGTTAACAAAGAAAACCAATTCTAAATTATTAATCTTCTAACTGTAGAGCCCGTAATTTAAAATTTAAATATATGGGTTGACAACCCTGCATGCGTACCTTAACTAAATACAAACTACAGATATTAACATTAAACAAATATGCAATAGGCCCAAGTCGTTAGTAATTGTGTTTTTTAAGTCTAAAGTTAGTTGAATTAGTTCATAATTTCACTTCCAAGTGGTGTCGAATGAATTGTCATAAAATAATAAAACAAGTAAAAGGGTTCAACCTTGGTGCAGTTTTCAACTCGAGCAAACAGTCGATGGCAGTGAAGGTCTATCCTTAGGGAGGTAAAAGTTGGTCCAGTGGTTGCCCAGGTAATAGTCCTGCTCCTTGCGGGTCAAACCCGGAACAATGAACTGAAGCTGCTCCTAATCTGTCATGATGCACCAGGGTAGCACCAAGTAAGAGAAAATCAAGGTGAAGTCTGTTATAAAAATTGGGATTACACTATACCGGAAATAAACGCGTAGCAAACCACGGACAAACACACATAATATATAAATATCGACTATTACATAATATAACAGATAAAGAAAATCAGAGAGGAGGTTAATCAGTTAGCAAAATGGGCTATATCCACGTCATAAAACGACTCAATTTATTTATAAATTAGGTTATGAATATAAATACATGAAAGAACAGGTTTAATACTGTGTATTTAGGACTGAATTAAACTACAACACTGAGTGAGCTAAAACCGTCTACAGCCAGATGGCTATGGAGCAGGATGGAGGGCAATTCTAATGTCTCACTGGAGGTCACGGAATAAAAAAGGGCGATTAGGGATAATAGCTCAGCCACGAGGTCGTGTAGGTCCATGCTTGCCCTTAATACAAAGAAGGGACGAGTATGAGCGCCTGCCACTCCTAGACGAGCTCCGATGCCCTGAAGTTAGATGCAGGAGGCATTCAGGGATTTCAGCAAAGAGAGTTCCTGGCAGCTTACTTCGGAGGACCGGAGGAGAAAGTGAAGAAAGCTGATGTGAGACAACTTGCCGCTAGATTGCCAAGGTGATACGATCAAGTAAAAGTCCCAAAGAAGGCTAGTCCGGAGGCGGTCCTCATAAGACCGGCCGCTGGTAGGTACTGCTAAAGGGGACACAGAGTAAAGTATAAACCTGACGGCTCGAGCATCAAACAGGGGAAACCAGAGTGAACTTTTCAGTGCTGTACTGCAGGATGCGATCGGAGTGAGCGGAACTATTTGAAGTCTAGAGCCAACGGTGGCCTTAGAAATCCATTATTTCGACAGTATCACCACGGTTGACTAGGTCAAGGCCGTTATAAATAGAGATCTGGATATTTGAATATCTCCTTGACTCAGCTGAATAAGTGAAGGAATAGGCTAGCCATAGTGATACGTGATTCTGTCACAAATGTTTGAAGGAAAAATAAATCCATACCTATTGAGAAAGGGTGCATTGTTTTAATATTTGTACCGAATGACGATAACACATGGGGGTGGATACTTCTGAGGTCGTAGTAATAAATACTCGAATTGCAAAGTTTACTTATAAGTTCAATTTAATTTATGAAACTTACAAGCACCACTTTTAGTTGGTAAATTAAATGTACGCCTTGCCACGTTGCTGCCAATTAGAGTACAAGAACTAAAAATGTATATCTGATAGGTGGGCCTAAAACATCCAATGTTCAATGGAATTATGCCTACGATATTTTACTTTATAAAACTTTAAGATTTTACTTCCCTTCGCAATATGTAGACTCTCAATCCGGGCGTCGGCGTCTTGGCACGAGACATTGAAGCTGTAGTCTAAGAAGGGTTATTTCTAGTCGGTAATTACTAGAAGAGGAGTAGAAGTTATGAAAGTTATAGCCATCTACTCAAATAATACGTGAGCTCGCCTAAAACAAATTTGCGACGGTATTAGCCATTTAATGAGACAAAAAACTTATCACGACAACGTGCTCGTCAGAAGGACGACGCCACAACTTGTATCCATATCAATCAAGCAAATAAAAGATCTTCAAGGGTAAGTTACTGTACTATTTACAACTTTACTTTACGTTACATTCATTTTTATATGTTTGGAATCAAAGGGCTAATTTAATAATACGAAAAAATAAATTTTACTTACGGACATACCGCGCAAGGTGAAATCGGTCACGTAGTTGGGCTGCTACGAAGGGTTACAATAAAATATTCATACGCTTGCCAATTAGGTAGTTAGTCCGTCGATAATTTAGTTCCGGAACATTGGATAAAAAATAATATTAAGTTGTACTGGCTAACTAGGCAGTATTAAGTCTTTTATTAAGTCTCTATATATTTTGATCCTTCCTCATAAATGTAACGTCATTATTTGGCAGTGTCTGCAGACGTTTCGTAAGATCTCTCACAATGTTCACTCTCGGTTACAGGTTTCGGTTGTTACACTTTCCGATGTTAAGATGTCATTATTTGACGGTGTCTGCAGACGTTTCATAAGATCTCTCACAGTGTTCACTCTCGGTTACAGGTTTCGGTTGTTACACTTTCCGATGTGAAGATGTGCACCTCGACACTAACCAATGTACTAGTAGCTCTTAATCAACCCGTTCAGTTGGCATTGAGTCCACACATGATGATGGTCACTATGGAGGTTATCAGGACACAAGCAGAAATGTTTCAGCGATTTGTCTTCGACAGGGCTAATTCAAAGTGGATGTGTCCTAAAGAAATTAGACAGGTGGCTTCGTGAGTATATAGATGTTTTAATTTAGGAATATGAATTTTAATATTTAAAACTGAGAAATAGAAATCGTATAAATATCGACTTGAAACATTTTGGGAAGGATTTAACAATCCTATTCTATGTGCTTTTTAGAAATACAACTGAAGATTATGATGATTTTAATTATATCAAAACTATGCTTAAGAGGTCTAGATATTTATTTTATATGCTTATTGTATCTCTTATAGCTGTCAAACGTGATATTTAGCAGATATGAATTAAATTTCTTTGATTTAGAAAGTCTATATCTTTTCTTACACTCATTCTTTATGTACCCACGTATGTATTAACTGAAGCTCATTGAATTAATTAGAAATTTGTGTGTAGCTACAATGTATTCCTGATTCAGTATCTATAATAAATTATTCCTCCGCTCTATTACAACAGTGTTCTCCATCATTGATCACTTCTTACTTTGTTTAACTCAAAGTTTAAAATTTCTGTATGTTAGGTTAGAACGTTGGAAACATCAAGATATGTTAACGTATCACTTAGATACATCTCAAAACATTTCTTAATTATATAAATACTAATATAATTCAAATTTTGTGCTTGAACGAAGTGTTATGTTTTTACAGAGTTATACTAACCTGTCTTCATGCTGGATTATTGTGCAAGGATCCAGGAACAGAGAATGTACCTCCAGATGACTTTGACCCAAAACTTATAAGTGAGGTACATAGTTTAGCTTTTACGCACTCTTTCTATTATTTAGTTACATTTTTTACCTTAATAATTATAACAAATACTGAAAAAGTATAATGCTTGGTATTTAAGTACTTAACAGTAGTTACTTTTCTGTATGTTAGAGATTATTAAGTCAAGTTGTATTCCTTAATTCACCTTGCTTCATTCCACAACTTATAATTTTAAAGCATTAGAATTTCCTGCGCTCTGGAATTGCTATTAAGTCTAAATAAATTTTATTTAATACGATTATTCCGCTTTTAATTCTTGTTCCCATTTTGTTTATTACCCAACCTGGGAATTAGTATGCACCAAGCAGAAAAAATTTGTTTTCAGGAGTTTTTTCCACTTTTCAAGGAACGTAAGTCTTTTATTACGAGTCTAGTATTAATTCATTTACCTGTATAGGTTGTTTTCAACTTTTATCTTGTAGCTTCTGGTCCATGACGTAATCTGTTTTTTGGGAATTCACAGAGTCTGCAATCTGACTTACACAAATTTTATACTCTAGGAAAAGTCGCCAAGGTATTCTCCAAGGTATTATACAGTACTTTTTATTTCCAGATAGACTGTACTATTTAGTGTACGTTATTTATTTTGACTGTTATAGTAGTTAAGGTTAAAAAACAGGTTATATCAACAAAGTAACTTATTACTGCAATATGCAAATATTTTCCATAATTATTATAAAGTTATTTCAAGTTACAACTTCTGTTTGCAGTTAAGAAGAGTATCGTGGTTTGCAGAGGAAGTAATAGAACTAACCAAAATGGCAGTGAGCTACTTACAATTTTCAGGACAGCCACCGTCCAAAGTGGCATCTAAAAGAAATAAAATTGTTATGTGGGCAATGGTAACACTTTTCTATTTGTATTGGTCGTTTCTTTCACATAATGTGTTCTATTATGTAAAAATGTAAGGAGTCAGTTTATATTAAAGTAGATATTGCATGGTTTAAGCTTTAAATAACTTTCCTTTCATCAGAACAAAACTCCTGCTAAGCTTTTCAGCTCCTTATACATTTTACCTCCAAAAAGCCGGTTTATTTTTATTTAAAATATTTACTTTTCAATTATCACTTTACACCCACCTAGAATAAGTTACCTGTATGAAACAGAATCCTAATATTGGGATTTATCATAAAACAAATTATACTGTTCCAAAAGCATTAAATATTAACTTCGTTTTAACCCCCAGTTGGTACAGTGCGTTTTGGATAACACGACTTGGTACAGTAAGGTCTTTCAAGACCCAACACTAAAACTGGTGTAAAAATAATTTAAAAGACATGACTACTCCAAATAATCCTTAGTCTGCATCATGTATCATTTGATAAGGTTGTAACTTTTAATGATTTCTGGTATTTCATTCGTGGGAAAAATATTGTTTGTGATATTGAAACTATACTAACCCCTTTGCTCCTGCTAGGTATATAAGAACCTAGGGTATTATTTCTTGTAGAACTAAAACCTGAAGAAGAAACCGGACTGTTTTTATTTGGCTGTTATTATCTATGAAGCAAATAGCGTGTGCGAGCATCGTCACCATTTAAGCCATATATATTTGGTTTGTTCGTAAGGTTCGCCTTATGGCGGAACTTTCCTCTGAAATGAATCATGTGTTCTACTGTGCTTTATTCTTCACGAGCATATTTTCGAGTGCAGTTTTGACATAAGAAAATTGAATATTTCAAAACTTTCAGAACTAATTTATCTCCACCTGCTTCTCGATCATTAATGGTATTGAATCGACAAAACGTAGAGCTATCAGTAGGAACAAAATCTTTTGAAAAGCATCGCTGCACGAAACATATTCCTACCTGTATCATCTGAAGCAAACAAAGATACCGCATCCATATGGCCAGCTTTAAATATTTTAAACAAAAGGAGAAATGCAATAAATTATATTCGTACATCAATATCTACATTACCTGCGAAAGCTGACAAACCCATATACTTACAGTAAAAATGTGTTATTTGTTTTAATGTGTAATCTTTAAAAATATTATCTGTAAATGAAACAGACCGAACATGTACAGGTAACTGAGGTTTTTTGTTTTAGCAGATCCTCCAACTTGTACAATGTTAACAATATTTTCTCTGCGATTACGAATTAGTTCAGGGGGATTTTTGCCCCCCCCATTCTGGGTTACTATCCTGTATTCCTCTTCCTTTGAAATTTTGTGTTCAGCACTACTATCTTAAAAGTCTGTTGGCCGGAACTAACTTTTGGTGTCGTATCCACTTTCGATCCCGTTTAAAAAGATCAAAAGCACTTTAATATACCTCAATCTCAATTTATTTGGAAACAAATTCATTTCAAGGATCTATAAATTGACTATTTCTAGTATTACATTTAGTACATTTTCCAGAAATTATTGAAGTGAAAACTTCTTTAGGCGCGTTGAGCGTTTTGGTAGAGGGTAAAATCCTCGTTTCGCGTCACCGACATGCTAATGATACTAACCTGCATGAAAAAGTCAGTCTCGCTGTGTTTTTTAACCGTAGACTTGGCCGCGGACTACTAACCTGAATGAAAAAGTCAGTCTCGCTGTGTTAAAACTGTCCCGGCGGAGTATGAAAACAGACTGCGAAAATCAGTGACCTTTACGGCTTCCTCTCGCGATTTAAAAGTGAAGCCAATGTCGTACAATTCTGTAAGATGCGTCAAATTAAAGCTCTTAATATTGGCAATCTATTGGTTACATTTTTAAATATTAAAAAAAATTCGAAATAATTTTGATTATTGTTTACATTTTACATAGCGTTTACAATGACAAGAAAAAAGTAGTAAGCGAGAATTTTTTTTATTTTTTGGTCAGACAAAATTTGTCAGCGAGAAAGTTGTGTGAAAATAGATGAATATTTTTTTTGTAATTAATCATTTTTTTATTGGAAGTTTAGTTTAGCCTGTAGTAGCGTATGAAGTGATGAGTGAACGTTTCTGCCGGAACTGTAGTTGGCGCATTGGCTCACTGATACCGTATTAACTCAATAAATTAGTTTATTGTGCAATAAAAATACCTTTACGAAAGAACCAAGTTAATTTAACTAATTTATTAGTTTTAAAAATATTGTGGGTTTAATTGTTATTGCAATTATATACTTTATCCGTAGCAATAACTGTATTATTTACAACGGTGTTCAACTCACTGTTGTTCACTCGGTGTTTACTCACTTGTATTCTATGTTTAACTAACTATTAATATTGAGCAACTACAACATATTTTTATACAGATAAATGAATAATGAAAACAACGAATATATTTTTAAACATTTTTAATATTTGTACGAATATTTGTATTTAAAATTTAGCATTATTCATTTTAATTATGTTTTTAATATTTAACCTCTTCATCATGAAATGAGTATTATTACGGTATAAGATTTATCTTACTAGCGTGGTAAAATAGATTTCTAGTTATTTGATAATATTTTTTCGTGGATTTTAAAATTGGAAAATTAAAAACGCGTCACATTCACAATTACAGATGTACTGCTACTATAACGTATTGTTAATTACTCTCAACTTAATAGTTCCGTTTTCACTTCTATCGGCAGTCCCACGACTGCTACTGTTTTTTTTTTAACTTAATTGTCCCTTACATAAGAGTTAAGATAATTTGTTTCAGTGTTTTGTTTAAATGTCACAAATAACTATTTATAAAGAGCATTTTATAATTTGTTTGCGTATCCTACTTCGTAACACATTCAAAATTCTAGTAATTTTAAAATTTACTCATGATAGGGTTAAAATGTAATTTTTCAAACAATCAAAACTCAATTGAGCTATTTTTAATTTCTCTCAAAATTATCTTTAAATTTATTTACCTCCCTCAAATTTTAAAATTGGATTATTACTTTTACCTAATTCATCTTTATTGCCTACATATATTTTATTTATGTCTCGTAATTTTTATAAATTCCTCGAACAATCTTTACTATATCTCGTAGTTTATACGAATTACAATTGTATTTTAGCTATCAAACATTGCAATATAATCATTTAACTGATGTTTTATAATTACATGAAACTGATATACTCCTATAGGATACTAAAACTACAATTTTGCTTTTCTTTAATATCTTGTTTTTCAAATTTGGATAGCTTAAGTCAACAATATTTATTCTTTGTCAACAACATTATGTTCATCAATACTATGGTTTACTCTAAGAATTCCTTTCTAATTGGCTGAGCCTAAAAAGTTTTATTGTATAAGTTATTTTATCACTTTAAACGGTATGAACAGTCATCTCTGTTATCTCTGCACCAACTTCATAACTGTTCTTAAATATTTTAATTGTGTTTGCAAATTTAATAATCTTTTTTCAAGTTCGAGGACATACACGTGCAATAAATGTTTAACTTTAACTCCATTTTAACATAAGTAGCATAAGTATTTTCATTTTATTCTATATTTAATAAAACGTTATAAATGTTGCTATGACATTCTTTATAAGCTATTCAAATGCATATTTTGTAAATTGTCTGCTGTATTATGATTAGTGTGTAAAATAATTTTTTTTGAATACACATTTATTTAAAATATTTCATTTACAATTTATTTAAGATGTATAATTTAAATAAAATATACATCAAAGGTATCACAAATTGGCAAATTTTCATAATCTAGATTTTGAGATTGATTCCGTATTCAATTTTTCTTTATGATAAACATTAAAACATGTTTTTAATAACAAACCCAATGAGTGCAACTTCCTCAACCTGAATGTATATATACAATTTTACATTCAACTTTTTAACAAGAAAATGTTGTTTTCGTTTACAATCTCTACACTTGTTTTTAAATTCATTTTTAAATAATCTTTATATATATATATATATATATATATATATATATATATATATTTCTTGTGTTCGTGTGTATGTGACTGAACTCCTCTTAAACGACTGGACCGATTTTGAAAACATTTTGTGCGTATGTTGAAGAGGAATTGAGAATGATACAGATTCACAATTTGGTCCAATTTTAATAGTTTCTTTAGTAAATTTTTTAATTATAAATATTGTTATTGATGTTGGAGTGTTTTATATTGGATCCGACTGGCTGCGCTACGACACGTAATACAAAGCAAACTGATACTTAACAGCTGTTAATACTTTCAGCTGAAATTCATCAAAGAGACAGAAACATTTGTTTACATCTAAATTGTAGTAAATATTAAATTATTGTAAAGTGCTTAATCAGTAGTGTAATGCAGATTGCAAATACGAAGTTATTATCTAATTTTAAATTTTGATTGCGCCAATGATAAAAAAAACTATCTAATGCAATGAAAGTACTATTAAACGCTATTATGAAAACAACCTCAGTGTACAAATCCGTGAATGTTTGCACATCGGTTGTCGAATATTTGGTTAGATCGGAGATAAATGAAAGGATCCGAAATATGACGCTTTATGATCGAAATTGGTTTTCGTTGATCTATTTTCTTGAAGGCACACTCCACAATAATACTGGAAATATCTTAGGCAGGAAATTAATTTCAACAGACCGAATTTCATTCTTTATAACCTAATTAGTTTATCGTGATTCATCCATATAAATTAATTGATTTGAATAACTTATCCACACCTAGCAAAAACCACGATTGAAAGAGGCAGGAAATATGGTACATACCTTCATAATGAACCCAAGAGGCTCACGAAGGAACGACTACCAATCTCAGGAATTTTTAGAATGTGATAGAAAAAGAATACGTGAATATATAGTGTACTCTCTTTAAACAGGAAATTTTGTGCATAGCCGCGGGCAGCTGCTACTATACTGTATGTATATATATATATAACTATACTATACTCAAATAATACTATAATATTTTATTTATTTCAGAAAGATAATGAAGTGTACCCCATGCATGACATGTTGGTCCGGAACACAGATATACCTGTAAACATGACCATTTTTCTGTTCCGAAGCCTACAAAAACAAACAATCCCTAGAAAAAACATGGAAATCTTGGTAAATAATACTTTTTATCGGTTCTCAAACTAGATGTTGTCAGAAACTTTAATAAGCTTACAAATTGAGTATAGTCATCATGCTATAAATGAGGGAAGCTTTGAGGTTAGATAGTCACCATACGGTTTGCATAGCTATTATTTAAAGTTTTTTTATAACTGCTCAAATATTTTACAATATAGAGAATTTTAACTAGTATCATCACAGGGAGGAACATATGCATCAGATACATTACGGTATTTTATTTAATTAGTTATAATCAAACTAATTCCACTCAATGATGTTATGAAATTTATCAAAGTAATTTAACATATTGGTATGCACTAAAGTATTATGGCCGAGTTTTTATTCTTTACGTCGTGTTATTTAATACTAATTTGGATGATGCATAATTTCAAATAGAGGTACAACGATTTATTATTTTAAACTCAAAAAAAGATGTCAATTTGTAAAATAAATATACGTACACAATAAGTACTTATAATTTTCACTTGGCTGCAACGTATCATTGTTTGTGGACGTTTGACTTATGTTCCAGGTTACACACTTTACGGATAATATATACTGGTGGCGTACTTCGGATATCAGATCAGATTTTATATCTATTTCTCTTAAACAGCGCTCTCAACAGAAATCATATACAGTAACAGAACTTGCTACTCCTCTCGACTTTCATGTCAAGTTAAACGAAGACGTGAGGACTGTTACAGTAAACGGCATCACCACTCAGTTAGATCCCAACATGAACGAGCTGGATCTGGAACTAACACTAACAATCCATAGAATCGACTGTCCTTGCAACAGCCTTACAACTATTAACTTTAACTTCCCTCCAAGTAACTCGTCATTGCGAGCAAGTATATTTAGTTATACACAATAATACATAATAGTAAACTGGTGTTTTAATGTTCTCCCACACTATTAAGTTGTAAAAATGCAATAATGAATCGGGCTGTACATGTTGAACGATTGGAATAACGGTTTGGACGCTTGAAGTAGTCTTATAAACAAAGTAACTTTGTTATATGCACTATGCAAAGTTTATAGGCAAACGAGGTATATGTTTGATTCAGTGTTGAACCAACTTGATAAAAGTTCATTATCTGTGGTAACTGTACATTCTAGCAAATTTTTAATTATGCATGGCTTAGTTAGTACTGTAATGTTGATATAAAAAAATCAAGTTACAATTTCACTTTTCCTATATATTTGAAGTCTGTTATAAAATCCAATTTTTACACTCTTGTGCAATAGTTATGGTAATAGTATCTAAAAGTTCTATCACATCTTTATTTATACATTTAGAATTTTTTTTCTTGTTGTTTAATTTTTTCAAACGAATACTGTTTATCAAGGGGATGATTTCATTAGCCTCTGTTAACATACATGTCAATATATTGAAACAATCGTTATTGTATATATAAAAATTTCAGCAAATACTTTAAAATCTTCATAAGCCCAATTATAATATATTTAATAATTAAAGCTTGAATTGTTTTTCTTGTTTGCTGTGAACTGAGACAAAACCTTTAATTTTTTTTGTTTTAAATTTCCTGCCTTATATTTAAATTAGTTTCATATTATACGTCTAATAGTCTAAATAGATTTTTAATGTTTTGTATTTTTTGTAAGCTTATCTATACAATAAATTGATTCAAAGAATTTAATAGGCTTTAATAGTTTTGCGTAGTTCTATTACTCAATAAAATTTTAATATTAATATCCACATTGTACTGTTGTATTAATTACGGAAAAAACCAGTTAAAATATCCAAAGATTCTGTTTCGAAAAACGTTATGAAACTTATATAATCAAAAGATATTGAACTATTGGTTTACAAAGTTAATTTATTATATCAGTGAATCAGGGCTTTCTAAGGTAATGTTTATTTTATTAACATTAATATTTTCAGAAAAATAATATAAACACCATAATATTAAAAAGAAATTTTAGTTCCATTTGATAGGTGCAATTTTATTGTTTTAATATCAATCAGGCCTAATTATAAAATAATTGAAATACGATGTTTAAGCTCCGAATGTTTACTTAAATCAAAATAAAGTTTGCTCACTTTGAGGCACATAAAAAACTTATGTGAGTACAAAATATATGATAACGGTCCAGAAATAATTAAAATTCAAAACTTTTAAGTAAAATAATTATAATATTTTTAAAAAGACTGAAGGAATGTTTGCTCTGTTATATTTACTAAACGAACATAATAATACATACAAATAACCAAAATTATAGACAAAGTACTAAAAAGAGTTATTTAAATAAAAATATGCTTAACTAAAAACTAAAAACTAAAAAATTTGCTTCTGTTATTACATCTTTTCGATGACTCTGCACACGTGAATTTATTGAGCAATTTTTCTCTAGGCGACTTTCTTACAAAAGACTTTCCAACTTTTCGAAGATATAGCTTGCCAGCATCTCGGTACCTCTGTTTCGTCCTGGCCGACAGATGCTCATTGATGTAGATTCTGCAGCCCCGGAACACTGCGTTGATCTGTTGGGCTATCAGTTCTGTCTTATTTCGGTACCTCTGTTTCATCCTGGCCGACAGATGCTCATTGATGTAGACTCAGCAGCCCCGGAACACTGCGTTGATCTGTTGGGCTGTCAGTTCTGTCTTTTCTCGGTACCTCTGTTTCATCCTGGCCGACAGATGCTCATTGATGTAGATTCAGCAGCCCCGGAACAATGCGTTGATCTGTTGGGCTGTCAGTTCTGTCTTTTCTCGGTACCTCTGTTTCATCCTGGCCGACAGATGCTCATTGATGTAGATTCAGCAGCCCCGGAACACTGCGTTTGATCTGTTGGGCTGTCAGTTCTTCTGTCTTTTTTCGGTACCTCTGTTTCATCCTGGCCGACAGATGCTCATTGATGTAGATTCAGCAGCCCCGGAAACACTGCGTTGATCTGTTGGGCTGTCAGTTCTGTCTTTTCTCGGTACCTCTGTTTCATCCTGGCCGACAGATGCTCATTGATGTAGATTCAGCAGCCCCGGAACAATGCGTTGATCTGTTGGGCAATCAGTTCTGTCTTTTCTCGGTACCTCTGTTTCATCCTGGCCCACAAATGCTCATTTATGTAGATTCAGCAGCCCGGGAACACTGCGTTGATCTGTTGGGCTGGTTATATTTTGATCCGGTTAATGAACTGAATCATATTTAACTACTCACAATATCACTTGAATGTAGGAAAATTTATCCCTAGCATATTCGTATGTTTTTCTTTGGATATCAGCAAACTGGCTCTTTAAATCTTCCATTAGCTGTCAAACTTCCTTGATATAGTTAACATTGACTAGGACAACTCATACATCAATGTTTTTAATAACTTGAGCTCCTGAAATACCTCAATCTTGCAATGTATCTTGACTTTAACTATAAAGTCTTTGGTAACAGCACCTGCAGTAGTATTTAAAGCTTATTAAAACAATCCTTTCCCTTGTATTTCTTGTGCGAACGGAGATTATTTTTGACATCGCTAGTAACGCAGTTACTGTGCACCACATTACTACACACACTAGCACACTTGACAGCACTAATGTCTGTAAAACTATTTAGAACGGTCAACGCAGCTGAATTTTATTTATATTACTTGGAAAAGACGAAAAAAAATTAAACTTTATTGTTAGTGGACGTCGAAGCGTTCACCATCGAGAGTGAACATTAAACAGCCGAAGCAACAGTTTGGAGCTCTTTTCAAGCCGAGGTGCACTCACTGATTACACTGAAGACTGAATGTATGTAATATTAACTAGGTTTTCGGTTAAAAAGTTGTAATATATTTTCTGAAGCAAGCTTTATATAAATATGTTGCATATTAATAATTGTAAACTATTAATGAAAGGGAGGTTGAAAATGAAAAATTGTACGCATATTAATACATTATAAATCCTATTCAATTTCCTCTTGATTTCATGTTTCTACTGTCATGACATTTACAAACATAAGTATCGGAAACTTACACACGTATTTTGTATTGTTTAAAATACCATTAACAACGTAGACTTTAAAAAGTCACAATCTATTGTCCCTAAATCATCATGAAACCTTCCATTCATCAAAATTGAAACACAACTTAAACATATATTATGCCGAATAAGAGCTTTTATTATAAGCATATAATTTATTACACATTGCAGGTTTACGCTTTGCCGAATTTCAGACCTGATTATGACATGGTGGTGAGTCAATACATAAACATAACTGAGATCACTCCTTCTTACCCATATATTTATAACAATGAAGATGGTTCAAGATTCGTATTTGTTGGAATTCTCCCTGGAATAGAGGTAAGTAAATAAATAAATAAATTCTAAAGAGTGACATAGTAACTATTTAAACAAAATAACATCATCGAAATGTAAAATTCTATTTTGTAGTTATAAAATTGTGAAATTTAATCTAGCACATTACATTATTTCCCTTTACTTTAGAAAGTAGATTTCCGAGTAAGTACATATCTCTTCGCATGAGTATTGCTTCTCAGTTCTTCAGAATTAGATCCAGATAGCTCCAGAGTCTCGATTAAAGTTAGTTTAGGATAAAATTAATTCCACTAGGACTTTCAATCAGTACATATAGTGTACTCAGTCAAATCTTTTATTACTTTCTTTTAATTATAAAACTGTACTTACAGGCTTATCGCGGATATCATTAATACTAATAGTATCGAGTTATTTTTATATAATCGATAAACCTGTATTAAATATTATGATTTGAATATGTTCTTAATCTGGATAATTCTGTTTTTTACTTTATTAATCATAACTTTCTTCGCATATTTACATAAAATAATTTATGCATGATTTTGATTTTCAAGTTCATGGATCATTATTGTAAATGTTGAATCATACTGTCATTATACTTTAGGACTTATATTTTTTAAATCCTCTTCAAAATATAAATTATTATTTGGTTAACTCATATAAGATAATAATCCCAAAAATCTAGTTTCCTTTTATAAATATTATATAATCGCTAACTATAAAAGAGTTTTCATTGGTAAATTAGTAGTAATTAGTTTAGCAACACAACTTTTTATTTTTCAATATCAAATACAAATTTTTAAGTTCATATCTTGGACTAGTATAACAGTTTCTTTTATCATATTCTTATTAGACTTATTAGATCAACCATTCTAGAGTAACCATCTTCTTCATTACTGTCCAAAAGTTGAGTAATTTGTCATTTAACTTGAATCATACCTATAAAGTGTTGATTTTCATTAACATTGTATAAATAATTTTTGTTGAATAATTTATTTTTCGTGTACACAATTTATACATCGTTCTTTAATCAAATTCTTTTGAAATTGATTAATTTAGTTAATGATGTTTCAGAAGTAATATAGGCCATACATTTTAGAACAGTTTGAAACATGAATCACAAAGCGTGATGATCACAAAACATTAACTTTTTAACATTAACTGTTAAACCTAAACGTTAGTATGTAGATTTTTATATTTTTCTAATAATGTGAATAAAAAGTATACAATGCAATAAGGTCAGTTAATAAAATGTGATTGTTAAAAATATGCTATAAATAAAATTTTCATTACAAGATTTAAATTAATAATTATAAATAGGAAATTTTTTTCAGATTTTATCAAAGAAATTCTATCACATTAAAAAGTCATTTCGGAATCAGCAATGTTATTTGTCTTAAATATTAATATTTCTAAATATTTAAATTACTTTATTTATTAATAGAGGTTATTTCAAAACTAAGGTTACAAACTTATATCAAAATGCTGTTAAGTATAACAAATAATTATTTTGTTTTAGATATAGGGATCTATATATAGCTCCTTTATAATAAAATCGCAAAACAATAGTAAATAACAGAAATAACGTTTCATGTCCTTGAAACTTTCATATGTACACAGAATCATAGTTAAATACTCTAATATAAATACTTAGATAAATTTTTTAAACTGATTGGATTCACTTGTACATCTCCTCGATACTCAAAGTAAATTCAATTGCACTGTTATATTTACAATTAATTTTAAATGAAAATAATAAGATGTGTAATTGAGGGGAGAAGTATGTTAAAATCTAAGAATTAAAAAATACAAGCCCGCGTTCAGCCATTTTTTATGTTATCATATAAACGGTGTTATATTTCGGCACAATAAACTTTGTTAATGCCTTTTTATGAACTCACTTTTATTTTAAATGAATGATTATGCCAGATAAAACCTTTATGATTAAACGCATCCTATCAACCTAAAAAGTTATTTTATGTTTATGTAGCCTACCCAAACAGTGGCACAACTAACGAATTAATCATAACTGACAATGCTTTTGTTAAAAGTGTGAATTCATACTTTATTTACGTATTTCTCTCGTGCAGGTTCCAATAAATCAGAGCATTCATTATTCCTTTGAGATGAGTTCTGTTATTTGCCAGTTTTGGGATAAAGGTCAATGGAGTTCACGTGGGTGTGATGTAAGTATCTTAATGACGTTTAAGTATACTAAATTAATTTCATAATATTTACATTTCACTACAGCTTTTACTTGTTTAGTTTAGAATATAATAAATACAACTTTACAATTATTTCAGAATAAATACGATATACTTAAAAGGTTTTCTAAATAGTGTAAGTTAATGACGCATTTTCGAGTAATTCAAGTACATAATTCATAAGCTGATTCTTCAATTTAACTCACTCCGACCCAATTTGAAAACATGTTTGTTGTACAATTCTTTTTTAAGGAGAGGCCGATCCTCTTTTATACCTTATTCTGTCAGTCCTCATGGGCCACTGGCCTGTGCGAGGATCCAATCAAACAGAATAAGGGGGAGAGTCGATACAGTACAAGGTCGATGGTACTGATAAAAAATGCTTCAACCACAGACACCATCTCTTCTCTAACTCAGACCCTAAGTCCAATGTCTTAGTCCGCTCGGCCTTCGGCACTCCCCAAGATAGATATTTAAAATTGTATTATTGTGCTCTTTGGTTATCTAATGCCAAATATATAGTGCCAATAATGTTTTCGTATTTTAATAGTCCTCTATTGGAAAAAAAATCATGTACGATACTGCTATTTTTGTAGAATTCAGTTCAAGCAACCCATTTTCAAACGTTAAATGAATATCTAGGTTTTGTGATTTATGTATTCCTCAGTGCCAATGAATACCTTTAAATACGACATCACACAAGCATGACATAAATTCAAAATTCTGGATATTTCACAAGCTTCTAGGTTCGTAACCTACCTTCGTAAAGTACGTAAACTATGTATAATTAAATATAGTTCAGCTAACAGATTAAACTGTGACCAATTATTATCTAGTTACGAGTGTTATGTTACATGGGTGATTCATGACGTACCTCATTACATTTTGGAAACATTAGAAAAAAAAATAGCTACGGTAATTTCGATTATCAGCAATAACTATCTCCTTATGGTTAAGAGAAGAACTTTTGTTAACACACACCCTCCACGTGTGTATTTATCTGGCAGAGGTATCTAATGTTTGAAACACACACATGTGGCATTTTGAACCAGACATTTCTGTTAATATCAGTACCGGTATTACATCAATAAAATTAAAAACTTCAAGATACACGCAGATTGAATTCAGTTTATCAATAATAAGTAACAGTAATCAAAAAACTTTTGTATTCAGTTTATTTATTCATGCTGAACTTTAAAAGAAAACATTTATTTTTGGTTAAATCGGGGTCAATAACCACATAAAGAAAGTTTATGTGGATGAAACTTAAACCTTTAATCTTTTAATCTCTTTAGCTGACAGTGGTGTAACCACGTGTATATGACAGTCGGATTTATGTTTGTCAATCTAAAATAATATGAACCAGGGAAAATACTTGTTTCATATTTTAACCCTTCTACTACCCTCCTATTTCAACTCTCGTCAAAGCTCTTGGATAATGCTAATAATCAATTTATTTCTTAAGGTAAATTTCTGTGTTGATTGCATGAAAAATATAGGTTTTTTAAAAAACAATGCTTATTGCCTCTCGCCTCCAGACTGCAAGTATAACTCATATAGAACTATTGTTCTTTAATAATACAATACTTAAACCTGCTACGTTCACTTCTTTTTAAATAGTTTTTTGTATAAACATTCAAAGTTAAAAATTAACACTTAGGCTATATTGCCATAAATAAAACGCCAGTTTAGCCAATTTTCAGAATGTATACCCCAGTGTTAGATCAATTAATGATTTCAGCCTTTTTCCTAGTTAGAGAAATCCTTGCCAACAAAATGTACTGGTTCATATTGCCAAACGCATAGTAGGCTGTAGATTAAGTTTATGAGTATATTTATCTTTGTGTAATATCAATACGCTAAGATTTGTATGTCCGATTAGGGTAATGTGAGACACGCTTTACCGTGCTGATTGAATTTACTATGATTTCATATACAAATAAGGAAATGTTACTTTGAATTAATTTATGCGTCTGGCCATTTTGACTGAGGGGAATCACCCAGTTTCTATGATTGTTTAAAGTAGCTTCAGATGTATGAGCTCTTCGAGGTAGAACATGACAACACCAAAGCCTAAGGGACTTATAGAATCGGGAGTTAGTATTATTATTAATACTGTATGACAATTCTTTCTGCTTATTTTTGTCATTTCCTCATTTATGTGTGTTAATTTTGAGGAACATACCAAAAATGGCTGTCTGCTTTGTTGGTTCGTTCGTTGATAGATTAGTGATTGGTGATCAAAAATATCAAGGTCACCATATTGAGGAGGACTATGTAGAAAAGTGAAACTAACTTTTTCGAATCTGAAATATTCCGATTGAAACTCGTTTGATAAAGTTATCGATAAGTACATGTGCTACACCCTACACCGGTAAACATTGAAAGATACATGAATGATGTCTGCAGTACCTACTCGTAGCAATAAAGATTCTAAATTTGGACTATGAGATATATATATATATATATATATATATATATATATATATATATATATATATATATATATATATGTATATATATATATATAATTTCAATAAACATTGAATCGCAAAAAGTACTTGCTCCGCCGGGAGCTAATATATATATATATAGTTCTAGGTAAATATAATTGCTTTCTAAATAATTTTAAGGCTAATCTTTATAAATTTATAACAAAATTCAAGGTTTCAATGCAACAATTCTTTATGTATACTTCTTATACTAAAATGTGAATTATGTATACATTAAATACAATTGTAAAGTGTGGTTTAATATAAACTCTACTATTTTTAATTCCATTGTTTAAATCACCTAGTTTCTTGTATATGCGTACCTAGGTAATATAATACCAGATTAGCTCCAGTACATTTACTTTACCATTTTCCCACACAGGTAAACTCCAGGACCAAAGACAAGGATGTTTACTGCAAGTGTAAACATTTGTCGATTTTTGCCGCTGCCTTTCCTGTGCCTCCCGAGCATATAGATCCTTTCGCAGACGCCAAGTTGTTCCTTACAGTTCTTGACAATCCGCTAGTTGTCGCTCTTGTAACAACTATTTTGTTATTATACCTCCTCTTAATATTCTTTCTAAGGCGGCTGGATAGGAAAGATAAGAAACAGGTAGGGCCTACAGGTAACAATAACTAATAGTTTAACAATCGCTTAAATGCAATTACTTAAAAAAATTCACTGTAAAGTGGCGAAGATGGAATATTACGAGTACTAAGAAGTACAGACAATGGCTACAGTAAGTCAATTTACAACACTACAAACGAGTCTTATTCTGTATTCTTTTGTCTAATTCGATTTTTTATAGCCATCTTAAAACTAAGATGAACTAAAGTTCCTCAACACCATATTTTTAATTTATAGATGTTGCTAACTTATTGAATTAAATTCTTATTCAATTTTAATTGCAAAAAGTACAATTGTTCACATTTATTAAAGAAGTAATATTAAACTCTACAGTTCAGAAAACCAGTTTCTGAGTCATTGGTAATTCAAAATTCAAATGTAAATACTGCCCAATATAAAATAAACAGATATATAAGTCATAAATATTATATTATCCTACGACTTTTAATAGCCAACCAAATATTAATGAATAGTCTATAAATAATTGAAGTTACTAAAAATATTCAAAAATCTAAATATACAAAAATGAAAGAACGAATAGTAAACCGTTGCGAAATTTTGAAAGAAATTTTTAAAAACGTTGTATAAAAAGATTCAAATTTGATAAAAATGTTTCAAAAAGACTTTATATTCATTTGTAAGCCTTCGTATGTATTGAAATTCTATAAAAAACTGTTATTAAAGCTTTTTTTATAGAGCAACTCACTAAAATTAATTAGAAAATCTTATATCTGTGGAATGATTTATAAAAAATTAATGAAAAACTAATCCTAATTACATATTTATTTAGTTAATAGTAAAGTGTGCTATGCTATCAGTAGCGCTATTAAGCAGATTTTGTATACAAAATCTACCTTAAGTGTATTAAAGTACGCTTACAAATATTGAAAGGTTTATAAAAGTTTTATGAAAGAAAATTACTAAATAAAATTATAATTTAACTAAATATTCACCCAATCAGTTTCTTACACTTAAAAATCCTTATAAAAGACATCAATTATAGTAAATTTAATAACAAAAATACTGTTTTAATAATTGTATTGACTCTCTAAAAGCAGTTAAATGCTTTGAGTAGATAATTAAGTTGATCTACTAAAAAGCAATATTGAGGATTACTTCTTGAAAAGAGGTATGTCATATTTTGCATCCACCAATACTTTTTCAGCAAACTGTAGTTGTGCTTGAAGACAATTTCCCTGGCTGTCGTTATCCATACCTGATCGCAGTGTACACAAGTTCGAGAGTCAATTCAGGAACCACTGCTCATGTGGGGTTTAGACTACATGGATCTGCAGCCAAGAGTCGGGTAAGAAACAATCCTCACATATAATTTCCTACTAACAGGACACTACCAAATTATTCTATTATGTATCTTTTTCCTATGCGACAAAGTTTTAAATCTTATTTGATTAAATGCACTAGGTTATAATTTAAATTTTATCTCTTTCATGTATGTCAGTTTGTATTGTTAATTTTCTTCGGTCGTTTAATGTATTTTAAAATAAAAATTGATGTTCTCACTAAGGAAAACAATTATAGTCATGTGTTTCTTTGCTTCAAGGCACACATACTTTCAGCCAGGAATCGCAAAGTTTTGAAAAGACACACTGATGACTGGTTTTTAATATATTGTGAGCAATACTTGGGTACACTGGAGAGCATTCACATCTGGCATGACAACTATGGTTCTAGTCCTGAGTGGTAATGGCAGTATAATATTACAGTATTATAATATGTTACTATTTTAGTAAATAAGGTAATATATACTAGTTTTAGAAATAATAAATAAGTAGATATTAATAAAACAAATATATATTTCGGTTAAAATCGTCTTCTGGAAATTAAACAAAATATTATAAATAGATCTATAAGAACATCACTAACATATAAATCAACACAGAAAATCCAAATAAAGAATTAATGAGGTAAAATTGTTATCATATAATGATGTTATAAATTAACTTTTTTGACTGAGCCATCTTACATATAATCCATGTTAAAATTTTGATTTTGTTAAAAGCTAATGGGCTTGTTCCATGTTTCTTAGATTTGTTTACATAGGTTTCGTAATATTTCCTTATTGGTTTCACTGAACATGTTTCTTCGAAATTAAACTATGCATCAATCCATATAACAGTACAGGTTGCTCTGTCTTTTCATGATTTTATGCATACCTGTTCCCTATCATTCTTGTTCTATCTGTCAATGCAATCTTTAAATTTCGCAGTTAATAATTTTTAGACACACTAGGTCGTCTTCAAATATTCTGTAGGATATTTGTATAGCAAAACTTATAAATATGATATGAATGTTGCATTAAAACATTTGGGTTTGTTCCGAAAATGAGATCCGACTCTTATGTTTACTTGTAGTTTTGGTTATACTAAACTTTTTTCAATCTGGTGGTTTACTAAATATTATTTTTGTAGTTCGTTTGAGAATGTTGTTGTTTGAAGCAGAACCATCAAATAAAGAGAGATTCCGAACCGAACAGGAAGCTCAAAACAAATTATTTGCGTAATTTCGAAATCATAGACATTTAGACTCAAAAATGTCATCTAGAAAATAGTTGTTCTCTTAGTCTCATCAGGTGTACAGTAGAGTGCATTACGTTCTAGACACGATACCAAATCACGGTGGAACAACTGAGTTTCCTACATATAAAGCTATAGTAGGAAGGTTTGATTGGATTTGAACTGTTGATTTCAAGATCATTTCACCTTCAAATTGCCTGCTAGAACCTGGAGTTAACGATTAATGATTACATTGTTTGCACGTGTGTCTAATGTCTTGTATAAACAATGCAAGCAGGTTGTGTTGAAATTTCTTGGATCCTTTTCATAATACCTAGCGATCAATAACAGATTGCAATAGCTCTGTTGAAAGAGATATTTAATCCCTCTTAAGTTATTTTTTTTTAATTTATATGCATCAACTGTAACAAACTGTACCAATCTGTAACTTAAGAATTTTTGGGGTTTTTACAACTTATATTTTATGTTATAATCAAAATAATTGGTTACAATCGGAAAGTATTTTATAATTATATTTCACTGGTCGCTTGTTACTTTGTTGCAGGTTTTGTGATAAAATACACGTTTTTGATCTGAAAAAGAACGTAGAAGTAATGTTTGTCATCAAACAATGGTTAGCTCTCAGCTTGAAAGATTATCCTGAAGCGAAAATCAGAGTAGCTACTGAAGAGGACGTTATGGGTGTAAAGTTATTTCTTGTCGATAATTTATACCTTGGTATGAGGGAAAGTCACGTTTTGTTAAGTGTCTTTTTCAGGTAACTTTGGCACTAAATAATTTAAAATGTTATATTACAATTATATAGACAAAAATTTAAGCTTAATTTTATGTAGTGTTAACAAAACCATTGAATATAAAATAGCAGGCGAACATTGTTTGCTTAATAATATTATTGTATAAGGATCTGACAAATGTTTCGTGTATTTTTGGATTTACAAAATATTTATCACAATATGTTTGCAACGTCCGCATATGCTGCAAAATTAAAGCCCTGAATTATTTTCCACTATTAATGAATACATCAGAGTTCTTAGTATTTCCTCCCATTCGGATAAGCTTAAGATTATTCAGATAATTTTTAATTTATGTAAGTAGTTTGTTATTAATTGTTTATCTTATTCCCCGCAACATAGGCTGATAAATTATCAGAAATAACATGATAATTTAGTGGTATCAAACCCGCATATTTTATTGACAAAAGGCTGTAATCAAAGTTTAACATAGTTTGGTTTCATACTATAGACTTCTAATATTATTGTAATATTACTATAGGATATAGGGCAGTAAATCTTATATTTCAAAACCAAATATTTCCTACCACTAACCACAGAGGTACCTTCCACTCAACAGGGTAGTATACAGCAGGCCGTAGTCAGGAAAATACAATCCGTTGTAACTAAAACACGTACAAGTTTTGTAAGAATATTTTATTCGAGCGGTAGAGTAAACATTAGTGAGCAACTCATATGATAACAGTTATCTCTTAAAATAAACTTATAAATTTATCCACAGCTCAACCGGTTTTATTTCAGACATCCCAGAAGTAAAGTAAGCCGAATACAACGGATTAGTGTCCTCCTAGCGTTTGTAATGGTGGCAATGTTATGCAGTATTATGTTCTTCATTCCAGAAAGTGAGGGTAAGTATTAGTTTTTTTAAATTAAGAATACTCAAAAAAATGGTGAAATTACTATCTATCATGCTCAGTTTCATTGATTAAGTAGAGTTCGAACATAAAGAATATGCATCGCGCAAGCGAGTAAGCACAGATAGTAAATAAGTATTGCTACTACTCTTTAACCAAGCATTTGATTAGTCTGATCTCTTCTTCAGGTAAATAACTAACCTAACACAAGCCCACATTAACACAATGAATAAAAAAAAATAAAAAAAAATTTAATAATTCATTTATATTTATAAATATGTATTTAAATGCATTAATATCTATTGAAAAAGACTTAAAACTGTGATGCTAAAGAACAGGACAATCTGTGTGAGTTGTATCGGATTTCTATAACCATCAACTATAGCAAATAATAATCATGATATGTTTATTGCATAAAAAATATACAAATGCATAACATGCATGCGAATGTTACTTACTACTCAAAGTAGTCATTCAGCCAACAGTTTGTTTCTTGATATTGCTTTAAATAAAAGAGCTGATTTTTTGGTTTTACTATAATTAATAACTTTTACGAATTAGAATCGGCCCATCATCAAGTCTCTGAAACAGAGTAAAACGTCTTTGACACCGGTATACAGGAGATTATTTGGATTGTAATACACCTGGGGAGCTTATTTATTTTATTTCTCTCAAACCAATTAGAAATGGCTATTGTTGAAATACTGCCGCTGTGTGTTCATTTCTTTGGTTCGCAATGGCAGATACTTCTGTCTTGGACACCCTAGTACGTGAATAGACAGTTAACTTCCATAATGTAGAGATAAAGTTAGCACAAAGCTTCCGAAACGCTTCTTAGGACCACTATAAGGAGTTCAACATTCAATGAATTCTGACATTGTTTCCTGTTGTGCTACATAGGCTATAATATTTCAAATTTGTATTTATAATAATAGCTGCTTTATAAACACAAGCTGTGAGTTAATTGTTGCATATATATATATATATATATATATATATATATATATATATATATATATATATAAGACCAAAAAGTCCCGTAGAATAATCCATAGAACAAACCTTTTCAAGTTAGCACAAATATAAATTCTTTAGGCTTCCATTGAGAAAATGCTTTCAACATGACAACCCACGTCAGGCCTCGATCAAAGAAATTGGGGGATTCATATTCTTACAAGAGAAAGTTGCTTGCCGTCGCGGGAGATTAATAGTCATTCTCTTGTTTATTTAAGCAGAATATCATTTCATAACATTTCATTTCGAATTATTAGTTTCCAAATTTTTTCATTTAAAATTCATTAACCACTATTTGAAGTCAGAAATAAATTTAACTCAAGATCGTGTCCAGTTTAATTTCGTTACAAAGTTTCCTTTCATTAGCATAATTACAACTTCTTTCCAATTTATATAAAATAAAAAAACACTTTTATACACCTTTGACCAAATTTCCCTGCAAGCTACGCCATACTAGTTATAAAAACTCCCTTTTCGGCTTAATCAGGAGGAGGTAATTTTATTTTTAATGAGCTGTATAAATCAAGAAGAATACTTATAAAAATAGGAAGACATTTAAACAGGTTGTTGTAAAAGTTGTTGTCCAATTACAGTTACACTTTACAAATTTCAGGTTAAGTGTATAATTATTTCTGTTTCCGGATTGATTATTGAAATTGTAATTAACTACAATAAAACGCTATAATTTATTCCATCAGAAGTGTGTGTCCTGTAAATATAATGATTTCAAATTCAGCTACCTCTTAGCAATGGCATTCTTTTACATTAGATTAATCTAGTATAACTGTAATCGAAGTCATTGGGGCAGTTCGATAAAATTTCATTAAATATTGATGAGAAATTTGAGATACTTATAAAAAATGGTTTCACTGTCCTACTTTGGGGTCCCATACTTAAACTTATATGTAAATGGATAGATGAATGTTATATATTTCTGTGATTTTCATTTATGCAGGACTCTATAGAATGTCTTTTATACGATAATAATTATCATTGTTTACTTGTAATTAAATAAGAAATTGCGTCAAAAATTTTATGTAATTTCTATTATTACATAATTGGCTCGTTCACCTACGTGAAAAAATATATACTCAAACGTCATAATAAATAAAAAAATAACTAATCTTGTAGTTTTTGTTTCAAAATTGTGAAGTTCGAAACCGTTTGTTGCATAGTGCAGTTTTTGTAGAATTCCACGTGATTAAAAATAATTTCCGGATTAATTATTTATCGTCAACGACGGTTGACTTCTTTTCAGAGTTAATAAGTAATGAGTGATTAAGTGGGACCTCTGTCTAAAATCGAGATTTTAATCCATAATTCAGGTGTCTATTTTTATTGGAACGCTCATTGAGATGTTAAATAGGCAATTGATATTTAAAGTAAAAATTACTGAATAAAACGAGTTGTGTGAATAAAGTGAATCCAAGTGTAGGTCAAGTGTAAGGCCCTTTCTGAGAAATTTCGTAAAAATCTAAGTTTTTGTACTTTATTGATGGCGAGTTTTTAAGTTCACGGACTGAAATAAAATGTTCCGTAACCGCTGTGTCAAGACTCAGTGCGATCCAGCACTTCGATATTTTACTCACCAATGATTCAAAGACTTTGAGTTTAGAAAATTTAGTAGGGTCTCAATATCAACAAACACGACAAGGAGGTTGTAATACTCCCTTTCAGTATTTATATAATCTAATTATTTTCGTAATAGTTTTTTTTTAGATTTTTACTATTGAATTTAAAAATCTACATCACACCAGTAGTACGCCTTGTGTTCATACTTTAATAATAATTAGTGTATTTTTTTCATGTGACACTGTGTTTATGCTTAAGTTGAGATTCGTCCTCTTTTAGAAACTAAAAACTAATTTAAACATTTAATGAACTATTCATTTTCATTGAAATCACCACCAAATATGAATATTGACTGGACTCCAGTTAAAAAGTTCACTTACCCGCAGTTTCGATGATTAGAAAAAAAAAATAACTCTAAGCACTTTCAAAGACTAATACTCGTTACTACTACTTCCGATCAACTGAGACGGGAGGTACGGCACGTCTACCTCACCCCACCTCTCAATTTCGTTATCAAACACTCCCATCTGCGATGCGCGCCTCGCTGATAGAAGCCTCTTTTGTACTGTCCATTCCTTATCATTCTTCTGGGCCTACTCCTTCCACCGGTAATCCAGTTACCCCAGAATTACAATTTAATACAATCGGTACAAAAGGCCAGCCAAAAAGCATTGTGTATACGAAATATAGGTTGCTTCTTTAATAAACGGTGTATATATCTTCAAATGGTGTATTTATCCTGCCCAAAAAAATTTTTTTAAGTGCCACTTACGTGGTTTTGTAAACAAAGGATTGAATTATGATTTGAGAAATATGACAGACCACCTCCAAGTAGTAGCACAAGATCCATGAAATCTTTCTTTTAGTATTAATATAATGCAAGTTTTCTTGAAATAAATCATATTGCAGTTTATAAAAACCATTAGATTATAAACACTATTCCGCTTGGCTGCTAAGCGGCAGTGGTATTACTTTTAATGTAGTACAATATTGTCAAATATGTTATAGCAAATTATTTGTACTTAAATATTTAATGGCGTTTACAAACATTAAAATTATTGTACACGTATTTCAATATGATGACACTTTTTTATGTAATTTCTATTGCGCTGAGTTTTATATAAAACATATTTTTTTCAGATATGCAATTTGATGATTTCGAGTACCGATTCGGATCAAGAGAACTTTTCGTCAGCATTCAAACTCTAGTTATAAGCAGTATCATCGCCATTATTATCATGTTTACTTTTAGGTAAGTCGAACCTTTATTATACGGTTAACACTGAAACTTTAACAATTTCTTGAACCCATAAGATATCATATGTTTGAAGTGAGAACTTCAACCTCCAATTTGGCAAATACCTCTAAACCGTAATTTTGATTATTAAAAATCGGAAATGAAAATTGGAATCCAGAATTCCATTCCTTTCAGTTATTATAGGGAACTCAGTTAAAGGCAAAACGGAGTCCTACACTTAAAATACTCATAATAATGTGGACATAACAGGTAAATTTTACATATGGTTTGAGTTTAAGAGTGGATAATATATATATAGTGTGCTTGAAAAGTCCCGACATGGTATAATACATTTTTAACAATTTATTTTATAAGTCCTTTAATTTGATGTACATCTCGACCTATGTTCTGATTTAAGCTTTTCCTCTGACTCATTGCGGGCCATCTTCCTCGTGAGATAAAATTCTGATAACTACATAAAAATTAATATTTTAGTGGTAATATTGGTATACCCTGTCTCATTGCCTTACAAGAATTGGTAAAACATAATTAAACCGTCCCGGGACTTTATATATATATCGCCTTTATTATCATGTTTACTTTTAGGTTATAATGTTATCATATTTATATATTATGTGTGTATATAGTGACTTTGGTACACTAAGGATGGATATTTCTTTATAACATCAGGGGTCCACAAAGATGGCCTCTTAAGACGTCAAAATTCCCATAAGATATAAATTGCAGTAGGTTTTTAGATAAATCTTCTTATCTAATACAATTTAGATATGATGCCAAGTTAAATTTCAACGGTATGTTTTTGACAACTCCTATATCCTTAGGTCTTGCACTACGTGGCCTGCAACTAAAATTTCTACTAACTGGTCCTCCTCCTGAAATTGGCTGTAGTGTTATTGATTTAGCTGTAGAAACTTATCTAATCTAGCTTTTTATTAATACAAGTCTCTTGCCCAGCGCCTCGGAAAACAACTTTAGCTGCAGCATTAGAGATGTGAAATAAGTATCAAGATAATTATTATTCTAAAATATTTTATATTTTGGCAGGTACGGTTTGTTTTTAGAGCGTTAAAAATCTGTTAAAATCCTATAATACCCTATATTAATGTCTGTATGAAGTTTAATAATCAATTATAGTTTAATTACTTTAAAATTACGTGCAAATTTGCTTATTATCAAATAAATCACAGTTTACGTGGGACTATAGCATAATATATATTATTATTATGTATATATATTTTATATATATATATATATATATATATATATATATATATATATATTTTAATTTAATAAACCCAAACAGGTATATTTAAAAGCAAACTTCGATCTGGTAAGAAACACCAGCAATAATAAGGTACTTTAAGCTATCTAAACAGACAGGATACTTACCTCAATCATACTTACTCCTTGAGGATACTTACCTCGTTATTACACTGCCTTTTGTTAAACAGTCTTACAAACATTCAGACTCCGCCTAGAATCTGTTCAATGAGGTGCCTATACGATATAGGTAATGAGGAAATTGCTGTCGCATTAAATACATTGTGAACATTGTAAAAAAGATATTAGTTGATGAATGGCGTTAGTTAGTATTAAGGAGAAAGGTGCTCCAACATTACTATTTCGTAATTGTGAAAATCAAACATATAGGAATAGTGTAATTATGAACAAATCATAGTTATTTGATACCACGTCGCAATATATTGTATATTGAGACTGCTGTGTTTATTTAATATGGTCAGGTAAAAGTCAAGATTTTTTATTTCTATTTTTATTAAGTATTTGTAATGTATCAAATATTACTACATTGCACATTACTTTACCTTTACTACTCATAAATATTATGGAGCTCCAAAGACAGTTTCATTAATATATTTCATAATAATACTAAAACAGAGATAGTGTTGCAATCTGCCGATTTTCATAAAAAAACAATAGACTTACAAATACTGGACATTACGATACGATATTTAACGATATTTACGATACGTAAGCATATTTAACTTACGAACATATGTCTTCTGTCAAACTTTTGGATTCATTCCAGTCCAGAATTTTCTTATAGTTAAAAAGTAAAGTTTAATTATTAAAGTTGTTTACACACAAGAAGATAGAATCTAATTTATGTAGATGTCTCTAGTGTTGTAATTTATTACTTTATTAGAGGTAAAAAGAAGATTCGGACTCAAAGTGGTTCCAATTGCTTGTATATAACAAGTTTCTGCACAGTTTATAAATATCTGCAAAGAACATATTGCTAACCGTCAATTACCTAATATTATCGAAAATTAAAAAAAGTTAATCCTGTAGGTGGAGTACGTGAATCATATACAGAAAAATTTGAACTAAATCCAACTTTGAAGGTCTTATTACATATGAATGTGTAAAATATATATATACATTAAATTGTATAAATAATGGCAATAGCCTTATTTAATTTCAATAAATATTGAATCGCAAAAAGTACTTGCTCCGCCGGGAGCAATATATATATATATATATATATATATATATATATATATATATATATATATATATATATATATATATATATATATATATATATAAATAGAAATATATAATTTAATTTATTTTAATTTAAATAGAAATTAAATAAGGCTATTGCCATTCAAACATTTTAACGTAAATAAAAGTCATTTGACAGGTATTTGGTCTTCCGATCATATGTTAGTATGCTTATTTAAACGCATATGTGAGTGATACGGCCAAATACAAAATAATTGAATCGGAAAAAGTAACCGCTCTGTGGTGTAATGGTAGCACATTCACCCGGCAAGTGAGAGGTCCGGGTTCGACTCCCGGCGGAGCAAATACTTTTTGTGATTCAATTTTTATTGAAATTAAATATGGCTATTGCCATTTATACAATTTAACGTATATATGTATATGTATATATATATATATATATATATATATATGAGTGTGTGTGTGTGTGTGTGTGTGTGTGTGTTTTATGCACTAACGTATTTATTTATACTACGTACAAGAATAAAGTAAATAAATTGCACGATCGATGTAACATGATAATAATTTATGAACATATATTTTCAGGAGAAGCTATACTATCATATATGACATTAGATACAAGCCCTCCCTGTACGTTAGGAACGATGCTGATTATTATTATGATGTTAAAGTCAGAAGACAGTCTCGATTTTCTGTTCAGTCAAATAGAGAGGAAGTTGCAACTCAAGTACAACAAAGTAAGTATGTAAAATACTTATATTCTATTATACAGGGTGATTCATGAAGTTCTCTCCCCACTTCTACAGCACATTGTACTAGTAAAAATAATGAAAAAATGTTATATAAACATAGGTCCGAAAACGCTTCGTTAGCGAGTTACAGCTAGCGAAAGTTTTCGCCTGAATTCCTGGGTAAAGAGTAAAATAAAGCCATACTGAACTTTTGGAAAGGTTAATTAAGTAAGAAATATCGTGGATTCTTATGTATTTTTACCTGATAAAGCTAATAAAATAGGTTTCAGAACTGTACCTGTAGTAGTTTTTGAGGGATTCAGGGTTAAATGCAAAAAAATAGGGCACGAAACAATGTTTTTTTAAGTTTGATGTACAATAACTTTGTTAAATTGGTAATAAATACATAAAATAAACAAACATTCATTGTAGAGAATTTAATTCTGAGAAAATTGATATAATCAAAGTCTAAAATAAAACAGAAATAAGTACCAAAAAATCGATTTTATTCAGTATAATACATTACTAGTTTTAAGCAAAATTAATCAGGTTGGGCCAACCGTACGCACCTTTTTATAATAGATGTTCGAAAATGAGGCCATCATTATCAATACATTTTGCAGCACGTTTGTGTAGCTGTAAAGAAATACCGTACGGTATTTAGTTAAAATAAAACAAAAACAAAATGTTTGTTCCTTAATGATGAGATAATTTGAGAAAACAAGATTAACTGTTAAATAAATTTGTTTGTAAATAAAAATATCATGTTTTATTACGTTGTATTTTTTTTAATAAAGATTTACATCAAATGTTCGAAAATAAATGAAGCAAACATTTTCCCATTATTGTTTACTAATCATCGAAATGCAGTTTTTGTTTTATTAATTTCTAAGTTGGTAACGCACGAATAACTAGAGATAGCAAACCCACATGGGCTTAAAATTTTAAATAGTAAACTTTAGTGTTTAATTATGTGTAGATAGAATAAAAGTATATCAATAAATAAAAAAATCAGTATTTGAAAATTATTTTAATACATAATTGACATACATAATGAATTTTTTAACATTATGAGATAAATGAAATTTTTCTTTCAATTATCCGTCCAAAGTTGTGATCAAAGTTTGTGCTGACTAGTGTTATTACATCTTGGAGATGTTCGTCGGAAGTCTGCTCCAGAATTTATTTTTAATGAAGTTTATCTTAGAAAATGCTGCTTAACAAACATATGTTGACCCAAACAAAGTGATAAGTTTCATGGATAATTTTTTAACTTCTAATTATTACTTCTAATTTATTAACAAAAACATATTTTACTTGAAAATATTGACCAGAAACTTCCTTTTTTTGTTGTTTTAAAACTTAATTTTCTTGGAATCATTTCAATATAGAGAGCAGTTGTATTGTTTCCTGCAATATTAATTCATCGGCAGGATGCAGAGAGAAAATTTTACTGACGATGGCGATGACATTCTTAATCTTTTTTTTAAATCTGTGATTCTGATATTATTATTATTAATTTTATTTCTGTGTCTATTTTCAAATTCAGATTTTAGATACTTAATGAACATGTTATATTATCCGACGTCAAGCTCGTTGTCACTGTTGATCAGAAAGTGCAGGCGTTATTTTCAAGATCAATGTTTAAAAGATCTAGTTTGCGCAAACGCGTGTTACATTATTCAAGAGCTGCTAGACAGGCTTTCCTTTGCCTTGAAGTTTAAGGTTTAGATCATTGATTTGCTTTAAAATATCCCATAAGAAAGAATTGAAGTTAAATTTTCTTTATCGCCCAGAAAATTTTATCGGATTTTGGGCAATGTCTAATAAATTTTGAAAATAAAAATCTTCAAGTCTCCAAAAATGGTGAAGAATCGTTGTTAAACGCAGCCTTTGCGAACCGTTAAGAACAAAACCCTGACTGACTGAATCATAATCACATACCCATCAAAAATATTTTCCAAAATCCTGTATTTCTGCATTCTTAATATATAGAAGGGAGCAATACGGATTTTATTTTATTTTATATTGTGCAAACTCTTCTTTCTTGATATAATAGTTGTTATATAATAAAGTTTTATGAGCAAATACAGTGCTACAACTTTAACTATTTATAATTTGAATTAGATTTTGACGCAAAATATCGAGTGCATTTTTTAATTACTATTTTAGCAAAACTTATAGTTATATATAATTTACTTAGTTAATTTAGGAATACGAGAAAATAAAATAGTAGTGAAAAATCGGTATTATAGTAATTACTCATATTATTGTTTTGCTCTTATATCACTGACATGTAAATAATATGATTCCAGATAAATCCGTATACCAGAACTTTGTTCGATTGGTTTTAAAAGTGATAAGAACGCCATCTTTGCCACCAGTTCAGTTACCCCCATTCTATGTAGTGATTAAGAAGAGGAAAATATGGCTTACATTGGCATGGTAACATAACCCAAAACTATATTTGTATGCATTGCAACTGGGAAATTTGATATTCAATAATCAATAACTGTTGTTCTACATGTAATTAGTTTTGACATATGAAAATAATATAAATATTACAAAAACAGATCTTGTCGTAGGGCTACTCTAAGAAACCTATTCCATGATTTATACGAAAGTTGAAGACTTTCACCTCTTTAAATTTATAGGAATAAAAGCAATATTCCTGAAATGTCCGTGGTAAAAAACTATTATAAAGTCTTAACGCAACACTCCGATGTAGATTTCCATTTTACAATTTGATTCAAATATTTTAACACATTGACGACGCCGTGTACCCTATAGGGTACACACGTCTTTTACAACTGCCGTAATATAGCATATCGAGTACACACCGGGCTTTAGTAAAGTGCGTCTTGTGCCCGTTGGAGTACACGTTGCTTTACATTTCATTATTGAGTTTTTATTGTTAGTCAGTCTTGGTGGTCTATTCAATTTGATCCCGCATTTAAATTAATATCTCAGGCTATCGTGTAACCCGTCAGGCGTGATTAGTTTTGAAGGTAAATAATTTTTTTTGTTCCCCTTGGATTACATGGAGAAAAGTTTAATTTAATAATGCAGTCGTAAAAAGTTTCATAGGGTTCCATTATATTACATAATAAGTGCTTTTACCAAGTAGTTTAACGACTTAGATTTTGAAAGTTAATTTGCTTGTAAAGCTGCATAACTGCGAGTAAAGTATAATTTTGAGTACAAGAATAGTTCGTTGGAATATGTTTAATGGAAGTCTGGCTATAGGCGCATTTAAATTAGCAGTTGTCGGTTACAGTTAGTAAAAAAAACCTACGACTCCACACGTTTAAAATAATAAAATAATAATAACGTTTAAAAAAGTGCTTTACTAAATTTCATGCTCAAGATAATGATTAAAAGCTTCATAACGTGACCAACGCCATATTTAGCGGCCAAGTAAACAACTGAATACGTTGTTTTAATAAAAAAATTATTTCCATAATAACAGTATCTAAAAATAATAAAATAATAAATTACAGTACACTAGGTTCTATTTTCAATAGACATCGGGTCTTAAACTGATAACAAGTTTCCGAGCTGTAAATTTACAAAGCTTTTGTTTGATTAAAAAGTGGCAAACACCGGTAGTTTTCGATATAAAAACTGGTAGTTACTGTTAGTAAACAGTTTTATATTTTGAAATGCAGAAAAAACAAGCTAAATTTTAGTATAAATCCTTTTACTATAGGTAAGTTAGTTATTTTGTTGGCCAGTTTCCATACTTGGTTACCTATACATTTTGATCCTGGTGTAGACATCAACATTTATCCTTGCCCTTTCTTTGTGATTTAAACCTAACATTTTTACTCAATATTTTTTTAATGTTATGATTAAGTTATGTTTTAATTAAATACACTAAAAAATTAAATAAATGTCAATTTGTAGCGGAATATAAATATAATTAACCCTGCATAAGCGTCCTGGTGATTTGGGGTACAGTGATTTTATTGTAAACATTAATATACTCTAACCTGATCTGTTCTCTCCAATTCTGAGTTTAGATATACTATATAATAAAGGTTTTAGGATCTGAAAAGTAAAGAATTTCCATTCCCATATTTTCCCATACCCCTACTCACTGATGTTCTTAACCCCCTTCATCGGGAAGAGTTCTGGTTGTATCTCTGCCTGACATTGAAGGATATGTTAAAAAATTTAGCCGGTTTTTAACAAGCGCAAGAGGGTATGTAGCCTAGTAATGGTGCTTCTGTATTGTTATTTCGTATTACTGTAACAACAAACAATGGTCTAATTGTTGTTGCCTGAATTGGAATAAACTGGTGAGTTAGTAGACCACACGGAAGAGAAGACAAAACAGAGATGGAAACAAAAATAAAAACTCCTCACACATATGGACTTACTGAGTTGGTCACGTGTGTTATCGAGTAGTAAAAACTGGCCAGCAATTCATGATCTAAGTAAACAAGGCATTGTATAATTATGGAAATTTATCCATTGTTTTAGGAATGCTCATTGTGTTCTATATGTTTTGCTAATGGCTTTTATCTTTTTAAGAAAATCTTTTAAAATTATGGAATTTTCACCATCCCACCGTTCATCCTTAACTTTGTGCTAATCAACGTAATTGTCTTTCAAATTATACGCGCTGTTTGTAATCTTTTTAATAACGATGTAATGCGCTACTGTTTATTACTGTTTTAGGATATTTTGTATTGCTGCTATTCTTGTATCAGCTTATTTTGTGATGCTCTACGGATTGAAACTTGGTCCAGTAAAAAGTAAAGAATGGCTCTCGACTGTATTAGTCTCTTCAGGCGGTGACACGTTTGTTTCAAGCCCAGCAAAGATAATATGCATTGCCTTTGTCCTCACTCTGGCTTTTCAGGTAAACCGAGTTAAGTCAAATACAGAAATAATACTGTAAATACGAAAATTGTTTTGTTCAAACATTTTTAGAGAGAAGTAGATGAACTTTTACATCCCTCCTGGCTGTCTGACTGGACTTTACTTGTGAAGTATAGAAGTAACAATAACCCTACATTGAAGTAACAGTATTGTTCTTACAACCATGGGAGAAGCCATTTCCTACATCATACAAAAATAAACCAGATGTTGAAGTAAGCATTTGCATCAAATGTTTACTTCTTTCATCCAACGTGTTTATAACTTGGAATTGAAGATAATCGAATTGCGTCTAAAAAGTAGTAGGCTTCCCAGCATCTGATATGATTCATGAATCCGAATTCCTCAATATTTGGACTAATATTACATTCCTACATATCTAGGAATTAATAAATACCTCCAGAATTATGTGCCATTTTAATAATTTACATTACTTATAGTGTTTTGGTTGTATTAACAAGCGTTATCAATCATACTCGTCCTTCTTTGTATTTGTATATTATTTACTTCCTTATAATTTGTATGTAAACCATTATTATTATTAAAACTTCTATATAAGCAGGCATTAAACAATGAGATATAACAACTAATTTTTAACACTAAGAAATATAAATGGAGAATCCAGTGGTCTACTCGTATGTTTAACTTTTAAAATGTTATTAGAGACCCAAAAAAGTGTAAGCGATTAATCAAATAAATAATAACGTATACGAACAACTGATATAATCCTAATTCTTAGAATTAAGTGGCTGGATGTATACATAATTCGTAGGTTTTTAGTTTCACGCCAGCCGAGACGAGATTCAGTTAATGTAGAAAAAATATTGGAATGGCTGATGGCAACAAGTATCCCGATCGCTACATAGGGCAACAACACGCAGTGTAACGCTCAGCCACACAGCTACTCCTGTCCAACTAACAATCATATGAAATATGTGTAAAACTGCCCTCTATCACTACTGCTCCTTTCAATACCAAATTGTTAACACATATCACAGATGATCGATTATCTGTAATTTTTAGTTGAAGTATTGCGTTTTAGAAAGGTTCAGAATTCGTCTTACTTCAATCATAACAAAAATTGTTATGAATTTTAATGCACTGCTTACAACTTACTAGCACATATCCTACGTCTAGTAGTGGGCTTACTTATTGATGACATGTTGACTGTAGAATAATAGGAGTAGTAGAAGACTGCCTGTACCGTCCGGAGCTTCTGCAGCAAGTAGATTTTATCATCAACAGAACAAAGATTCCTGAGTAACACTATTATATCTATAGTCCTTAAATCGAGTTCTGAGGATGATACTCCACTCAAAAAACGGCGCTAGGAGAGTCTGCCTGCCGTCCGACAGGCAGATAAATGTACAGATAAGCCTGCCTGCCTTGCAAACCCTTTCATGTTTGCCGCAGTAACAAAGTATAAACTCCTCCAAATTGTTTGTAATAATTAACTTTATTTTTTTTTAATTTCACATGTTATATTTTATGTATTTTTGTAGAATAATTTTAAAACTTTATTTCTCATCCAAGTGGGCTTAAATAATTTGCGTTGTTTTACCAAAAACATTGTTGTCGAAAATGAATAGAACGAAGTGCACTTAGACATATACATCTTAGATAGTTATTCACGTGCATCGTGTATAATCGCTTTTCTAACGATCATCGTAGTGAAGTCTTTCTTATACAGTGCTGAACTTTAAACCTCATTTTTTGTAAAAAAAACCTATAGTTTACATTTTTTACAGCAAAGTATTTGAAATTTAATTACGGTTTTTTAATCAATTTAGGAACAATAAAAATTTAATTTGAAACTATTATTCTGTAGGAGACATCACGTTGCGATAGGACTTTGTTTGCACCGGTTGGCAGGTACAATCTGATAGCGGCTAAAGAATAATGAAATCGGAATGATGGAACGGTAATTTACGTAACGTTCCTGAGATGGCGTTTCTCACGTAAAGAATAGTCTGAGGTATCGCTAGTCAGGGTTTACGTATTAAGCTAGAACTGTACTTCTAAAGATAAACGGTTTGACTTACTTGCTCTGCACAGAACATGTGGCAGTACAGTTGACGTATTATAAGATCAAATTGAACTTTGGTATGCCCATCTTGCTAAGAGTACGACGTAGATGTTTATTGGTTATATTAATTACAGAATACACAGTTTTTTTGTGTACATTAAGTGAAGTAAGGTCTTTAATAGTAAAATTACTTAATTTCTAATGTAATAAAGTAGTTACAATGGTGTTTAAATTGTTATATTTGTTTTCTCAGAAGATGTATGAGGTGAATACCCATGCAGTCAGCTACAAGGAAGCTAAGCGGGTCTTGCTTCCAAATAACGAAGATCATCTTGCCGAATTATTAGCTAAAAGACAACTTCCAATGTACACTCCACTTACTCATGCTATGAGATATGTATGTTTACTGTTCTTACTAGTGTTAATTAAAGTAATCATGCGGTTTTTTAATCTAAGTGTGATAACTACTATTGATTCTAGACCGTGCCTTATTCATAATTGTAATTCTAACTTCTAATCCAGTATCTTTTATTTTAAATATAAGAATATTCTTCTGTAATGGCATACATTTTTAATTTCCTCCTTCATTATCACAACTCAAATTGAGATAATTTCATTAAATCAGACAACACCCAACTGTTGTACTAGTTTGTACATTTCTCTGTGCAAAAAAAGCAAACTAAAATATAGACATTGAAGATATTACAATATTTTCAAAAATTTACAAGAATCTAAAATTGTGTTGTTTAAATTTTACAAGTAAAATAAATATAATTTATTGAGTCAATATAAACTGTCCAGGTTTTATCCAGTAGTATAATTTTTTAGAAACCTTGACGTAGTATTGAACGAATGTATTGCGATTTTTATGAATTGTAAAATGAAAATTCTATTTCAAATGTGTATTGTTATTTGTCGCAATAGCGAAAGATTACGAATTTAAACAAAGTTGTCGTTTTTAATGGACATTTTAAAGTATAAAGTTCGATATCAGAGTAGGCAGTTATCTCAAAAATGCTTTAACAAATCACGTTTGTACTTCACACCACACTAGGCTCACAAAAAGTTTCTTTTGGTGCTAAGTTTTGCTTTGATAAGTGTTCCGCTATTAACAAAAAATTAGTAGTTTTGTCAAATGTATAAATCTTATTCATTATAGTTTAAATATTTTAACCGGTTACAGTTTTGAAATGTTATAAAAATATTAGTTTATACAATTGTTTTGTAAGTTTGAATAATGTGTTTCTTTAACATTTCCTCCGTTTGATCCATTGAACAATATCCTGAAGTTTGTATTAAGGAAATAGTATCACATTATTTGTAACATATTGTATAAAGTAACTAGATAACAGTTTAATTGCACGTTCAAATGTGTTTTCTATATAGGCAATGATGCGAAAAGAACAGTTTAGGAAGTATTGGTATGATCTGATAGACCTTATCACATCCGCATTCTTCGTCATTGTTATTTGTATAGTGATCTCTAACCTGTGGAGCTCTCAGTATCACACAAACAGTCATCTACACAAGGTAATGACAAGATCACACTATATAGAGTTGGGAGCTGTCAACTTTTATTCTATTTCTGACATTGCTCAGTAAGTATTATTGTATTATTTATTACAACATATTTATTCTGATATTTTAATAGGTAACAATCCCCAATCTTAATTTTATTTATTCGTTTTTAAATTTGTAAGACTTATGGATTTGATGCAATTTTGATGTTTTTATTCAGGATTTTCACAAACTTTGAGATGTTAAGAAATATTTCAGAACAATAATGTAATATAATGATATGAAAATTGTTTACGACTGTGGGAGCCTGTACTTCCTAGGCAATACTGTATGAAGAATCATTTGGCAGCGATGCAAATATTGCCTCAGCGATTAACAATGTATCCGTTTATACGACGAATGTAAAACATGAAATTTGTAAAGAATTTAAGCAAGCAATTGAATATTTGAAACGTGAATACGAAATAGATTAGAAACCTTGTTATGGATATTCTATAACGAAAAAAGGGCAAATTGAACAAATATAATACAAATCTAAAATGTATCATCTGCACTTTCAGGATGAATATAGTTGAGTATAGAGATAAAATGTAAAAATTAACATCGAAGTAGTGGAATAAGTATAAAATAATAATAAGTTTAGTTTGTTAGGGTGGCAAATTCAAAGGTTATTGGATGGAATCTCTAATCTCTCTCTCTCTCTCTCTCTCTCTCTCTCTCTCTCTCTCTCTCTCTCTCTCTCTCTCTCTCTCTCTCTCTCTCTCCCCCCCCCCTTCTCGCTACCTACCTCTATACAGGAATGCGAACAAGGTGAATATGGAAAAATATTTTAATGTTGTATAGTTTTGAAAGCAAACAAGTATTGATACTCAGTTTGTGAGTGCTATAAATTTTACGCTGAATGGGTTTTACGCTCCACCAAATACTAATCATTGAGATTGTCGTTTTTGATACTGACTATTATTCATAATTAGAATACTGATAGGGCTGAAACCGCCTTCAAGGGTAAATCAGTTAATACAATGTTAACAGTTTTTTTTTACATTCGTTTTAAAATTTTATCAAAACCAGATAGAGTTATGATTAACTGTAAAACAATATATTTAAATCCACACATTTAACTGAACATATAGAAAGTTTTCCAACCCTAAGGAGTATAATAAATCAGTGTTAGATTATTAGACAATTAATGAAATATAATTTTTATCATAACTATAGTCTTACAAAACTATTACTTGTTCGTAATAAAATTATCATCACCCCTAATATACAGCTGGCCCTCCTACTTATTATATATTTATTATTTTACTTGTACTCAAAATTATTGCTGTCCTTATTTTGTCCAATTGCACATGTAAAAGGATAAATTTAATTACTATATCCATACAGGCAAACTAATTCAGTTCAGCACCATTTAACATTTCGTGTCCAGAGTAAGATGAAATAACCTGATCTTAAGCATTGCAATCCTACACTAATCAATATGAAAAAATAAATGGATAAAATGCAATATATCTTGTACCTTTCTATCTTAAAATACATAAAATCATCTAGTTTCTTTTGGCTAGAACTTATAAGATATTTTTTTATCATGTTAGTATTATTCTATCTGCTTTTTAAACATAATGATGGCATTTTATCGTAGTGGTTTGCATGGATTGAACAACTTGCATTTTTTTTAAGTACTGTAGGTTTTTTAATTGTTGTATAATCTTTCCATCTACTTTTCGATAAGGAAAGAAATTGTATATATTCAAATCCTACATCTATACTGTCTTTCGTCTTCAGTTACATTGAATACTTGAATATAAGCATAAACATTAGTATTACTGCTCATATTAATACAAATAAACGAGGACGAATTTATATTTTAAAGCCAATCAAAAAGAATAAAATAACAATAAAATAATACAAGGTTAATTTTTAATAATATTTTAGTTTATTAATTATTGTGGATTGATAAACTTTGTATATACAGAATGGAAAAATATTTGGAGTACACTTTTATGTATGCAGCATACAACACAAGATGGTACAATGATCTCAAGATTGTGAAGAAGACTGAAGACATGCACAGGACACTGGGTATTGTTTTAAATTTTGCAAAAAATTTACTTTTTTTATTGAACATTTATCCCTGAAAAATGTATCATTGTTGTCTTAGCCGAGTGTTGGGTAAAGCAAAGGCAAGAATATTACTAAAATCTAGGGAACACAGCTGACTATCAGGAAAGTCACGTATTTAAAATCATAAATTTCTAGACTTTTGAGATAATATCTTGAGTTTATAACAGTCGCTTAGCTAGATGACTATGTAGAATTGCTGTTGGAGAAGATTGGACCCTTCAGTTTCTTGAAAAAACTTTTTTTTTTCAAACAAGTTTCATCATTATGATAATAATCACTTTATCGTTTATCCAGTTCTACTTTTACTTTTTTACATGGAACGCAAACTAATTGCCTATCATTTAGTAGTGACAATATATAATACTATATTAATACGGTCTTTTTTGCAATTTAAATGCAGTATTTTTGTAATTATTATTATATTATCGGATCAAATAAATGGAATTTTAAAGCAGTTTTAAATAAACTGGTAAATAACTGCATAAACAGTTTTAAATATTCTGCCAAACATTTATCTATTGTATCAAGAGATTTACATTCCTTTGGACTTCAAGAAATTATAGTCACTATAATACAGGGTGGCGTAAAAGTCACTGGACAGTTGGTTAAAAGAAGAAAAAAAGAACAGCAAGACGTAGTACAATAGTTTTCGTCCGTGATGTTGGTATTACTAAATGTTGGTAAGTAAGCCTTTTTAAGTTGGCAATACAATGCTATGAAACACACAGCAGTCGAACTAGTGAGTTCATCTGTGACACGTGTTTAAAGCTGTAGTCCCCGAATTATTATTTTTCTAATAGAATTTTTGTTAAACATTAGTCATAATGTTAACGAAAGAAGAAAGGATTTTCGAGTTAAAAACATTTTATAAAAGTGGTGCTACTGCAGTTGTTAATGAATGGGAAATACACTTTAGATCAACACCACCGTCTAGACAAACAGTGTACGACATACGAGATAGATTTGAACAACATGGATCTGTTATGGATGTTATGGATGATTTGGACAACGAAAATAAGACATGAAAACATTAGAAAGACGTAATGTTAAAATTTACTCTGTTATACCCTGTGTCCGAGAACCTTATGAGATCAGGTGGACAACACAAACTATCCCTTATCCAGCAATACCTGACGTCCGGGTTCTTAAGAATAAATAAATAAACCTAAATTCTTTTTTAGTGATGAAAGTTTAATTTCTGTTAAAATTTGTTCTGCCACCGTTGCACTTGCTCTTTATAGAGAATATGAAAAAAATGAAAACCGATACTGAGAATGTTTTTAAATTTATATAAGACGCCGTATTGGTTAGGGTTGGCTTATTGTTTAATTCTGGAGGGTCTCAGGTTGTAAAAAGCAATGAAGGACAGATGTCTGTCTGTAAAGAGGCAAATACTTCTAAGGGGCAACCTTATCGGAAACGTTTCAGTAAGGATGTTTTGGATCCGGCACTCCCGGACAGTAATGTAAATATGAAAAAAGATGTAAATATTGTATATAGTAATAGAGGTTCTGTATATGTTGATCGTAGTCCTAATATTGTAAAAAGTGCTAAAAATCATAAATCTGCCTTAAGGGGTTGCCTTGTAATCGGAAATTCATTACTTAGGCATTCTAGCAAACAATGCGCCCATAGTGGAGCAACTGTTGATATTAATCCTGATGCAAAAATTGTAAATATCAGGAAAAAACTGAATGATTATATAGAGGTTCAACAACCAGTTATCTATTTACATGTCGGCACAAATTACGTGCCTGTAGGCTATGATGGGGGGCCTGGGTATGACGGTGATTGTGGCAAAAAAGAGGTTTTGCACAGGATGGCTGAGCTATTGTATACATGTAAGACAGAATTTCCTAATGCTAGGGTAATTTTAAACAGCGTCTTGAGACGTTGTATATTAACGACTCAGCTCTAGATTACCTGAATGAACAATTGTATTTAATGTGCAACAACTTAAATGTTGAATTTATTGACCTGTACAATTGTATAATTGTATAATTGTACAATTGTCTTCCATCTTGCAAAAGATGGAAGACATCTAAATGGGAGTGGTAATTTTAAATTGGGACGCATTATGCTATCAACGTTACTAAAACCTATTCCACAATCCTCACATTCTGATACAGTGGAGTCCTGCCCATCAAATGACACCTTGATCCCTGAGGCGCCTGTTCCTGTCGTGTCCTTCCGTGGGCCCTCCCCTGCGCTTTCCCATGCTCCTTCTCCCATGCGTTCCGAAGCTTCTTCGGGAAACGGGACGCTGGGGGTGCAAATGGCGGCCACCTAAACTCTCTTAGGCTGGTGCATCAGAACATGCAGGGTGTTGTGCCTAAATTGTCTCAGGTGGAGGTTATGGTGGATTTGCTTTCGCCCCAGATTTTATGTTTCTCAGAACATTTTCTAAAAGAGTGTGAGATGAATGTTTTTGTGTTGTCTGGGTTTGGGGTTGTGTCCGGTTACTGTAGGCCCGCAAAGGGACGAAGCGGTGTGTGCATCCTGGCTCACGATAGTTTAAAAATGTCGTGCTGTTGAGGTTTCGAGATTTTGCATTGAGGGCACTTTTGAACTTGCTTGTATTACAGTGGAGCTCGGTGGTTCCCAGTGTTTGGTTCTTACTGTTTATAGACCCCCAAATTCTGACCTTGGCAATATTGAACAGTTTTTTAATTCTTTGACTGAATGTCTTGAATCTGTTTTGAAACCCAGCTTTAGAGTTATTATAGCGGGCGATTTCAATATTGATATGTCAACTGAAAACGTAGCTGCCTCATCTCATGTCTTCATTTGGGTTTAGAGACACTATAAAATACCATACCAGGGAGTTTAATGGGTCTATGACAAGAATTGATAACATATTTACGAACATCGGTCCATGTGAACTGGACACTCAAGTAGTCATAACGGCAGTCTCTGATCACCATGCTCAGGTTGCAGATTTAAAGGTTGACATGTCTTCCGTGATAAATGTCCCAAGATCTCAACTCAAACGTCAGATCACAAGGAGTAGCATCCATCTATTAAGATTCGTATTGGCTAAGGAAATGTGGGATGATGTTTTTTGTGCACGGGATGTTAATTCAAAGTTCTCGCTCTTTCTTTCTACTTTGTCCTATTATTTGAATCTTATTGCTCCTATAAAGAGAACAAAATATCGCAAGACCAAATCCATTACTAAGATAGCTCTCAATAAAGATTTACTTGAGCTTCAGGAGAAGGTCCTTGCTATGTACTCCCTGACTAAACATCTTGGTTCTGAACACCCCTTGCGCAAATCTTACCGAGATCTTAAGAGTCAGTTTCGGACCAGTATTCACTCTGCCAAGTCTGGATTGGTTTTCAAACTCATCACAAAGGCCCAGAATAAAAACAAGGCCGTTTGGGAAATCATTAGAGACATTCAGCCTAACAAAAAATGTAAGTCTTTCACGAATTTCTCCATAAAGAATGAGGCTGGTTCCTTGATGGTTGATCCTTTGGAAATTTCATGTCGGTTTAATTCCTTTTTCTCTGGAATAGGCGACCGTCCTAGAGGTAGTTCTTTGGAGCCACGCGGCATGAGCCATGTGATGCGGACAATTGTACCATCGTTATTTCTGAAACCAACAAGTGTCCAGGAAGTGACCTCAGTAATAAGATCCTTAACGCCTGGCCATTCCGTAGGATCTGATGGTATTTCTTCTAATCTTCTTAAAGACCTTGCTGAGCAATTGGCTTTGCCCTTGACCCACATAGCGAACGCTACCTTCGAAAGTGGTCTTTTCCCATGCATTCTAAAGCAAGCAGTAGTTAAACCATTACTAAAAAAAGGAAGCCCGCATGACATGGAAAACTACAGGCCAATATCTGTCTTATCAACTTTTTCCAAAGTCTTAGAGAAGTTGTACCTCATTCGTTTACTATCTTTTTTGTCCCAAAACAATGTTTTTTTTTTAAACAATTTGGCTTCAGAAAGGGTTTCTCAACACTTGATGCCGTGTTTGACTTCCTTAATCGTGTTTCCGTGGCTTTGGATAAGCGTCAGCATACCTTTGGCATTTTCTTGGACCTTCACAAAGCGTTCGATGTTGTTAATCATAAGCTCTTATTGTGTAAACTTTACAACCTTGGAATAAGGGGAAGCTCATTTGACTGGGTCTCTTCATTTTTGTTGGGCCGAAGCCAGGTGGTTGAAATTCCATTTGTTAACGATTCTGGTTGCTTGAGTTATCGATTATCCTCTGTAGAAACAGTAAAATCAGGCGTTCCCCAGGGCTCTGTCCTTGGCCCCATCCTATTTCTGTTATTTGTCAATGACATCTCGTCTAGTTTAGGTATAGGTAATTTGTGTCTCTTTGCGGACGATACGTCTGTCAATATGTCACACGAAGTTAGAGAAAACCTGGAGTGTTATATGTTCGTGCAGGGTAGTTGTCTGCTTCAATGGCTGGAGGATAATCATCTTACTGTGAACACTGCAAAAACAACTTTTCTCGATTTTCATATTAGAGCTCCTACGAGCTGTGATAGTGGTTCGTCCATTATTATTGGGAATTCTGTTATTGAATCGTCAGAGTACACAAATTTTCTGGGCTTGAATTTAGATTCTAGCCTGAAATTTTGTCTTCATATTGACAGTGTATGTAGCAAATTGGGCAGCGGAATCTTTGTATTGCGTCGACTGTCCCATTTTGCTAATAGAGATATTCTTTTGGCTGGATATTATGGATGTATTTACCCACACCTTACCTACGGACTGCCTATTTGGGGGTCTGAAAATACCAGGACACAATACATTTTTCGGCTTCAAAAGAAAACTCTCAGGATTGTGTTGGGATTAGCTAGAAACCAATCATGTAGGGGGTACTTCCGAACCAACAAAGTACTTACATTCCCGTGCCTATACATCCTTGAGACCTTAACCTTCCTAAGGAAAAACATGCATATTTTTACATCTGATCTATCTAAATATTAGAACTTAAGAAAATCTTTCCGTTTGCCAACTCCAAAGCACCGTACATCATTTTTTGAAAGACAGTTGTATTACTCTTCGGTTAAATTATTTAATCATCTCCCGTTAGAATTGAGATCCGAAGAAGTGGTACCTAAATTCAGATCTAAACTTAAGTGTTTTTTAATTGATAGAGAGTATTACACTGTTAGAGATTATTTGATGTCCAGTGTTAAGTAATTAAGATACATTGTTGTTCTTTTTATTAAATGTATATTGACCTTTGTCATGCAATGTATTTTATTGTTGATTTACAAATAAACACTTTGACTTTAAAGTCGGGCATGTTTTACTGTATTTTAACTCTAATAAAGGTGTTTAACTTAATATACTACTCGATCCATGCTCCCATTAAAACCTTCATTCTGTTTTCATACGGGCCGGAGCTCTGGGATTTTAGTGGTCTACTGAACAGGTTTTAAAATATTTTTTAACTTTACTAACACTAAAAACGTTTTTCTTCTATCTTTAATGGTTAAAATATTATAAAGTCGTTCAGGCGCTTTACTGACATAATTTAAAATACATTTAACATTATTATATATGTCTGTCGGTTTGTTTTATGTTTTTAAAGCTAAGAAAGATATGATCTGGTAAAAAAATATATCGATTCATATTTTTAACGGCCTTGGAACATTTTCATTTGTATTCTCACTAAAATAAGGGTAGATTTTTTAAAAGGACGAAGAACAAAGCACAGAAAAATATTTTTAAATGTCTACCTAAGTTTGAACCGTTTAAAACAAAATTCTAGTGTGTTTATATTTTATGATTACAGATACGACGACTGGAGCATTCTGGTTATTAGACTATACTGGGATAGTGTTAGGACTGCCCTTATTGAGGCAGCTACGCGTAGACCCAAGTAAGTTTACAACAGACAATGCGTAGTACGAGAATGAGTGAATGGTACGCAAATAATCGTCTCTAATTTATTCTTCTAGAATTGTAAAAGATGAATACTGGCGTTTTCAAGGATACATACGAAATGATTTAATTTGATTCAGTATTCCACAACACAGTTTGTGCTACGTGCTGATATTATAAAATTGTTTACTACAGCCAATCATTCTTAGTTAGTATTTAGTATTAGTAGTACTGGCCGAAGTGGCTCCTCTGGCACGAATAAAATATATAAGAACTTGCTATAATAAGGATGTTCACGTTTTGTGTGTGTTAATACTCTGACTACAGTATGTATTGAATCTGCTAGTTTATTGGAGTAACTGCTCTTAATTAAATTACATTATTCACATAATTAACATAGTATATTTAGCTTTATGTTAGTTCAACTGGCGTTGTCTTCAGGTATAACTGTTTTAATAATAGAAAAAAATCCACTTGTAAAAACCGATAATAAATTTACCTATTCACCTAATTATTTTTTATAATACTCAATACATGCCTGTATAGAATGAAGTTAGCATATCTGGTTTATTTTTAAGTATGTATGATTTAAATAAAATAATACAAGTCATTTGATATTAGTGGTATATAGATAAATTCTGTAAAATATAACAACCTAAACCATATTTCAAAACATATGATGTTTTGAAATAAAGAAATATATATATATATATATATATATATATATATATATATATATATATATATATATATATATATATATATATATATATAAAGAAACTAAATTTCATTATTCGTATTAAAACATCTGAGATGTATTTTTAGTCAACCTTATTTGCCTATATTTTACGCATCTGGTCCCAAGGTGAAAGCGAAACTAGGGCGTCAAGCGTAGAGGCATAATTTTGTAATGTTTTATAACTCAGATTCAGATTCTTTGTAATTTATTTTATTTTCATGTTTTGTTTAGTATGAATGCACTTGTAATGTCCACTTCTGAAAACATCAAGAATGCTATTAATACCACAAGATATTATAGGACACTGAGATTAATTTTTCATACCTGAGTACCTATTAATTCTAGTACCACCATATTCAGGTTTTCCGGTAATGGAATTGAAAAACCAGTCTGTCTATTAACTTTGAGTCTAAACAGTTATAATTTTCTGCTTCATAACACATAAATTCCAGTCTTAATCTATCCCCCTTAGTCTTGTCTCTACATACTTGCACTTTTCCAAGGATCTGGAACAATAGAGCTCTAGATATCTTGGGATTAGGGGTTCCTGGGATACCAAAATTACAAACAAAATCCGCACCCGTCTTCTGAAACAATATATATACAAAATCTGGGGTTTGTTTAGTATCTGGGTGCAACAGAAAATCATTGTTTAGTACTCTCCAAAGTACCATAAACCAATTGTGTGTAAGTTCTACTGAAAAGTGTCCAATCTCTGTCTAAAGTGATGTAACATAATTCTTTTGGTGTATGCTTTATAAGCTATTTAATGAAAAATATTTGGAAAATTAATGAAAAGTTTGTTTGGAATCAACGAAAAATCTGCTAAGAATAATTTATATATCGTCAATGAAACTGCTATCAATGAAAAATATGTATAAACATTACTGAAAATTCTTTTAAAACCAATGAAGTATCTAAAAAAAGACTAATAAATCAGACAAAATTATGAAACTTCTGCTTAAACCCAAAGCAAAATCTGCTTAGACACAGTATCAAATTTATCACACTGTGGAAACACTTTGCTTCCACCAATCTGTGGAAAAATAATCCAAATCTGTTTCGAATCAATGAATCATTAATATAAATGTTTCTTTGTATACTTTTTAAAATACACCACTTAATGAGCCACAAATCTGTTATAATAAAACTTTAAAAAAATTCAAAATGTTTTCAAATCTAATTCTAATTAATGTACGTAAAAGCTAATAGAAGTGTCATATCTGCTTCGAAAATCATTTCGAAATCATGGAGTGACATTCAGCATAATATGTCAATGTTGCCTTTATGGAGAGGAGACGGTTTCTTGCAAAAAGTGAATAAACAGACATAACTTTTTTGCTCCTTGGACGTTAACACTGTAAATATATTTTTTTTCCACAGCTTTATGCTACGTATTATTGTGTATATTGGTATTTCCATTTTAAGTTCTCGCAATCAAAATAATTAAAACCAATATTTTCTGAAACACTAAATACTAGGTAACGATATAAGTTACCCTGCTTCACTTCTCTGATCATCCTATATGAAGATCGCCAGTACATAAAGTGCATATATGATCTCCAAGCTGTTACCTTTAATATTAAATTTTTATATTCTTCCGAGATTTTTTGATATCGATAACTCTTCAGTTTAATAAGTTATCTTGGTCTATAAACTCCTTGGAACTTGTATTTAGGGGATCGCCCTTTATGAATTTCATTATCACAAGCGGTGTCTGTAATTATTTATTTATTCTTTCTAAAAATTTCTTAAAGTCCTTTAGAGAAAAACAGTTTTTAATTTCTTATCATAATTAACGTAATTTATTGATACATTATACGTAATTCATCAATATGACCATATTAATATATGAGTTCAGCCACCAGAAAACGGAGGATATTTATTTCGTAGCCTATATTTGTTTACTTATTTATCGTTATCTAAAAGCACTTTGCCTCGGATATACTATAGGACCATGTGGAAACCTGTTCAACCAAAAGGCAAACTGCATACCTGAACACAGTAAATCGAATGAAGATACCGACGTTTATGCAGTGGGTTGGGAGTCTGGCCTCTTATCTGACGTATTTAAAAACAACTCTCCTTGGAAGTATAACGAAAAAGATTCAACATTCGCATTTACACTATTCAGATTGTATGGTAAGTACTAGTCAATTTACTTAGTTGGATAAATCATTACAAATGTTAGTTCAAAGACACTCAATTCTACTATGTACTCTTATGGAAATATTTACGAATTTTCAGTTTTAAGATGAACTGTGAAATTTAGTTATTAGTGATTTTATCATCTTAAAATTTTAAAGTTTAAAACTAAAACAACTTATTGTGGTACAGACGTTATCACACATACGGAGACCTACACTTTCAAATACTGCTATTAATTATTCTAAGTAATAGTTTCCTGCAATTCTAATCTAATTGAAAGATTATTATAAGTTTCTGAAAATGACTTAAAGTGCTTTAGTATTGAGATAACTGACAATATAAAGTTTGGCTACAGGTTACATTATATGATGTATACTATAATAAATATAAATAACAAAGTGTGTAACAAATTATGTTTAGAAGTTAGGCTATTTGTAAGTTGGTATTTAGGTGTTCGATACTCCATATTACATAAAACATATCGGCTAGATTTTAAAAAAATTGGCATGTATATTGCTTAGTGGATCCATAAAAATATATAACAAAATAGATTAATCCATAGAAACTTTTATTACAAAACATAATTTTAACTATTTGTAAAATAACTATTTAAGAATATTTGTGCTTCATTAATAAATAACACCTTTACTTAGTGTGCTTCCAATAGTTACGATGGTAGAATTATCGAAGTTTTACAATATGGGATAGTTACTTGACATTGTGGGATGCCATACCGAGAGCAAAAAAAAATAGAGATTAAATCATTTTCAAGCTCACAAACGGTCTTCATTGAATTTAAAAAAAAATGAGCGATATGTAAGACAAATAAAAGGAAACATAAAAATTCTATTAGATAATCAGTAATAATTCATAAGAACTAACAATTAAACAGATATGTAACTTTTTCTTATTAAATCAATCATACATAAAGTAGCTCTCATTTGAAGTTTCAAGCACTAGACTTTGAACAAAAATATTCATTAACGTTAGAATTTAACAATCTTGAAATTTCCAATTAATTAGAGAGTCACAGGAAACGTACTTGTAGAATATAGCAATATTATCATAGTGAAAACAAAATCATAATGTACGTTATACTGTTATTAATAATAATTTTAGGTAGATCTGGCCAGTTATATGAGCGTGGAGGGTATGCTGTTACATTGGGACCAATGAGACATGACGCAGACAATACCTTAGCAGAACTGAGAACTAACAATTGGCTAGACAAGTTAACGCGAGTCGTAATCTTAGAGCTGACTGTCTACAACATTAATCTGGACCTCCTTAGTCAAGTCACTCTTATTGTGGAGTACATGGTTACTGGAAACATTCTCCTAAAGGCACAGGTGAGATAATACCATCTAGTTTGCATGGACTTTTGTAGGAGTATGCGTATTATATATAAGAGTAACTATAAACAACGTTGATCATGACTTCTTTAGTCATTCCACCAATATAGTGGATTGCGAAAGAATGATTATTGGCAACATTCTCCTAGAGTAACAGGTGGGATAATAACTTCAACATTGCATGGTTTGTTTTAAGAGTATGAGTATTCTGTTTAAGAGTCGTTATGAACAACGTTAGTCACGACTTCATTAGTCATGCCTTTATTGTAGTGTGGCGTAAAAGAATATTTATCTGCAAAACTATCCTAACGTAGCTCCTCAATCAGTTAGGTTTATTAGGTTCGGTTAGGTTAGGTTGCGTTAGGTTAGATCGGATTACGTTAGTCTACGTTACGAAAGGATAGATTAGGTTTGTTGGAGTTAGGTGGTTGTAGGTTTGGTTCGGTAAAGTTAGTTTAGTATTATAATTAGTATTAAATTTCGTATGTTTAATATTGTTAAACATTTTATAAACAGGATTTATAAAAACTGTGACGTCCATTAAGTTTGAAGGGTAAATGAGTTTCAACTGCAACTTTTGATTTTTGATATAACATAATTTGGAGAAATTATTTCGTTCATAAAAAAAGATACTTTATAATTTTTGAAAAATAATACAGAAGAGTGGGGGAGGATCAGTTTTTGAAAATATTCAATAATATTTAAACAATCTAATACTGTAATTATTTTAATTCATCAAATTAGTAGGCATTGAGCCTACCTCCATGATTCTTATACAATAAATGTGCAACATTAGATATTTATAACTTTTAGTTTTTATCATACAACTTGTATACTTAACACTCAAACTGGTTAAAACTTCGTGTCAATATTTATATTAATTTTATACAACGAAGATTTCAGATAAATTATATTATGTTATAATAAATGATCGAATATGTTGCAGGTTTTTTTATGGGGTATCATCACATGTTGAAGTATTTTTCTTACCTATATATGTTAATATTTATCATAATGTATTAATTGTCAAACACAGGAATATATTCTTTAATTGTTGCTGGCCCACAGGATAGTAACCTGAGCTTTCAATGAAATAAGAGTTTAATTTTCCTACACCTTTTCTTCAACAATTAATGAAATTGTTAAAGCCAAACTTGTTTAAATATCAACCTATTCAGAGAGCGTTGCCATACGTTTATTTTTGCTTGCCTAATATTATGTACTGACTTTATTTTGAATAAAATGACACATTTCTAAGCTAAAACATACAACTTAATGTAGTAAAATCCTATTATCTTATCAAGACCACTATAAATTACAAATTTTAAACGGAATCTTATATCCAATTATTAGGATCATATTAATTAAATGGTATACACTTAAATTTATTATTTTTATTAAAACTTTATCTGGTCTTTATTGTTTTAAAAATCTTATGAAATTATCTAGTTTAAAAACTTACTATTTATACATTTTTTGACTTTAAGCTTATAACTTGCCTTAAAGCATGGCAAAAAAACATAATATTGCTTACACTTAAGACTTTATGGGACGTAAAACTGTACCAAAGTTCTTACATTTCAATAGTAAGGAAATAAATAAAGTGTATTTTACTGAATAAATAAAACAACAATAATTATTAAATGATGGGGAAATATTTTTGTTTAGCACTCGATTATGTAAAGGAACTGAAAACGTAGACAGACACACGTAATAAAATTTAAACTATACACTTTCAGGAGGTATTAGTCAAGTTTGTTTTATAATGATACAACCTCGTGTTTTTAAATATAAAAAGGAATGTTTACCTTAAAGATTGGAGCATATTTTGTACTATTGTTGGCGGGGTAGGGATGAGATTGTAATTTATGACAAAAGTTAAAAATACAAATTCATTCCAACACTGGTAATATATTAGCTTTATTTATTTTAAACCAACATCATTAGTATTATTTATTGTTATTTTGCCACCATTATTTTCCATACACCTAATAACTAACTATTTTAATTTTTTTCTAGGTTTTCTCTGTGGAGCACATCGTAGTATTCCGAGTGTGGAAAATTTTATATATTTTTTACATCGCATTTTATCTTTACCGTTGTCTCTCTCTTATAAATCGGGAAGGTTTATTTGAATATCTCTTGAGTTTAACTAATATACTTCGTTTACTTGTAGTAATACTCGGATTCGTAAGCTTTATTGTATACTTTATCTTTTATTATACACTTACCAATTATGTTGTGTTATTTGAAAAACAAGGTATGAATAGTTATTTCGAATTCGACACATTTATGTTGTACTTCGTACAATTACAGATATGGTTGTCAGTCTTGTTAAGTATAGCGATTGTTCGTTTACTTATGTTGTTACGTTTTGGTACATCAATCATAATTTATTATTACACAATAATAATTTCATTCAAACTGTTACGTTGGCTAATACCTGTTCTGATATCGTATTTTATAGCGATTTACTTTCTGGCTTTCTATTTAAATCTATATAGACTTTTAAATCCATACATTTTGGTACAGAAATTCCAAAGGGTTGTTTTTATGCCAGCAGAGATAGCCCAATTTCATGCAAAACTGTTTATATTTCTTAAAGTTGTTTCTTTAGGCGTATTTATGTCAATTTTTATTATAATCTTTTTGCATTATACTAAAGTAGTTCGCTCGAAAAAAACTAAAAGACTCCGATTATTTCAATTTTATAAGTTTTCTTTCTTATCAATTAAAAACATTTATAAATAGGAAAAAAAACTTAACTCATTCTAAATAAGCTTTAACCTGAAACTAAGTAATGTATGTAAGTATGAAAAGCAAAGTTTATAAATAAAACTGAATTACGTATTTATTTATTTTATACCATTTTATTAAATATTCCCTTTATATTTAGGTACTTTATAAAAAAAGTACTTAATTGTGTGTTTAAATTATTGATTCCTTAACATGATAAGTTTTATTAAGTTAAACATTTATAACTATTATAAGAAAGTTCAATGCCTATGGTTGTGTTTTTTTACTTTAACAATATATATATATATATATATATATATATATATATATATATATGTGCTGTGTTATGTTTGTTACCACAATTTTATAAAATAAATGCCTTATTGTTAGCTGGATCTATTTATTTATGAGAAATATGTGTAACCATGATTCTTAGCACTGTTTGTCGATTTGTGTGACTGACTCTTGATAAAAAGGTTCTAGAGACTTTAAACTTGGTATAAATGTTCAACTTGGCACAGTAATAATGTGATTATAGATAGAGCAACAACCATAAAAGCTACTTAAATGATATGATTTTTCCTGTTACTTTGCTTCTCTTTCACATTTTGTAGTGGTCTCAAATTCAATAGTGGTCTTAAAGGTCCTAAATGAAGCTGTGTACAATCTTTCTAGTTAGACAGATCATTTAGGCAATCAAAAAGACAGACGAGGGTATGGTTTTAAGGCGGTTATACCTTTTTGAATAACTAAATGTGTTGTGAAGGAAACAGGATTTTTCCGGACATTTGCCATCGTTCAGTGAAAACAAGAAAACAGTAACACTACGTTTCGAGATGGCAAATGTCCGGAAAAATCCTGTTTCCTTCACAATCCTTCCATCGTCAAAAATAACCTTTAAACAAAGAAGTAAATGTGTTGAATGTTTTTTCGCATGACGATATACACGAATGAGTTTATTGTGCGATAATAATACAGTTACTTATAATATGAAAACTGTTCATGTAAGCGTTCTGTTTTATTTATTTAATTTAACCAAACATTTTATAAGGTATAAGTAATAAACATATATATGTAAACGTATATAGCTACACTATGGTGGGGTTGATACAATGTGAATGTTGATTTTAGCCCCAGTTTATCTTCCTATTAGAGCAGCGTCTAGAAATCTGTTATATATCAGCTTCCTTGAGTGTTGTCAAACTTAAGAAGAAAAAATCCCACTGATCCAGCAAAGTGTTCCCTTGGTCCTGAAGGCCCACCACGGCTCTATTTTGCTGCATAGGATGTTGGAGTTTTGGTGGAGAGAAGAGGTCTTTAGACCTTGTACCTGTGGGAGTTTATATGCAAACAGAAATGATATTCGTAATATTGGGTGTGGATACATATAAAATTCAATAGTAAATAGCAAAACTATTAAGACAAAGTTTTGAAATAAACTATAAATTTTATATTTTGTAACGAGCACTTTTATACTAAATAAAATATAACAACACGGCATATGCATTTAAACCTGTGCGCAGTGTCAATCCAACGTCAGCTATGATGTTTTTAGATATAAAAATCTTGGAATTTCCATTTTGATGAGTCGATAGAAGAGTACAGTGGGTTTAAAGTTTAGTTAATAACAAGTGTATAGTATTACAATTATGAAAATATTAAAATGCATATTAATGAATTAAGACTGAGTAATATCCATCAATAATTCGATCAACCCCTCCCACTATAGTCACGATGTGTAGTAAACTAGATTGATACACCACGATATAGGATCGTACCTAAAACATCGTAGTGCACTCAATTGTACACATATTGAGACAATGATGACCTACTCAATATATTACACTTGATTATGTATTCTAGGTGTTTCTGATGTTGAAAAGATGTAACGATTTTGTTTACAGTTTTTTCCATAGAAATTGTTTGGATTACATTAGACGGACTTTGACTCAGATTCCAGGAGTCTAGTCTGTGACGTCAAAATTTGAGAGACTGCTCTATGCTGAAGGTTAAATACAGCTAAACACAACATTCTTATAAGAATTTAATGGTATGAGTTGGTAGAAACAATTGACAAAGTATGCAAATGTGCACTGATACAGGTAAGGAATGATTTATTGTTTGTGGTCAGTTGGAGTAGAAGTAAGTTAGATATGAGGACGACCAATTAAAATTATTTTTAATTATTATTACATTTATTTTTATTTTGCTACAAAATGGATTATAATATTCTTACTACGTCTATTACAATAAGTACAAAGAATCTGAATAAATTTATTCAGGTAGTTCTGTAAGTAAATGTTTAGGAGTTTTAAAATTATTAAACAATATTACTGCTGCTTTCGTGTAAACCTTGAAACTCTATTTATTTATAATACACATATTAAATTGTATTACACATTGTTTTGTATTATATTGTATGGACCTGCTCTATTGTCAGTAAAACCAGATAAACAGCTTTGTCTGGAATTCACAATGAAGTACTTGGACCGATCACGAGAATTGGAATGGAATTGGAACAGATCTCTCTTCAGAACATCTGGACCACAACCCAAGCGTGGATTGATGTTATATCATTACTTACCGACCTGTCTTAGAAGTCTGAAATGTTTTCTACAAAATTTTATTTTTTAAATTTGAAAATGAAGAAAAATATAAATTAACCACCCCCCCCCCCCCCCACCCCCCCCCCCCCCCACCCCCCCCCCCCCCCACCCCCCCCCCCCCCCACCCCCCCCCCCCCCCACCCCCCCCCCCCCCCACATGACATTGTAAAATCTTTTGTCAAAATCGTTAGTAATTTTGTCCCCGCAGTCTGTTTTAAAAACTACGGGTTAAAGAATGAATATTTAATATTTTCAAAAATTTTAAAATATAAGCAAATGTTCCTGCCCTTTGGGAAATTCAGCTGAAAGTTTTTAACGTCTTTAAAATTTGTTATTTTTAAATTTAATTATTTTTCCAAATAAAAAATTATTTTCCGGTTTTCATTTAAATATTCCAAAAAAATTTTTGCTTAATTTTTATTTTTTAAAACGTTTTTCGGTTGTTTTTAAAAAGGAAAAAATTTTAAAGGGGTTTTTGGTTCACCCTTCCAAATACCCTTAAACAAAAATTTTTGGGGCTTTTTCATTTTTATTTATTTTTTGGTTTTAACTTACTTGGTTAAAAAATTTACGGGGTAATTTTTTGGGGGTTAAAAAAGGTGAATATTAAAAAAAGGTTGGTTTAAATAAAGGAAAAGGGAAATTTTCCTATTATCCCAAACTAAAAGTTTCAGGGTTGAAATTTTTTGAAAAAAAAACCGGGGACTTTTATTAAATTTTTGGGGAAATCCTTTGTTTAATTTTAAAATTTAAGGGTTTAAAAAAATTTTCTTTACAAGTTTTGGAAAAACCCTGGGTGTTAGGGTCCCTGCATAAAAATAAATGGGAAAACCAATTTTCCTAAAAAAAAAAAAACCTTGTTTTTGTTATTAAAAAAATTTTTTTTGGGTTATAAAATTGGTTCTTTTAAAATTATTTTCATTAAGGAAAAAAATTTTAAATAATAAATTTCTCAATTTTCTTTCTTTTATGTTTTTTTTGGTTTTTTTTTCAAAAAAGGGAAGTCCGCATTGGTATTTTTAAATTTTTGGCCGTAAAAAACGGCTCCTTTTTTAAAAATTAAAACGAAATTTTAAAAGTTTAATTTTTAAACAAAAAAGTTTCAAAAATTTATTGAAAAATTTTTTTAAATTTTAGGGTTGAAAAAGAAATTTAATCTTTTTGTTTTTTTTAAAGAAAAAATAAAAAGTTTTGGAAAACCAAAAATTTCCAAATTTTAAACCAAAAAACAAAAATTTAAATTGAAAATTTTATTTTGGGAAAAAAAAATGGTAGAAATTTTCCCGAGTTTAAAAAATCCCTTAAGTAAAATTTTTTGGGTAAAGGGGAAATAAAATTTAAATAAAATACAGGAGTGCAAATAAATTTCTTATGGAATTTCATTTTGGGGTTTTATTTTTGGGTAGAATATTAAAAATGTTGGCCCCTTATTTTATCCGTTCTTTTAATTTTTTACCCCCCCAAAAAAGTTTTCCCAAATTTAAAAAAATTGGGGAAGTAAAAAAGAAATTTTTCCCCAAAGATAAAAAAAAAGCTTTTTAAAAAAATTTATTGGATGAATTTGTTTTTTATTTAAAAATGGGGTTTTTTTTTATTCAAGGAAAAACCCCTGGGGGGTTTTCTTGCCTTGGGGCTTTTTAAAGTTAAAAAAACCAAACTTTGGTTTTCCCCCCCCCCCTTTAATTTTAATTTAAAATTAAAAACCGTTTAAATTAAAAATTTTTATTAAAATAAAAAGGGAATTCAAAAATTTTAAAAAAAAAAATATTAAAAAGATTTCCAAGGGATTATTTTGGGAAATTTAAAAAAAATCAAAAGTTTTTTAAAAAGGGTGGGGGTTTTAAAAAAATTTGGTTGCCATTTTTTATTGTTTCTTTTTTTAATAAATTTTCAATTTAAAATTTGCCCCCAATTTTAAATTAATAAAACAAAAGTTAATTTTTTCCCCAATTTAAAATTTTTACCCCCAAAAATGTGGGAAAAGTTTTTTAAAAGGGAAATTTTATGGCGGGTTGTTTGTATTAATTTGGGCTTGGGTTTGCATTTTAAAAGAATAAAAGGCAAAAAATTTTTTAAGTGGTAAAAATTAAATTCAACCGGGTTTAAAAATTTTTGGTTTTTTTTCCGCCCTTGAAATGAAAAAAGTTCTTCCTTTGGGGGGAAAATTTTGTTAAAGAAATCTGTTTTTTCTTAAATTTCTTGAATGATGGGGAAAAATGTTTTTAAACTAAGAAAAAAAATTTTGGGGTTTGGGTTAAGTTAATAAAAATTTATTAAATTTTTAAAAAAAATACTTGTTTGGTAAAAAATTTATAAACTACTTAATTTAAAAACAAACCACCTTACGAAAAAAAATTTTGGGGGGATTTTGAAAAAATTTTAAAAGCATAATAAAAAGGGGAAAATTTCTAACAAAAGGGGCCCAGGATACCCATTTGAAATAGAATTTTTTGGGGAATTTTATTCAAATTTTTATTTTAATGGGGCTTTTTAACTAACTGAAAAATGTCTTAATATCCCAACCCCAAAAAAAAAGAAAATTTTTTGGGGGGAATTTTAAAATTATTTCCAAGGGCCCCCAAGAGGAAATTAATCGGACTGGATATGTGTTTAATTTTACATTTTTGATTAAAAAATTTTGGGTATTTAAACTGTCAACAATTTCCCCTTATAAAGGTGGTGAACTATAAATTATGGGGGGCACCTTTTTTGAAAAAGGGCGGGGAAGGAACCCAAATTTTTTAATAAAAAAATTAAGACCCACGTAAAAAAAATTTTTAAAAAGAAAAACTTATTGGTTTTCAATTTTTATTTCCAATTGTCAAAAATGATAATAAAGTTTTTGATGGAGGGGGTTTTACCCCTTTTGTTTTTAAAGGGAGAAAATTGTTAGGGGAAATTTTGTTTAAAAATTTTTTTCCCCAAAAAATCAAGGGGAATGGCGGGAAAGGGGAACTTTTTGATTTAAAGGGGTTTGTGGGGCCTAAAATTCCTTTGATTGAATGAGGAAGGTTTTTGTGGTTTCCCCGGTTTAATTTAATTTCCCAATTTCAAGAAAAAATGTTAAGGGCCCTTGTTTTTGGTTTTTTGGTGGTGGATAAAATATTTGTTAAAATTGGGGAAAATTTGTGGGTTTTCCTTTAAACAAAATTTTGGAAAATTTTTAATCGGGAAATGGATAAATTTTAGAAGTAAATTTTTTTTGGTTTGGGTTTTGAATTAAATGGAAAAAAGCCCCTTTATGTTTTTTAAGGAAAAATTTTTTTCCTTAATAAGAGGAATAGGCCTTTGATGAGAAAATGAATAATTTTTTGAACCCAAATTGAATTGGGGGTTTTTATTTTTTTTAAGGGGCCCTTTTCTTTTTGGGAAGTAAAATAAAATTTTAAATGGGAAATTTTGAAAATTTTGGATTTTTACCCCCGTTTGTGGTTGGGTTCGAAAAAATTGTAAAAAATTCCCCAAAAAAAGCAATGAAAAAAAGGAAAACGGTTTAAATTTAAAACCCAGGTTAAAGGGGGGAAAAGATATTATTACAAATTTAAAGGTTTTTTTAATTTTTTTTGGGTTTTTTTTTAAAAAATTTAAACGGAAAATTTTAAAAGGTTTTTTTCCTTTTTAAGAAAATCAATTTAAAATAAAAAATTTAAAATTTATTGGGGTTAAAACCCAAACCCTTTTGGTTTTTTAAATTTTATTTTTAAAAAAAAGGGAATCCTTTGATAAAAAAAAGAATGACCCCTTATTTGCGCCAATTTTGGGGAAAGGGGGATAATTGGTTTTTTGCAATTTTCGGGAGGGAAGTAATCCCTTTTTTAAAAAAAGAACTTCAATTTTTTTGTTTTTTTCATTTAAGGTTTGTTAAAATTTTTTGGTTTTTAAAAAATATTTTTAAAAAATTGTTAAAAAAAAAAGCCCGCATTTCATTAACAAAATAAAATTTTTTTAAGGAAAAAAAATTTTTTTGGGACCCCAAAAAACATTTTAAAAAAAAATTCCCAAATTTTAATTTTGGGCCCCTTTTGGGGGAAATTCGAAACAAATTTGGGGGGTGTACAATTTTGAGGGGAAAAACAAGGAAAAAAAGATTAAAACTGTTTCATTATGTTACATGTTTTCCTTGGTTTTTTAAAAGATTTTGGGGGGGAGGTTTATTTAATTAAGCCCCAAAAGTGGTTTAATTTTCTTTTAGTTTTTTTCTTTTTTGAAATAATAAAATTTTAATTTGGGAAATTTGGAAAATAAACCCATTTTCGTTTTGTTTTTTTTTTAAATGCAAAACCTTTTACAAAAAAAAAAGGGTTTAAAAATTTTTTTTTAAACTGATTTTATTAAAACAAGGGGTTTTGTTTTAATTTATTTTTAAAAAGGGGGGGGGTTTTAAAGGGGGGGGGCGGGGGGAACATGGCCCGTTTTTTGTTAAAAAAAAAAAGTAAAAAAAAAATTTTCCCCCTCTTTATTTTTGTTTTTAAAGGGAACCCCCTTTAAAAAAAAAATTTTTTAATTGACATTTTTTTTAAAATTTTTTTTTGTTAAAAATTTTTTTACAAAACTCAAAACTAAATTTTTTTAAAAATAAAATTTTAATTCAATTTTTAAATTTTTAATTTTTGGGAAAATAAGTTTAAAATTTAAAAAATTTGGAGGGAAAAATTTTAACCCCCCAATTATTCTTAAATTAAGGGGTTTTAATTAAATTTAAAAAAACAATTTAGGGAAAATATTAAAACCCAAAATAAAAAAATTTTTTATTTTTTTAATTAAATTAATAAATTAAGTTTATTTACAAAAGGGGTGGGCCAAAAAAAATACCAATTTTTTAACATTTTAAAAAAAAACATTTTCGAAAGGGGTTAAGGTTATGGGGGTTCCCCTACATTATGTGGGGAAAAAAAGTCCGATTCCTTTTAATTTTGGAACAAAAAACTGAAGGGGGGAACCAGGTTAAAGGTTTGCCCTGTGATGTTGGTGAGCCAACAGGCAGCGGCAGACAACCCTCCAAATTTCCGGGGTAAGGGCGATTCCCGCCTGAATCCTAGGTGTGTCTGTGAAATTGGGATGATTTTATGGTGGGGAAATTTAAAATTTGGGGGGGGAAGGCGAGGGGGGAAAAGAAAACCCCTAAATTGTGCTTGTTACTTAAAATTTACACGGAATTTGGCATTCATTTTTTGGTTAAAGGGGACATTTAAATGGGGGGTTTAATTGGGGGAAATGGGCAATTTATTTTGAATTCCTTAAAACTGGGTTTTTCAAAAGTTAAATTTTTTTATTGGTTATCACTTTAAAAGGCCAAATGAGGCAATTCCAAAACCCCCTTTTTCTTGGACCCCCCATTTGTAAACGCCCTTTATTTATATAATTTTAAAAAATAAATGGGGCGGGTTTTTTTGGAAACCCTTTTCCCTTATTTCGGAAAGGATTTTGGGTTTTTAACAGAGCCCGGTGTTTGGAAAATTTAAAAAATTAATAAAAAATAAGTGTAGTCAATTTCTAAAAAGGATGATTTATATAATTTTGCAAAGTCGGTAATCAATTTAATCTATTTAATTTAATTCGTATTAACTCGACTGCAATTTTTTAATGAAAAAAGTTCCCCTTTTATTTTGTGTATGAGCATTAAAATATTTTTATGATATCTCACCTCAAATACTATAAATTTAAACTTTAATATTATCATAATTATATTATTATATTTTTATGGTGTTAGAGTACACCTTGTTTTAAGAGTAGAGGCGTTTTAAGGAGGCCAACAACCCAACATCTAAGGGACGTTATGATTGTTATAATACCCCACTTTCTCCGATCCAATTCCCCTCACCACGGGATTTGATTTATTTCCTCATTAAAACAAATCCTTCCCCGAGGTGTATACTATTCAAAAAATAACGGTAAAAAAAAAAGAATTTTTCCTTAGCATTTTATTGGGGAATCATAGCTTCCTACAATGAAGCATTAAATAAATAGTTTATACCATATTTAACGTTTAGGGGGAATAGAGCTTTAGAATAATATGATCCAACATTGTCTTACTAATTATGATCCAAAATTTCAATAATATGTGGTAGGAAATGCAAGGGCTGGACAGGCGAGTGAGTGACAAGTAATCACTGACAGCTGCCTCAGCTCGTGTTATGTGTGACACACAGACATGTCCGTCATATCGACTTTATACCGGTCAGGGCACATATTAAACTGCAAGGGCTGGACAGGCGAGTGAGTGACAAGTATCACTGACAGCTGCCTCAGCTCGTGTTACGTGTGTGACACACAGACATGTCCGTCATATCGACTTTATACCGGTCAGGGACACATATTAAACTGCAAGGGCTGGACAGGCGAGTGAGTGACAAGTATCACTGACAGCTGCCTCAGCTCGTGTTACGTGTGACACACAGACATGTCCGTCATATCGACTTTATACCGGTCAGTGACACATATTAAACTGCAAGGGCTGGACAGGCGAGTGAGTGACAAGTATCACTGACAGCTGCCTCAGCTCGTGTTACGTGTGACACACAGGACATGTCCGTCATATCGACTTTATACCGGTCAGGGACACATATTTAAACTGCAAGGGCTGGACAGGCGAGTGAGTGACAAGTATCACTGACAGCTGCCTCAGCTCGTGTTACGTGTGTGACACAGACATGTCCGTCATATCGACTTTATACCGGTCAGGGACACATATTAAACTGCAAGGGCTGGACAGGCGAGTGAGTGACAAGTATCACTGACAGCTGCCTCAGCTCGTGTTATGTGTGACACACAGACATGTCCGTCATATCGACTTTATACCGGTCAGGGGACACATATTAAACTGCAAGGGGCTGGACAGGCGAGTGAGTGACAAGTATCACTGACAGCTGCCTCAGCTCGTGTTACGTGTGACACACAGACATGTCCGTCATATCGACTTTATACCGGTCAGGGACACATATTAAACTACAAGGGCTGGACAGGCGAGTGAGTGACAAGTATCACTGACAGCTGCCTCAGCTCGTGTTACGTGTGACACACAGACATGTCCGTCATATCGACTTTATACCGGTCAGGGACACATATTTAAACTGCAAGGGCTGGACAGGCGAGTGAGTGACAAGTATCACTGACAGCTGCCTCAGCTCGTGTCACGAGTGACACACAGACATGTCCGTCATATCGACTTTATACCGGTCAGGGACACATATTTAACTGCAAGGGCTGGACAGGCGAGTGAGTGACAAGTATCACTGACAGCTGCCTCAGCTCGTGTCACGTGTGACACACAGATATGTCCGTCATATCGACTTTATACCGGTCAGGGACACATATTAAACTGCAAGGGCTGGACAGGCGAGTGAGTGACAAGTATCACTGACAGCTGCCTCAGCTCGTGTTACGTGTGACACACAGACATGTCCGTCATATCGACTTTATACCGGTCAGGGACACATATTAAACTGCAAGGGCTGGACAGGCGAGTGAGTGACAAGTATCACTGACAGCTGCCTCAGCTCGTGTTACGTGTGACACACAGACATGTCCGTCATATCGACTTTATACCGGTCAGGACACATATTTAAACTGCAAGGGCTGGACAGGCGAGTGAGTGACAAGTATCACTGACAGCTGCCTCAGCTCGTGTTACGTGTGACACACAGACATGTCCGTCATATCGACTTTATACCGGTCAGGGACACATATTAAAACTGCAAGGGCTGGACAGGCGAGTGAGTGACAAGTATCACTGACAGCTGCCTCAGCTCGTGTTACGTGTGACACACAGACATGTCCGTCATATCGACTTTATACCGGTCAGGGACACATATTAAACTGCAAGGGCTGGACAGGCAAGTGAGTGACAAGTACCACTGACAGCTGCCTCAGCTCGTGTTACGTGTGACACACAGACATGTCCGTCATATCGACTTTATACCGGTCAGGGACACATATTAAACTGCAAGGGCTGGACAGGCGAGTGAGTGACAGGTATCACTGACAGCTGCCTCAGCTCGTGTTACGTGTGACACACAGACATGTCCGTCATATCGACTTTATACCGGTCAGGGACACATATTAAACTGCAAGGGCTGGACAGGCGAGTGAGTGACAAGTATCACTGACAGCTGCCTCAGCTCGTGTTACGTGTGACACACAGACATGTCCGTCATATCGACTTTATACCGGTCAGGGACACATATTAAACTACAAGGGCTGGACAGGCGAGTGAGTGACAAGTATCACTGACAGCTGCCTCAGCTCGTGTTACGTGTGACACACAGACATGTCCGTCATATCGACTTTATACCGGTCAGGGACACATATTAAAACTGCAAGGGCTGGACAGGCGAGTGAGTGACAAGTACCACTGACAGCTGCCTCAGCTCGTGTCACGTGTGACACACAGATATGTCCGTCATATCGACTTTTATACCGGTCAGGGACACATATTAAACTGCAAGGGCTGGACAGGCGAGTGAGTGACAAGTATCACTGACAGCTGCCTCAGCTCGTGTTACGTGTGACACACAGACATGTCCGTCATATCGACTTTATACCGGTCAGGGACACATATTAAACTGCAAGGGCTGGACAGGCGAGTGAGTGACAAGTATCACTGACAGCTGCCTCAGCTCGTGTTACGTGTGGACACACAGACATGTCCGTCATATCGACTTTATACCGGTCAGGGACACATATTAAACTGCAAGGGCTGGACAGGCGAGTGAGTGACAAGTATCACTGACAGCTGCCTCAGCTCGTGTTACGTGTGACACAGACATGTCCGTCATATCGACTTTATACCGGTCAGGGACACATATTAAACTGCAAGGGCTGGACAGGCGAGTGAGTGACAAGTATCACTGACAGCTGCCTCAGCTCGTGTTACGTGTGACACACAGACATGTCCGTCATATCGACTTTTATACCGGTCAGGGACACATATTACACAAATTAATGTTACTTAAAGTTCCTTAAATTTCCAATCAGTATTGAAATCGTTAGTTGCATGGGTTTCAAAACATTTACATTTCAATGCATTATTTGTTTTAAAAATTGTAAAATTTAAGTTGTTAAGAAACGGTTTTATATTAATCATGAAATCCAATCTGCTCTGAAGTACATTCTTTGAAAACTAAGAAAACCTGAAGACGAAGCCATTCATTACATTCCTGTTCTCTATACAAATAAACTACTTATAAATAACAGATATCTCATTGTCTAAATAATTTTCACAACAGAAGGAAAAGACTATGTTTGATTTATCTGAATGTTAAGAAGGTATTCTTTGAACGTATTCAATTAGAGCAAAGAAACCTCTTTAAATCCTCTATACCAGGTGATGACCTACTAACTACTATTAGGCTGCATAAAGAACAGGATCGCCCAGCGGTCACCTATCCAAGGCAGTCTATCATTTGAAGCACTTGATGTATGTCTATTTGTTTATCTGTCCGAAACGATATGTTGAAGATGAATTCGCCCTTAGATATAAAGGTTTGGAAGCTATTAGGATTTTACATGAAGCTTCATTTCTGTTTTGGCGACATAGAATTACATAATAGTGAATGTCACTCTATGGGATTTGGCTAAGCGTTAGTGAATATTTTACCATAGTTTTTAAAGGTACACATGGTGGCAACGAGTAAATCCCAGACTAATCAATTTTATAAAAAGAAAGTGAGTATAACAGTCATATGACATTTTAATATGTAACAAGCTTGTCTAGACTTAAAATTTTGCATGAATTTCAGCGTAGTCTGTGTGGCTTACTAATACCTTGTTTCAAGAAGTATAAAGCAAATATACACCCCTTTCTCTACAACCAATAATACATCTGGGCTCACCTCTCAAACACAAATTGTGTATAAAGCCACTGATTGACGCACAGTAAAAGAAGATGAGAGAGTGTACATGTAATCTTCTCCAGTTATTAGACAGATAACTTGACACACATGATAAATCTGTCAGTACTATCTATAAGGGTGACAAACCTTGGCAATAATTAAGACTCAATAATGACGCATTCGTAGTTAATAAAGGTTTGAACTAAATTTATCTCCACATTGTAAAACAAGGCGAGTTTGGACTGTCACTGAATGGAAAAAAAACCAAATGCAATTTTATAAAAGTCTTCGTACTATAGTATTGAAGTTACTTGATCAGAATTATTGACTGTCTGAGGACTTCGCTCTCTATCACTCATTTTGATGAAGGTGGAGATGTACTGGAAAAATGTATTTTATTTTATTATCGGTCCATATGAAAAAAAAAAATTAAGATAGACTTTTAGTTTTGTGTGAATAAAATTATTGGCTATAAATATTTAATATAGTATACAAACTTGTAAACATCATAGTACAGAGTTTTTGTAATATGTCTACTTTTATATATTCTTAAAAGTTTTGCAATACAAGCATTCTGACTGACTTTACCCAAAGGGATATTTTATTAAGAAACCAAAACATTCCTGTGTCTTTATAACAAGGTCCTATGTTCCGTATTCGTGGAAAATCTGTCCCCAGTATTGTCTTTACAAATTTAAAGCATTGTTTATCATATTTTCTGAAAATTCCAAACAAATTATTAGCTCAGCCATTATACTTTTCTAATCAGGAGGTTTTTTAAGTATTGATAATTTATATAGATGGGGGAAGTAATAAATTTTATATCCGAAGAGTCCTGAGTTGGGAAATTGAATGGCTGAGTGTTGAGACATTTAATATTAAATTATTAAAAAGTTAAGGACTTTAGGAAAGCCTTTTAGCCTCTTTTTTGGTGAAGGATTGAAAACCCCCTCCCCCAATTTTAGTAATCTGTAATAAACTACATATTTTTAGAGCTCTTATACAGCACTGTACTGTCATTATAGTTACACCACACATGTTAACCTACATTCATAAATAATACTTGATAATATTACTTGCGGAATTCATTGCATCATGATGTCAGAAGTCATGATGTCTGGGTACACGGTGACGCATCATAAAACAGGGTGACCTTCACTTGACAATATCCCAGTTCAGGCAAAGTCGTGACGAGTGAAATTCCTGCCGGCCTGAGAAATCATTAAAAGTTTGTCTCAGTTGAAGGAGAGAGGGTCCATCTGCGAGTCAGCAGAGCGTATAGCGTGTTGCTCTCCAACTTTATTGGTGCCCGGAACATTGCAAGAGTCATTTGGAAAGTGCTTTAGCGGTCATGTTCTTCTTGGATTTCAAGAAATGAGATTCTTACAGTATAACTGTATTACATACTTTTCAGCCTCACGTGCCTGGAGTATTACAGTACATTAATATTTGTAATGTCGAGTCTCATTTTTGATAATTGTTTTATCTCCTTCAGTGTAACTAAGGTCATTATCTAAAAGACTGACATTATATTTTCACATCGGTGTTTCATCAACATAAGGAACATAGAATTCAATGTATTGATTTAGTTCGTATATGTACCAATAAACCACATGCATGCTGCTCGGTTTACAGTTCGAAACGAATATAACTGTATTTGTTTTGTTTTAATTAACTTTATAAACTGAAAACGTTTTAAAATGTATACATGTATTATTCAATCAAGTAATGCAAATTGTTGATTAATTATTCTGAGATTAATGCAAATGTATCATCTAAGAAGTATTTTGGAATTTATAATCATGTACGATAATATATTGTGTTTCTTATGCTGTATTGAAGTGAATTAAAACTGTGTATATTTTTCTTCATGTAAAGATGGCCATGTCTCATAACATGCATAAAATTGTTTACGACAAATCTATTTAACTGAGAGTTAAACCTATATCCCCTTCTCCCATTATACATGAAGATAACAGTAAAACTATATTGGTATTGAATACAGAAAACCCTTACCAAAAGTTCATGATAGGTGCACAAATTAAAACGAGATTGTATAAGCTCGGAAACTACAATTTATTCTAAAGAAAACTTTGGAAATTTTATTTTGTTACGTATGGGTATCCAATTACGCTACTTTTGGCAGCAGCGATAATAAAGTCTGATGAATCTGGGCTGTCTGTAGTGTGAGAGTGGAGATTAATCTCAGTATCAATCACTGATATCATTACAGCTGATTTGAATCAGATCTGAAAAGTATGGATATTTACGAAGCACTCTGTATTTTTTCATAGCGTAAATACTAAAAATGATGGATAAGTTATTTGGAATGAAATTAAGACTATTCAAAACTGTATTTCGACGTTGTGTGAACCGAAAAACCTAGGTGTAGCTACGACACTAGACACATAAGCCTAGGAGCTTATAAAGTTTTATATCTCTACGAGATTATTGACCGCAAAATAGCCGCAAAAGATCATAGTAAAAAAGTATTATATGCATCAATTTAACAAAACCAAGGTAATTGAAAAGATTCTACACTATTATCAAGAGATTGTCAGAAAAGGAGAAAGGATCCATAAAGAAAATAACTTTAAAAAAGAAGACGGACAGCAATAAATTATCGAAATATGTAGTGAAGAAACCTATGAAGAGGCCTTGTTTATCGCTGATTGGTATCTCACCTTTATAAGCGGATTTTCATGATGGACTCTGCCAGTTTCGAGCGGTTGAATACTTCAATACAAATAAAATTCTAAAACCACCGGATATCTCAGTTTTACTAGTGTTTGCTATGTTCCGAAGTGGTTTGGACCGGAATACTTTAATGGGAACCATAACACGGACAGCGTAATGCTATGAACTAAAAATGACCGTATTTATTTAAAACAAATATAATGAAATACAACTATTTATAATTACGTAAATATTCCAAAATGATACTTTAAAGCGACGGTATATATAACATACAAATGTGTTATAATATATGAATGGAATCTATTTTTAATTAACATAATAAATGTAAAATACGTAGTTTTTAGTAAAAAAACTTAACTGCCATAGTGATACAATATATTGTAATAAATACGTTATAATAAAATTATTAACTCCATTAAACAAGTGGACGCGCTTGCTTGCTTCCTTAAACTGTTGAATTAGTGCTATAACAATGACAATCACAAAACTTTTGTAATACATTTATTTACTTATTTTATTATATACAAATACTCATGTTTTTTTTAAATATATGAATGGAATGTATTTTGTAATTGATACAATAAATGTGACATAGGTAGTTTTAGTTTTAAACTTTACTGCAATTGTGATACTAACTATTGTATTAATAAACTTATTAATTACAATAAACAAGTGAGCGCGTGCTTGTCAGTTTAAACTGTTGAAATAATGTTATAAAATGTCAAACACAAATCTCTTGTCATAAACTATTTACTTAATTTATAATATAAATAGAAACTCCAGTACGTAGCAGAAATATAATAAGAAAATCTTTTCTCTCGGACAGTTAATAAATTAAAACATGAATACATTTAACTCGTAATAATGAATCTGTTTGAATGGAACATTAATCATTGTACAAAGCGCCCACACAATAATCCGCAAAGCCGAGGTCTTTTCTCCAACTGACCCCAACCCTCTCTCTCTCACCACCCACACTCTCTGTTTCTTTCTTTCTTTCAAACATGTAGCGGCTATTCATTAATTAGCAGGTAATATCAGTTGGTTAATGCCGCTCTCCGAGTTGGTTTATAAATATACGGTAATAACTCTTTTTAGTCTCCTATTCATAAAATATATTCAAGAAACAAATACTATACCAATTTAATGTTTATTACTTTAAATATCGTTATATACGTATCAGCCTACCATTCTCTCTTCGTAAATAATATAAATGTGCAAATACGAGTTAATTTTTAATATTTCTAACGAGGTTTGCGGTAGCGAGTTATTGAGATTTATCTTCTTAACTGAAATAACTCAATGATGACATAAGCTGTGTTTAAATATCCATACCCATATTGGCGGAATTCGAGAACATATTAAAAAATGTCCTAACTGAGTTTCAGATAAAATTGGTAGGCCTACGTTAAAATAGTTTATATTTTAAAAACCTGTTCGCCATAAAATAGTCTATACAATCTGAGAATGTACAGTGGTAAAATGGATAGCGCCCGATTCTCTATTTTAACATTTTTACAAACGGCGAACTTTGAAAAATTTACAAGGAGATCAGGAAAATCCAAGAATATTAAAAAAGTTTAATTTATATATATATAATAACCTAATATAACATAACATAACCTAATATAACCTGACCTAATCTAACATAACCTAACGTAACTTAATCAAATAACATGTTACTAGTGGAATAAAGATGTATTTTAATGAATAGAAAAAATTTTAAATGTGTGAATAAACGTGTAAGAGGATGACAGGACTAAGCAGTAGAGTAGCCAGTCCTAGGTACCAGGGAGTTATAACTTATCGCCAGGCCTGGCGGCAGTAACTGGTCTCCAGACACTCTTAACTCATATCAGACATCTGAGACAGGGCTGGAATATAATTTGTCATTGGTATTTCTGTCTCAGAGTATAATAGTTGGATTAAAATATAGGAATACATTTCTAGTTATCTGAGCCGATGGTAGTTGGTACTTATTTAATTTGTAGAGGATTTTATTACACCATAAAGGTTTAAAAATGTAAAATATGTAAAACTTCGTACTTATATTCTGGATAGTATGAAAATCCATAGAAATAATAAAAAATAACTTGAACAAAGATAATGGAATGATTTTATAAAAAGTCTGGCCATAAAGAGGCCTAATCACAGTTTTATTATTTTGTTTGATAATTGGTTTAGCTAAATCCAACCATGTTATAGCTCCACTCCCTTAAATTGTCCGTACAAGCTGATGATTTTATTTGCAGTTTCGGTTTAACATACGTTGCCTGAAAATAACTCACCACAGCAAGGCCAAAATATCTTAAAGATTCAGATGAATAACATTCCTTCAACACGGTGTGGACCTCTTTGAAACCTCTGCAGTCTGAAACCAGTCGTGCAAACATTTCTTCATTCAGGAGATAAATCCGGTAAATTATTTATATTTTTCTTCATAATTTGTTATATTAAATATGATTTTAAAGTTTAAGTGAAAGGTTATTCAGACTTAATCGAATACCCTAGAACGCTGCCCGTTGCATTGTTCCATTTAGTTACAATTTGCATTTTAAACCCAAGGGTAATTAAGTATTATTTTATTGAACCTTAAGTATAACATTGAATTAAAAAAGTGCTGTAGGTTTAATTAGTTGTAAAAATACATTATTATTTTGTTTAATCTATATAATTTTATACGTATCTTAGAATAAATTAGTACTTGGGATCATTTGAGGCAGTTATATTATTTTTAATACCTAAATTTAAGTTATTAAAAGTGGCAAATTTAGTTACTGGCTATGACAGTAGGTTGAATAATTCCCACTAGAGACAATAGCCTGACTCGATAAAATCCCAACTTAGAAGGTTTAAATGAATAATCCTCTACTTTTACATTCGCCCAGAGGTTTTATCCGGAATTAGTAGCCTCCAAAGACAGGGTTAAAGCATTCCACTAATAGTTGGTACAAAGGTTTATTATATTAAAAGACACTAAATTATTATGTTTGTAACATAATTACATATTATATTTGGCTTATTCGGATTCAGTGATTGTATCGTCAAAGTAATGAGAAGAGGTGCCAATGTGTCAATAAGTCATGTGTTATCTGACCAGGTATGATTATTGCGGTAGAAAAAGATTTCATTACTTATTAAACATCTAAACCAATCCTGTATTAAAAAATTAAACATCATATTTGAATTTTACCAGTTATTAAGAAGTATTTGAATAATTGAAACTTACAGAAAATCATCAGTGGTAAGGAGGATATTAGTGTTCTAACGCATTTTTTTCGATCTCGCTTGAGCATCATGGATCCCAATATGGCGGATTTAAAACTAAATAAAAAGTATATTTATTAATGTGTAGCAATAATTTAAACCTATATGAGATTAGTTGGAGAAATTTTTTTTCGGACGTAATTAAAAACACTCGTAAAACCTACAGAAGTTGTTTAATTTTCAAATCAACACGGATGTAATGACAAAACATTGTGTAACTGTTCCCTCAAAAGTTCCAAAAAATTCGGTTCTTCTTTTATCTTTCTCTGTGGCCTTTGTGACAGAGGCACTCGTATGACCAAGAGAGATTTGTGATCATTTAAATGGCTTGACTGTGACATTCTGCTTTCACATTGGCTCGTCACATGGAATTGAGTGGCGCAAAGGGCGCATATAATGAGGCTCAATAATTATAGAGGCGTCTCCGCCTGTATCAGCTGACTTGTGTTGTGTATCTGTTCCGGGTAAAACCGATATTTGTGAGCTTCGGTTAATACAGTTCACATTTCTATTTCTGGATGTAAATGTATTCTAAATCGTGGTAGCTGCAGATTCCGATACTGTAAACATCTGTTAACCCTACACAAAATTTTTCAATTTATGTTTACTTAATTTTTTATATTTACAGGAAATTACCTCTTTACAAATGCCATTGATTGTTACTGGAATTATATAATTGTAAGATAATTACAATAAGAAATCAATAATTTTTACACATTTATACATATCTAAATATAATGCAATGGTTATAATCAATTATATTATAATTACGAATTGTTTTATACATGAAATTGGCGAAGTGTAGCGGGTATAGTGATTATCGCAAGATAACCGGATCAAGCAACTTCGAGCGTGGCTGCTACTTGGGTGGGTGACCGCTGAGCGATACTGTTCTTGCAAAGCAGTCCGCCTGCCCGACCATTGGTTGTGGTTCGGTAGTCATCTTTTAGTCGTTGGTTGCCACGTGTAGTGTTAGGGAGAGAGCTTCTTAGTCCTACCTTTGCCTAGTAAATTAATACATCAATTTTAAGGTTTAAGTTAATTTAATGTCTTAAGAAGTGGAATTTACTTAACTTATCATTTGTTACATGTACTGGAATTACTACGCGCGTAATAACGCAGAAGTAGAAAGCACGTTATAATTCCCAGGAGTGGATAACGTTTGGAGAGGGACCACTGGTGGAAGGGGGGGGAAGGACTTCTGGAGGGTATAAAATATTCCTATAGAATATGGGGAGAGGGTTCGGAGTTCTTTATCTGAAAAAAAAAATAAACTTCTTAAAAAGTTTTTTGCATTTTTGAGGTAAAAATTAACATTTTTTTTTTCAAGAAATATTAAAAAATGTATATATATTTAGAAAATATTTTGGTCAGAGGCATAAGCCCTGTGACCCCCCCCCTTCTTAACATACCTTCTTAACTTCTGACTGTTTGCCCTTTTTTGCGATAAACTTTGTTACTTTCTGTCGAGCCCTTTCATACTCGGTTCTTTATGTTGTATTAAACAACATTTCTGGTTATAAGAATTTCTTGTGTGCATTTTACTGCCTATTCAAACAGAATGTGATAAATAGATATCTAAGTGCCAAGCCGCTTGCTACACAAATCGAATGCTAAAGATGATTCAACGCCACCCAAACTACAGTCATTATTGACTTAACTCGAATCGTTACACCGAAAGTTTGACTCTGGATGATCGATGTGGTTTTTGAACAATGTTTGATTGGTTTGCCAAAGTTGACCGCTGTTCTGTGTGCTGTCGACGCAGGATCTGGGAAGTTGAGCAACCCTAACTGCGGTAGTTGTGGTAACTAGACCAGACCTGCTGGCTGCTTAAATATCGTAGATATTTTAAAGAGTCGACTGCACTGGTGGCCATATTGGTTTTTCCCCTATAAGAATAATACTTAGCCTAAAATATTTTAAAGATCATTTTAAAGATATATTGTGTAATCGTGCAAACAGTGTTTAGTTATTTCAGTATTAGTTAAAAAAAATGTAACTTCAAAAAATCTTTCTTTACAAGAAAAATTAAGAAAAGTACCTTGAGTATTAAGAAGGATTTAAGAAGTCGACAGATTTGTATTTATTATCCATTAAATTATTTCTTGAAAGTGTTTGAAGGTAATTATTGCTTTTATGAGCTATAAAGCTCAAGGGCGTTTCACTAAGGTTGGCAAAAACATCCTTGCATTTTAACTGCCATGTCTCATTAGAACTTAAAATAACCAATCAATAATCGTAAGTTAATTTTACTTTTTTCAACCACTGCTTTTCGGCTGGCTTCTCATAAGCTTATGTGTTTATTTATTCTATAGAATAAAACATGGCAATAGCCTTATTTAATTTCAATAAACATCGAATCGCAAAAAGTACTTGCTCCGCCGGGACATTTTATATTATATATATATATATATATATATATATATATATATACATTAAATTGTATAAATGGCAATAGCCTTATTTAATTTCAATAAACATTGAATCACAAAAAGTACTTGCTCCGCCGGGAGTCGAACCCGGATCTCTCACTTGCCGGGTGAATGTGCTACCATTACACCACAGAGCGCTTACTTTTTCCGATTCAATTAATTTGTATTTGGCCGTATCTGTCACATATTTGTTTAAATAAGCAAACTAACATATGATCGGAAGACCAAATACCTGTCAAACGACTTGTATTTACATTAAATTGTATAAATGGCAATAGCCTTATTTAATTTCAATAAACATTGAATCACAAAAAGTACTTGCTCCGCCGGGAGTCGAACCCTGATCTCTCACTTGCCGGGGTGAATGTGCTACCATTACACCACAGAGCGCTTACTTTTTCCGATTCAATTAATTTGTATTTGGCCGTATCTATATATATATATATAAATATATATATATATATATAATATATATGTACATATATATATATATATATATATTACATATATATATATGTAATATATATATATATATATGTGTGTGTGTGTGTGTGTGTGTGTGCGTGCGCGTGTGAGTGTGTGCGTGCGTGCGTGCGTGCGCGCGCGCGCGCGCGCGCGCGTGTGTGTGTGTGTGTGTGTGTGTGTGTGTGTGTGTGTGTGTGTGTGTTCATTCATTTAAGTTTAAAAAAGTTGTATAAGATGGAGTCAAGCTATGATTTAGATTTAATATAAAATTGAAATACTTTACATATGTTTAATAACTTTTTAAATTCTACATGTAGCAAAGCCTTTTGGATACATCAATGAATAAAAAGCAACATTTTATGGTTTGTAATTGGTAGACAAAAATATCAAAAGCCTTTAATTAATAATAATAATAATTAATAACTAATAACAAGTTAGCGTAAAGTTGCAGATTTAATTCCATAGAACTATAAACTTTGTGAAAGCATCTCAACATCTGTTTTCGAATGCAATTATACACTATTTATTATTATACAATATTATACACTTGGGACGTCTACAACGTTCTCCCACTTTGACTCAGTTCGGTGGTGCAAGTCAAGCGAGATATTCTTTAGTTCCCTCAAACAATATTTCAGACCTACACACGCTACTGTTGTAAAATATAAAAGTATGCAACTCCCCTACTGGCTTATGTTGCGGAACCTCCGGTATTTGCCAAAATCACCGTGTTCATTTCCAAAGGTTTTAATAGATACTTTAATTACTTAACCATACGTACCATAGGTATCATAGATGACGATATGTTCTTGATGCATTATATAAATACCATTGAGTGAAGTGCAGGTGCAACTGATACTGAATTAAGGATTGCTACTGATATCACCATAGAATATGAGGAAGTCAACGAATAGTAAGAAAAACAATTTTATGCAATCTGGAGTTATATGCTGACTAAAGATTACAATTATAAATACTCGAATGAGATAACTACATTAACTACACACTAATTCATTAAAGTATGGATTATCATACATAATAGTACATGTTACATGGGAGAAAAGACAGGTATGCTCCCATCTCATGTACCTCATACCCACCAATTTCATGTAGCCCATACTCATCAATCATGCTCCAATCTCATGTAGCCCAAACTCACCAATTTCATGTAGCCCATACTCATCAATCATGCTCCAATCTCATGTAGCCCAAACTTACCAATTTCATGTAGCCCATACTCATCAATCATGATCCAATCTCATGTAGCCCAAACTCACCAATTTCATGTAGCCCATACTCATCAATCATGCTCCAATCTCATGTAGCCCAAACTCACCAATTTCATGTAGCCCATACTCATCAATCATGCTCCAATCTCATGTAGCCCAAACTCACCAATTTCATGTAGCCCATACTCATCAATCATGCTCCAATCTCATGTAGCCCAAACTCACCAATTTCATGTAGCCCATACTCATCAATCATGCTCCAATCTCATGTAGCCCAAACTTACCAATTTCATGTAGCCCATACTCATCAATCATGATCCAATCTCATGTAGCCCAAACTTACCAATCACGCTCAAATCTCATGCAGCGCAAATCACAATTCATGCACCCATCCCAAGTACCTCAAACTCACCAGTCGTGCACCAATCTCATATAGCCCATACTCACCAATCAGGCTCCAATCTCATGTAACCCAAACTAACTAATCATGCATCGATCTCATGTACCCCAAACTCACCAATCATGCACCCATCGCAAATACCCCAAAATCACTAATTTATTTATTTCATTCCAACGGCAAAACCAATGTTACAAATCAAATCTATAACATGCAAATACTTAAATATACTAGTAACAGAATACTAGCATGCAAGCAGTATAAATACAAGCAGTATGTAACAACTTGAAAAGTATACTAAGAATAATAACAGCGATAAATATGTATATATAGTAACAAAAACAAAAACAATTAATAAATACTATCTGTACGTATGCAAGAAATAAAAGACAAACCAAAGTTTACAAATCAAACCTATAACAAGCAATAATAAGTATACCAGCAACCGAATACATGCAGATATAAATACGAGCAAAGTATGTAACAACTTGAAAAATATACTAAGAATAATAACAATCGATAAATATGCATATATAGTAACAAAACAATAACAATCAATAAATACTATATGTACGTATGCAAAAAATAATAACAAATGAAGAATAGATACGGTAGGACGTTTCATGTAGAGTCCTGCTGTGCGGCTGTCAATACTCCTCTCCTTATGGTCGAAACCCCGTCGTGGAAGAGATCCAACCCGCCGCAGTGACGGTTGCCAATCCTCATCATCCTTGCAAGTGGACCATGGAAGTCATAGTTTCTTGAATATTGGCGCCTCCCAAACAACTCCCTCGAACGAGTCCCCGATGGTATACGGAAATCCACTCGCGAAAGCAGCGACGGGCAGTCCAGCTCCCCCCTTATCAGCCGAATCAGCAACAAGACATCCGCCACACAGCGCCTGGTCCGAAGATCTGGGAGAAGAAGCTCGGCCTGCAGCTCAGCAACAGGAATGTCTCTAAACAGCGGTCCTCGCCGCAGTCCCACCAGTCTCAGGAATCTCCTTTGGACCGCTTCCAGTTTGTCAACAAGACCCAGCTGGTAGGGAGACCAAACAGGACTCGCATATTCCAATAACTGGCGAACGAAGGATGAGTAGAGAGTCCTTAAGACTGCAGAGCTTGTCATTCCACGAGTAGACCTGTTGATGAATCCCAACATCCTATATACGCTCTTCTGCACAGCTCATCGACATGGTCATTGAAGGAAAGATCAGCAGAGAAGGTAACACCCAAGTCCTTAATTTTGAATACTCTATCCAGAGGTTGACCATCCAGTGAATACTGAAAAATACTAGGTTGATACATCGACTGAAGGTCATTACAGAGCATTTGGACGAGTTTAGCTTCATGTTGTTAGTCTATATACATATAACTAATCACACACCAATCTCATGTAGCCCAAACTCACCAATCATGCACCCATCGCAAGTACTCCAAACTCACTAATCACCCACCAATCACCCAAAATTCACTGGTTCACGCAAGAGTCAGATATCCATAGGAAGAGAAAATGTGTTCTTCAACGATGTTACACGGTAGCAAAAGAAATCGTGGTACTGGGTAACTGATGGTACTGGGTGATAACAAGTATGTGAAATCTAGAGATAATGCTATGGAACACAAAATTCGTGAAGTACTCATTCTAATCTAATAATTTCCTCTGTGTTCATAGTGTATATATAATTATAGGCCACCCATTCAGAGCATGCTGTGGATCTTATGTTTATGCAAATCGTGTAAATATTATAAAATGTGTCTTTTTCTGCAAATTAATATAGATATCAAGGTCGAATAATTCTGACCGGCGGCACTGGTTAGAATAAAGTATTTGTTTTTATACATCTCTTCTGCGACTTTTGTAAAGGCAGTGCATTTTACAAAATTTGTAATGCACTTTGTCAAAGCTTGTAACGAAAGCAGTACCAATAATTTTAATGCAGTGTAGTGTAATGGTGAATAAAATATGTACACGTTTGTAAGTTTTAATGACACAAAGGGTCGGTTAGTACAAAAGGTAATAGTAAAAAAATCGGTAGATAGTTTCTTGCAATTTACGACAATGTATTTAGATTATTTTGCAGTATTGTATATTTTTATATTGATAAATGGTAAAATTCACGTAACAATTTTATTCGTTTAGTCTTTTAGGGGAGTAGATTACTTCAGAATACTATATATCACTTTTAACGTGCCATGGAACTTTTCCTTCTTTACCCAAACTTTGATAAATCCTTTGTCTACAAGAGAGGATCCGCAGCAGGATGCACCTTAATCATCCCATCTGTTGAGCCTTCAGAGACAACCCTTACTATTTCTCATTTATGTTTCCCCGTATAAGTAAAGTTTGACAATATAATAAGGATGCAGGACAAAATAAAGAGTGTATAAGGAAATATTGTAGGCAAGGTGTTAGTATCCGTTGGAAAATTAATTATATACATTAAGTACGTAATTACAATTATAGTGAATATCGAATGTCAATAAACTTCAATTGATACCCTAATTGGAATGCATTGTAAAGCAAACATGAATATAGGTTAATTATATATGTAAAAAGGTTTGAGGTAGATTGTGTTAGAGGACGACTGTTTCTAAAATACATATGAGTATGACATTAATGAATAACATCATGACCCACTAAACCACTGGCCCAGCATGAATTGGCCGATATTAAATCTAATGATGTTTACCAAAACAATCTCCTTAGGTCAACTGAAGTTAGTTTCAGACATATATATGAGTATTACATTACTTAATAACATCATGACCCACTTAACCACCAGAGCATAATGAATTATCTAATATTAAACGATTGATGTTTAGCAAAATAAACTCTCTAGGTCAGTTAAGCAAGTTTCTGACATACATACGAGTATGGCATTCATTAATAACATCATGACCTCACTTAACCAACAGAGCATAATGAATTATCTAATATTAAACGATTGATGTTTAGCAAAATAAACTCTCTAGGTCAATTAAGCAAGTTTCTGACAAATAAACATACGAGTATGGCATTCATTAATAACATCATGACCTCACTTAACCACCAGAGCATAATGAATTATCTAATATTAAACGATTGATGTTTAGCAAAATAAACTCTCTAGGTCAATTTAAGCAAGTTTCTGACATATATATTGGCATGTCATTAATTAATAACATCATGGCCCACCACTGGTATCAGCATGAATAGGCTGATATTAAAACGAATATTGTTTATCAAAACACACTCTCTAGGTCAATCGAAGCAACTGTCTGACATACATACGAGTATGAAATTCATTAATAACATCATGATCCACTAAACCACTGGTGTCAGCATGAATTGGACAATACTAAAATAAATGTTGTTTACCAAAACAAACTCTGGAGGTAAATCTAAGAAATTTAAAACATGCATACGATTATGCCAATCATTAATAAAATCATTACTCAAAAACCACTGGTGTCAGCATGAATTCGCATTAATACGAATGATGTTTACTAAAACAGACTCCCTAGATCAAACCACTGTTGACAGGTCTAGTATCAGCATGAGTTGGCCGATAATAAAATAAATGTTGTTTACCAAATCAAAGTCTCTAAGTCGATCTAAACAAGTGAAGCACTCTGAACTACACTACTTATCTACTCTCTAAGAAATAATAAAACTAAGCATCATTACTACTCAACATGTACTAATAAGAAAGAAAGAATTATATAAATTATTTATAGGTTGTTCACCAAACTAAAAAGTGATTAAAAGTGATTATAAATATTTATTTTTGAAAAAACTGGCAATGGGTAAAATATTATAACAAATAATGGAAATAAATATAGTAGAAGATAGAATTGATGATAAACGTGACATGAAACAATGGTAAATATTTCACCTTTAACTAGTACAAGATACCCGGGGAAATATAACTTATAGCCAGGACAAGAGGCAGTTAGTGTTCCCCGGACACTCTTAATTCATCTCTGTCACCGAGAATGGTTCGGGGGAGGAGGGAGTGCGATTATTCTTGTCACAGAACATACTGAGCACTGTTTGTTACAAAATTATAGAGTAAACAGCAGTCTAGCTAGATAGTACATAGCTTGACAAACAGCCAAGATATTGTGTAAGTCAGCATTCTAGGTAGATATTACACAGTTTGACAAACAGCCAAGATAGTGTGTAAATCAGCAGTCTATCTAGATAGTACACAGCTTGACAAACAGCCAAGACAATGTGTAAGTCGGCAGTCTAGCTAGATAGCACACAGCTTGATAAACAGCCAAGACAATGTGTAAGTCGGCAGTCTAGCTAGATAGCACACAGCTTGACAAACAGCCAAGATAGTGTGTAAGTCAGCATTCTAGCTAGATAGTACACAGCTTGACAAACAGCCAAGATAGTGTGTAAGTCGGCAGTCTAGCTAGATAGTACACGGCTTGACAAACAGCCAAGACAATGTGTAAGTCGGCAGTCTAGCTAGATAGCACACGGCTTGATAAACAGCCAAGACAATGTGTAAGTCGGCAGTCTAGCTAGATAGCACACGGCTTGACAAACAGCCAAGACAATGTGTAAGTCGGCAGTCTAGCTAGATAGCACACGGCTTGATAAACAGCCAAGATAATGTGTAAGTCAGCAGTCTAGCTAGATAGTACACAGCTTGATAAACAGCCAAGATAGTGTGTAAGTCGGCAGTCTAGCTAGATAGTACACGGCTTGATAAACAGCCAAGACAATGTGTAAGTCGGCAGTCTAGCTAGATAGCACACGGCTTGATAAACAGCCAAGACAATGTGTAAGTCGGCAGTCTAGCTAGATAGCACACGGCTTGACAAACAGCCAAGACAATGTGTAAGTCGGCAGTCTAGCTAGATAGCACACGGCTTGACAAACAGCCAAGAAAGTGTGTAAGTCGGCAGTCTAGCTAGATAGCACACGGCTTGACAAACAGCCAAGATAATGTGTAAGTCGGCAGTCTAGCTAGATAGCACACGGCTTGACAAACAGCCAATATAGTGTGTAAGTCGGCAGTCTAGCTAGATAGCACACGGCTTGACAAACAGCCAATATAGTGTGTAAGTCGGCAGTCTAGCTAGATAGCACACGGCTTGATAAACAGCCAAGACAATGTGTAAGTCGGCAGTCTAGCTAGATAGCACACGGCTTGACAAACAGCCAAGATAGTGTGTAAGTCGGCAGTCTAGCTAGATAGCACACGGCTTGACAAACAGCCAAGATAATGTGTAAGTCGGCAGTCTAGCTAGATAGCACACGGCTTGACAAACAGCCAATATAGTGTGTAAGTCGGCAGTCTAGCTAGATAGCACACGGCTTGACAAACAGCCAATATAGTGTGTAAGTCGGCAGTCTAGCTAGATAGCACACGGCTTGACAAACAGCCAAGATAATGTGTAAGTCGGCAATCTAGCTAGATAGCACACGGCTTGACAAACAGCCAAGATAGTGTGTAAGTCGGCAGTCTAGCTAGATAGCACACGGCTTGACAAACAGCCAAGATAGTGTGTAAGTCGGCAGTCTAGCTAGATAGCACACGGCTTGACAAACAGCCAATATAGTGTGTAAGTCGGCAGTCTAGCTGAATAGTACACATTTTGACAAACAGTCATGAAGATTTGTAAGTAGGCAGTCTAGCCAGATAGTTTACAGCTTAACAATATGTTTTATATGTCCCCTTATTAAATTTTTCCGTTAGTATCGAAATTTTAAAGAATAGAATATGGACTTTGGTATTGCGTTCACGTTAGCAACAAAGACTTGAAGTCTTTAGGAAAAAGTTGTATAGTAAAAGGAGGAGCTTATCGTTATGGAATGATACTATTGTAACAGATTAGTGGTAAACATCGTCCAATGGCTTTATTACACCTTTTATGTCATATTTATTCCACAAAAATTTAAGTTTTCAAAATGTAAACAAAAGTCACATCTAATTTTATTGCAAGATATTTTAGTACTAACATTCTTCACATGTTGAAAGGATAACAGGATTTCGGACATTGCCATCGTTATATGTTACAAAATGTATACATCAACATTTTGAGGATTCCAATCTCTCCTCCTTATCATATATAATGATAATTAGTAAAAAAAGAAAGAAAATCCAATCTAGCCTTTCTATTTCTTCTTTTTTTAATCTTTTTTAAATACTTATTACCTTCCTACCTTATGAGGGGAGTAGAATTCATTCATCGAAATGTTATACATTTTGTAATATATAATGATGGCATATATCCGGAATCATATTTTCAATTTAAACCTATCAGTTTTAATTACAAACTTTCCATGTTATTCATTGTATAAATCTCTAGACGCTTTCCCGCATTTAAACTTATACTGTGTGCTTACAAATAATTTACGCTCCCACCTTGCATTTGTGTATAAATACCGTGAACAACAATAGTTTTAAGTTGCATTGATTAAAATGTCTCATGATGCCTTGACATGCAAAGCCAAGCCCAAAGCCAAAATCCAAAGCCAAGTGTGACTGCAGTACGATGAACAATTTTAGATTATTTTGTTATACTAACAAAATATGCTCCTCCATAAGTACAAAATATTTAATTACTGCAATCCCCTATAAAACAAATCCACGGTTGTAGTTCACATGCTCCCGTAGTAACGTGTATCGGTTGATGCAAATAAACTCATAGTGCAGTATATCATAAGCCTCCTTGAATCGGTAGTGTATCAAACAATTCCGCTGTCGCCGCAGAATCTATTAGTACAGAGATCGTGTGACTCAAGTGGGATTTGAGGTACTTACCAGAGAGTAAGAGTTTAATGTGGTACACCTGTCAGTTCCAGTATATTGACCATAAATTTCTAATTGTATTAGATTAAGGAGTTTAGTGAGGTTCGAAGAATGTTTATTAATGTGTTCTTGTGACGCCAAAAGCAGCTTGTGTTGGAGAGCATAATGGTGTTCGTAACTAGATTCATTGTAGGATACAATATCGAAAATTGAGGCAACGAGAAATGTGATTTTGTGTGTGTTTTTATGTTTTTTTTGTGTAGTTCGTGATAGCACGTATTTAACATGATAATACAGTATCATGACGGTGTATTCTGATGACGGAACATAAGAAAATATTATTATAGGCTCTTCAGATACATAATTAATCATGAAGGAGGAGGAGCTCTTCTTATTGGAAATATAATTTTCAATTATTTTATAAAAGAAAACTCATAATTCTCCAATAATTATCAATAAAATCAATCAATAATATTATTATCAATTATCAATAATAGGCTATATTTATCACGAGGCCTTTCGACATCGAAGATGCCATCATCAGGTGTGAATCAACAATTTGAAACAAGTATCAGCTGAGTAAAACTTAATACAAAATTTATATGGTTAAAAGTAAAATAAAAATAATATTAGTATATGTATAAATGTTTTGGTAAAAAAATACTTTAGTTATATTTTAAAGGAATGGTGAATTTTGAATCGGTCCAAAATCCTTGTTTAATTTTTTTAATTTAAAAATTATTTAAGCACTGATGAACATTTAAAGTAATTATATGCAAACGTTTACAGGTGTATGCAAAAAATTCTCAGAAATCTTTTGGCTTTGAAATATTACCGTAACAATATGTTTTATAATTGTTCATTTTATACTTTCTTACAATACCTGCAACAATTATAAAAGAAGTTATACGTAAACCTCTTATTTTGAAAAAGATTCAAATTTGCATTCTTTATGGTAGACTTGAAGAATTGTAAAGTACAAGAGCTTTCTAATAAATATTTTAAAGAAAATAATATACAGAAGGGGAGTTTCTTGAAGACCTACTTACTAATTTACTTTACGCTTATATTCGACCTTGAAATAAATCCTTGACCAAACAAGGTCTACAAATAACGCCAAATGCTTTGTGTCAAAGAAACTAGAATAAATGTAAAAATCGAAAGTTTTCTATGATATGAAGAAATAAGATATATAATATGCAAAAAAATTCCATACTAACATATATTTCATGGATAGTGTCAAATTAATATTTTAAACTGCGTAAGTAGGTGCAAACAAATACTGATTTCACATTTTATCGGAACTGATAATTTGTTACCATCAAAACCCCTTTGTAAGAAAGTATTTCAAGCTATAGAACTTGCCTGAGAAGCGACAGTTGACCTGAGTGTAAAGGAAAGCCTCGAGCAATTAAGGTAACTTTCGTCCTCAGACCCCGGACACTTCCATTAACTCTTTGATTTTATCTCAGCTTTTCTTCCTCTTTGGAAACGGTTTTAGCATCAACGCCACCTCTAATGCCAAGTTAAAGGTCGTCAGTGTAAGAATTCTTTTTAATCAAATATACTAAAAAGCTCTGTCCATCAACAAATGTTTGTCAGATGCAAATCTTGGGGAATTCACTGTTATAATATCGAGGATATAGAGGATGGACAACTCTGTCTTTGGCGCAATATCACGTTAAGCGATGGGCCAGGTTCGATTACTCCACCGATCGTTGGCTAAACGACCCAAAACATTAGTTTGGTTTTATATAAGAGGGTCGTTGAGCCAACGCCTGGTGGTGTAATCGGCCCTCTTTTGAACATCGAATGATTCATTTCATTTAGGTTCGTTGGCCCAACGACCCGTTCAATTATTATTACTTAGTATCAATTCATGATCCGATTACACCACTGATCGTTGGCTCTATGAACCTATACCAGTAAATAGAAACTATAAGGTTCGTTGGGCCAAGGACCCTATTTCAAAATTTACAGAAATGGAACAAGTAGGGTCGTTGGTCTAACGATCCAGGGGAGTAATCGAACCTCTAAATGCTTATAAAGTGGGTCGTTGGGCCAAATACCCTATGTACAAATGTCATTTCTTCCAGGAGGGTCGTTGGGCCAACGATCAGAGGAGTAATAGAACCGTCCCCTAAGCGATTGCTGTTGAAGTTTACGCATGGAATGATTTATGACATACCTTATGTTTATATGAGCTTAGGATAATTAAAAAAAATGTACATTAACGCTAGAAATTCTAATTAGAGTATTATTTGTTTAGACACAAAATCAATCGAAGATCTGGCTGTTTATGTAAAATACTGAACTGATAAGGGATGGAGGCCCTCTTTTGAACATCGAAGGATTAATTTCATTTAGGTTCGTTGGCCCAACGACCCCTTCAATTATTATTGCTTATTATCATGATCCGATTATACCACTGATCGTTGGATCAATGAACCTATACCAGTAAATAGAAACTATAAGGTTCGTTGGGCCAAGGACCATATTTAAAAATGTACAGAATGGAACAAGTAGGGTTGTTGGTCCCACGAGCCAGTGGAGTAATCGAATCTCTAAATGTTTATAAAGTGGGTCGTTGGGCTAAAGACCCTATGTATAAATTTCATTTCTTCCAGGAGGGTCGTTGGGCCAACGATCAGTGGAGTGATAGAACCGTCCCCTAAGCGATTGCTGTTGAAGTTTACGTATGGCATGATTTATGACATACCTTATGTTAATATGAGCTTAGGAGAATTAAAAAAAATTTTACATTAACGCTAGAAATTCTAATTAGAGTATTATTTGTTTAGACACAAAATCAATCGAAGATCTGGCTGTTTATGTAAAATACTGAACTAATACGGGTTGGAGCTGGATTGGTAAGACAGCTCAATTATGGTGTTGCTATCTTTTGCTCTAGAGGCGGAAATAGTTCACAATGATGCGTAGCATTAACTTTTATTATTATTAGTGTTTGGTAATAGCACTGGACATGTTTGGTAATAATCAGCAGACAGAAATACGTAATGACTCTCTCAAAAAGAAAGCGAAAGATCTTCACTTTCCATTTAGAAAACCGTCTCAACAACAATAACTTACTAATCTTCATCTATAGCCCGTTTTCTTCCTCTGTAGGACAAATTTTGTAATCTATCATAAATCTACTTCGTGAAGCCGTATAGACTTGAAGTCTTGAACTCAGCACAGAACTGGACGAAGATGCGATAAAATTAACTGTTAAATCAGTATAGAAATACTGATTTTCTTATGAGTCGATGCGAAGTTATAACTGTTAGAATAAGACAGTAAAAACTAATGTTTATTATAATACATTTTATAGTTGATATAATCAGGAAGCCGGTGTATGAGAGAAAAGACGCCGGATATTACTTAAAACATGCTCACTTTAATTTCCTTCCGTCTCTCTCCTTACTTCCATTGCTTGGTAGCAATTCAGCTTTTCCTTACTTCTTTAATGTTTTCTAAAACAACTTAATTGTGTGAAGTGAATTGTGGAAGGTTACGCTAGTTTTTATTGCTAATACGTAGCAATACGGTGACCTAGGTGGTAATATAACTGACGTCGTCTGCGATAAATGACAAGTTTACGTTTCTGTGGCATGGGGTTGGGTGAGGGCGAGAGGGGGCTAACACGATAAACGTTAGCAAATAACAATCTCATCTGCAGTAGCCCCGAGTGTCGCTGCTGATCTGAGTCTCATATTGCACAGTTTACCTGACATTACTTGTGATGTACTGTTTAGTGAGGAGGGGCCATCACGATAAACATAACCAAAAAGGACAAAAGCAATTACCGGTACAGTACAAAGTGTACTGATAGAATTATAGACTGTGATGTGGAAGTTCATCATACCACTTCTCCCAACACGTACCTCCTTTTATCTCTTATTACATGCATCCTTACTCACTGTCATATCAGTTTATCTTTCAGGTAACATGGAGTTTGGAAGAAGCAAAATTTTCAATCATGTGGATATAAATAAAACGTTACAAATAGAAAAGTTTAAAGAATGTGTAAATTTGAAAGTTCTGACAAAATTGTTCTCAATGTTCTCAATATGTCCTAGCATTAATCTTCTTTATATAAATTAACTAAATTTTGCGATTTAACATTTTGAACAATTCTGAAACATAATGTTTATTTATGATGATTTTTTTCAAACTGTTTCCATTCTAATACAAATTGTAACTGAAAAAAGAAAAAATACAATCTACAAATTACATTGATTCCACACTATTTCAACTACTTCCTTTAGATAAGTGAGAAAATATACGGCAATAATTAAATTTTGCTTGAGTTTGTCATTTAGACAGCAAACATATAGTATGTAATTCTCACTGTGTTTGAGAATAAAATCATCTGCAGACGCTACTAAATTGTAATAGTCAATATTGAACCTGCAGTTCTTTAGTTGGCGTTTAACGATGCAAGGTGCCTTTACGCCTGAAAGCATAATGTTCAGGGCGAAACAGATGTTTCAGACAATAAACAATCGTTCTTTTTAGTTCTGTTATCTAAAGGGAGGTTTACAAAATAAACTTCGTTTATATATCCAAACTAAATTGATATAAGGAAAATTATTTTTAAAGGAATTATCAGCTATTTTTAATAGGTTTCATGAAACATTAATATCCACCAAACACAGTTTCTTTTTCCTTATGGGATAAAAAGACATTGAAGTGTTTATTATAAGTTGTTTGGGGGGGGGATTCAGTCACCAGTTCTCCTACTCCGTCATGCTTACCATTATAGAGAGAACTTACATAACGCCCTATAAATAACTCACAAAAACGTATTAAAATAGCTCCTAGCCAAAGGATAAAAATAAACAATAGAAAATAAATTTATTTCTTAATATTGCCTTTTTAAAAATGCACGTTATCTGGTTAGGTTTCAAAACTACATTTTTATAGGTCAAAATATAATTTTCTCCTAGGATACATGGGATCATAAATGCTTCATTTCGGCGTTTAAAACCCCCAAAACGAACTTAAAATCACAGTTTTATTTGCTACTACAACTGAACACATTAGCTTACTTCATAAAACTTCATTATTACAACGAATTAGTTAAAGCAACAGGTTCTTTGCATGGCAGTTTCTCAATAGAAAGATTCTGTGTTCTACCGAGTCAACATTCGACCTAGAAATATTTCAACTACTAACTCCTTTTTCTGTTAATGGAGGTACGAGGAAAATAAAGATTCCAATTATTATTATTGTAAAAGTTAGATATATTAAAGTAATTCAAATTGTTCACATAGAAATTCTTTTATAAACCACTCCGAAAGTTGTATTGCTCATAAGAGTACCCCTATGCACAATATCTAGATACAAAAAACACAAAATTAAAATAATTAGTTTGGTTGGACTAAGAAACTAGTTTTGTAGCCTACATTTGTAACTATACAGTTCCTAAGGAGAGCACTTGTGAACCCATATTGATTGCGAGAAAGCCTTATTTTGCCAATAGATAATGCAATCTGAAAACCATGTAGATGCATATTTATGTTTATTTCACACGTGAATATGTATGATCATTAATAATGCTGTTAATGACCTACTAATCCAATTTGGTTTTATCTTTAATTTTCCTTATAGAATTATTAAAATACGAGTAACCCATGAAATTCGGTCATTATATTTTATTAATAAACTTACCAAACTAATTATTAAATCATTTTACATGAATTTTTTGCTTTCTTAGGAGAAGAAGCTGAGGAATTGAACTTTGAAACTCTGGATGGGTAAGGCTGGGAATAGGCGATGCCTTCTATCGAGATACATAATGAAGGATTCTCAGCATTAATCTCAGTCACGTCTGCTTGGATGAAAGGGAGGTCAGCTCTGTATCAGCTTCTCCAGTCAGAGCAGGCAGGGGTAGCACACCCTTATGTCTATACTAGCAACTGCCTTTAACACTTAGGGACCTACCAACAGTCATCAGTCAATGCTAATAATAAACTGATCCAATGGCGTATCCAAAATTATGGAAATCCAAAAATCAGTAAAAGTTATTCTTGGACCAAGTGGAACCTGTATATGAAGCTGTATATGAAGAGATGATTTGACTCTATGACTTTTCTATCAAGAGTTATTGCATATACAGATAACGGCACGAATCCTAGTTGGATCCTTAACTGATGAGGAAATATGTCAATGGAAAGTTGGTATTGGTATCAAAGACCTTTCTAAAAAACTGTCTAATTTATTAAATTATGTTTATGAAACTTCCTCCATTTACATTGAAGAAATATAGACATGATCCGTGGTAAAGATATGGAATGTTTCTAACAATTTATTACAGCAAACGAGAAAAATATAAAAATTTTATCACAGTAATAAATCCATGTATTACAATCTACAAAGGGTGGAGGTAAATAAGGAACGATATTGACTAATGGCAGCGGTAAGGAGTCAATAGAGACGCTTCGTTTGCACCGAAGAATGAAACCACCGCGATTGTATAAAACTGGTGAAGCGTAATCCTCCTTTGGGAGTAAAATTCGAACGTTGCTGTCTTTGTTTTACATAAGAACACTGGCTGCATTTACAACCTCAAACGTTCCTTGTCGACTTTTATTTACACTGATATGTATTATATTTTGAGTGGGTGTTTTTACACGAAAATAAAATATTTAGTTTTATTGAAACAAAAACTTTGGATATGATGGACCATCACAGACAAATGATAGAGATAATGTTTCTATATTTTGTTTATGAATTTTAGTCATATTCATTTTAAATATTATAACACAAAAAAAGTTTAAAATGGGATCAGCTTCTGCTTTATATGTATATATATATATATATATATATATATACATATATATATATATATATATATATATGTGTGTGTGTGTGTGTGTGTGTGTGTGTGTGTGTGTGTGTGTGTGTGTGTGTGTGTGTGTTTTTAAAAGATGTTCAGTAATGAATTTATAAAATGATGACTGTTTTGTAATTACTTGCTATTATAAGCGAAAAGGAGGGATTACTCAGAAGAAGTCTGTCTTGCAGCTAAGGAAAAATAATTACGGTAAATTTGTTTTGTAATTAAAAACACACCCGAAACACTAGACAACATCTTCAAGATAAAGGTTTTAAATAACGATAACAAGGATGCATTGTTTGCTCAACGAATTAACGAGTAAAAGATGAAGCGGGTAGTTGTCTACGAAGAATAAATAACGGATATTTGTTATCCTTTCTCGCAACATTGTTTTAAGTAACACAGATCAGCTCCATCTTGTTAATTATAAATTCTTTTTTCTCATACTTATATTTACAGGAGTAACGTAGTTTATTCTTTTATGAATGAATCTCTAGTTCTGAACCATTTATAACATTACTTCAGGCCAGTTCAGATAATTATTTGTAAATGTACACAATCTCAGTGCCCGAATCGGAATTTGAACCCGAATCCTTGAGGTGATTAACTGAGACGCTAACCACTCAGCTATCAGGGTAAAATAAATGAATATTATATAAATATATTATACTAGTAATCAGTAAAATTAGACTAATGCTCGTTGAGATGTTGTTGTTACATAAGGTGTTGTTTTATATAGTAAGATTCGCGTGATACAAAAGCAAACTGATCCCTGAAGACTACAGTCTATATATTCTGACCTAAAGAGTAAAATAAAACTACATGAGGTAACATACTTCATATTAGACCCCTTTATACTGTTTCCCAAATCAAAAATACCACAGCATGATGGGTTAATTGCTTCGAAAATACTCATTAAAAATGTAACTGTCATTTTAAGGCTGATATGACAAGATTAATTGACAACCTTGGTAATGTACAGTAGGTCACTGTGTAATGACAGCTTGACATTTTGAAGTGTTCTGTTTTTAGAACCGGATATCCGCCTTAGGAACTAGACCGGATGTCCTGCTTTTACCGGACTAATTACCATCCAGAAACCTTTAACTTGTCGACCACATTACTCCCCTCAACAAAACAACCATCATTTCTGTCTATACTTTACACATGACAAATTTTTTGCCGTGTATTTGGATTAAAATATTTGTTCGTTTTGTTATTAAAAATAATCAATGGATTTCCATATTATATCACACAATATCAATATTATGTAAATCATACAAAAAATGTATATGGGATCATTTCGTATTCCAAATCGTTTAAAAACTGTAATCATTCAACACTCTCGAATAATCATCATGAAGAGAACATTTGCAATCCCTAACAGTATACAAAATCTACGGTAAATTCTATACAAAAAATATAGAGAATAAAAAGAGTTTATCGTTTACATTATTATGTAACAAGTTCTAGTTAGTATGTATGAGATACAGTATTAGCCTGCTTATTAGTTGATACTAGATGTTTAGTTTCGTTGTGTTGTAGTTCTATAAAATATGGACTAAGTAAATATATATATATAGCTATAGTTATTTGTTTAACGTAATGCAAGTTTCTGTTTAAAAAGCTTTCTGATTCTAACGGACGTTTAGGTTAAGCCCACAACATTTTGTTTCTGTTAATTATTTGTGACAAAAGGGAGTGGCTTTGTGGGTGTTACTAATTAAAACGTAATTGCATTCATCCTTCATTCGCTTTTTGCTTTGAATTCCTTTAGGTTTTGTTGGGGTGAGTGGATAACATTTTTCATTGAGATTTATTCCTTGAAATAGTTTACAACCTACAAGTACCATACAATGTATTTATGAAGTAATTTCAATTATGAAATCATTTTCTTGAATCTAAGGTTTTATGGAACTTTAATTGGAATTTTGAAAACCTTTTCCAATAAGAAATTGAATTAAAATTGAATGCTGGATAATAGTTCCCCCCCAATATATTGTAATATTAGGTTTGATAAATCATGAATGTAAAAGTGATATCTAGAAGAGCTGCCAATATCATAATATGTGAAAGATTGTAAAACTTTGGACGATTAGATATGTTGTGCAGTACATTATGTACGGAGTGTCGATCTCCATACACGAACATACGGTGAGGTGATCAGGTTAAGTTTGCCTGTGATGTTGTAGAGCGGACAGACAGACAGACAGACTTCAAACTTCCGTAAGTCGATTATCGCCTGTAATACTGAGGTTGAATATCTTGTGTAGCTGGGGACGGTGGCGCTGGTGGGGATTATTAGGTTAGGGTGGGGAAGGCCCTAAATTGTATCCAAGTTGATTATTCTATACTAATTATTCATTAAATTATTAGCTTTTATTCTGTATTCGAAATTTAGAACTTTCGTAATTTAAGAACGGTGTTCAGAATGATTTTTCTTGAATTTACAAAAAAAAAGAAGTAGCTGACATGTTGAAATAAAATTAAACATGTTGTATAGATATTGGTTGATTGGACTGTGAGTAATTAGTTTAGCTCCAATTCATTATAACGTTTAATCGGGTCAGGGATAGTTTATAAAAATATATAACCCTAAGACACCGGATAGAACAGTCGAGAGGGGTAAAATCCAGGGTTCGAAAGGGAGAGGTAGTTTCCAAGTTCAGGTAAAAGCGTGTTTTGGCAGGTAAATAAGTACCTACTTACTTGCACCTTATCGTGGCGTGTGTGGGGCAGCGACTCCGACTCGACGACTTCGACTGCAATCACCGACCGAAAGACAGCGACCGAGAGACAGCGACCGAGAGAGCGAGGAAGCCAGGCACAGCGTACTTACGTACTGTAGTACTGGAGTCGTCCGCTGTAAGGCGCTTCAGCCCTTGAAGCGAACTCCGGCGGATGTATCCTGAAACTCCACGTCTTACCCGGTCGAGCCGGACCCCGCCAGCTGACGTCTCCCACGATGGCGTTGAGCTACTGGAGTATAATTGTAGGCGGAAGAAATAAAAATCATAACATGTCCTTAACTAAAAAATATTCTCCTCTCAAAAACATAAGAAAAATTCCTTATTTAAACCCCCTATAAAAATGACATGTTACATCCCCCACCCACTTCGGGGAAACAAAATGAGAAAAAAGTTAAACTTTCGATTTCTCTGAAAAACTTAAACTTCAGATCGATTTCTATCAGTTGGATTCCGTATACGTTTTTACGTCTTTTACGTGTGCCGTTTGAGTCTTGTTTGTCGAACGGTCTTTCAACTCGACGATATTTGGGCCTTTAAACCTAATTACTTCGAAAGGGCCTACAAAACGGGGCGCTAGCTTCGATGCATACGCGTCAGGAGCTGAAGACAGGGTGTGATGTCTTTTCCAGACCAACTGTCCAACACGGAGGTTATGATCTCGTCGCCTGAGGTCATAATATCGTGACTGCCTCTGGAAGGCACGGGCTAAATTGCGATGACAGCTTTGATAAATCCTTTTAAATTCTTCCATTCGTTGTTCGTGTCGTTCTTCTCGTGTAGTCGTTTCCTGGTCGAGGGAGTACTCAAATGCAGGTCCGCATATTGCTTTAGGCAGTCTCAGCTCGCGTCCAAAGTTAAGCATGGCAGGCGTGAATTTTGTCGATTCATGGTTCGCTGTATTTAAAGCATACCTAAACTCACTTAGTTTAGCATCCCACGATCGGTGGTCTTCACCAACGAATTGCGATATCAAGGTTTTGATGACGCGGTTAGAACGTTCTACTGGATTGCTCTGAGGACTATAAGGGGCCGTCAGTTGACAGTCGACGTTCCAGTCCCTACAAAGATCCCGAAAAATTTTCGAAACAAATAGTGACCCATTATCGGTTATTAAAACGCTGGGTGCACCGTATCTGAACAAAATCATCTCTTTGAAATTCTTTACCACATTAGCTGCCGTGGCCGATCTAAGTGGACTAAGTTCTAACCACTTGCTGTAGTAATGTTGACACACTAGTATAAACCGATTTCCACTCTTCGATCGTGGTAAGGGGCCCCACTATATCTGCGGTAACCGTGTACCACGGACCTTGTGGCTTACGAAAATACATCTTCCCGGCGGGCTTCGTTTGTTCGACTTTATATCGTTGACATATCAGACATTTTTTTACGTATGCCTTTACATCACGAAACCAACCTGGCCAGTAATAACATTGGGAGAGCTTTAAGGCGGTTTTTCTAACACCCAAATGACCTGCAGTTTCAATGTCGTGATTTTCTTGCAGTACTCTCGGGCGGTCATCTTCGCGAACGCACATTTTCCAGTGGGCTTGTCTGCGTCCGTTATTTCCTTTCACTACTATTCGACGATAGAGGTTCCCATCTTTTATAATTAGATTTGAGTCACCCTTTGTGGCCATCTTGTATAGTCTTTTATACCGTAGGTTCCTATCAACCATCACTACATCATTGGATTCATCCGTAATTTCTTCCTGGCGTGGTCTTCCGTTTACCTGCCTTCTTTTCTGAGCTGAACAGTTTTCAGCCGTAAATGATCCTATATGCTCAATTTGTTGCTCATATACCGGGTTCCGAGACAGAGCGTCAGCCACTTTGTTTAGGGCTCCTTTTCGGTATCGTATCTCCATATCGTGTTGCTGGAGTTCAACACCCAGCGGGCCAGCCGACCAGAAGGAGTCTCTAACTTTTTGTAACCATCTCAAAGCCTGATGGTCCGATTCTGCGATAAAGTGATATCCCTCTAGGTATGGGCGAAATTTTTTTACGGCCCAGACTAGCGCTAAACATTCTTTTTCTGTGACTGAGAATTTGCGTTCATTTCCCGTCAACAATCTGCTACCGTACGCAATCACAACTTCTTTTCCGTTCTGTGTTTGTGTTAACGATGCTCCAAGGCCGTCGCCCGAGGCGTCCACTCTTAAAACAAACGTTTGTCCAAAATCAGGACAGGCTAGGATAGGCGTAGTCGTTAATTTTTTCCTTAAGAGTCTTGAATGAACTCTCCTGTTCTTCCGTCCATTGCCACCTAGTATCTTTCTTCAACAGTCTCGTGAGGGGGTGGTCAGAGATGCGAAGTTGGGGACGAACCTCCGATACCACGAGGCCATACCAAGGAAGCCTCTTAGAGTTTTCAAATTGGACGGCCTAGGAAATTCTACAATGGCTCGAACTTTCTCTGGATCTGTCTTAATGCCCCTGTCGTTCACAACGTGACCCAAATACTTCAGTTCAGTTTTGCAGAAGTGACATTTGGCAGGGTTAAGTTTCAGACCTGCTCTTCTTAGTCGTTGAAAAACCTCTTGAAGAAGCTCTAGATGAGCCTCGAAGTTAGGGCTCACGATAACCAAGTCATCCAGATAGGCGAACACTTTAGGTTCCAATTCTGGTCCTATAACGGTGTCCAAGAGGCGCTGGAAGGTAGCCCCAGCCGAATGCAAACCAAATGGCATGACGCGAAATTGGAACAATCCTTTTCCAGGTACAGTGAATGCTGTCAGCGGCCGACTTTCCTCTGATAAAGGGACCTGCCAATATCCGTCTTTGAGGTCGATGGTCGAAATATAGCGGGCTTCCTTGAGTTTTTCTAGAATGGGGTTGATTTGTGGCAAGGGGTAAGCATCCTTCATCGTGACTGCATTTAGACGCCGAAAATCGATACATACTCTGTATGCACCAGATGGTTTTTTGGTAAGTACAATCGGTGAGCTCCACGGGCTCGAAGACGGTTCGATCACTTCAGCTTCGATCATACGCTCTAACTCTTGTTCTAGTACAGCCTGCATTGCCGGATTTCTCGTATAGTACCTTTGTTTAATAGGTGTATTATCGATCAGGCGAATCTTGTGTTCAACTAGTGTTGTTTTACCCGTAACATCATCGAATTTAGGCAACTCCTCTGTTAGAAATTTTTCTAAGACCTCTTGTTCATCTTCTGATAGCTGGTTCAATCCGCTAACATCCCCTACATCACTCTTCTGTAAGAAGATATTACGTTCGTGTCGCGTCTGGGGAGGGAAATCATATGTCAGCAACCCCAACGATTCGATCAAATCGACACCAACTATCAGGTCCGAAGTAAGTGACGGCACGCAAAGTGCTTCGAACGTATGTGTCGTATCTCTATAGGAGATCAAGCCTTCGAACGTATAATATTCTTCTAACGATGTCTGTGAGCCATCAGCCATCCGGATTTTCATCGGGCGTGTAAATGGTACATTTCCGTTTCTTCTTCGCAAATGCTCAGCTAGTCTCTTTCCCACCATCGAAATCATTGCCCCAGTATCTATTAGAGCAGAAAATATGCTACCGTAGATTTCTATTTCGATGTGTGGTCTGCTGTCCATGTTTCTACTGCTCTGTACTGATCCAGAAAAATTCGCTATTGTGCGAAGCCAACTCTGCCAGTCTTCTGGGGTCGTTCTTAATTTCTTCGGTTGGGACTCAGGTGACCCCTTCTCGGCTGAGTCCACCGACCGTTTCCCGTCTGGCAATTGCAAGCGGTAGTTGCTATACCTTGTCGCTTACAATAAAAACACCTCAAGGTCTTGGGCCTCTGGCATTCTCGAAAAAAATGCCCCCTTTTTTCGCAGTTCCAACATATGGTGTCGTCGCGTATACGCCTCACCGCGTTAACTGGGGTTTGGAACCTCACGTTAAGCTCACGTTTATCTTTTTGAACGTTAGGTTTGACAATTTTGGTTTCTGTCGTCCGTCTTTGCGTGTGGTCCGCCTCGCCATGAATGGTGCAACTCATTTCGTTTTCTATTTGAGCGGGTTTTGTCTTTGTAACGCCGTTCTCGCTAACCACAGACGCTTCGTGAGATTTATCAAACTTCTTCTTTGCACAGTATGCCGTCTCTGGCACTAGGGCGAGTGATGGCAGTGGAGGAGGCCGGTAAGTGTTTCGGGCCCTCAAATATTCCTCATACTGCTCAGCCTGGTGAATCATATCCGATATGGTCCTACATTCTTGTCGTTTCATCGTAAGTTTATACTCGGGACGCATGTTTGAATATAAAATATTGAGTTTTTCGTCTAGTGTTAACGAGCCTCTTCTGCGCATTAATGTCATTAAAGCCACGACAAAGTCTTTAAATTGCTCCTCTTGACCTTGTGTACGCTTCCGGATCTCGTCGTCAAGATTTTGTTTGTATCCAGGAGGAAGAAACTGTGTTTCAAAGTCCCTCCGAAAATCCACATAATTGTTCCATAAGTCCTTATTGTTCCTATACCACAGAAGTGCAGAGTTTTGGAAAATCTCTGGCAAGGCTGTAAGGATGTCGTTTCGTTCAATGCCGTACGCGTCGAGTAGCTCATCCAATCTCTCTAAGAACGAGATCGGTCCTTTCACTCCGTCAAAACGAAGATTCCATTTTCTTACTAGGTTGCATAAGTTAGGCGAGTCATTCTGCAGATCGAAACAACCTGATCGTTTTTGTAGTCCGACCGGATTCGTTTGTTTGTAAGTCGGAAGTGAATAGTCCGGTAACATCGATTGGTGGCTATGTACATTTGTGTGCGGAGTTCCCATCGTGCCATTAGCTGAAGGCTGGGATTCTCTAGTGGTTTTTAACGATAAAATCATTTCTCTTAGAGTTCTGCTATCAGCGTTAGGAGGGAGTCCAAGAATTTCACGAAGAGCCACGCTTTCGTTTTGCTCGTTGCTGTTCAGTATCCCGCGGGTTTGAGATACGGAATTGCCTCCTAATACGCCCGCATAGTCCATCCTATTATTTTCGTTCTCGACCTCACGCTCTGAAGTCGTTTAATTTATCCGACCGTAAATATGCTACGTATCGTTTTCTTAATTCGTCAACTTTTCCCTCACTATCAAGATTGTATTTTAATAATTCGGTACGTAGTTGGGTTTTGTCTAAGCGATAGACCCATCCAACATATGGGTCATTTTCCGTTGGGGATTTATCTTTTATTGTTTCCGGTTGCCTAGTGGGGACAGTAAGTGTGGCCGAAGGTCGAGTTTCTGTTGACAATGGTACAGGGGTATCTTTATCACCCTTAGTATCGTTAGCCTTATCTAAATCGACCCTTTTGTTTGAGGTTGGCAAGATATAAAATACTCCCAACAGCCAGCGTAAAACTGCAAAGAACTTGCAAAATATAACGTTTTCAAACATTTTAAACTAATTTTCCTTAAATAATCAGTATTTTAAGAAAATTTAATCGTTTAATTTCGTCCAATTGTTCGGGCGCCAAATTTATGACGTTTAATCGGGTCAGGGATAGTTTATAAAAATATATAACCCTAAGACACCGGATAGAACAGTCGAGAGGGGTAAAATCCAGGGTTCGAAAGGGAGAGGTAGTTTCCAAGTTCAGGTAAAAGCGTGTTTTGGCAGGTAAATAAGTACCTACTTACTTGCACCTTATCGTGGCGTGTGTGGGGCAGCGACTCCGACTCGACGACTTCGACTGCAATCACCGACCGAAAGACAGCGACCGAGAGACAGCGACCGAGAGAGCGAGGAAGCCAGGCACAGCGTACTTACGTACTGTAGTACTGGAGTCGTCCGCTGTAAGGCGCTTCAGCCCTTGAAGCGAACTCCGGCGGATGTATCCTGAAACTCCACGTCTTACCCGGTCGAGCCGGACCCCGCCAGCTGACGTCTCCCACGATGGCGTTGAGCTACTGGAGTATAATTGTAGGCGGAAGAAATAAAAATCATAACATGTCCTTAACTAAAAAATATTCTCCTCTCAAAAACATAAGAAAAATTCCTTATTTAAACCCCCTATAAAAATGACATGTTACATCACCTTCGTCTTGGAGCAGCGCCTGAAGTCTGACTCAGTCACTGACTTGACTTCTGGAACCTAGAGTCATGACGGCTTGAAGAGATTCAAAAGAAATCGTCGAAAAGAAGCTGAAAATGTAATCTTTACACCGTTTCGAATTGGAGCAAATTTCAACATTAAAATTTTAGCAACCCTCCCAGCCCATCGTTATGTGATTGATGCTGTTTTAAAGTACAGTGGTATATTAGAAAACAAGCTAAAAGGTAACCTGAGAAAGTTTGTAAATTGCTATGGTATATAAACTTACAGTTAGAAAAAATGTCACAGTGATATCGATATGATCCGTCTCTACAGAAAAAAGGACGTACTATGTTTCAATTGCGAAAAGTACAAAAATTAAAAATGTAATTTGCGATAAATAAAAAAAATGATGACGAACTAAAAATATATAGTTCATAATTATTTATGCTTATATACGCTTTTCAAACAAGAATAGGTTAAAATAAAATTACCTCATCCAATTGCATAATTCTGGAAAATGTTAAACGGCTATAATCAAATCAATATTATAACCATTTTCCAGTCAGGAAAATGCATTATTATTATCCAGGTGCTTTTAACTTTATGGAATATACTAAAAAACAAATTTAAAATACAAAAATTTTGTTTTCAGTACTGTTTTTTTACGTTTTACGTTAAGTGACCAAGCTGTTCTAGGTTTCCATATGATTTTTTAATGTATGGGATCACTAATTTATCACAAATTAATGTAGTCTTTTGACAAACTGTTGAAAACGTGATGTTCTTTTAACCAGTTAAAAACTTACATTATATGTACTCTGCACTCAGTGTACACGCTCTTATATTTTTTATCAAAAGTTTTGTATAGTATATCCCGCGCGTCCTTCATTTTCTGATGCTTTCAATTTTTTAATATGATTCAAAATACATGTGTGTTAATTTATAAACTACGATTTAATATGATTCATAAAGTCGCTAATCAAATTAAGTTATTTTAATTTAATTCACACTAACAACTGAAATAAAATTATGCTTAGTATTTGTTCAAATGAAATAAAAACATCTTACTTTAATCTCAATAATGTTTTAACTTTTTATCGTGATACAGTATTACGTCTGCTTGTTTTGAAATAAATGGAGTCTAGAAAATATAAAAGCGGAATAGAGAATGAATAGTAGATATTTGTTATGAAAATGAAAAGATTGTATACTGCCTCACTATCTCGACCCCAATTCTTCATCCAGGGGATTGGAATTGTTCTCTCAACAAAACAAACCTTGAGTGTTTACTGTTCAAAAAAAGTACTGGCCATTCAATCTTTTCCTATTATACATACAACAAAATACTTATAAATAACTTTTAATAGATATATTATTGTTGAAATAGTTTTTCACAGTAGATGGTATTATCTTTGGGTTATAATAAGTTTAAGAAGATCTTATTTGACAGGCTAAGTTAGAACCAAGAAACCCTCTTTAAATATTTTAAAAATTAGGGGCCAATAGCAACTGAAGTGATAACGATTAGGCTCGCCCAGCGCTCATCCATTCAAGGCAGCCTATCATTTGAGGCACTTGAAAATTTCGTTTTTGTCTGTCTGTCTATTTGTCCATCTGTCCGCACGATATGTCAAAAACGAATTGACCTTTAGATCTCAAACTTTAAAAACTATTAAAGTTGTACATGAAACTCAATTACTACTCGTATATATTTAACTTAGAGTTCGATAACAGTAAATGTCACTCTATGGAATCTGTCTGAGCGTAAGCGAATGTTTTTACATAGTTCTTATAGGTAACCATGATGGAAACGATTAAATTAAATAATAGTTACTATACACAAACAGAGTAATGTTGTAATTCGACATAGTAAAATGTGTAGTCTAATTAAATTAGTTTTATACATACATATATATATATATATATATATATATATATATATATATATATATATATATATATATATATATATATATATATATATATATGTATAAACGTGAAATTTTGTATGTAGCCTCAGCGAAGCCTGTTACGGATACGTGGTGTGTCGTGTTAATAATTATAAAACAAATAACCCCTTCCCTACACCCCTACATATCTGGGCTCGCCTCTCCTCCATAAATCCTAATGATATTATAAACGTAAAAGTGGTTTCTTTAATGTTTTTGCTTTCACGTGTTAACTGTTCAACTGATCTTGCTGAAATTTTACATAGACATTCTTAGGGTCCCAGGTATGAATATAGGGCTATTATTATTTCGAAACCCCCCCCCCAGGCTAGGCCCCACTGGTCTGCAAATGAGTGATATGTCAAACATATTTTTCAGTTTATAAAGAAACAAACACGTAAATGGTTAAATGTTTAATGTACTTTTAACTGTAAATGGTTAGCGAATATTAAGTATTAGATATACTATCTAACTTTTACTAAAATTTCAAACACTGTCATAAAGCCTCTCTAATCTGGAATATATTATATTCTCTTGATCGTTTAAAACAAGGCAAACTCAACATTGGCGTTAAAAACAGAATTTACTCGAACCAGAAGTGCTCGTACAAATGCAATACCTACGAAATTGTGTGCGAAGCTACGGGTAACTGCTAGTTGTGTATAAAACCACTGATTGACGCACAATAAGATACGATGAAAAAGCATAAATCTAATCTTCTCCAGTTATTAGATAGATAACTTGACACGTGATAAACCTGTCAGCACTATCTGACAAGATAGTAATGCCACCAGCAAATACAGGTAGCGAATTTATGCAGCAATTAAGTCTCAAGGATGACGCGTTTGTAGTTAATAAATGTTTGTATTTTACTAGGCGAAGTTACGGCTAAACAGCCCTCTCTCTAACACAACCTGGGGACCAAAGGCTTAAAGACGACTTCCGAACCACCACCAATGGCCGGGCAGGCGGGCTGCTTGCAAGGACAGGATCGCTCAGCGGTCACCCATCCTAGCAGTAGTCGCGCTCGACGTTGCTTGATTCGGTTATCTTGCGATAACCGCCGTACCCTCTACACTGTGCCATTAGGTTGAGGTGGGAGAGGTTCTGGAAAATATTCTCTTATTTTATCGGCCGTCCGCACAATTTCTCAAAAATGAATTGAGGTACAGTTTTAAAGTTTTGACTGAATATAAAAGTTAACTATTGCCTGTAAATATTTAAAGGTATTATACTCGTAAAACTCATGGAGACCTAACTTTGTAATCTTTCTGTGTATATAAAAACATTCCTGTGGCATTATAACAGGGCGGTATATTCTATACATGTGGAAACAAGAAGGCTACCAACCCAAGTATTGCGATTACAATTTTCAAGTATTGCTTGACACCTCCACTGAAAATTCCAACAAGTTATTTACTTTTAGCATGTTTTGAGCTATATCATCAGTCTTCTAAGTCGTTCTGTAATAATTAATTATTTTTGAATCTTAAATATTCATGTTTATAACTCAGCTATTATTTTATTTCTAATAATAACGTGATGTTGTAGTATTGATAATCTATAAAGTTGGGGGAAGTAATACATTGTAGGTCGGAAAAAAATCCTGGGTTGAAATTTTGAATCATTGGGTGTTGTGAAATTGAATATTAAAGTTTAAGGATTTTAGGGAATATTTATCTTTGTTTTGGTTGAAGTATTGAAATTACCCCCCTGAATTGAGTAATGAGAAATAAAATATTCTTTTGAGCCCTTAGGTAGCACTGAAATATCATAACAGTTAGAAAAATGTATAGCCTATGTCTCGCAAAGAATGGTACGTAATCTTAGTTGCAGCAATAATTCATTGCATCATGATGTCGGAAGTGCAAGTCTCCGTGTACACGGTGAGGCATCATAAAAACGGAGCGACCTTCACTTGACAATATCCCAGTTCAGGCAAAGTCGTGACGAGTGAAATTCCTGTCTGGACTGAGAAATCATCATTAAAAGTTTGTCTCAGATGAAGGAGAGAGGATCCATCTGCGAGTCAGCAGAGCGTTTTATAGCGTGTTGCTCTCCAACTTTATTGGTGCCCGGAACATTGCAAGAGTCATTTGGAAAGAGCTTTAGCGGACATGTTCTTCTTGGATTTTAAGAAACGAGATTCCTACAGTATAAGTAGATCACATACTTGCCAACCTAACGTGCTGCGTACATGAAGAGTTTTAATGCCTCATTAATGCTATGGTTGCTTATTTTCTCTCTTCAATCATTACAGCGTTCTGTATGTAAAAGGCTGATATACCATTTTTACATTGATGTTGCGTGGGACACAAGTAACATGGAATTCAATGTATTCGTTTTGTTCGCATATGCATAAACCACAGGAATGTCGCTTGGTTAACATATTAACATATAATTCTATATGTTTAATTTTAATTGCCTTTATTGAAATGTGGGAATTACATTATTTAGCTATTTTTGAGGTTCATTTTGCTTTAAAATACGCGACAATATACATCAAGATAAGTTTTAAAGTGTATAATAAATTCAAATTATTTATAATTATTTTTACTGGATATATTATAGAGTTCCCATTTGTATACGTCGAGCTCATAATTCGAGTTCATAAGAATAATTATAATTTACCATAATTCGATTTTTCAGAAAATCATAAGACACATAACTTTGAACAATAATTATAAAATAAATATACAGTACCAAGATAATATTTAATTATTAGAGTAGTAATATTTTCTTGTTGTATATATTTTAAATGCAACTGTTTCAATGTAACTTAATCGTACAGTTTCTCGTATATAAACTTCATTTCTTTGCCGGTTACTTACTAAAACGTTTTAAAATGCATTGATATATTATTTAATCAAGATGTATTGGATTCTGAGATTAATAACGTAAAAATGTATAAACTAACAAATATTTTGGCGTTTGTAACCAATATAATCAAATTAATTGTTTATATTGTAATTTTATATAAAATTAACTATCGTTGGCCACAATTACTGGATACTGTGGTCAACTTATATTCCTATGATTAAATTGTTTTTGTATGTATACTTTTAAAGGAATACATTTCATTATTTCATGTCGAGAATGTGATAATCTATAAGAATTTCTTAGCTGCATTGAATTGATACTGTACATATTTTTTTTACTTATATAAGGAAGAGATGACCATGTCTCATGAGATGCATATAATTGCTTACGACAAATTTATTTAATTGTAATCTCCTCCTGTACAAATGACGATGAGAGTAAATATACGAGTGTATTGGCCTAAAATGTCGAGTTTTCTGGGGTGCAAGGGTAATTTGATGGGTTTAGTATTCTGCGGGAGATGAATGTTGGAGTTGACGAAGTTCGTTCCCTAAGTCTCAGAGGTTTTTGAAAATCTCAACATAAGGTTGTGCCTCCCCCTGCCTGCCTTGACTGAAGAGGCTGGTTCAGAGCTGGCCTCCCCTTCTTTCGAGAGGACATGACTCGAGATTAGTCAACTAAGTTCTTCCTCATGAATCTCAATAGAAGGCGGCCTCTACCTCCAAACTTGACCATCCAGAATATTCTGTCACTCCGGCAGCAGCGCAAAGGTCCTTATTGAACTAGGTAAAATTAATAAGCTTCTTGTCCTAAGAATGCAAATAAAATAATGTAATGGTGGTTTTACATGTTTTTTAAGTTTATTAGTAAAATGTAAAAAAACAAATTGCATGTTTTACTCGCTTTTTTATAATAATATAAGGAAACTTCAAGACTTCAAAGCTTCAAAGGGTAAGACATCCAATTACGCTACTTTTGGAAGCAGCGATAATAAAGTCTGATGAATCTGGGGTATCTGTGGTTTGAGGGTGGAGATTAATCTCAGTATCAATCACTTGTATGATTACAGCTGATTTGAATCAGAACTGAATACTTAGGTGCATATTTAACTATTCTGTATTTTTTATCGCGTAAATACTAAAGCAGTAATTTAGAAGGAAATATATTTTACAACAAGACTAATTTATCATGATACAAAATGCAAAACAGGGTTTTAACGAGGTGTGAAGAGGAATACCTAATAGATGCGTGACATCAGCCGCGTAAGCCTGTGTTTTATCTACACATGATTATTGACATATTGGACACATGAACAATCGTACTAAAAGTAGCTACAGCAGAACACTGTAACAAAGTCCCATATACATCCTTCAGACAGAATGCTTGTGAAGTTTCCACACTATTGTCAAAGGATTAACATAAATGTGGGGAATGATCAAGAAAGAAATAATTTTAACAAAGAAGACAGCATTAAATTATCGAAAGAGTGGCAGCCTATAAAGAAGCCTTGTTTGCCGCTGATTGGTTGAGCTTCGGCCAATCACGAGATAGACTCACTCCTCTCTACCCACTTTTATTGAGCGGATATGCATGATAGGCTCTGGCCGTTTCGGTTGGTTGAATATTTTTGTACACAGCCGCCGTAATTTCCTACAGTTTTAATTGTGTTAGCTAACGTCTGACGTGTTTGAACCGGAATAGTTATAAATGGTAATTATAAGTCAGACAGCGTAACCCGATGTAGTTAAAACTCCTATGTAATTAAAACAAACTTATTTCTTTAAACCAAAGTCAAAAATAATGGATTACAATTATAATTACATAACCCCAAAATGATACATTATATTTAACTTCATACACAACATAATGTTTTTCAACGAATTAATAGAATAAATAATATGAATACATTGTAAAGCAAATATAAATACAGGATAAGTTTATATGTAAAAGAGTTGAGGTAGATTGTTTTAGAGGACGACTGTTTCTAAAATACATATGAGTATAACATTAATGAATAACATCATGACCCACTAAACCGCTGGGCCAGCATGAATTGGCCGATATTAAATCTAATGATGTTTACCAAAAAAATCTCCCTAGATCAACTGAAGTTAATTTCAGACATACATATGAGTATTACATTACTAAATAACATCATGACCCACTAAATCACTGGCGTCAGCATGAATTGGTCGATATTAAAACGAACGATGTTTACTAAAACAAACTCTCTAGGTCAATCTAAGCAAGTTTCTGACATTAATACGAGTGTGCCATTCATTAATAAAATCATGACCCACTACACGACTGGCATCAGCATGAATTGGCCGATATTAAAACGAATGATGTTTACCAAAACAAACTCTCTAGGTCAATTAAGCAAGTGTCTGACATACATACGAGTATGACATTCATTAATAACATCATATCCTACTAAACCACTGGTGTCAGCATGAATTTGCCAGTACTAAAATAAATGATGTTTACCAAAACAAACATCCTAGATCAAACCACTGTGGACAGGTCTAGTATCAGCATGAGTTGGCCGATAATAAAATAAATGTTGTTTACCAAACCAAAGTCTCTAAGTCGATCCAAACAAGTGAAGCACTCTGAACTACACTACTTATCTACTCTCTAAGAAATAATAAAACTACGCATCATTACTACTCAACATGTACTAATAAGAAAGAAAGAATTATATAAATTATTTATAGGTTGTTCACTAAACTAAAAAGTGATTAAAAGTGATTATAATTATTTATTTTTGAATAACTGGCAGTGGGTAAAATATTATAATAAATAATGGAAATAAATATAGTAGTAAAGACAACTGATGATAAGTGTGAAATGAAACAATGGTAAATAGTTTTACCGGTAACTAGTACAAGATACCAGGGGAAATATAACTTACAGCCAGGACAAGAGGCAGTTAGTGTTCCCCGGACACTCTTAATTCATCTCTGTCAACGAGAATGGTTTGGGGGGGGAGAGGTGTGATTATTCTTGTCACAGAACATACTGGGCACAGTTTGTTACAGAAGTACAAAGTAAACAGCAGTCTAGCCAGATAGTACACATTTTAACAAACAGTCATAAAAGTGAGTAAGTCAGCAGTCTAGCCAGATAGTACACAGCCTGACAAGCAGCCAAAATAATGTGTAAGTCGGCAGTCTAGCCAGATAGTACACATTTTAACAAACAGCCATGATAGTGTGTAAGTCAGCAGTCTAGCCAGATAGTACACAGCCTGACAAGCAGCCAAAATAGTGTGTAAGTCGGCAGTCTAGCCAGATAGTACACATTTTAACAAACAGTCATGATAGTGTGTAAGTCAGCAGTCTAGCCAGATAGTACACAGCCTGACAAGCAGCCAAAATAATGTGTAAGTCGGCAGTCTAGCTAGATAGTACACATTTTAACAAACAGCCATGAAAGTGTGTAAGTAAGCAGTCTAGCCAGATAGTACACAGCCTGACAAGCAGCCAAAATAGTGTGTAAGTCGGCAGTCTAGCTGAATAGTACACATTTTGACAAACAGCCATGAATGTGTGTAAGTCGGCAGTCTAGCCAGATAGTACACAGCCTGACAAGCAGCCAAATAATGTGTAAGTCGGCAGTCTAGCTAGATAGTACACATTTTAACAAACAGTCATGAAAGTGTGTAAGTCGGCAGTCTAGCCAGATAGTACACATTTTAACAAACAGTCATGAAAGTGTGTAAGTCAGCAGTCTAGCCAGATAGTACACAGCCTGACAAGCAGCCAAAATAATGTGTAAGTCGGCAGTCTAGCTGAATAGTACACATTTTAACAAACAGTCATGAAAGTGTATAAGTCGGCAGTCTAGCTGAATAGTACACATTTTAACAAACAGTCATGAAAGTGTGTAAGTAGGCAGTCTAGCTGAATAGTACACATATTAACAAACAGTCATGAAAGTGTGTAAGTAGGCAGTCTAGCTGAATAGTACACATTTTAATAATCAGCCAAGATAGTGTGTTAAGTCAGCAGTCTAGCTGAATAGTACACATTTTGACAAACAGTCATTAAAGCGTGTAAGTAGGCAGTCTAGCTGAATAGTACACATATTAACAAACAGTCATGAAAGTGTGTAAGTAGGCACTCTAGCTGAATAGTACACATTTTAACAATCAGCCAAGATAGTGTGTTAAGTCAGCAGTCTAGCTGAATAGTACACATATTAACAAACAGTCATAAAAGTGTAAGTAGGCAGTCTAGCTGAATAGTACACATATTAACAAACAGTCATGAAAGTGTGTAAGTAGGCAGTCTAGCTGAATAGTAAAAATTTTAACCAAACAATCATAAAAGTGTGTAAGTAGGCACTCTAGCTGAATAGTACACATTTTAACAATCAGCCAAGATAGTGTGTTAAGTCAGCAGTCTAGCTGAATAGTACACATATTAACAAACAGTCATAAAAGTGTAAGTAGGCAGTCTAGCTGAATAGTACACATATTAACAAACAGTCATGAAAGTGTGTAAGTAGGCAGTCTAGCTGAATAGTAAAAATTTTAACCAAACAATCATAAAAGTGTGTAAGTAGGCAGTCTAGCTGAATAGTACACATTTTAACAATCAGCCAAGATAGTGTGTTAAGTCAGCAGTCTAGCTGAATAGTACACATACTAACAAACAGTCATGAAAGTGTGTAAGTAGGCAGTCTAGCTGAATAGTACACATATTAACAAACAGTCATAAAAGTGTAAGTAGGCAGTCTAGCTGAATAGTACACATATTAACAAACAGTCATTAAAAGTGTGTAAGTAGGCAGTCTAGCTGAATAGTACACATATTAACAAACAGTCATAAAAGTGTGTAAGTAGGCAGTCTAGCTGAATAGTACACATATTAACAAACAGTCATGAACGTGTGTAAGTAGGCAGTCTAGCTGAATAGTACACATATTAACAAACAGTCCCATGAAAGTATGTAAGTAGGCAGTCTAGCTGAATAGTACACATATTAACAAACAGTCATAAAAGTGTAAGTAGGCAGTCTAGCTGAATAGTACACATATTAACAAACAGTCATGAAAGTGTGTAAGTAGGCAGTCTAGCTGAATAGTAAAAATTTTAACCAAACAATCATAAAAGTGTGTAAGTAGGCAGTCTAGCTGAATAGTACACATTTTAACAATCAGCCAAGATAGTGTGTTAAGTCAGCAGTCTAGCTGAATAGTACACATTTTAACAAACAGTCATGAAAGTGTGTAAGTAGGCAGTCTAGCTGAATAGTACACATATTAACAAACAGTCATGAACGTGTGTAAGTAGGCAGTCTAGCTGAATAGTACACATATTAACAAACAGTTATGAAAGTGTGTAAGTAGGCAGTCTAGCTGAATAGTAAAAATTTTAACCAAACAATCATAAAAGTGTGTAAGTAGGCAGTCTAGCTGAATAGTACACATTTTAACAATCAGCCAAGATAGTGTGTTAAGTCAGCAGTCTAGCTGAATAGTACACATATTAACAAACAGTCATGAAAGTGTGTAAGTAGGCAGTCTAGCTGAATAGTACACATATTAACAAACAGTCATAAAAGTGTAAGTAGGCAGTCTAGCTGAATAGTACACATATTAACAAACAGTCATTAAAAGTGTGTAAGTAGGCAGTCTAGCTGAATAGTACACATATTAACAAACAGTCATAAAAGTGTGTAAGTAGGCAGTCTAGCTGAATAGTACACATATTAACAAACAGTCATGAAAGTTTGTAAGTAGGCAGTCTAGCTGAATAGTACACATATTAACAAACAGTCATAAAAGTGTGTAAGTAGGCAGTCTAGCTGAATAGTACACATATTAAACAAACAGTCATTAAAAGTGTGTAAGTAGGCAGTCTAGCTGAATAGTACACATATTAACAAACAGTCATAAAAGTGTGTAAGTAGGCAGTCTAGCTGAATAGTACACATATTAACAAACAGTCATAAAAGTGTGTAAGTAGGCAGTCTAGCTGAATAGTACACATATTAACAAACAGTCATGAACGTGTGTAAGTAGGCAGTCTAGCTGAATAGTACACATATTAAGAAACAGTCATGAAAGTGTGTAAGTAGGCAGTCTAGCTGAATAGTACACATATTAACAAACAGTCATAAAAGTGTAAGTAGGCAGTCTAGCTGAATAGTACACATATTAACAAACAGTCATGAAAGTGTGTAAGTAGGCAGTCTAGCTGAATAGTAAAAATTTTAACCAAACAATCATAAAAGTGTGTAAGTAGGCAGTCTAGCTGAATAGTACACATTTTAACAAACAGTCATGAAAGTGTGTAAGTAGGCAGTCTAGCTGAATAGTACACATATTAAACAAACAGTCATGAAAGTGTGTAAGTAGGCAGTCTAGCTGAATAGTACACATATTAACAAACAGTCATAAAAGTGTAAGTAGGCAGTCTAGCTGAATAGTACACATATTAACAAACAGTCATGAAAGTTTGTAAGTAGGCAGTCTAGCTGAATAGTAAAAATTTTAACCAAACAATCATGAAAGTGTGTAAGTAGGCAGTCTATCTGAATAGTACACATTTTAACAAACAGTCATGAAAGTGTGTAAGTAGGCAGTCTAGCTGAATAGTACACATATTAACAAACAGTCATGAAAGTGTGTAAGTAGGCAGTCTAGCTGAATAGTACACATTTTAACAAACAGTCATGAAAGTGTGTAAGTAGGCAGTCTAGCTGAATAGTACACATATTAACAAACAGTCATGAAAGTGTGTAAGTAGGCAGTCTAGCTGAATAGTACACATTTTAATAATCAGCCAAGATAGTGTGTTAAGTCAGCAGTCTAGCTGAATAGTACACATTTTGACAAACAGTCATTAAAGCGTGTAAGTAGGCAGTCTAGCCAGATAGTACACAGCTTAACAATATGTTTTATATGTCCCCTTATTAAATTTCTCCGTTAGTATCGAAATTTTAAAGAATAGAATATGGACTTTGGTATTGCGTTCACGTTAGCAACAAAGACTTGAAGTGTTTAGGAAATAGTTGTATTGTAAAAAGAGGTGCTTATCGTTATGGAATGTTACTATTGTAATAGATTAGTGGTAAACATCGTCCAATGGCTTTATTACACCTTTTATGTCGTAATGTTTATTCCAAAAAAATTAGTGTACGTTTTAAAAATGTAAAAAAAAGTCTCATCTAATTTAATTTCAAGATATTTTAGTACTAACAATCTTTACATGTTGAAAGGATAACAGGATTTCGGACATTGCCATCGTTATATGTTACAAAATGTATAACCCAACATTTTGAGGATTCCAATCTCTCCTCTTTATCATATATAATAATAATTAGTAAATAAAAAAGAAAGAAATCTTAATCGTGCCTTTCTATTTCTTCTTTTTTAAATCTTTTTTTAATACTTATTACCTTCCTATATTATGAGGGGAATGGAATTCAATCGACGAAATGTTGTGTTATACATTTTGTAACATATAATGAGGGTATAAATCCGAAATCATATTTTCAATTTAAATGTTTCAGTGTTGATAACACACTTTCCATGTTAATTAATATGTAAATCTCTATACGCTTTCCTGCATTTAATTTTATACTGTAAGCTTTATACAAATAATTTACACTCCCACCTTGCATTTGTGTATAAATATCGTGAACAACTATAATTTTCAGTTCACAGTGATTAAAATGTTTCACGATGCATTAAAGTCTCTAAATTCTTGCTTGAGACAGAACAATAGTCAACCATAGCATAACGCGAGACCGACACTAAACAATGAGAAAGCTTACAACAATATACAGTCAACAACAATGGACACTGTCATACTTTCCTCGATGGAAATCCCGATTGTAGGTAAGTGAGAATTTAAACTTGAAACTTGGTATTTAATGGTAACACAAAAATAAAACAACTTCTGTTTCTATCATTAAGAAAACATAATTTGGATATATACACAAATATTAGGGCCTATTATCTAACACTCAAACTCCACCTGAAACTGGTACTTGTCTCAGTAAAATCTCCATAATATAAATAAAAACGTATATTCACATAAATTTTGACAATGGTTCAAATTTGCATTCGTTATGGTTGACTTAGAGAATTGAAAAGTACAAGAGCTTTCTAATAAATATTTTAGAGAAAATGATTTACGGAGGGGGAGTAAGTTCCTTGAAGACCTAGTTACTACCTTACTCCGCGTTTTTATCCGATCTTGAAATTAATCCATGACCGAAAAGGCTTAGAAATAACGCTAAATGGTTTGTGTCAAACACACTAGAATACATTTTAAAATCGAAAGTTTTTTATGATATGGAGAAGAAATAAAAAAAGATTTTACTCAAAGACTACTTAAATTGGTATCAGATTAGAAACTAATACAAAGCAAGATAACATAATTTGTCTTAGAGACAACCTTAGATATTTTAAAATTCCATTTAAAGCAAGTGCTACAAATATCCTACGTTCAGAAATAGATCACGTTGCGTCGCTTGATATGTGGACAAATACATCCGTGTTGGCAGAAACCATATTAATTCCAAATATAGTCTGTAATAAACATCTATAACATATACAAACAAATTACATATTAACATATATTTCATGGATAGTGTCAAATTAATATTTTAATTTGCGTAAATATGTGCAAACAAATACTGATTTCACATTTTATCAGAACTGATAATTTGTTACCATCAAAACCCCTTTGTAAGAAAGTATTTCAAGCTATAGAACTTGCCTGAGAAGCGACAGTTGACCTGAGTGTAAAGGAAAGCCTCGAGCAATTAAGGTAACTTTCGTCCTCAGACCCCGGACACTTCCATTAACTCTTTGATTTTATCTCAGCTTTTCTTCCTCTTTGGAAACGGTTTTAGCATCAACGCCACCTCTAATGCCAAGTTAAAGGTCGTCAGTGTAAGAATTCTTTTTAATCAAATATACTAAAAAGCTCTGTCCATTAACAAATGATTGTCAGATGCAAATCTTGGGGAATTCACTGTTATAATATCGAGGGTATAGAGGGTGGATAACTCTGTCTGTGGCGCAATATCATGTTAAGCGATGGGCCTGATTCGATTACTCCACCGATCGTTGGCCCAACGACCCAAAACATTAGTTTGGTTTTACATAAGAGGGTCGTTGAGCCAACGCCTGGTGGTTTAATCGGCCCTCTTTTGAACATCGAAGGATTAATTTCATTTAGGTTCGTTGGCCCATTGACCCCTTCAATTATTATTGTTTAATATCAATTCATGGTCCGATTACACCACTTATCGTTGGCTCTATGAACCTATACCAGTAAATAGAAACTATAAGGTTCGTTGGGCCAAGGACCCTATTTAAAAATTTACAGAAATGGAACAAGTAGAGTCGTTGGTCCAACGAGCCAGTGGAGTAATCGAATATCTAAATGTTTATAAAGTGGGTCGTTGGGCCAAAGACCCTATGTACAAATTTCATTTCTTCCAGGAGGGTCGTTGGGCCAACGATCAGTGGAGTAATCGAACCGTCCTCTAAGCGATTGCTGTTGAAGTTTACGCATGGAATGATTTATGATAAACCTTATGTTTATATGAGCATTAAGGGAATTAAAAAAAACTTTATACATTAACGCTAAAAATTCTAATTAGAGTATTATTTGTTTTATACACAAAATCAATCGCAGATCTGGCTGTTTTTGTAAAACACTGAACTAATGAGGTTTGGAGCTGGGTTGGTAAGACAGCTCAATTATGGTGTTGCTATCTTTTGCTCTATAGGCGGAAATAGTTCACAATGATGCGTAGCATTAAATTGTTTTATTATTATCAGTGTTTAGTAATAGTACTGGACATGTTTGGTAATAATCAGCAGAAAGAAATACGTAATGACTCTCTCAAAAAGAAAGCGAAAGATCTTCACTTTCCATTTGGAAAACCGTCTCAACAACAATAACTAATCTTACTTCATCTATAGTTTGTTTTCTTCCTCTGTAGGACAAATTTTGTAATTGATCTTAAATCTACTTCGTGAAGCCGTATCGACTTGAAGTCTTGAACTCAACACAGAACTGGATGATAATGCAATACTAATAAAAGTAACCGTTAAATCAGTATAAAAATACTGATTTCTTATCAGTCGATCCGAAGTTATAACTGTTGGAATAAGACAGTAAAAACTAATGTGTATTATAATACATTTTATGGTCCATATAATCAAGAAGGCGGTGTATAAGAGAGAAGACGCCGGATATTACTTAAAACATGCTCACTTAAATTTCCTTCCGTCTCTCTCTTTACTTCCATTGCTTGGTAACAATTCAGTTTTTCCTTACTTCTTTAATGTTTTCTAAAATAACTTAATTGTGTGAAATGAATTGTGGAAGGTTACGCTAGTTGTTATTGCTAATACGTAGCAATACGGTGACCTAGGTGGTAATATAACTGACGTCGTCTGCGATAAATGACAAGTTTACGTTTCTGTGGCATGGGGTTAGGTGAGGGCGAGAGGGGGCTAACACGATAAACGTCAGCAAATAACAATCTCATCTGCAGCAGCCCCGAGTATCGCTGCTGATCTGAGTCTCATATTGCACAGTTTACCTGACATTACTTGTGATATACTGTTGAGTGAGGAGGGGCTAACACGATAAACATAACCAAAAAGGACAAAAACAATTACCGGTACAGTACAAAGTGTACTGATAGAATTATAGACTGTGATGTGGAAGTTCATCATACCACTTCTCCCCCCACGTACCTCATTTTATCTGTTATTACATGCATCCTTACTCACTGTCATTCAGTTTATCTTTCAGGTAACATGGAGTTTGGAAGAAGCAAAATTTTCAATTATGTGGATATAAAAATAACGTTACAAATAGAAAAGTTTTGAAGAATGTGTAAATTTGAAAGTTCTGACAAAATTGTTCTCAATATGTCCTAGCATTGGAAATCTTTCTTTATATAAATTAACTAAATTTTGCGATTTAACATTTTGAACAATTCTGAAACATAATGTTTATTTATGATGATTTTTTTCAAACTGTTTCCGGTCTCAATACAATGTTAGTAACTGAAAAAAAGGAAACTGAAAAAAAATCTACCAATATACATTGATTCCACTCCACACTATTTTAACTACTTCCTTCGATAGATAAGTTAGAAAATATACGGCAATAATTACATATTGCTTGATTTTGTCATTTAGACAGCAAACATATATTATGTAATACTCACTGTGTTTGTGAATAAAATCATCTGCAGACGCTACTAAATTGTAATAGTCAATATTGAAGCTGCAGTTCTTTAGTTGGCGTTTAACGATGCAAGGTGCCTTTACGCCTGAAAACATAATGTTCAGGGCAAAACAGATGTTTCAGAAAATAAACAATCGTTCTTTGTAGTTCTATTATTCCAAAGGGAGGTTTACAAAATAAACTTCGTTTATATATCCAAACTAAATTGATATAAGGGGAATTATTTTTAAAGGAATTATCAGCTATTTTTAATACGTTTTGTGAAACATTAATGTCCACCAAACACAGTTTCTTTTTCCTTATGGGATAAAAAGCCATTTAAGTGTTTATTATAAGTTGTTTGGGGGGGGGGATTCAGTCACCAGTTCTCCTACTCCGACATGCTTACCATTATAGAGAGAACATACATAACGCCCTATAAATAACTCACAAAACGTATTAAAATAGCTCCTAGCTAAAGGATAAAAATAAACAATAGAAAATAAATTTATTTCTTAATATTGCCTTTTTATAATGCACGTTATCTGGTTAGGTTTAAAAATACACATTTTTATAGGTCAAAATATAATTTTCTCCTAGGATACATGGGATCTAATAAATGCTTCATTTCGGCGTTTAACCCCCAAAACTAGCTTAAAATCACAGTTTTAATTTGCTTAATATAACTGAACACATTATCTTACTTCATTATTACAACGCATTAGTTAAAGCAATAGGTTTCTTTGCATGACAGTTTCTCAATAGAAAGATACTGTGTTCTACCGAGTCAATATTCGACCTAGAAAGATTTCAACTACTAACTCCGTTTTCTGTTAATGGAGATACGAAGAAAATAAAGATTCCGATTATTATTATTGTAAAAGTTAGATATATTAAAGTAATTCAAATTTTTCACATAGAAATTCTTTTATAAACCACTCCAAAAGTTAAATTACAAATGATTTATGCACTTTGTATTGCTCATAAGATCACCCCTATACACACAATATCTAGATACAAAAAACACAAAATTAAAATAATTAGTTTGGTTGCACTAAGAAACTAGTTTTGTAGCCTACATTTGTAACTATACAGTTCCTAAGGAGAGTACTTGTGAACCCATATTGATTGCGAGAAAGCCTTATGTTGCCAATAGATAATGCAATCGGAAAACCATGTAGATGCATATTTATGTTTATTTCACACGTGAATATGTATGATCATTAATAATGCTGTTAATGAACTACGAATACAATTACGTTTTGAAGTTTCCTTATAGTATTATTAAAATACGAGTAAAGCATGAAATTCGGTCATTATATTTTATTAATAAACTTACCAAACGATTATTAAATCATTTTACATTAATTTTTTGCTTTCTTAGGAGAAGAAGCTGAGGAATTGAACTTTGATACGCTGGATGGGTAAGGCTGGGAATAAGCGATACCTTCTATCGAGATCCATAATGAAGGATTTTGGGCATTAATCTCAGTCACGTCTGCTTGGATGAAGGGGAGGTCAGCTCTGTACCAGCTTCTCCAATCAGAGCAGGCAGGGGTAGCACACCCTTATGTCTATACTAGCAACTGCCTTTAACACTTAGGGAACCTACCAACAGTCATCAGTCAATGCTAATAATAAACTGATCCAATGGCGTATCCAAAATTATGGAAATCAAAAAATCAGTAAAAGTCATTCTTGGACCAAGTGGAACCTGTATATGAAGCTGTATATGAAGAGATTTGACTCTATGACGTTTCTATCACGAGTTATTGCATATACAGACAACGAAAAGAATGCCTAGTTGAGATCCTTAACTGATGAGGGAATATGTCAATGGAAAGTTGATATTGGTATCAAAGACGTTTCTAAAAAACTGTCTAATTTATTAAATTATGTTTATGAAACTTCCTCCATTTATATTGAAAAACATTTATAGACATGATCCATGGTAAAGATATGGAATGTTTATAACAATTTATTACAGCAAACGAGAAAAATATCAAATATTTTATCACAGTAATAAATCCATTTATTACAATCTACAAAGAGGTGACGTAAATAAGGAAACGATATTGACTAATGGCAGCGGTGGAAGGAGTCAATAGAGACGCTTCGTTTGCACCGAAGAATGAAACCACCGCGATTGTATAAAAGTGGTGAAGCGTAATCCTCCTTTGGGAGTAAAATTCGAACGTTGCTGTCTTTGTTTTACATAAGAACACTGGCTGCATTTACAACCTCAAACGTTCCTTGTCGACTTTTATTTCCACTGATATGTATTCTATTTTGAGTGGGTGTTTTACACGAAAACAAAATATTTAGTTTTGTTGAAACAAAAAATTTGGATATGATGGACCAGTACAGACAAATGATAGAGGTTATGTTTTGTGTATTTTGTTTCAGGGATTGTAGTCATATACATTTTAAATATTATAACACAAAAAAAGTTTAAAATGGGATCAGCTTCTGCTTTATATGTATATATATATATATATATATATATATATATATATATATATATATATATATATGTGTGTGTGTGTGTGTGTGTGTGTGTGTGTGTGTGTGTGTGTGTGTGTGTGCGTGCGTGTGTGTGCGTGCGTGCGTGCGTGTGTGTGTGTGTGTGTGTGTGTGTGTGGTGTGTGTTTAAAAGATGTTCAGTAATGAATTTATAAAATTATGACTGTTTTGTAATTACTTGCTATTATAAGCGAAAAGGAGGGATTACTCAGAAGAAGTCTGTCTTGCAGCTAAGGAAAAATAATTACGGTAAATTTGTTTTGTAATTAAAAACACACCCGAAACACTAGACATCTTCAAGATAAAGGTTTTAAATAACGATAACAAGGATGTATTGTTTGCTCAACCAATTAACGAGTAAAAGATGAAGTGGGTAGTTGTCTAACGAAGAATAAATAACGGATATTTGTTATCCTTTCTCGCAACATTGTTTTAAGTAACACAGATCAGCTCCATCTTGTTAATTATAAATCTTTCTTTTTTCATACTTATATTTACAGGAGTAACGTAGTTTATTCTTTTATGAATGAATCTCTAGTTCTGAACCATTCATAACATTACTTCAGGCCAGTTCAGATAATTATTTGTAAGTGTACACAAGCTCAGTGCCCGAATCGGAATTCGAACCCGAGTCCTTGAGGTGATTAACTGAGACGCTAACCACTCAGCTATCAGGGTAATAATAAATGAATATTATATAAATATATTATACTAGTAATCAATAAAATTAGACTAATGCACGTTGAAATGTTGTTGTTACATAAGGTGTTGTTTTATATAGTAAGATTCGCGTGATACAGAAGCAAACTGATCCCTGAAGACTACAGTCTATATATTCTGACCTAAAGAGTAAAAATAAAACTACATGAGGTAACATACTTCATATTAGACCCCTTTCTACTGTTGCCCAAATCAAAAATACTACAGCATGATGGGTTAATTGCTTCGAAAAAATACTCATTAAAAATGTAACTGTCATTTTAAGGCTGATATGACAAGATTCATTGACAACCTTGGTAATGTACAGTAGGTCACTGTGTAATGACAGCTTGACATTTTGAAGTGTTCTGTTTTTAGAACCGGATATCCGCCTTAGGAACTAGACCGGATGTCCTGCTTTTACCGGAAAAATTACCATCCAGAAAGCTTTAACTTGTCGACCACATTACTCCCCTCAACAAAACAACCATCATTTCTGTCTATACTTTACACATGACAAATATTTTGCCGTGTATTTGGATTAAAATATTTGTTTGTTTTGTTATTAAAAATAATCAATAGATTTCCAGAAGATAACATACACAAAGAGGCTTTTACATTGTTTGAATTTGTGTTTAGTTGTAAACATAAAATCATTCACTATTGGCCTTACAAGTCTTTAGTTAGAATAATAAAGTTAGAGATGCAATTAATTTTAGAAGTATCAACTGATAAAAACATTAGGATTGAAAAGACTGATACTGTAAGGTTGAAATATATAAAACACTATTCAAATTTTAAAACGTCAATGGTGAAAGAGAACCGAAAGTAGAGTGAAGTTCTCTTTCATAGCTTTTTCTACTAAAGGTAGTTTGATCATAAAATTATTGCTCTTTATTATTGGTTTAAAGAAGGGATGACGATCATATCACACGATAATCAATATTATGTAAATCATACTATAAATATATATATATATATATATATATATATATATATATATATATATATATATATATATATATATATATATATATATATATACATGGGATCATTTCGTATTCCAAATCGTTTTAAAAACTTTAATCATTCAACACTTTCGAATAATCATCATGAAGAGAACATCTGCAATCCCTAACAGTATACAAAATCTACGGTAAATTCTATACAAAAAATATAGAGAATAAAAAGAGTTTATCGTTTACATTATTATGTAACAAGTTCTAGTTAGTATGTATGAGATACAGTATTAGCCTGCTTATAAGTTGATACTAAATGTTTAGTTTCGTTGTGTTGTAGTTCTATAAAATATGGACTAAGTAAATATATATATAGCTATAGTTATTTGTTTAACGTAATGCAAGTTCTGTTTAAAAAGCTTTCTGATTCTAACTGACGTTTAGGTTAAGCCCACAACGTTTTGTTGCTGTTAATTATTTGTGACAAAAGGGAGTGGCTTTGTGGGTGTTACTAATTAAAACGTAATTGCATTCATCCCTCATTCGCTTTTTGTTTTGAATTCCTTTCGGTTTTGTTGGGGTGAGTGGATAACATTTTTCATTGAGATTTATTCCCTGAAATAGTTTACAACCTACAAGTACCATACAATGTATTTATGAAGTAATTTCAATTATGAAATCATTTTCTTGAATCTAAGGTTTTATGTAACTTTAATTGGAATTTTGCAAACCTTTTCCAATAAGAAACTGAATTAAAATTGAATGCTGGATAATAGTTCCACCCCAATATATTGTAATATTAGGTTTGATAAATCATGAATGTAAAAGGTATATCTAGAAGGGCTGCCAATATCATAATATATAAAAGATTGTAAAACTTTGGACGATGAGATATGTTGTAAAGTACATTATGTACGGAGTGTCGATCTACATACATGAACACACGGTGAGGTGATCAGGTTAAGTTTGCCTGTGATGTTGTAGAGCGGACAGACAGACAGACAGACTTCAAACTTCCGTAAGTCGATTACCGCCTGTAATACTGAGGTTGAATATCTTGTGTAGTTGGGGACGGTGGCGCTGGTGGGGATTATTAGGTTAGGGTGGGGAAGACACTAAATTGTATCCACGTTGATTATTCTACACTAATTATTCATTAAATTATTAGCTTTTATTCTGTATTCGAAATTTAGAACTTTCGTAATTTAAGAACGGTGTTTAGAATGATTTTTCTTGAATTTACAAAAAAAGAAGTAGCTGACTTGTTGAAATAAAATTAAACATGTTGTATAGATATTGGTTGATTGGACTGTGAATAATTAGTTTAGCTCCAATTCACCTTCGTCTTGGAGCAGCGCCTGAAGTCTGACTCAGTCACTGACTTGACTTCTGGAACCTAGAGTCATGACGGCTTGAAGAGATTCAAAAGAAATCGTCGAATAAGAAGCTGAAAATGTAATCTTTACACCGTTTCGAATTGGAGCAAATTTCAACATTAAAATTTTAGCAACCCTCCCAGCCCTTCGTTATGTGATTGATGCTGTTTTAAAGTACAGTGGTATATTAGAAAACAAGCTAAAAGGTAACCTGAGAAAGTTTGTAAATTGCTATGGTATATAAACTTACAGTTAGAAAAAATATCACAGTGATATCGATATGATCCGTCTCCACAGAAAAAAGGACGTACTATGTTTGAATTGCGAAAAGTACAAAGATGAAAAATGTAATTTGCGATAAATAAAATAATGATGACAAACTAAAAATATATAGTTCATAATTATTTATGCTTATATACGCTTTTCAACCAAGAATAGTTTTTAAAAAATTACCTCATCCAATTGCATAATTCTGGAAAAAGTTAAACTGCTATAATCAAATCAATTAGTATAACCATTTTCCAGTCAGGAAAATATATTATTATTATCTAGGTGCTTTTAACTTTATGGAATATACTAAAAACAAATTTAAAATACAGAAATTTTGTTTCAGTACTGTTTTTTTACACTTTACGTTAAGTGACCAAGCTGTTTTAGGTTTCCATATGATTTTTTAATGTATGGGATCACTAATTTATTACAAATGTAGTCTTTTGACAAACTGTTGAAAACGTGATGTTATTCTTACCAGTTAAAAACTTACATTATATGTACTCTGCACTCAGTGTACACGCTCTTATATTTTTTTATCAAAAGTTTTGTATAGTAAACCCCGCGTGTCCTTCATTTTTTGATGCTTTCTATTTTTTAAATTGATTCAAAATACATTTGTGTTAATTTATAAACTACGATTTAATATGATTCATAAAGTCGCTAATCAATTTGAGACATTTTAATTTAATTCACACTAACAACTAAGTATTAAATTATGCTTATATTCGTTCAAATTAAATAAAAACATCTTAATTTAATCTCAATAATGTTTTAACTTTTTATTCGTGATACAGTATTACGTCTGCTTATTTTGAAAGTAAATGGAGTCTATAAAATATAAAAGCGGAATAGAGAATGAATAGTAGATATTTGTTATGAAAATGAAAAGATATGTATACTGCCTCACTATCTCGACCCCAATTCTTCATCCAGGGGATTGGAATTGTTCTCTCAACAAAACAAACCTTGAGTGTTCACTGTTCAGAAAAAGTACTGGCCATTCAATCTATTCCTGTTATACATACAACAAAATACTTATAAATAACTTTTAATAGATATATTATTGTTTAAATAGTTTTCACAGTAGATGGTATTATCTTTGCGTTATAAAAAGTTTAAGATCTTATTTGAGAACTAAGTTAGAGCCAAGAAACGCTCTTTAAAAAACTTTAAAAAATTAGGGGCCAATGGCAACTGAACTGATAACGATTAGGCTCGCTCAGCGGTCATTCATCCAAGGCAGCCTATCATTTGAGGCACTTGAAAATTTCGTTATTGTCTGTCTGTCTATTTGTCCATCTGTCCGCACGATATGTCAAAAACGAACTGATCTTTAGATCTCAAACTTTAAAAATTGTTAAAGTTGTGCATGAAGCTCAATTACTACTCGTATATATTCAACATAGAGTTCGATAATAATAAATGTCACTCTATGGAATCTGTCTGAGCGTAAGCGAATATTTTTACATAGTTCTTATAGTAACCATGATGGCAACGATTAAATTAAAGAATAGTTACTATACACAAACAGAGTAATGTTGTAATTCGACATAGTAAAACTTTTAGTCTAATTAAATTAGTTTTACACACACACACGCACACACGTGAAATTTTGTATGTAGCCTCAGCGAAGCCTGTTACGGATACGAGGTGTTTCGTTTTAATAATTATAAAACAAATAACCCCTTCCCTACACCCCTACACACTGGGCTCGCCTCTCCTCCATAAATCCTAATGATACTATACACGTGAAAGTGGTTTCTTTGATGTTTTTGCATTCACGTGTTAACTGTTCAACCGATAGTACTGAAATTTCACATAGACATTCTTAGGGTCCCTGGTATGAATATAGGGCTATTATTATTTCGTAAAACCCCCCCAGGCTACGCCCCACTGGTCTCTAAATGAGTGAAATATTAAAAAGGATTTTTCAGTTTATAAAGAAACAAACAGGTAAATGGTTAAATGTTTAATGCACTTTTAACTGTAAATGGTTATCGAATATTAAGTATTAAATATAAAGTACAAAGTTACTATCTAACTTTTACTAAAATTTCAAAGACTGGAATATATTATATTCTCTTGATCGGTAAACAAGGCAAAATTAACTACGAAACAAAAAAATTCTAAGAACGAATACAGTATACATTTTGACTTATTTTCTTGTGATCGTTGCAACAAGGCAAACTCAACATTGGCGTTAAAAACAGAATTTACTCGAACCAGAAGTGCTCGTACAAATGCAATACCTACGAAATTGTGTGCGAAGCTACGGGTAACTGCTAGTTGTGTATAAAACCACTGATTGACGCACAATAAAAGACGATGAAAGAGCATAAATCTAATCTTCTCCAGTTATTAGATAGATAACTTGGCACGTGATAAACCTGTCAGCACTATCTGACAAGATAGTAATGCCACCAGCAAATACAGGTAGCGAATTTATGCAGCAATTAAGTCTCAAGGATGACGCGTTTGTAGTTAATAAATGTTTGTATTTTACTAGGCGAAGTTACGGCTAAATAGCCCTCTCTAACACAACCTGGGGACCAAAGGCTTAAAGACGACTCCCGAACCACCACCAATGGCCGGGCAGGCGGGCTGCTTGCAAGGACAGGATCGCTCAGCGGTCACCCATCCAAGCAGTAGTCGCGCTCGACGTTGCTTGATTCGGTTATCTTGCGATAACCGCCGTACCCTCTACACTGTGCCATTGGGTTGCGGTGGGAGAGATTCTGGAAAATGTTCTCTTATTTTATCGGCTATCCGCACAATTTCTCAAGAACGAATTTGAGGTACAGTTTTAAAGTTTTGACACTATAAAAGTTAACTATTGCCTGTAAATATTTAAAGGTATTATACTCGTAAAACTCATGGATACTTAATTTTGAAATCTTTCTGTGTATGTAAAAACATTCCTGTGGCATTATAACAGGGTGGTATATTCTATACATGTGGAAACAAGAAGGCTACCAACCCAAGTATTGCGATTGCAATTTTCAAGTATTGCTTGTCACCTCCACTGAAATTCCAACAAGTTATTTATTTTGAGTATGTTTTGAGCTATATCATCAGTCTTCTAAGTCGTTCTGTAATAATTAGTTATTTTTGAATATTAAATATTCATGTTTATAACTCAGCTATTATATTTTTCTCATAATAACGTGATGTTGTAGTATTGATAATCAATAAAGTTGGGGGAAGTAATACATTGTTGGTCGGAAAAAAATCCTGAGTTGAAATATTAAATCATTGGGTGTTGTGACATTGAATATTAAAGTTTAAGGTTTTTAGGGAATATTTATCTTTGTTTTGGTTGAAGGATTGAAATTAACCCCCCTGAATTTAGTAATGAGAAATAAAATATTCTTTGGGCTCTTAGGTAGCAGTGAAATGTCATAACAGTTAGAAAAATGTATAGCCTATGTCCTGCAAAGAATGGTACGTAATCTTAGTTGCAGCAATAATTCATTGCATCATGATGTCGGAAGTGCAAAGCTCCGTGTACACGGTGAGGCATCATAAAACGGAGCGACCTTCACTTGACAATATCCCAGTTCAGGCAAAGTCGTGACGAGTGAAATTCCTGCCCGGCCTGAGAAATCATTAAAAGTTTGTCTCAGTTGAAGGAGAGAGGGTCCATCTGCGAGTCAGCAGAGCGTAAAGCGTGTTGCTCTCCGACTTTATTGGTGCCCGGAACATTGCAAGAGTCATTTGGAAAGAGCTTTAGCGGACATGTTCTTCTTGGATTTCAAGAAACGAGATTCTTACAGTATAAGTAGATCACATACTTGCCAACCTAACGTGCTGCAACATTACAGTACATGAAGAGCTTTAATGCCTCAGTAATGCTATGGTTGCTTGTTTTCTCTCTTCAATCATTACAACATTTTGTATGTAAAAGGCTGATATACCATTTTTACATTGATGTTGCGTGGTACATAAGGGACATGGAATTCAATGTATTCGTTTTTTTCGCATATGCATAAACCACAGGAATGTCGCTCGGTTAACATATTGACATATAACTCTATATATTTAATGTTAATTGCCTTTATTAAAATGTGGGAATTACATTATTAAGCTATTTTTGAGGTGTATTTTGCTTTAAAATACACGACAATATACATCAAGATAAGTTATAAAGTGTTTAATAAATTCAAATTATTTATAATTGTTTTTACTGGATATATTATAGAGTTCCCATTTGTATACGCCGAGCTCATAATTCGAGTTCATGAGAATCATTATAATTTATCATAATTCGATTTTTCAGAAAATCACAAGAAACATAACTTTGAACAATAATTATAAAATAAATATACAGAAAAAAGATAATATTAAATATCATTAGAGTATTAATATTTTCTTGTTGTATATATTTTAAATGCAACTATTTCAATGTAAATTAATCGTACAGTTTTCTCGTATATGAACTTCATTTCTTTGCCGGTTACTTACTAAAACGTTTTAAAATGCATTGATATATTATTTAATCAAGATATATTGGATTCTGAGATTAATAACCTACAAATGTATAAACTATCATCTTTTTGCATTTGTAATCAATGCTGAGAATGTGATAAGCTATTAGTGTTTCTTAGCTGCATTGAATTGAAACTGTACATATTTTTTCCTTATATAAGGATGAAATGACCATGTCTCATGGGATGCATATAATTGGTTACGACAAATTTATTTAATTGAAATCTCCTCCTATTATAGATGAAGATGAGAGTAAATATACAAGTGTATTGGCCTAAAATACAGAATAAACACAATCAAACGTTTATGATAGGAACAGGAATAAAGATTAGCCTTGAAATTATAATTCCATCCAAGGGCAACTACTTTGACAACTTTGGACATTATATCTTGTTATTTAAGGGTATTCAATTACCCAATAGCGGTCACTTCCGGCTGGTTTATACCTTCCAGTTAAACCTACCACTGGGCACAGCAAAAGCCCGATGTGCTTTTGAAATCTGGGCAAACTTATGGATTCGATAGGTTTAGTATACTGCGGGAGATGTCTGTTGGAGTTGACGAAGTTTGTTCCCTAAGTGTCAAATGTTTTTGAAAGCCTCAACATAAGGGTGTGCGTCCCCCTGCCTGCCTTGACTGAAGAGACTGGTTCAAAGCTGGCCTCCCCTTCTTTCGAGGGGACATGACTCGAGATTAGTCAACTAAATTCTTCCTCATGAATCTCAATAGAAGGCGGCCTCTACCTCCAAACTTGACCATCCAGAATATTCTGTCACTCTGGAAGCAGCTCAAAGGTCCTTATTGGACTAGGTAAAATAAATAAGCTTCTTGCCTTAAAAAAGCAAATAAAATTATGTAACATGGTTTTACACGTTTTGTAAGTTTATTAGTAAAATGTAAAAAAAAAAACAAATTGCATGTTTTACTCGCTTTTTTATAATAATAGAAGGAAACTTCAAGACTTCTTTGATTCAAAGGGTAAGACATCCAATTACGCTACTTTTGGAAGCAGCGATAATAAAGTCTGATGAATCTGGGATGTCTGTGGTTTGAGGGTGGAGATTAATCTCAGTATCAATCACTTGTATGATTACAGCTGATTTGAATCAGAACTGAATACTTAGGTGCATTTTTAATTACTCTGTATTTTTATCATGAAATACTAAAGCAGTAATTTAGAAGGACATACATTTTACAACAAGACTAAGTTATCATGATACAAACTGCAAAGCAGTGTTTTAACGAGGTGTGAAGAGGAAGACTTAATAGATACGTGACACCAGCCGCGTAAGCCTAGGGCCTTATAAAGTGTTTTATCAACACATGATTATTGACATATTGGACACATGAACAATCGTACTAATAGTAGCTATAGCAGAGCACTGTAACAAAGTCTCACATACATCCTTCAGACAGAATGCTTGTAAAGTTTCCAAACTACTATCAAATGATTAACATAAATGTGGGGAATGATCAACAAAGAAAATAATTTTAACAAAGAAGACAGCATTAAATTATCCAAATAGTGGCAGCCTATAAAGAAGCCTTGTTTGTCGCTGATTGGTTGATCTTTGGCCAATCACGAGATAGACTCACCCCTCTCTACCCACCTTTATGAGCGGATATGCATGATAGGCTCTGGCCGTTTCGGTTGGTTGAATATTACAGATGATATTCTACAGCCGCCGTAATTTCCTAAAGTTTTAATTGTGTTAGCTAACTAACGTCTGACGTGTTTGGACGGAATAGTTATAAATGGTCATTATAAGTCAGACAGTGTAATCCTATGTAATTAAAGCATACTTATTTCTTTAAACCGAAGGCAAAAATAATGGATTACAATTATAATTACATAATCCCAAAATGATACATTATATATAACTTCATACACAACATAATGTTTTTCAATGTATTAATAGAATTATTTTTGTTACTGATATACTAAATGTGAATTTAGTTATTTTTTAATTTTAGCCTACTATTGTGGTATTAACTATTGTAAAATATAAATTATAACAAACTTACAAATTCCATTAAATAAGTGGGTGCGCCCCCCGCTTGTTAATTTTAACAGTTTAATAAGTGCTACAACGATTTATGACACAAGACTGTTGTGATTTTAGTTATTTGCTTATTTGATTATATAATAAGAAGCTCCAGAACGTAAATAACAAGAAATCCTTTTTCCCCGGAGAAGTTTAATAAATTTCAATGCATTAATACATTTTAGTCGTAATATTAAATCTGTCTGAATGGAACATTAATAATTTTACAAAGTACCCACACAGTAATCCGCAAAGCCGAGCGCTTTTTTAAAACTGACCATATATATATATATGTCTCTCTCTCAGCCCTGTTGCGGCTGTTCATTAATTAACAGGCAATATAATTTGGCCAATGTCGCTCTCCGAGTTGGTTTATAATTATCCGGTAATAAAAACTTTTTTCTCCTTTTCATTATACACAAGAAACATACAATATACTATTTAAAAGCTTATAATTGTAGCTATTATTTTTTTTGTAAAAAAGGAAAGTACAAAAATACTACATTAGAAAATGTTAACGTGGTTTGAGTTATTGGGTTTATTTTCCCAACTGAATTAACTCATTGATGATATAAGCCTTTTTAAAAATCCAAATCAAGTCAAATCAAATAAAGATCAAATTTATTTCTATACGTTACCATAACACGTAGTGCATTTGTTACACGGAAAGAACTTAGTCCCAGATGCGCCACAGATGACTGTGTGTGGTGACGTTTGTTTTTCTTGTCGATGTGCACATGTGATATTATAGTAATTATCTCATTGGTCAAAATACATGTTTTATGAAAATATCTGTCTTATCTTAAAACTAAAATAAAAAGCAAGCAGCTTTAATTTTAAATATTTAGTTTTTGAGACCTGTGTAAATAAGTGTACAACTAGTTAATAATGAATTCTGCTATGTATCTTTAAAGTCATTAAAAAAACTAAATGCGATAATTACTAAAGTTCTATAAGCAACGTATTAAACACTTTTACTATCAACTTTGGGTTACCCTCGCAATGGAGTTTCCATGGTGTACTTTGTGTAGCAATACAAGTTGTAAATACTCATTCGTCAGTATTTTAAATGTTTTCACATTCGAGAGAAACTCTCTATTTACGAAAATGAGCATACCCTAAAATCGTTTAGTATCAAATTTGTACTATATTTCCTAAAAAATGTTATAGTATTTCTAAATGTCGTAACCGTACTCAAAATATAGTAAGTTAACTAAGTTTCTATTTCGAAGAGCTGTTTAGCATAATGTATCCTTTAATGTCTGGGGATGAATTTTGTCATAGACATTATTTTTATAAAGGCTTACAGGGCAAGCGTATCTTTAAAGTGACCGTGCTAGCTTATGGGTTGACGGATTTCGTTGAAACAAGTACCTGTGGAATTGTTATAAAAAGTTCAAAATAGATGGTATCTTATAAAATATGTATGGTAAATGTAAAACAGCTGATACCTATGAAAAGACAAGGCGTTTGCTGCTTCTATATTGTGCAAGCGTACCATTAAAGTGATCGTGCTCCCTTATGTATTGACTGTTAGAGTTATAATAATTTAATATATATGTGGTGTCTAGTAAAGTGTTTATAAATATATTGGTTATTTTATTTAAATTTTAAGATTTTCAACACACGCTATTTTTTAATACTAAATAAAATAACAATTTTTTTATACTTTATCCTTATCTTTTAAAAGGATAGGGTCCAAATTTAATTTATTTAGCGTAGTATTAGAGATAATTTCTTTATGAAAAAACAAAATCGGGGTTAGCGGTTAGACATGACATTTTTAAAAATATTTTTGTATGAAACGTTTTGTTCAAAACGATTCATGATAAAATGATGCATAAAGTACTATAAGCCACAGAGGATTGTGGAACCCTGTATACGCCAAAGTCTCGGTATAGCATGCTCTTACAGTGTCTTCGTACAGTGGTCAAATGTATACAGCTCGCTTCTGTAACCTTTGTAGTTATCCAAGTGTGAATCTTTGAATAAATTACGAGGGAGTCTATAAAAATTAGAGAATATTTCCAAAAGTTTAACTAATATTTTTAATGTAGCATGTCTGCCTACACACGAAGACACAATACGTAAAGAGCATAGATAACATAACATAACGTAACAACATGTTATTAGTTAAATTAAGATGTATTTTAATGAATAGAAAACATTTAAAAACGTGAAAATAAACGTGTAACAGGACTACAGAACTAAACAGTAGAGTAGTCAGTCCTAGGTACCAAGGAATTATAACTTATCACCATGCCTGGCGGCAGTTACTGGTCTCCGGACACTCTTAACTCATATCAGGCATCTGAGACAGGGCTGGAATATAATTTGGTCATTGGTATTCCTGTCTCAGAGTATAATATTTGATTCAAATTTACGAGTAAATTAGTATTACGATGAACCTAGATAGTTTGTACTTATTCCTGTTGTAGAGGATTTTATTATAATATGATGGTTATAAAAATGCAAAATATGTAAAACCACACTTACATTCAGAATAGTTAGAGAAACCATTGAAATAATCGAAAATAAAATAATTTCAAACATGATAATAGCATTAAATTATCAAAAAGCTGGCAACTGTGATGAAGAGGCCATATTGATCAATGATTGGTCGTTGATTGGTTCAGCTACATCCAATTATGTTATAGTTCCGCCCCTTCAACTTACCTGTAAAAGTAGATAGTTCATTAACTGTTTCAGTTTAACATTTCTTGACAGTAAATAACTCACCACAGCGAGACCGAAATATTCCAAAAACTCCATCATATATAAATATGCTTCGACGCGGTGTGGAACATTTTGAAACTCCTTACTACCCCTTCGTGTAGGCTTTTGTTCATACTTCAACTGAAAGCAGTTAATTATGTATGTTTTCCTTCGTCATTTATAATTACATATTGTTTGAAAGCTAAAGAAGGTTATTGAATTAAGCATACTTAGGATTATTTAAATAACAAGTTATTGAATTTCCTAATATGCTGTTTTTTTTTATAATTTAGTTTTTTCTATTTAAAAGTGTGTGTTGTATTATATAAGTATAATTTTCTTACACATTTTATTTGATCTCGTTTTAGTATCTTGGATTCAAAAACGATGAATGTATAAATAATGTAAAGAAATTAATGAGGGCCATATTACACATATAATTCGCCCTAATAAGTTTCGAAAGTTCCGTTCTGTTTTTATCTTACTCTGTGATATTAGCGACAAAGGCACACATATCATTAAGAGAGATTTGTGATCATTTAAATGGATTCACTGTGACATTCTGCATTCACATTGGCTCGTCACATGGGATTGAGTGGCGCAAAGGGCGCATATAATGAGGCTCAATAAATTATAGAGGTGTCTCCGCCTGTATCAGCTGACTTGTGTTGTGTGTCTGTTCCGGGTAAACCGATATTTGTGAGCTTCGGTTAATGCAGTTCACATTTAAATTTTGTACTTCTGGATGTAAATGTATTCCAGACTGTGGAAGTAACCAGATTGTAATACTAAAAATATTGTAACACTGTGTAATTTTGACCAATTTAGGAATATTTCGTTTTTTTTCTATTTAAACTGTGAATTTGGAATGGTATAATATCCTGCTGGAAAAATATAATTATTTGTAATATAATTACAATAAGAATTTATCAGTTTGTACGTATAATAGTTTAATATTGATAAAATAATGTAATAAATAAAAAGATGTTTACAAAATGTTAAGGTTACTACACCAAAAACTAGTCAAGGTAAAGAAACCAAAATTGGCACTCAGGTTTGAATCGATAAGAGGAAAGTTAAAAAAACAATTTTTTTTATTTCCTTTAATAATATTTAAATGGCGCCTGTTGGAAGTTTTCAACTCAAATAACAAAAAAAAAAAAAAAAAACACTTTATTTATTTAAACGTACTATACACTGACTTAAAAAAAATTAAAAATTTCATTATAATTTTAACGTTATATTTTTTTAGTAAGTCCATCAACGCATAAACGAGCACGAGTACTGTAAAGATACGCTTGTACTAGGCAGGAGTAACAAACAACTGATCACACACAGAAGTTTGTGATACCCTTTTGTGAACATCCTGAATAATTAAATAATTTGAATCATTTATATTACAATTAATACATTATTTTATATTTTCCAATCGCGTATTATAGCGAAGTTTGGGATTCCTTCTTTGGATAACTAAAAATACACGTATATTTAAAAATTTTAGTCAAAACGTTTACTTTTTATACTAAACTAAATTTAAAAATTAATATATTTTTAAAATATTTGGGACAGTTCATGATCCCTGTGACCCCCCCCCACACTACTGCCACTGATGAAGACACAAATTGCATAAAGCTATATGGTAGAATACCTTAAATGGTATGTTTTGTCTGTCTGTCATTTGGGCTGTGCGATAACTCTTTGTTACTTACTTTTGAGTCCTTTGGTACTCGATTCTTTATGTTGTATTAAACAGCATATCTGGTTATAAAAATTTCTTGTGTGCATTTTACTGCCTATTTAAACAGAATGTGTTATATAGATCTTTAAGTGTCAAGCCGCATGCTACACAAATTGAATGCTAAAGATGATTCAACGCCACCCAAACTACAGTCATTATTGATCCAACTTGTACCGAATGACGATAACACAAGGAGGTGGTGACTTCTGAGGTCGTAGTAATAAATACTCGAATTGCAAAGTATACTAATAAGTTCAATTTAATTAATGAAACTTACAAGCACCACTTTTAGTTGGTAAATTAAATGTATGCCTTGCCACGTTGCTGCCAATTAGAGTACAAGAACTAAAAAATGTATATCTGATAGGTGGGCCTAAAATATCCAATGTTCTTTGGAATTATGCCTACGATATTTTACTTTATAAAACTTTAAGATTTTACTTCCCTTCGCAATATGTAGACTCACAACCCAGGCGTCGGCGTCTTGGCACGAGACATTGAAGCTGTAGTCTAAGAAGGGTTATTTCTAGTCGGTAATTACTAGAAGAGGAGTAGAAGTTATGAAAGTGGTAGCCATCTACTCAAATAATACGTGAGCTCGCCTAAAACAAATTCGCGACGGTATTAGCCATTTAATGAGACAAAAAACTTATCACAACAACGTGCTCGTCAGAAGGACGACGCCACAACTTTGATCTATTTCAATCAAGCAAATAAAAGATCTTCAAGGGTAAGTTACTTTACTATTTACAACTTTACTTTACGTTACATTCATTTTTATATGTTTTGGCATCAAAGGGCTAATGTAATAATACGAAAATATAAATTTTACTTACGGACATAGCGCGCGAGGTGAAATCGGTCACGTAGTTGGGCTGCTACGAAGGGTTACAATAAAATATTCATACGCGTGCCAATTAGGTAGCTAGTCCGCCGATAATTTAGTTCCGGAACATTGGATAAAAAATAATATTAATCTCTACTGGCTAACTAGGTTGTGAAATGTTGCATTATATAAAATGGACCTAACTAACGGTACAGATATCCCCCCTGCTTTGATTTCACAACCTAGTTACTTTACTTTAAAACATATTTTAAATACGATAGCGCGGGGTTTCAAGAGTTTCCTATGAAATCCGCTAGATCGTATACCAATGCAGTTCTACCGGCATCTGATTTCTTTATCTGATCGCTTGGGAACCAAAAATAGATAGTTGCGTTAGGTTAACTATTTCCTAGCCGTGCACGTTGCAGTCTTTTAGAATTTGTGGGTTCGATGGTGAAGGTCAAGCGAGATATTCATTAGTTCCCTCACGCAATATTTCAGACCTAAACACGCTACCGTTGTAACATATTGAAGTATGCAACTCCCCTGCTGGCTTAAGTTGCGGAAACTCCTTTACTTCCCAAAATCACCGTGTTTCTTTTTTAATAATATACTACTGAACTTTGTTGTTATATCAAGTATATGACAATATTCATCAGATCAATTCAATGACTTTAAAATAAATTTTTTTCTGTTGTATTACTTGCGTATGTTATAAAATATACTACGCAAAAAGGTGTAACAGGAACAAACTCAGATTGGTTTACTTAAAATGTAATAATAAAATTATGATAAATTCAGTAGATAAAAAAATTTGTCTATTTATTTATATTATTTTATTGTAGTGTGTATGCTTATATTGGTAAATATTAAACCTTACTTAACAATTCGTTTAGTCCCGTAGAGGAGAAGATCACTGCAAGATACTATATGCAGCTATCACTTTGAACGTGGCATGGAACTTTTCCTTCTTTACCTAAACTTTGATAAACCCTTTCTCTACCAGAGAGGATCTGCCGCAGGAAATACTTTAATTGTCTCACTTTGTGAAACCTTTAGGGAGAATTTCTATTTGTCCTTTAGGTTTCCTCATAAATATCAGATTAATTTGACTAAATAATGAGGATACAATACGCTAAGGGGTTTATAAGGAAATATTGTTGGCAAGGTGATAGTATCCTATCGAAAATACTTTAATACATAAACTAAATAATTGCAATAATAGTGAATGTGAAATGTCAATAAATTTTAATTGATACTCTAATTTGTATTTTTAAAGCAAACTTGAATAAGGTATGAGTGAAATGAGTCAAAGAGTTGTGGTTCATTATGTTAGATGACGACTGTTTCTTACATACATATGAGTATGCCATTCATTAATAACATCATGAGCACTAAACCATTGGTGTCAGAATTATTTGGCGACTACATCTAATGCTGTTTAACACAATAAACTTTCTTGGTCTATCTAAGCAAGTTTTTAACATACATATGAGTATGCCATTGATTAACATCATGGCCCAAAAAACCACTGGCAGAATTGACCGATATTAATCCGAAAAAATCGAATGTTGTTTACCGAAACAAACTCTCTAGGTCGACCCAAGCAAATATCTGACACACATATGAGTATCTTATTAATTAATAACATAATGGCCAACAAAACCAATGTCAGAATTGGCCGATATTAAACCGAGTAAAATGAATGTTGTTTACCAAAACAAACTCTCTAGGTCGATCCATGCTAGTGAGGCACTCCTCACTACACTATTTATCTCCTCTCTAAAATGAATAATATAACCAAGTATTAATTCCACTCAAAATGTAGTAAATCCTCTCATGATTACATGGATGTATACTCTGACGGATCACATGACATTTTTAAGTTTTATGAAACTAAAAAAGCCTTTATCGAAGTAGATTAAATTTTTGTGTACCATTACCAAAATAATACAAAACTATTGGATTTTTCATACGCAAGGTATTCCAAAAGAGATATATAGGTATATCGTTTCAATGCAGCAATATTGTATTCTTGTTGACAGGATAACAGAGCGAAACAATGAAGCTAGTTTTGTACTTCTTGTCCAAACAGGTCAGCAAACATGTAGACCATTGAATTTCGTCTGCATAACCTTAATTGATATTTTAGTGTACTCTTGGCCACGCAACGGTCGTGATCGTGATGGTTTCGTGTTTTAATAAAAAGCATTAGATTAGAATATATATTTTTAAACGTTGGAATCTAGTAGAATACAAGATGATGCAATATCTCTTGCATTTATTACTCTCAATCTCCCCTCAATGAAATGGGGATATTTCACGACTAAAATCAATTCCTATAGTATTTCTGGAACAGGGTATATAGCTAATTTTCAAACACCTTTTATGTCAGGATGAGTAGTACCTGATTGCTGAGTGAAATAAACCGGTACAAAGGTGTATCGGGGAATCCGACAGATAACGTCTCTCCTGCAATTCCTTGCCGAGTTACTTGCAGCTTTCCTGATATTTACCTAGTTACCCCAACATCAATAGGGTTATTCTTAGGACCACGAGGAACTTAAGTACCGAGTTTTCAAGTCTCTAGGACCTTTCTATCAATAGTAACACACGTAATGAACAGAGTATATGGTTTAAAATTGAACTATTAAGTCCCTATATATCTTATGAGTAGACGCGAGGAAAACGCGGATATTTATCAAGACAATTGGACTGTTACACTGCAACAAATAATCCTTATTGGAAAAATGTCTAAAATTTATTTCGAAGTAATATATATCCCATTAAATCTCTACCATAACAATGTATGAGATCAGTTTATTGAGAAAGTATGTTATTCGTCTTCGTTGTTGACATAAGAATGTAAAATATTTCAGTTAATAAACTTGTTTTACTCTTCATCAACTGTAACGGAATCATTAATATTTTATATAACTTTCTATTTAGCGTGTGAATAATCAAAGTATATTTTAGAGCTAGTGAGAAAGAAAGATTAAAAGACTACATTATTATGAAATATGACATATAAGACTTGTCGCTTAACTCTCTAGGTCGATCCAAACAAGTGAAGCACTCTCCACGATACTACTTATCTACTATCTAAGAAATAATAAAACTAAGCACCATTAAACCCCAACATGAATGAATAAAAAATAAAGAATTGAAATAAATTATTTTTAGGTTGTTCACTAAAAGAAATATCGATCAAAAGTTATTAAAATTATTATTTAGCAAAAATACCATTGGGTAAAATAAATAAATAAATAAGGGAAATAAATATAGAAGTAGAGAGAATTGATGGAAAGTGTGAAATGTAACAATGGTAAATAGTTTTACCGGTAAGTAGTACCAGATACCCGGGGAAATATAACTTAAAGCCAGGACAAGAGGCAGTTAGTGTTCCCCCCGGAAACTCTCAATTCATCTCTGTCAACGAGAATGGTTTGGGGGGAGGAGGGAGTGTGATTATTCTTGTCACAGAACATACTGGGCACTGTCTGTTAGAGAATTACATAGTACACAGCTAGACAAAAAGCCAAGATAATGTGGAATTCAGTAGTCTATCTAGATAGTACGCAGCTTGACAAACAGCCAAGATAATGTGTAAGTCTGCAATCTATCTGGATAGTATACAGCTTAACAAACAGCCAAGATAGTGTGTAAATCAGCAGTCTAGGTTGATATTACATAGCTTGACAGACAACCGAGATAGTGTATAAGCAGTGAAGCTAGATAGTACACAGCTTGACAAACAGCCAAAATAGTGTATAAGTCAGCGGTATAGCTAGATAGTACAAAGTTTGACAAAAATCCAAAATAGTGTATAAGTCAGCGGTATAGCTAGATAGTACAAAGTTTGACAAAACAGCCAAAATAGTGTATAAGTCAGCGGTATAGCTAGATAGTACACAGCTTGACAAACAGCCGAGATAGTGTATATTTCACCAGTGTAGCTAGAATACTACACAGCTTGACAAACAGCCCAGATAGTGTGTAAGTCGGCAGTCTAGCTAGATAGTACACAGCTAACAAACAGCCAAAATAATGTGTAAGTCTGCAATCTATCTGGAAAGTATACAGCTTAACAAACAGCCAAGATAGTATGTAAATCAGCAGTCTAGGTTGATATTACATAGCTTGACAGACAACCGAGATAGTGTATAAGCAGTGAAGCTAGATAGTACACAGCTTGACAAACAGCCGAGATAGTGTATAAGTCAGCGGTATAGCTAGATAGTACAAAGTTTGACAAACAGCCAAAATAGTGTATAAGTCAGCGGTATAGCTAGATAGTACAAAGTTTGACAAACAGCCGAGATAGTGTATAAGTCAGCGGTATAGCTAGATAGTACATAGTTTGACAAACAGCCAAAATAGTTTATAAGTCAGCGGTATAGCTAGATAGTACACAGCTTGACAAACAGCCGAGCTAGTGTATAAGTCTGCAGTGTTGAAATTGGTGTACATGACCAGTACCGCAGTAGACCTGATGTAGATGAACTGATGTGAAATGAACTTAATAGAAATCTGTTAAATTAACAATAGGAATTAATATAAATTTTGGGGTTATACGTTGCCTCCTTGGTTCTTTTGCATTGTTTCAGTGTAGGAATTTATATTACAGATGAAACTGTATTCGGAGATATTCCAAAGAGGATTGGTGATAATATACGAAGAAATAAGAAACACGAATATTCTGAAAGTAAGTAATAGAGAACGCAATTTAAAGTAATTTCGTGCAAAGATTTACAGCTGTGTTCAAATACTTCTCAGAAATCTTGTTTAACTTCGTAGTTGAATTGTTAGTTACATAAAATGCCGATAAAATATTTTCGATAATATTGTTTATTTCATACTTTCTTACAATACCTGCAACAGTTAAGAAAATTACTAAACCTAATATTATGAGTAAGGTTCAAATTTTGTATTCTTTATGGTAAACTTGGAGAATTGAAAAGTAGAAGTGTTTTCTAATAAATATTTTAGAGAAAGTGATTCACGAAGTAGATATAAGTTTCTTGAAGACCTAGTTACTTCCTTTCTTTAAGTTTATATCCAATCTTAAAATAAATCTGTTACAAACAAGGCTTATAAATAACGCTAAATAGCCTGTGTCTAAGAAACTAGAATACATTTCAAAATGGTAAGTTTTCTATGATATGAAGATATAAGATTTTACACAAAGACTACGTTACATTGGTATCAGAGTGGAAACTATTACAAAGCAAGGTAACGTAATTCGTCTTGGAGATAACCTTTGATATTTTATAATTCTATTTAAAGCAAGTGCTACTAGATATCCTAGGTTCAGAAACAGATCACGTCGCGTCGCTTGATATGTGGACAAATACATCCGTGTTGGCAGAAACCAGTTTAATATACAAAAACAATTCCATATTAACATATATTTCATGGATATTCACATTTTACCGCAACTGATAATTTGTTACCATCGAAACCTCTTTGTACGAAAGTATTTCACGCTATAGAACTTGCCGGAGAAGCGACAGTTGACCTGAGTGTAAAGGAAAGCCTCGAGCAATTAAGGTAACTTTCGTCCTCAGACCCCGGACACTTCCATTAACTCTTTGATTTTATCTCAGCTTTTCTTCCTCTTTGGAAACGGTTTTAGCATCAACGCCACCACTAATGCCATGTTAAAGGTCGTCAGTGTAAGAATTCTTTTTAATCAAATAAACTAAAAAGCTCTGTCCATCAACAAATGATTGTCAGATGCAAATCTTGCGCTATTCACTGTTATAATATCAAGGATATAGAGGTTGGATAACTCTGTCTGTGGCGCAATATCATGTTAAGTGATGGGCCTGATTCGATTACTCCACCGATCGTTGGCCCAACGACCCAAAACATTAGTTTGGTTTTACATAAGAGGGTCGTTGAACCAACGACTGGTGATGTAAACGGCCCTCTTTTGAACATCGAATGATTAATTTCATTTAGGTTCGATGGCCCATCGACCCCTTCAATTATTATTGCTTAGTATCAATTAATGGTCCGATTACACCACTGATCGTTGGCTCAATGAAACTATACCAGTAAATAAAAAACTATAAGGTTAGTTGGGTCATTTCAAAATTTACAGAAATGGAACAAGTAGGGTCGTTGGTCTAATGAGCCAGTGGCGTAACCGAACCTCTAAATGTTTATAAAGTGGGTCGTTGGGCCAAAGACCCTATGTACAGATTTATTTCTTCCAGGAGGGTCGTTGGGCCAACGATCAGTGGATTAATCGAACCGCCCCCTAAGGGATTGCTGTTGGAGTTTACGCATGGAATGATTTATGGTTTACCTTATGTTTATATCAGCTTAAATGATAAAAAAAACTGTATACATTAACGCTAACATTCTACATTCTAATTAGAGTATTATTTGTTTTGAACACAAAATCAATCGAAGATCTGGATGGTTTTGTAAAATACTGACCTAATACGGGTTGGAGCTGGGTTGGTAAGACAGCTCAATTATGGTGTTGCTATCTTTGACTCAAGAGGCGGAAATAGTTCACAATGATGAGTAGCATTACATTTTTTTATTATTATCAGTGTTTAGTAATAGTACTGGACATGTTTGGTAATAATCAGCAGAAAGAAATACGTAATGACTATCTCAAAAAGAAAGCGGAAGATATTCATTTTCCATTTAGAAAACCATCTCAATAACAACAACTAATCTTACTACATCTAATTTCGTTTTCTTCATCTGCAGGACAGATTTTGTAATCGATCTTAAATCTACTTCGTGAAACCGTATAGACTTGAAGTCTTGAACTCAGCACAGAACTGGATGATAATGCAATACTAATAAAACTGTTACATCAGAATAAAAATAAATACTGATTTTCTTATTAATCGAGCCGAAGTTATATAACTGTTGGAATAAGACAGTAAAAACTAATGTTTATTATAATACATTTTATGGTCCATATAATCAGGAAGCCGTTGTATGAGAGAGAAGACGCCGGATATTACTTAAAACATGCTCACTTAAATTTCCTTCCGTCTCTTTCTTTACTTCCATTGCTTGGTAACTATTTAGGTTATCCTTACTTCTTTAATGTTTTCTAAAATAACTTAATTGTGTGAAGTGAATTGTGGAAGGTTACGCTAGTTGTTATTGCTAATACGTAGCAATACGGTGACCTAGGTGGTAATATAACTGACGTCGTCTGAGATAAATGACAAGTTTACGTTTCTGTGGCATGGGGTTGGGTGATAGTGAGAGGGGGCTAACACGATAAACGTCAGCAATAACAATCTCATCTGCAGTAGCCCCGAGTGTCGCTGCTGATCTTAGTCTCATATTGCACAGCTTACCTGACATTACTTGTGATATACTGTTGAGTGAGGAGGGACTAACATGATAAACGTCAGCAATAACAATCTCATCTGCAGTAGCCCCGAGTATCGCTGCTGATCTTAGTCTCATATTGCACAATTTACATGACATTACTTGTGATATACTGTTGAGTGAGGAGGGGCTAACACGATAAACGTCAGCAATAACAATCTCATCTGCAGTAGCCCCGAGTATCGCTGCTGATCTTAGTCTCATATTGCACAATTTACATGACATTACTTGTGATACACTGTTTAGTAAAGAGGGTCTAACACGATAAACGTCAGCAAATAACAATCTCATCTGCAGTAGCCCCGAGTATCGCTGCTGATCTGAGTCTCATATTGCACAGTTTACCTGATTATTACTTGTGATATACTGTTGAGTGAGGAGGGGCTAACATGATAAACGTCAGCAAATAACAATCTCATCTGCAGCAGCCCCGAGTGTCGCTGCTGATCTGAGTCTCATATTGCACAGTTTACCTGACATTACTTGTGATATACTGTTGAGTGAGGAGGGGCTAACATGATAAACGTCAGCAAATAACAATCTCATCTGCAGTAGCCCCGAGTATCGCTGCTGATCTGAGTCCCATATTGCACAGTTTACCTGACATTACCTGTGATATACTGTTGAGTGAGGAGGGGCTAACATGATAAACGTCAGCAAATAACAATCTCATCTGCAGTAGCCCCGAGTATCGCTGCTGATCTGAGTCTCATATTGCACAGTTTACCTGACATTACTTGTGATATACTGTTGAGTGAGGAGGGGCTAACATGATAAACGTCAGCAAATAACAATCTCATCTGCAGCAGCCCCGAGTGTCGCTGCTGATCTGAGTCTCATATGGCACAGTTTACCTGATTATTACTTGTGATATACTGTTGAGTGAGGAGGGGCTAACATGATAAACGTCAGCAAATAACAATCTCATCTGCAGCAGCCCCGAGTATCGCTGCTGATCTGAGTCTCATATTGCACAGTTTACCTGACATTACTTGTGATATACTGTTGAGTGAGGAGGGGCTAACATGATAAACGTCAGCAAATAACAATCTCATCTGCAGCAGCCCCGAGTGACGTTGCTGATCTGAGTCTCATATTGCACAGTTTACCTGACATTACTTGTGATATACTGTTGAGTGAGGAGGGGCTAACATGATAAACGTCAGCAAATAACAATCTCATCTGCAGTAGCCCCGAGTATCGCTGCTGATCTGAGTCCCATATTGCACAGTTTACCTGACATTACTTGTGATATACTGTTGAGTGAGGAGGGGCTAACATGATAAACGTCAGCAAATAACAATCTCATCTGCAGTAGCCCCGAGTATCGCTGCTGATCTGAGTCTCATATTGCACAGTTTTACCTGACATTACTTGTGATATACTGTTGAGTGAGGAGGGGCTAACATGATAAACGTCAGCAAATAACAATCTCATCTGCAGCCAGCCCCGAGTATCGCTGCTGATCTGAGTCTCATATTGCACAGTTTACCTGACATTACTTGTGATATACTGTTGAGTGAGGAGGGGCTAACATGATAAACGTCAGCAAATAACAATCTCATCTGCAGCAGCCCCGAGTGTCGTTGCTGATCTGAGTCTCATATTGCACAGTTTACCTGACATTACTTGTGATAGTTGAGTGAGGAGAAGGGGCTAACATGATAAACGTCAGCAAATAACAATCTCATCTGCAGTAGCCCCGAGTATCGCTGCTGATCTGAGTCCTCATATTGCACAGTTTAACCTGACATTACTTGTGATATACTGTTGAGTGAGGAGGGCTAACATGATAAACGTCAGCAAATAACAATCTCATCTGCAGCAGCCCCGAGTATCGCTGCTGATCTGAGTCTCATATTGCACAGTTTTACCTGACATTACTTGTGATATACTGTTGAGTGAGGAGGGGCTAACATGATAAACGTCAGCAAATAACAATCTCATCTGCAGCAGCCCCGAGTGTCGTTGCTGATCTGAGTCTCATATTGCACAGTTTACCTGACATTACTTGTGATATACTGTTGAGTGAGGAGGGGCTAACATGATAAACGTCAGCAAATAACAGTTTACTCTGACATTCAATAACATGATAAACGTCAGCCATCTGCAGTAGCCCCGAGTATCGCTGCTGATCTGAGTCTCATATTGCACAGTTTACCTGACATTACTTGTGATGTACTGTTAAGTGAGGAGGGGCTAACATGATAAACGTCAGCAAATAACAATCTCATCTGCAGCAGCCCCGAGTGTCGCTGCTGATCTGAGTCTCATATGGCACAGTTTACCTGATTATTACTTGTGATATACTGTTGAGTGAGGAGAGGCTAACATGATAAACGTCTGCAAATAACAATCTCATCTGCAGTAGCCCCGAGTATCCGCTGCTGATCTGAGTCTCATATTGCAAAGCTTACCTGACAATACTTGTGATATACTGTTGACTGAGGAGGGGCTAACATGATAAACGTCAGCAAATAACAATCTTATCTGCAGTAGCCCCGAGTATCGCTGCTGATCTGAGTCTCATATTGCACAGTTTACCTGACATTACTTGTGATATACTGTTGAGTGAGGAGGGGCTAACATGATAAACGTCAGCAAATAACAATCTCATCTGCAGTAGCCCCGAGTATCGCTGCTGATCTGAGTCTCATATTGCACAGTTTACCTGACATTACTTGTGATATACTGTTGAGTGAGGAGGGGCTAACATGATAAACGTCAGCAAATAACAATCTCATCTGCAGTAGCCCCGAGTATCGATGCTGATCTGAGTCCCATATTGCACAGTTTACCTGACATTACTTGTGATATACTGTTGAGTGAGGAGGGGCTAACATGATAAACGTCAGCAAATAACAATCTCATCTGCAGTAGCCCCGAGTATCGCTGCTGATCTGAGTCTCATATTGCACAGTTTACCTGACATTACTTGTGATATACTGTTGAGTGAGGAGGGGCTAACATGATAAACGTCAGCAAATAACAATCTCATCTGCAGCAGCCCCGAGTATCGCTGCTGATCTGAGTCTCATATTGCACAGTTTACCTGACATTACTTGTGATATACTGTTGAGTGAGGAGGGTCTAACATGATAAACGTCAGCAAATAACAATTTCATCTGCAGCACAGCCCCGAGTGTCGTTGCTGATCTGAGTCTCATATTGCACAGTTTATAGTATAAGAGCTAGTGGTCGGCTACCTGTATGTATTTGATGAGACCTGGGTTTTTTGTACAGTGAGGCCCCTATACCCACTGTACATGAGATGGGGAGTCACTAAGCTCCAGGTGGCCGACTTGGCGGGCGCTCAGGTAAGACAGGTATCAATTTTTTGGCCAATTTCATAAGTATTTGATGACGTCTGCTGTTTTGTAATTTGAAAATATATTATTATTATTATTATGGGAAAATAACAATGGCAGACCATTATCGCGCGGATTTCATTGCGGCAGACGATTTTGAAAGTGCTCAAAAAAAATAAAATTTTGAAAGTAATTGACGAGATCTGCCATTGATATATTTTATTTATTAGGGTCTTAAAAACTTATATTGATGATGGCAGACGTCTATATAGCGGACATACTTTAGTAGAAAAGAAAATCTTAGCTACTATCCGGTTAGATGTCTGCATAGACCGCTTAAAGCTATCTTCCTTTTTTTCCCCTATGGATTACTATTGTACTCATTCTAGCCTATAATACTGTCTTGTATTGTTACTAGCATTCGAATAATTCAGGTTTTATACCTGAGAGGGCCAAATTGTATCCCCACTCTAACGGATGTTTTCAGTATATTTTCAGAACCTTCATACAGTTGTCTGCATGCTCGATTGTCGCAGTTGTATAAAAAAAAAGAAAAAAATTTAGCTCGTTTTTCGTACATATATTGAAAACAATACAATACGTAGTGTTGCTTTCTTTTGTTTTGTTGATTTAGTTATTATTTATTTAATATATCTGTGAGAATGTCGAGTGAAAAACCAGAACAGAAGTGTGTTTTTGTGACTCAGTAAAAACTGACAAATTATTGCTGTTTTCAGAAGATACTATATCAAAATGTAAAAGGATTTTGTGGTTAAGAAAAATTCCACGAATTAAAATATAAAGACATTATTTTACCGGACGAAATTTATGATTCAGCATATCATAGTAGTTGTTATAAGACATTTACAGCATTAAAAATGCAATATTTAACGACAGATGTTGAAAAAAAGGTTCTATCGCAGTCCAAAAAGTCTTTGTCTGCAATTGAACAGCCATCTACACCAGCTGATAGTTCAATAATTGAGGATACACGTGTACATGATTCCCTTGAAAACAATGCAAACATTCTTGAGACAAAAGAAGCAGAAAAAGAAATCGATGCTGAAGCTGAACCTTCGTTGGAGGAGGGGTCAGCTTCAGATTCAGTAAAACCATCGAATGTTCAATTTTCTAATACTGCAGCTTTCCGATACTGTAGCTTCTGCAAACTCAAATTTGTGCTTTTTTGTAACAAAAAAAGAAACAATTTCGATATAAAATTGACCAATTACGGACTTCAGAGAAGGATCAATTTAAAAAGAGTATCCTTTTAAACTTTAAGCCAGATACTACAATTTATCAAGAAACTTTAACAAAAATAGGAAGTGTTCTCTCATCTGAAGTATATTGCCATGAAATTTGTCGGCAAAAAAAAAATCTCTCGAGAAGAGTCCTGTCCGTACTGCATGGCACATCTTCCGAGAAGTGCATGAAACTGTTTATAAAGAAATATGTCATTTAGTTGAAGAAAATGTGATAAATCGAGGATGTTGTTATTTTCTGAGTTATTTGCAGAAAGAGTATCTTGAAATATTTAAAGAATTAAGTGAAAGCTCAGACGCAGCATCAATATTTAACGCATCTTATTTAGAAGAAAAGCTTCGCAAGAAATTTGGCGATAAAATTCAAATTTTGACATCCGACGAAAAAAAGTTGTTGCCCCAATGGGTATTTCAAAAATTTAATTTGCGCACTTGAAAGACCAAGATATTTTACGAGAAGAAATTATGGGCATAAAAAGAATTACCCAATAATTTAACCAGTCAACGCTTAATAAAAGGTGAGTGTTCAACACCACCATGATTTCCGAATTTTTTTCATCCATTCTTGGATGTTCAAGACGTAAACGGCGGAACTGCGACAGTTTTCAACGTCACGTACAGTCTCTGTTACAGGACGTTATATATATATATATATATATATATATATATATATATATATATATATATATATATATGACTCACAATGGTAACATGAAGACCTCTAAACACATTTGCTTAGGCATGGCGTTAAAAAGTCTTACAAGCAGTCGTAAGATTATCGATATAGTAAATCGTTACTGTCATTGTATAAGTTACACCGCTGTCGAGGAGTTAGAAACAGAGGCAACATTTTCATCATTTTCACGTACCGAAATATGTCCAGAGGTAATTAATAAAGAAGAAAATCTTGTGGCAGGTATGGCATTCGACAATTATGACCGATTTGTTGATACCAAGAGTGGGAAAGACACTCTTCCTAATACTGTTGGAATAATGTACCAAAATATTAACCCCAAAGACGGCAATGTAGAAGAGGAAAAGAAGATAATGAAAGATGTATAGACGACGATTTTTTGAGACAATCGATTTAGAGTTACCACAGTGCGCTAAAAACTCAAAAAAATGAGTAACATTCAAACTGAAAGCGAAGAAGAGGTTCATATAATCGTGCATAAGAGTGTTTACGATTAAATTGAAACCTGAGTTATTCGAATGCTAGTAACAATACAAGACAATATTATGGGCTAGAATGAGTACAACAGTATTCCATAGGGGAAAAAAGGAAGATAGCTTTAAGCGGTCTATGCATACATCTGACCGGATAGTAGCTAAGATTTTCTTTTCTACTAAAGTATGTCCGCTATATAGACGTCTGCCATCATCAATATAAGTTTTTAAGACCCTAATAAATAAAATATATCAATGGCAGATCTCGTCAATTACTTTCAAAATTTTATTTTCTTTTTTTGAGCACGTTCAAAATCGTCTGCCGCAATGAAATCTGCGCGATAATGGTCTGCCATTGTTATTTTCCCATAATAATAATAATAAATTTTCAAATTACAAAACGGCAGACGTCATCAAATACTTATGAAATTAGCCAAAAATTGATACCTGTCTTACCTGAGCGCCCGCCAAGTCGGCCACCTGGAGCTTAGTGACTCCCCATCTCATGTACAGTAGATATAGGGGCCTCACTGTACAAAAACCCAGGTCTCATCAAATACATACAGGTAGCCGACCACTAGCTCTTAGACTATTACCTGACATTACTTGTGATATACTGTTGAGTGAGGAGGGGCTAACATGATAAACGTCAGCAAATAACAATCTCATCTGCAGTAGCCCCGAGTATCGCTGCTGATCTGAGTCTCATATTGCACAGTTTACCTGACATTACTTGTGATATACTGTTGAGTGAGGAGGGGCTAACATGATAAACGTCAGCAAATAACAATCTCATCTGCAGCAGCCCCGAGTGTCGCTGCTGATCTGAGTCTCATATGGCACAGTTTACCTGATTATTACTTGTGATATACTGTTGAGTGAGGAGGGGCTAACATGATAAACGTCAGCAAATAACAATCTCATCTGCAGTAGCCCCGAGTATCGCTGCTGATCTGAGTCTCATATTGCAAAGCTTACCTGACAATACTTGTGATATACTGTTGACTGAGGAGGGGCTAACATGATAAACGTCAGCAAATAACAATCTCATCTGCAGTAGCCCCGAGTATCGCTGCTGATCTGAGTCTCATATTGCACAGTTTACCTGACATTACTTGTGATATACTGTTGAGTGAGGAGGGGCTAACATGATAAACGTCAGCAAATAACAATCTCATCTGCAGCAGCCCCGAGTGTCGTTGCTGATCTGAGTTTCATATTGCAAAGCTTACCTGACAATACTTGTGATATACTGTTGAGTGAGGAGGGGCTAACATGATAAACGTCAGCAAATAACAATCTCATCTGCAGTAGCCCCGAGTATCGCTGCTGATCTGAGTCTCATATTGCACAGTTTACCTGACATTACTTGTGATATACTGTTGAGTGAGGAGGGGCTAACATGATAAACGTCAGCAAATAACAATCTCATCTGCAGTAGCCCCGAGTATCGCTGCTGATCTGAGTCTCATATTGCACAGCTTACCTGACATTACTTGTGATATACTGTTGAGTGAGGAGGGGCTAACATGATAAACGTCAGCAAATAACAATCTCATCTGCAGTAGCCCCGAGTATCGCTGCTGATCTGAGTCTCATATTGCACAGTTTACCTGACATTACTTGTGATATACTGTTTAGTAAAGAGAGGCCATTACGATAAACATAACCAAACAGGACAAAAGCAATTACCTGTACAGTACAAAGTGTACTGATAGAATTGTAGACTGTGCTGTGGAAGTTCTTCGTACCATTTCGCCCAACACGTACCTCCTTTTATCTCTTCTCTTATTACTTGCATCCTTACTCACTGTCATATCAGTTTATCTTTCAGGTAACATGGAGTATGGAAGAAGCAAAATTTTCAATCATGTGGATATAAATAAAACGTTACAAATAGAAAAGTTTGAAGAATGTGTAAATTTGAAAGTTCTGACAAAATTGTTCTCAATGAGCTAAAGTGTTTAAACTGTTTGGTGTACAGAAAGTAGTATATGTCCTAGCATTAATCTTCTTTATATAAATTAACTAAATTTTGCGATTTAACATTTTGAACAATTCTGAAACATAATGTTTATTTATGATGATTTTTTCAAACTGTTTCCAGTCTAATACAATTTGTTACTGAAAAAAATAAAATAAACAATGTACCAATAACATTAATTCCACACTATTTCAACTACTTCTTTCGATAAATAATTGAGAAAATATATGGCAATAATTACATTTTGATGAGTTTGTCATTTAGAAAGCAAACATATAGTACGTAATTCTCACTGTGTTTGCGAATAAAATCATCTGCAGACGCTACTAAATTGTAATAGTCAATATTAAAGGTGCAGTACTTTAGTTGGCGTTTAACGATGCAAGGTGCCTTTAAGCCTGAAAGCATAATGTTCAGGGCGAAAGAGATGTTTCAGACAATAAACAATCGTTCTTTTTAGTTCTGTTATCTAAAGGGAGGTTTACAAAATAAACTCCGTTTATATATCCAAACTAAATTGATATAACGGGAATTATTTTTAAATGGATTATCAGCTATTTTTATTTTTAATACGTTTTGTAAAACATTCATATCCACCAAACACAGTTTCTTTTTCCTTTTGGGATAAAAAGCCATTTAAGTGTTTATTATAAGTTGTTTGGGGGGGGGGATTCAGTCAGTAGTTCTCCTAGTCCGACATGCTTACTATTATAGAGAGAACGTACATATCGTCGTATAAATAACTCACAAAACGTATTAAAATAGCTTCCTAGCTAAAGGATAAAAATAAACAATATAAAATAAATGTATTTCTTAATATTGCCTTTTTATAATGCACGTTATCTGGTTAGGTTTAAAACTACATTTTTATAGGTCAAAATATAATTTTCTCCTAGCATACATGGGATCATAAATGCTTCATTTCGGTGTTTAACCCCCCAAAACTAGCTTAAAATCACAGTTTCATTTGTTATTATAACTGAATACATTATCTTACTTCATAGTAATTCGTTCTTACAACGCATCAGTTAAAGCAACAGGTTCTTTGCTTGACAGTTTCTCAATAGAAAGATACTGTGTTCTACCGAGTCAATATTCGACCTAGAAAGATTTTAACTACTAACTCCGTTTTTTCTGTTAACGGAGATACGATGAAAATAAAGATTCCGATTATTATTATTTTAAAAGTTAGATATATTAAAGTAATTCAAATTGTTCACATAGAAATTCTTTTATAAACCACCCCGAAAGTTGTACTGCTCATAAGATCACCCCTATGCACAATATCTAGATACAAAAAAAACAAAATTAAAATAATTAGTTTGGTTGCACTAATAACCTAGTTTTGTAGCCTAGATTTGTAACTATGCAGTTCCTAAGGAGAGTACTTGTGAACCCATATTGATTGCGAGAAAGCCTTATTTTGCCAATAGATAATGCAATCTGAAAACCATGTAGATGCATATTTATGTTTATTTCACACGTGAATATGTATGATCATTAATAATGCTGTTAATGAACTACGAATACAATTACGTTTTTGAAGTTTCCTTATAGTATTATTAAAATACGAGTAAAGCATGAAATTCTGTCATTATATTTTATTAATAAACTTACCAAAAAATTATTAAATTATTTTACATTAATTTTTTGCTTTCTTAGGAGAAGAAGCTGAGGAATTGAACTTTGAAACTCTGGATGGGTTAAGCGATGCCTTCTATCGAGATACATAATGAAGGATTCTCAGCATTAATCTCAGTCACGTCTGCTTGGATGAAGGGGAGGTCAGCTCTGTACCAGCTTCTCCAGTCAGAGCAGGAAGGGGTAGCACACCCTTATGTCTATACTAGCAACTGCCTTTAACACTTAGGGACCTACCAACAGTCATCAGTCAATGCTAATAATAAACTGATCCAATGGCGTATCCAAAATTATGGAAATCCAAAAATCAGTAAAAGTCATTCTTGGACCAAGTGAAACGTATATGAAGCTGTATATGAAGAGATTTGACTCTATGACGTTTCTATCATGAGTTATTGCATATACAGACAACGGCACGAATCCTAGTTGGATCCTTAACTGATGAGGGAATATGTCAATGGAAAGTTGATATTGGTATCAAAGACGTTTCTAAAATACTTTGTAATTTATTAAATTATGTTTAGAAAACTTCCTCCATTTATATTGAAAAAATATAGACATGATCCGTGGAATGTTTATAACTATTTGTTATAGCAAACAAGAAAAATATCAAAATTTTATTACAGTAATAAATCCATTTATTACAATATACAAAGAGGTGACGTGTAAAGGAACAATATTGACTAATGACAGCACTGGAAGGAGTCAATAGAAACGCTTCGTTTGCACCGAAGAATGAAACCACCGGCGATTGTATAAAAGTGGTGAAGCGTAATCCTCCTTTGGGAGTAACATTTGAACGTTGCTGTCTTTGTTTTACATAAGAACACTGGCTGCATTTACAACCTCAAACGTTCCTTGTCGAATTTTATTTACACTGATATGTATTATATTTTGAGTATGTGTTTTACAGGAAAATAAAATATTTAGTTTTATTGAAACAAACACTTTGGATATGATGGACCGGTACAGACAAATGATAGAGATTATGTTTGTATATTTTGTTTAGGAATTGTAGTCATATTCATTTTAAATATTATAACACAAACAATTTTAAAATGGGATCAGCTTCTTCTTTAAATGTATATGTGTGTGTGTGTGTGTGTGTGTGTGTGTGTGTGTGTGTGTGTGTGTGTGTGTGTGTGTGTGTGCGCGCGCGCGCGCGCGCGTGTGTGTGTGTGTTTTAAAGATGTTCAGTAATGAATTTATAAAATGATGACTGTTTTGTAATGACTTGCTATTATAAGCGAAAAGGAGGGATTACTCAGATGAAGTCTGTCTTGCAGCTAAGGAAAAATAATCACGGTAAATTTGTTTTGTAATTAAAAACACACCCGAAACACTAGATCTTCAAGATAAAGGTTTTAAATAACGATAACAAGGATGTATTGTTTGCTCAACCAATTAACGAGTAAAAGATGAAATGGGTAGTCGTCTAACGAAGAATAAATAACGGATATTTGTTATCCTTTCTCGCAACATTGTTTCAAGTAACACAGATCAGCTCCATCTTGTTAATTATAAATCTTTCTTTTCTCATACTTATATTTACAGGAGTAACGTAGTGTATTCTTTTATGAATGAATCTCTAGTTCTGAACCATTCATAACATTACTTCAGGCCAGTTCAGATAATTATTTGTAAGTGTATAAAAACTCAGTGCCCGAATCAGAATTCGAACCCGAGTCCTTGAGGTGATTAACTGAGACGCTAACCACTCAGTTATCAGGTTAATAATGTATGAGTATTATATAAATATATTATACTAGCAATCAATAAAATTAATGCACGTTGCGATGTTGTTGTTACATAAGGTGTTGGTTTATATTATAAGATTCGCGTGATACGGAAGCAAACTGATCCCTAAAACTATAGTCTATATATTCAGACGTAAAGAGTAAAATAAACTACATGAGGTAACATACTTCATATTAAACCCCTTTCTACTGTTGCCCAAATCAAAAATACTACAGCATGATGGGTTAATTGCTTAGAAAAAATACCCGTTAAAATGCAACTGTCATTTTTAGGCTGATATGACAAGATCATTGACAACCTTGGTCACTGTGTAATGACAGCTTGACATTTTGAAGTGTTCTGTTGTTAGAACGGGATATCCGCCTTAGGAACTAGACCGGATGTCCTGCTTTTACCGGAAAATTACCATCCAGAAAGCTTTAACTTGTCGCCTACATTACTACCCCCAACAAATCAACTACCATTTCTGTCTATATTTTACACATGATAAATATTTTGCCGTGTACTTGGATTAAAATATTTGTTTGTTTTGTTATTAAAAAATAATCAATGGATTTCCAGATTATATCACACGATATCAATATTATGTAAATCATACAAAAAAAATGTATATGGGATCATTTCGTATTCCAAATAGTTTAAAAAACTGTAATCATTCAACACTCTCGAATAATCATCATGAAGAGAACATTTGCAATCCCTAACAGTATACAAAATCTACGGTAAATTCTATACAAAAAATATAGAGAATAAAAGTTTATCGTTTACATTATTATGTAACAAGTTCTAGTTAGTATGTATGACATACAGTATTAGCCTGCTTATTAGTTGATACTAGATGTTTAGTTTCGTTGTGTTGTAGTTCTATAAAATATGGACTAAGTAAATATATATATAGCTATAGTTATTTGTTTAACGTAATGCAAGTTCTGTTTAAAAAGCTTTCTGATTCTAACTGACGTTTAGGTTAATCCCACAACGTTTTGTCGCTGTTAATTATTTGTGACAAAAGGGAGTGGCTTTGTGGGTGTTACTAATTAAAACGTAATTGCATTCATCCCTCATTCGCTTTTTGTTTTGAATCCCTTTCGGTATTGTTGGGGTGAGTGGATAACAGTTTTCATTGAGATTTATTCCTTGAAATAGTTAACAACCTGCAAGTACCATACAATGTATTTATGAAGTAATTTCAATAATGAAATCATTTTCTTGAATCTAAGGTTTTATGTAACTTTAATTGGTATTTTGCAAACCTTTTCTAATAAGAAACTGAATTAAAATTGAATGCTTGGTAATAGTTCCACCCCAATATATTGTAATATTAGGTTTTGTAAATCGTAAATGTAAACGTTATATCTAGAAGGGCTGCCACTATCATAATATGTGAAAGATTGTAAAACTTTGGACGATTAGATAATGTTGTGCAGTACATTACGTACGGAGTGTCGATCTCCATACATGAACACACGGTGAGGTGATCAGGTTAAGTTTGACTGTGATGTAGAGCGGACACGCAGACAGACAGACAGACTCCAAACTTCCGTAAGTCGATTACCGCCTGTAATACTGAGGTAGAATGTCTTGTGTACTTGGGGACGGTGGTGCTGGTGGGGATTATTAGGGTAGGGTGGGGAAGACCCTAAATTGTATCCACGTTGATTATTCTACACTAACGTGGAACATCAATAAAATATAAACGTAGTTGGTTTCTTTGATTGTATTGTGTTCTTGTATTTTGTGTTTTCTTGGTTTTATGTAGATTTATTAAATTATTAGCTTTTATTCTGTATTCGAAATTTAGAACTTTTGTAATTTAAGAACGATGTTTAGAATGAGTTTTCTTGAATAAAAAAAGAAGTAGCTAACTTGTTGAAATAAAATTAAACATGTTGTATAGATATTGGTTGATTGGACTGTGAATATTTAGTTTAGCTCCAATTTACCTTGTCTTGGAGCAGCGCTCGAAGTATGACACTGTCACTGACTTTACTTCTGGAATCTAGAGTCATAATGGCTTGAAGAGATCCAAAAAATCGGGGAAGAAGAAGCTCAAAATAAAGTCTTTGTGAATTGGAGCTAAACTCAACATTCAGATTTTATCAACCCTCCCAGCCCTTCGTTATGTGATTGATGCTGTTTTAAAGTACAGTGGTATATTAGAAAACAAGCTAACAGGTAACCTCAGAAAGTTTGGAAACTGCTATGGTATACAAACTTACAGTTAGAACAAATATGTCACGGTGATATGGTTATGATCCATCTCCACAGAAAAAAGGAGGCACTATGTTTGAATTGTGTTAAGTAGAAAGATGAAATGTAATTTGCGATAAATAAAAAAAAATGATGAAAATCTAAAAATTATGGTTCTTAATTATTTATGATTATACTGTACGATTTCCAACCACGAATATTTTTAAAATTCCATCCAATTGCATAATTCTGGAAAAAATTAAACTGCTATAATCAAAGCAATAGTATAACCATTTTCCATTTAGGAAAATACATTATTATTATCAAGGTGCTTTTAACTTAAACACAATTTTAAAATATTTAATTTTTATATCATTACTGTTTGTTTACACTTTACGTGGAGCGACCAATCTATTTGAAGTTTTCACAAAATTTTAAAAGGTACGGGAAAAAGAATTTATTACATATTTAATCTTATGACATACTGTACAAAACATGATGTTATATTAACAAGTTGAAAACTTAAATTGTTCAGTTCTTTTCAGAGTAAAGGAAGATTAGGTGTGTTCTGCAGTCAATGTGCACGCTAAAAGCTATTTTTTATAAACAGTTTGTGTATACTAAAACCCGCGTGTCCTTTATTTTATGATGCTTTCTATTTTTTAATATGATTCAAAATACATTTGTGTTAATTTATAAATTACAATTTAATATGATTCATAAAGTCGGTAAAGAAATTTAGACATTTTACTTTAATCCACACTAACAACTAATATTAAATTATGCTTTGTATTCGTTCAAATGAAAAAAATCTTAATTTAATAATGTTTTAACTTTTTATTGTGATAGAGTACTACGTCTGCTTGTATTGAAACTAAATGGAGTCTAGAAAATATAAAAGCGGAATAGAGAATGAATAGTAGATATTTGTTATGAAAATGAAAAGATTGTATACTGCCTCACTATCTCGACCCCAATTCTTCATCCAGGGGATTGGAATTGTTCTCTCAACAAAACAAACCTTGAGTGTTTACTGTTCAGAAAAAGTACTGGCCATTTAATATATTCCTGTTATACATACAACAAAATAGTTATAAATAACTTTTAATAGATATATTATTGTTTAAATAGTTTTCACAGTAGATGGTATTATCTTTGCGTTATAAAAATTTTAAGAAGATCTTATTTGAGAACTAATTAGAGCCAAGAAACGCTCTTTAAATATTTTAAAAATTAGGGACCAATGGCAACTGAACTGATAACGATTAGGCTCACCCAGCGGACATTCATCCAAGGCAGCCTATCATTTGAGGCAGTTGAATATTTCAATTTTGTTTGTCTGTCTGTGTGTCCATCTGTCAGCACGATATGTCAAAAACGAACTGACTTTGAGACCTTAAACTTAGCAAAATATTAAAATTTTTCATGAACCTTCTTTACTACTTGTATATAGGCAACAAATTATTCGATAATGGTAAATGTCACTCTATGAGATTTGGATGAACGTTAGTTAATATTTTTACGTATTTCTTATTAAGTTACGAAGATGGTAACGAGTAAATCAAAGAATAAATTGCTACATTCAAAATAATAAAGTTTGTAGTCTAATTAAATTATAAATATATATATATATATATATCATAATCAATATTTTAAATGCGAAAGTGCCTTTAATTGTGTGTTTGTTTGTTTTGTTTCCAAGCGTAAACTAATCATTTAGTATCGTTTGTACTAAAATTTTACATGAACATTTTTACGGTCCCTTCTATGAATAACAAGCCTATTCATATCTCTAAACCCCCTCCGGACTACGGCACACTGGTCTGTAAATGTGTGATAAATTCCATTTTTGTCTCTAAAGTTGTTAAATATTAATAGTAAGAGCCTTTTAAATATAATCAACTGTTATGTTTAGGTATTTTGTATGGCAAAACAACTATATGGTTCAATTTCTTTTAGTGTATAGATTCTGTAAGGAGTAACCATTAGATTTCACGCTTTTTCTAGATTTCATCGATTAGGTGAATACTCATCTACCTTAGAAAATGTCTTAACACATAAAATGGTCAAAATTTCATTCCAGATTCCCTTAGTAGCAGTCGACAAGAACTATGCTTGATGAAAGTTTGCTGGCCTGGCCCATTCCAGCTCTAAATGTTCTTAAACATTAAAAATGTTTTTCATGAAATTGTAAAAAAACAACCCAAATAAATGATGAAACTTTTAATGTTCTTCGCACTGTAAATTGTTAACAAATATTAACTATTAGATATAAAATAAAAAGTTTTTATCTGACTTTTACTATAAACTTAATCATTTATAAAACCTATCTGATCTTTCATATATTACATTCTATTGAGCGGTAAACAAGTCCAAACCAACTACGGAACAAAAAACTTAGTACAAAGTAAATCTTATGTACATCTTTTGACGTATCTTTTTGATCGTTGCAACAAGGCAAACTCAACATTGGCGTTAAAACAAAATTTACTCGAACCAAAAGTGCTCGCACAAATGCAAAACCCACGAAATTGTGTACGAACTGCGGGTAACTGCTAGTTGTGTATAAAACTACTGATTGACGCACAATAAGATACGATAAAAAGCATAAATCTAATCTTCTCCAGTTATTAGATAGATAACTTGTCACGTGATAAATCTGTCAGCACTATCTGACAAGATAGTAATGCCACCAGCAAATACATGTAGCGAATTTATGCAGCAATTAACTCTCAATGATGACGCGTTTCTAGTTAATAAGTTGTACAATTTGTAAAATAAGTTGTACAAAAATACGTTTACATTGTAAAACAGTACGATTTGCGACTGTCACTGAATAAAAAAATTGTTTAAATTTTTGTATGTCTGAAGAGTAAGTTGTTTATCACTGATTTTGGTGGAGGTTAAAAGTAAAAGTAAAAGAAATTATCATTTCACCAGGCGAAGTTAGGGCTAAAAAGCCCTCTCTAACACTTAATCTGGGGACCAACGGCTTAAAAGGTAACTTACGAACCACCACCAACGGCCGGGCAGGCGGGCTGCTTGCAAGGACAGGATCGCTCAGCAGTCACCCATCCAAACAGCAGCCACGCTCGACGTTGCTTGATTCGGTATCTTGCGGTAACCGCCGTACCCGCTACACTGTGCCATTGGGTTGCGGTGGGAGAGGTTCTGTGAAAATGTTCTCTTATTTTTATCGGCTATCCGCACAATATCTTGAGAACGAACTGAGGTATAGCTTTAAAATTTTTTCTGAATATAAAAGTTAACTATTGCGTGTAAATATTTAAAGGTATTATACAAAGACATAATACTCATGATTACATAATTTGTTAATCTGTCTGCTTTTATAGATCTATATCTACTTTTATACAATACGGGAAATCTGACAGGTTACCCCAAAGGGATATTTCCATAAACAAACAAAACGTTCCTGTGGCATTATAACAGGGTGATATGATCCATATGTGTAAACAAGAAGGCTAACAAATCAAGCATTGCGATTACACTTTTTAAGAATTGCTTGTCATCTCCACTGAAATTCTATAAAAAATTATTGGCTTTGAGCATGTTTTGAGCCATTGCAGTCTTCTAAGTCGTTCTGTAATAAGTAGTTACGTTTGAATCTCAAATCTTCATGTTTATAACTCAGCTATTATATTTTTATAATAAGAACGTGATGTTTTAGTATTGATAATTAATAAATTTGGGGAAACTAATAAATTTTAGGTCGGAAAAAGTTATAAACTAAGTAAAAAATGATTGAATGTTGTGACATTGAATATTAAAGATTCAAGGATTTTTTAGCCTAGTTTTTGTTGAGAATTTAAATTGCCCTCCTGACTTTAGTAATGAGAAATAGAATAATCTGTTCTTAAGTAGCACTGAAATGTTATAACAGTTAGAAACGTGTATAGCATATGTCCTCCAAAGAATGCTACGTAATTTTAGTTGCATCAATAACCCATTGCATAATGATGTCAGAAGTGCAAGGCTCTGTGTACACGGTAGTACATTATAAACCGGAGCGACCTTCACTTGACAATATCCCAGTTCAGGCAAAGTCGTGAAGAGTGAAATTCCTGTCTGGCCTGAGAAATCATCATTAAAAGTTTGTCTCAGTTGAAGAAGAGAGGATCCATTTGCGAGTCAGCAGAGCGTATAGCGTGTTGCTCTCCAACTTTATTGGTGCCCGGAACATTGCAAGAGTCATTTGGAAAGAGCTTTAGCGGTTATGTTCTTCTTGGATTTCAAGAAACGAGATTCTTACAGTATAAGTACATCACATACTTGCCAACATAATGTGCTAGAGCATAAAAGTACATGAAGAGTTTTAATGCCTCAGTAATGCTATGGTTGCTTGTTTTCTCTCTTCAATCATTACAACATTTTGTATGTAAAAGGCTGATATACCATTTTTATATTGATGTTGCGTAAACATAAGGGACATGGAATTCAATGTATTCGTTTTGTTCGCATATGCACAAACCACAGGAATGTCGCTCGGTTAACATATTGAAATATAACTCTATATATTTAATGTTAAATACTTTTATTGAAATGTGGTAATTACATTATTAAGCTATTTTTGAGGTGTATTTTGCTTTAAAATACACGATAAAACACATCAAGATAAGTCTTAAAGTGTTTAATTAATTCAATCAGTTATAATTGTTTTTACTGGATATATTCCAGAGTTCCCATTTGTATACGCCGAGCTCATAATTCGAGTTCATGAGAATCATTATAATTTATCATAATTCAATTTTTCATAAAATCACAAGAAACATAACTTTGAACAATAATTATAAAATAAATATACAGTAACAAGATAATATTTAATATCATTGGAATAGTAATATTTTCTTATTGTGTATTTTTTAAATGCAACTATTTAAATGTAACTTAATCGTACAGTTTCTCATATATGAAGAATTTCATTTCTTTACCGGTTACTTACTAAAACGTTTTAAATGCATTGATATATTATTTCATCAAAATGTATTGGATTCTGAGATTAATAACGTAAAATGTATAACCTAACAACAATTTGGCTTTTGTAATCAATGTGCGAGAATCTATTAGTGTATCTTAGCTGCATTGAATTGAAACTGTACATATTTTTCCTTATGTAAGGAAGAGATGACCATGTAATTATGCATATAATTATTTACGACAAATTTATTTAATTGAAATAGAAGATCCTCCTATTATAGATGAAGATGAGAGTAAATATACGAGTGTAGCCTAAAATACAGAATAACACAATCAAACATTTACGATAGGAACAAGAATAAAGTTTAGCCTTGAAATTACAATTCCATCCAAGGGCAACTACTTTGAAAACTTTGGACATTATATCTTGTTATTAAGGATATTAAATTACCCAATAGGGATCACTCCTGGCTGGTTTATACCTTCCAGTTAAACCTACCACTGGGCACAGCAAAAGCCCGATGTCTTTTTGAAATCTGGGCAACCTCATGGATTCTCAGGAGTGGCGCATCACTAATCACAAATGTCGAGTTTCTGGGGTGCAAGGGTAATTTGATAGGTTTAGTATTCTGCGGGAGATGAATGTTGGAGTTGAAGTTCGTTCCCTAAGTGTCAGAGGTTTTTGAAAATCTCAACATAAGGTTGTGCCTCCCCCTGCCTGCCTTGACTGAAGAGGCTGGTTCAGAGCTGGCCACCCCTTCTTTCGAGAGGACATGACTCGAGATTAGTCAACTAAATTCTTCCTCATGAATCTCAATAGAAGGCGGCCTCTACCTCCAACCAACCATCCAGAATATTCTGTCACTCCGGCAGCAGCGCAAAGGTCCTTATTGAACTAGGTAAAATAAATAAGCTTCTTGCCTTAAAAAAGCAAATAAAATAATGTAATGATGGTTTTACACGTAATGTAAGTTTATTAGTAAAATGTAAAAAAACAAATTGCATGTTTTACTCGCATTTTTATAATAATAGAAGGAAACTTCAAGACTTCTTTGATTCAAAGGGTAAGACATCCAATTACGCTACTTTTGGAAGCAGCGATAATAAAGTCTGATGAATCTGGTATGTCTGTGGTTTGAGGGTGGAGATTAATCTCAGTATCAATCACTTGATATGATTACAGCTGATTTGAATGAGAACTGAATACTTAGGTGCATATTTAATTACTCTGTATTTTTGTTCGCGTAAATACTAAAGCAGTAATTTAGAAGGAAAAAAATTTTACAACAAGACTAAGTTATCATGATAGAAACTGCAAAACAGTGTTTTAACGAGGTGTGAAGAGGAAGACTTAATAGATGCGTGACACCAGCCGCGTAAGCCTAGGGCCTTATAAAGTGTTTTATCAACAAATGATTATTGACATATTGGACACATGAACAATCGTACTAATAGTAGCTATAGCAGAACACTGTAACAAAGTCTCACATACATCCTTCAGACAGAATGCTTGTAAAGTTTCCAAACTACTATCAAAGGATTAACATAAATGTGGGGAATGATCAACAAAGAAAATAACTTTAACAAAGAAGACAGCATTAAATTATCGAAATAGTGGCAGCCTATAAAGAAGCCTTGTTTGTCGCTGATTGGTTGATCTTCGGCCAATCACGAGATAGACTCACTTCTCTCTACCTACTTTTATGAGCGGATATGCATAATAGGCTCTGGCCGTTTCGGTTGGTTGAATATTACAGATGATATTCTACAGCCGCCGTAATTTCCTATAGTTTTAATTGTTTTATTTATTTATTTATTTAGCTAACGTATGACGTGATTGGACCGGAATAGTTATAAATGGTAATTATATGTCACACAGCGTAATCCTATGTAATGAAAACAAACTTATTTCTTTAAACCAAACGCAAAAATAATGGATTACAATTATAATTACAGAACCCCAAAATGATACATTATATATTACTTCATACACAACATAATGTTTTTCAATGTATCAATAGAATTATTTTTGTTATTGATTTACTAAATGTGAATTTAGTTATTTTTTAATTTTAGCCTACTATTGTGGTATTAACTATTGTAAAATACAAATTATAACAAACTTACAAATTCCATTAAATAAGTGGGTGCGCCCCCGCTTGTTAATTTTAACAGTTTAATAAGTGCTACAACGATTTAAAACACAAGACTGTTGTTATTTAGTTATTTGCTTATTTTATTATACCATAAGAAGCTCCAGAACGTAAATAATAAGAAAGCCTTTTCTCCCGGAGAAGTTTATAAATTTCAATGCATTAATACATTTTAGTCGTAATATTAAATCTGTCTGAATGGAACATGAATAATTTTACAAAGTACCCAGACAGTAATCCGCAAAGCCGTGCGCTTTTTTAAAACTGACCATATATATCTCTCTCTTTCAGCCCTGTTGCAGCTATTCATTAATTAACAGGCAATATAATTTGGCCGATGCCGCTCTCCGAGTTGGTTTATAATTATCCGGTAATAAAAACTTTTTTTCTCCTTTTCATTACACACAAGAAACATGTAATATACTATTTAAAAGCTTATAATTGTAGCTATTATTTCGTTTTGTAAAGAAAGGAAATTAAAAAAATACTACATTAGACAATGTTAACGTGGTTTGAGTTATTGGGTTTATTTTCCCAACTGAATTAACTCATTGATGATATAAGCCGTGTTAAGTATCCAAATCAAGTCAAATCAAATAAATTCAAATTTATTTCTATACGTTACCAGAACACGTACGGTAGTGCATTTGTTACACGGAAAGAACTTAGTCCCAGATGCGCCACAGATGACTGTGTGTGGTGACGTTTGTTTTTCTTGTCGATGTGCACACGTGATATTATAGTAATTATCTCATTGGTCAAAATACATGTTTTATGAAAGTAACTATCTTATCTTAAAACTAAAATAAAAAGCAAGCAACTGTAATTTTAAATATTTAGTTTTTGAGACCTGTGTAAATAAGTGTACAACTAGTTAATAATGAATTTTGCGATGTATCTTTAAAGTCATTAAAAAAACTAAATGCGATAATTACTAAAGTTCTATAAGCAACGTATTAAACACTTTTACTATCAACTTTGGGTTACCCTCGCAATGGAGTTTCCATGGTGTACTTTGTGTAGCAATACAAGTTGTAAATACTCATTCGTCAGTATTTTAAATGTTTTCACATTCGAGAGAAACTCTCTATTTACGAAAATGAACATACCCTAAAATCGTTTAGTATCAAATTTGTACCATATTTCCTGCAAAATTGTATTGTATTTCTAAATGTCGTAACCGTACTCAAAATATAGTAAGTTAACTAAGTTTCTATTTTTAAGAGCTGTTTACCATAATGTATCCTTTAATGTCTGGGGATGAATTTTGTCATAGACATTATTTTTATAAAGGCTTACAGGGCAAGCGTATCTTTAAAGTGACCGTGCTCGCTAATGGGTTGACGGATTTCGTTGAAACAAGTACCTGTGGAATTGTTATAAAAAGTTCAAAATAGATGGTATCTTATAAAATATGTATGGTAAATGTAAAACAGCTGATACCTATGAAAAGACAAGGTGTTTGCTGCTTCTAGATTGTGCAAGCGTACCATTAAAGTGATCGTGCTCCCTTATGTATTGACTGTTAGAGTTATAATAATTTAATATATATGTGGTGTCTAGTAAAGTGTTTATAAATATATTGGTTATTTTATTTGAATTTTAAGATTTTCAACACACGCTGTTTTTTAATACTAAATAAAATAACAATTTTTTTATACTTTATCCTTATCTTTTAAAAGGATAGGGACCAAATTTAATTTATTTAGCGTAGTATTAGAGATAATTTCTTTCTGAAAAAACAAAATCGGGGTTAGCGGTTAGACAAGACATTTTTCAAAATATTTTTATATGAAACGTTTTGTTCAAAACGATTCATGATAAAATGATACATAAAGTACTATAAGCCACAGAGGATTGTGGAACCCTGTATACGCTAAAGTCTCGGTATAGCATGCTCTTACAGTGTCTTCGTACAGTGGTTCAAATGTATACAGCTCGCTTCTGTAAACCTTTGTAGTTATCCAAGTGTGAATCTTTGAATAAATTACCAGGGAGTCTATAAAAATTAGAGAATATTTCCAAAAGTTTAACTAATATTTTTAATGTAGCATGTCTGCCAACATACCAAAAAGGGAAAATATTCGTTAAGAGACAACACGTATATAGCATAGATAACATAAAATAACGTAACAACATGTTATTAGTTGAATTAAGATGTATTTTAATGAATAGAAAACATTTAAAATGTGTACATAAACGTGTAACAGGACTACAGAACTAAGCAGCAGAGTAGTCAGTCCTAGGTACCAGGGAGTTATAACTTATCGCCAGGCCTGGCGGCAGTTACTGGTCTCCGGACACTCTTAACTCATATCAGGCATCTGAGACAGGGCTGGAATATAATTTGGTCATTGGTATTCCTATCTCAGAATATAATATTTGATTCAAATATACGAGTAAATTTATATTACGATGAACCGAGGTAGTTTGTACTTATTCCTTTTGTAAAGGATTTTATTACAATATAAAGATTATATAAAATGTAAAATTGTAATTATATTCGGAATGGTAAGAGAAACCATAGCAATCATAGAAAAGAAAATAATTGAAAAAAGGTAATAGCATTAAATTATAAATAAGTTGGCTATTTCTGATGAAGAGGCCATATTGATCACTGATTGGTCGTTAATTTTTTTCAACTACATCCAATTACGTTATAGCTCCGCCCCTTCAACTTACCTGTATAAGCAGATACTTCACTGGCAGTTTCATTTGAACATTTCTTGATAGTAAATAACTCACCACAGCGAGACCGAAATATTCCAAAAACTCCATTATATAAATATGCTTCGACGCGGTGTGGAACATTTTGAAACTCCTTACTACTCCTTCGTGTAGGCTTTTGTTCATACTTCAACTAAAAGCAGTTAATTATGTATGTTTCCCATCGTCCTTTATACTTACGTATTATTTTAAAGCTAAAGAAGGTTATTTAATGAAGCAAACTTAGGATTATTTAAATAATAAGTTATTGAATCTGTTTATTAAATTTCCTACAACGCTGTCTGTTTTTTTTTTTATAATTTAATTACAATTTATATATAAAAGTGTAGGTTTTATTATCTAAGTATAATTTTCTTATACAGTTAGTAAGAAATTGAATGGAAAATGTGAGTAGGTAGGCCTAATGAATTGTAAAAAGAGTTGTTATTTCGTTTAATGTGGATAATTTCTTATAATATAACGTGTCTTATATTAAATTAGTACTTAGGAGAATTTGCGGGTGGAATTTCAAAGTAAAAATATCAGTGTATTGTGGTAAGGACCAAATTATTTTTCTTACACATTTTATTTGATCTCGTTTTAGTATCATGGATTCCAATATGATGAATGTATAACTAATTTAAAGAAATTAATGAAGGACATATTACTCGGACTTCATTTCAAAACATTCTTAAAACCTACAGAAAACGTTCTATTTGTAAATCAACACGGAGGTAATTCGCCCTAATAAGTTTCAAAAGTTCCGTTCTGCTTTTATCTTACTCTGTGATATTAGCGACAAAGGCACACATATCATTAAGAGAGATTTGTGATCATTTAAATGGCTTGACTGTGACATTCTGCATTCACATTGGCTCGTCACATGGGATTGAGTGGCGCAAAGGGCGCATATAATGAGGCTCAATTATAGAGGTGTCTCCGCCTGTATCAGCTGACTTGTGTTGTGTGTCTGTTCCGGGTAAACCGATATTTGTGTTTCAGTTAATGCAGTTCACATTTAAATTTTGTACTTCTGGATGTAAATGTATTCCAGACTGTGGAAGTAACCAGATTGTAATACTGAAAATATTGTAACACTGTGTAATTTTGACCAATTTAGGAATATTTTGTTTTTTTTCTATTTAAACTGTGAATTTGGAATGGTATAATATCCTGCTGGAAAAATATAATTATTTGTAATATAATTACAATAAGAATGTATCAGTTTGTACGTATAATAGTTTAATATTGATCGAATAATTTAATAAATAAAAAGATGATCACAAAATGTTAAGGTTACTAAAAAAAACTAGTCAAGCTAAAGGAACCAAATTTGGCACACAGGTTTTAATAGATAAGAGGAAAATTAAAAAAAAACAATTTTTTTTATTTCCTTTAATAATATTAAAATGGCGCCTGTTGGAAGTTTTAAACTCAAATAACAAAAAAAAAAAACACTTTATTTATTTAAACGTACTATACACTGACTTTAAAAAAAATTAAAAAATTAAATTAAATTCTAACGTTTTATATTTTTTTACTAAATCCATCAACGCATAAACGAGCACGAGTACTTAAAAGATACGTTTGTACTAGGCAGGAGCAACAAACAACTGATCACACACAGAAGTTTGTGACACCCTTTTGTGAACACCCTGAATAATTAAATAATTTGAATATTTATATTACAATTAATACATTATTTTATATTTTCCAATGGCGTAGAATAGTGGAGTTAGGGGTTCCTTCTTTGGATAACTAAAAATACACGTATTAAAACACATATTTAAAAATTTTAGAGTCAAACGTTTACTTTTTCCACTAAACTAAATTTAAAAAAAAATTAATATATTTTTAAAATATTTGGGACAGTTCATGATCCCTGTGACACCCCCCCCCCATACTACTGCCACTGATGAAGACACAAATTGCATAAAGCTATATGGTAGAAGACCTTAAATGGTATATTTTGTCTGTTTGTCAGTCCGGCTGTGCGATAACTCTTTGTTACTTTCTGCCGAGGCCTTTGGTACTAGATTCTTTATGTTGTATTAAACAAAATTTCTGGTTATAAGAATTTCTTGTGTGCATTTTACTGCCTATTAAACAGAATGTGATATATAGATCTTTAAGTGTCAAGCCGCTTGCTACACAAATCGAATGCTAAAGATGATTCAACGCCACACAAACTACAGTCATTATTGACTCAACTAGAATCGTTACACCGAAAGTTTGACTCTGGATGATCGATGTGGTTGAACAATGTTTGATTGGTTTGCCAAAGTTGACCGCTGTTCTGTGTGCTGTCGACACAGGATCTGGGAAGTTGAGCAATCCTAACTGCGGTAGTTGTGGTAAGTAGGGCAGACAGACCTGCCAGCTGCTTAAATATCGTAGATATTTTAAAGAGCCGACTGCACTGGTGGCCATATTGGTTTTATCCCATAAGAACAATGTTTAACCTCAAACACTAAAACGTACTAGCTTGTGACTGTAGAGTTATGGAGGATGTCGCATCAAAACGCTTTTTAGTTATTTGACATTTTTATTCGTTTGAAATCCATTTCAAAATATTTGTGTAATTTTTACATTTAATACCAAAAAAAAATTATATATACGTAAAAAAATTAAGAAACTGCCAATATTTGCAAAAATGATCCATTATATTATTGCACGAAAGTCTCTTTCGTAAGTAGTGCTTTTAAGCTAAAACTCAAGGGTATTTTTTTACTAAGGGCTGTTCCCAATAACAATAATTCAATAATAATAATTATTATGTTTCAACGTTTACATCTCAATACAACTTAAAGAATAATCATTAAACGTCCTTTTTAACTTTTTCAACCAATGCAATTCCTTTAACTTCTCATAAACTAAAATGTTTTTGATATAAATATAACTAGGTACTATGTAATAAAGTCTACTGGGTGAGGCAGTCTACCTATGTGGTATGTATAGTGATACTGTTAAATTTGTATTCTATATTATTCCTAATTTTATCTCATGGTATTTAATATTTTTTGTTACTGTCGAACAAGACCAAATTTGGAGTGGGGGTAAGCTTTAAGAAATCAATCACCCAAAATGTAACTAAATCCAACTAAAATTCTTATTGCATTCAATTTTGCAAGCATGCTACTTAAATTCCGATTGCCAATTAAGCTTCCCAGTTCACGTCATATCTAAAAATAAATAACGGAAGTGAAATCTTGACCCGCGAAATTAAATAAGATCTGTTATTTGGTATTGTATGAGAAATTAAAAACTAAAAACCTCCAAATTATATACCCTTAGTACCGACATTATGTTCTTGTTGTACAACCGTCCAGCATACCATAGTTTGAGAAAGTGTTTTAACAATTAGTTGGTATAAGCTTAGGAAGTTTTTATTTTAACCATCAACTTTGCTTACTATTTTAGTCCATTTTACTTACTAATTGAATTGTATTACTAATTAGTAACTTGGTAAACTTAAATTGCAATAACTTTAAGTATTTATTTATATTTGTACTTAAATATAAATAATGTTATATTCTATAACATTGAAGGTTTAAAAAGTTGTATAAGATGGAGTTAACCTATGATTTAGATTTAATTTAAAATTGAAATACTTCATACATAATTGTTTATTCATTAATTTAATTCCAAATGAAACAAAACCTTTAAATACGCGAATGAATGAAAAGCAAGATGTTAATGTTTGTAACTGGTAGACTAAAATATCAAAAGCCTATACTTAATAATAGTTAATAACTGATAACAAGATAGCATAAAGTTGCAGAATTAATTCTAGAGAACGAAAACTTTGCAGAAGCAATACAACGTCTGTTTCTGAATACAATTAAACACTATTAATTATTATACACTATTACACACTTGGGACGCCTAGTCGAGAATATAACAGTCTGCACTGTTTCCGTACTTTGACTCAGTTCGGTGGTGCAAGTCAAGCGAGATATTCTTTAGTTCCCTCACGCAATATTTCAGACCTAAACACGCTACCGTAGTACAATATTGAAGTACGCAACTCGCCTGCTGGGTTAAGTTGCTGAAACTCCTGTACTTTCCAAAATCACCTTGTTTCTTTTTTAATATACCAATTACTGACCTTTGTCGTTATATCAAATATATGACAATATTGATCAGATCAATTCAATGACTTTGATGTCATTTTTGCTCCTTTTGTATTACCTGTGTAGTTCATAAAAAATACTATGCATAAAGGAACAAACTCAAATTGGTTTACTTATAAAATTTAATAATAAAATTATGGTAAATTCAGTAGTTACAAAATATTTTATGTCTATTTATATTATTTTATAGCAGTGTGTATGCTTTATATTGGTAATTATTGAACTTTACTTAACAATTCGTTTACTCCCGTAGAGGAGAATATTACTACAAGATACTATATGAAGCTATCACTTTGAACGTGGCATGTAACGTTTCCTTCTTTACCTAAACTTTGATAAACCCTTTCTCTACAAGAGAGGATCCGCCGCAGGAAACACTTTGATTGTCTCACTTTGTGGAACCTTTAGGGAGAATTTCTGTTTGTCCTTTAGGTTTCCTCATAAATATCAGATTAATTTGACTTAATAATGAGGATGCAGTACGCTAAGAGGTTTATGAGGAAATGTTGTAAGCAAGGTTTTAGCATCCTTGCGAAAATAATGTTATACATAAACTACATAATTAAAACTGTAGTGCATGTGAAATGTCAATAAAGTTTAATTGATACCCTAATTTGTATTTTAAAGCAAGCATGAATAAGGTATGAGTGGAATGATTAAAGGAGTTGAGTTTCATTATTTTAGATGACGACTGTTTCTGACATACATATGAGTATGCCATTTATTAATAACAGCATGAGCACTAAACCATTGGTGTCAGCATTAATTGGCTGATACTTCGTAGAATGTCGTGTATCACAATACACTCTATAGGTTTATTCATGCATGTTTTGAAAATACATATGAGTATGCCATTCATTAATAACAGTATGAATACTAAACCATTGGTGTCAGAATGTATTGGCCGATATTAAAACGAATGGTGTTTACCAAAACTAACTCTCTAAGTCGACCTAAGCTGGTGAGACACTCCCAATCACACTACTTATCTTCTCTGTAAAAGGAATAATAAAACTAAGTATCAATACCACTCAACATGTAATAACTCCTGGATATGTATTCTCACAGATCATATGACATTTTTAATTACTATAAAATTTAAAAAGCCATTATCGAAAGCAAGTAAAACTTTTTAAAGTAGATTGAATTTCTGTCTACCATTCCAAATAATATAAAACTATTGGATATTTTATACGTAAGGTATTCCAAAAGACACACATATATATATATATATATATATATATATATATATATATATATATATATATATAATAGGTATATCGTTACAATGGAGCAATATTGTATTCTTGTTGACAGGATAACAGAGCGGAACAATGAAGCTAGTTTTGTACTTCTTGTCCAAACAGGTCAGCAAACATGTAGACCATTGAATTTCGTCTGCACAACCTTAATTGATATTTTTGTGTACTCTTGGCCATGCAACGGCCGTGATCGTGATGGTTTCGTGTTTTAATAAAAAGCATTAGATTAGAATATATATCGTTGTAATCTAGTAGGAATGCAAGATGATGCAATATCTCTTGCATTTATTACTCTCAATTTCCTCTCAATGAAATGGGGCTATTTCACGACTAAAATCATTTCCTATAGTTTTTCTGGAACAGGGGTATATAGCTAATTTCAAACACCTTTTTAAGTCAGGATGAGTACCTGATTACTGAGTGAAATAAACCGGTACAAAGGTGTATCGGGGAATCCGACAGATAACGTCTTTCCTGCAATTCCTTGCCGAGTTACTTGCAACTTTCCTGGTATTTACCTTGTCACCCCAACAGCAATATTGTTATTCTTAGGACCAAGATGAACTTATGTACTGAGTTTTAAGTCCCTTAAACCTTTTTTATTAAGAGTATCCCACATACGCACAGAGTATATGGTTTTAAAAAGGAACTATCGAGTCACTAAATATCTTATGACTAGACGTGAGAGGAGAGCGTGGATGTTAATTAAGAATTTTGGAGTGGTATACTGCAACGAGAAATCGGGCTTGGAGAACTGTCTCAAATGTATTTCGAAGTAGTATATATACCCCAATAAATCTCTACCATAACAAGATGTGAGATTAGGTTATTGGTAAAGCATGTTATTCATCTTCGTTGTTGAAATAAGGTTGCAAATTATTTAAGTTTTTAAACATGTTTTACTCTTCGTTAACTGTGACGGAATCAATGGCATTTTATATAACCTTCTATTTAGCGTGTGGTTTGGTGCAAAACATATTTTAGAGCTAGGATGAAAGAAATAATGAAATAATACTGATTACATAAGAGGCTGTCGTCTGTACGAAAAAGCGATCAAAAATATTTATAATTTGTCATTTCTGAAAAATGGAAATGGGTTAAATATGTTAGTAAAGAGAACTGATGATAAGTGTGAAATGAAACAATGGTAACTTGTTTTACCGGTAACCAGTACAAGACCCCCGGGGAAATATAACTTACAGCCAGGACAAGAGGCAGTTAGTGTTCCCCGGACACTCTTGATTCATCTCTGTCAACGACAATGGTTTGGGGGGGGGGAGTGCGATTATTCTTGTCACAGAACATACTGAGCACTGTTCGTTACAGAATTATAGAGTAAACAGCAGCTTGACAAACAGCCAAGATATAATGTAAATCAGCAGTCTAGCTAGATAGCTCACAGACAGACAAATAGCCGAGATATTGTGTAAGTCAGCATATAGCTAAATAGTACACAGCTTGACAAACAGCCAAGATAGAGTGTAAATCAGCAGTCAAGGTAGATATTACACAGCTTGACAAACAGCCAACACAATTTGTAAGTCTGCAATCTATCTAGATAGTATACAGCTTGACAAACAACCGAGATAGTGGGTAAGTAGCAGTCTGGCTAAATAGTACACAGCTTGATAAACAGCCAAGATAGAGTGTAAATCAGCAGTCAAGGTAGATATTACACAGCTTGACAAACAGCCAACACAATTTGTAAGTCTGCAATCTATCTAGATAGTATACAGCTTGACAAACAACCGAGATAGTGGGTAAGTCAGCAGTCTGGCTAGATCGTACACAGCTTGACAAACAGCCGAGATAGTGGGTAAGTCAGCAGTCATGCAAACTTGACAAATAATATTAATACATAGCCTATATGTACTTCAAAACCTTTCAATTACAATAAACTTACCATATTTTAATTATTGCATGTATTTTCTGGATCAGTCTGTTTATGGGAATCGGTTGATAACTACAAGGATTAATGAGCATAGCTACAATCACAAATCGTAGGATTATAACATATTAAAAGAATATTATTTTTAAAAACATACAAGAGTAATCCAAGGAAATAAAAATAACGTAGCTACGGAGTGGAGGGTTGATTTAATGTAAATTTTGAGTTCAGCTCCACCATGCTTTAAACCCAGCGTCCAGATTCTGACGGTGTCACCTGTTAAGAAAACGAGAATACCACTTAACCTTGGTTACAGTATATAATTCTAAGTGCCTCTGGTACTGAAACGATGTAAGAGTTCATTTTAGCTTCTCGTCGCCGAAATTCTTTGGTATCTTTTCAGACGATTATGACTCCATATTCCAGAAGTCAAGTCTGTGCCAGAGTCAAATTGTAGACAATGCACTACGAGAAAGATGAACGGGAGCTAAGCTCAAAATTCACACAGAAAACAATAAATGAAAGAATGGTGACAACATTAGATTGCCAAAAACTTGGCAGCCTGTATTGTAAGATCGTATTGATTCCTACCTCGATTAGTTTTAGCCAATAAAGACATAACCCTGTCCTGCCTTCACGGGTGTGCGTGTCAGTGTATCTAGCTTTAGTTTATCATCTACTAACAGCATCACATATCTAATGTTTTTTTAGTATAACCTTGAAAGATGATTGTCATGGCATAGATGGAACAATCTTACTAACCAACCGTTGTTCAAAACTGATGAGGAACACTTGATATAGTGTGTAAAAGAGTCGAAGACCCCAAATAATTAGTGTTAGAGTTGTGCGTTTAGCTGTGGGGGGGGGGGTCATGTATCAAAATTAGTCATTGAAGTTGTCTCTGTCATTATGTACATGAATTATTTTCGTTATAAACGATCACTTGGAATCTTGTTAAGTCAGAGATTTTAGTAAATGTAATAAGTATGAGCTTGTGCATACTGACAAATTACTTATTTTTACCTGTTGCACAAAATGTGAAAAATACAGCTAAAAATAATAATTATTTTTGTAAAAGTATTGTATGTTCCCTTATTTTAGACAGTAAAATATAGAGTTCGGTATTGCAACAAATACTTGAATTTTTTATCAAATAGTTGTAGTGCAGAAAGACGAGGTCATACTTATAAAGTGATATTATTGTTTTCCGCATTTGTACTGTATACTTACAAATAATTTAGACTATCATCTTGCATTTGTGAATCATTATCGTGTAGGACAATAACTTTCAGTCTACACGGATTGAAATGTTTCATGATGCATTAAAGTCTCTAAACTTTTTGCTTGAGACAGAACAATAGTCAACTATAGCATAACGCGAGACCGACACTAAACAATGAGAAAGCTTACAACAATATACCGCCAGCAACAATGGACACTGTCATACTTTCCTCGATGGAAATCTCGATTCTAGGTAAGGCTTCCATCGAAGTGAGGATTTAAACTTTGTATTTAGTGATGACACCACAATAAAACAATGCAAAGTTTTTCATTTTGAAAAAGTAATTTGAATATACTCATTATACTATTACCTAACAACCACACTCCACCCCAAACTAATACTTCTCTCAGGACAATCTTTATAAGATGACAAGCCCAAGATAAAATATGACATTTTTACAGTACGTATATAAATAGCAGTTTCAGTGGGTGATGTGTTTTTCTTAATTTATTACTTATGGATATTATTATTTTAAAATTGTTTGTAATGTTTTTAAATAATTTCTTAGCGTTATTATTTTATTATAAATAAAATAAACGTCAATAACTCATGTGAATCTTTAACTCATATACTAGGGTGAACACATTTTATCAAGGCCTTTATATTTGTCCTAATTAACAAGTGCTTAAACTCCTACTGTAAATGCCTGTCATAAAATACTCTTTATGTGTTAAGAGAAGCTATGAATTAATATAAAAAATATATTTAAACACCAAATTCTATTGCACCACCTTTTTTATTTTTGCTTTGTTATACAAAACGTTTCCTCCTCAATGAAATTACAATAGATTCAATGACTGCATTCCTGTAAAACAAAACCGCAGTTATAGCAGTACTTAGCTCCCGTAGTATGGAGTATCGGTTGATACAGATAAACTCTGAGTATCGGTAAAGTATCAAACAGTAGAGCCGCTATCGCCGCAGAATCCATCAGCGCAGAGATCCCGTGGCTCAAGTGGGATTTCAGGGACTTACCGGGAGAGTAAAAGTTTAATGTCGCTCACCTGACCCTCCTTGTAACAGTAATATATCGAGCAGTAGAGCCGCTATCGCCGTAGAACCCATCAGCGCAGAGATCCCGTAGCTCAAGTTGTATGTCAGGGACTTACCGGAGAGTAAAAGTTTAATGTCGCTCACCTGACCCTCCCTGTAACAGTAATATATCGAGCAGTAGAGCCGCTATCGCCGTAGAACCCATCAGCGCAGAGATCCCGTAGCTCAAGTTGTATGTCAGGGACTTACCGGAGAGTAAAAGTTTAATGTCGCTCACCTGACCCTCCTTGTAACAGTAATATATCGAACAGTAGAGCCGCTATCGCCGTAGAACCCATCAGCGCAGAGATCCCGTAGCTCAAGTTGTATGTCAGGGACTTACCGGAGAGTAAAAGTTTAATGTCGCTCACCTGACCCTCCTTGTAGCAGTAATGTATCGAACAGTAGAGCCGCTATCGCCGTAGAACCCATCAGCGCAGAGATCCCGTAGCTCAAGTTGTATGTCAGGGACTTACCGGAGAGTAAAAGTTTAATGTCGCTCACCTGACCCTCCTTGTAACAGTAATATATCGAACAGTAGAGCCGCTATCGCCGTAGAACCCATCAGCGCAGAGATCCCGTAGCTCAAGTTGTATGTCAGGGACTTACCGGAGAGTAAAAGTTTAATGTCGCTCACCTGACCCTCCTTGTAACAGTAATATATCGAACAGTAGAGCCGCTATCGCCGTAGAACCCATCAGCGCAGAGATCCCGTAGCTCAAGTTGTATGTCAGGGACTTACCGGAGAGTAAAAGTTTAATGTCGCTCACCTGACCCTCCTTGTAGCAGTAATGTATCGAACAGTAGAGCCGCTATCGGTGCAGAATCCATCAGCGCAGAGATCCCGTGGCTCAAGTGGGATTTGAGGGACTTACCGGGAGAGTAAAAGTTTAATGTGGTACACCTGTCAGTCCTAGTTTTATAAACTTTCATGTTAAACATACCAAGCACAAATTAATAACTGTATTAGTTTATGGGGTTGGTAGGATAGGTTTATGGTTATTACTCTGTTATTTTGACGCCATTAGTAATTTGGGTGGGGAATAATGCAGTTAATAATGAGAGTCACTGTGGGATAACATATCTAAAATGGGGACAAGGAGACACGTTTCACTACTAAGTATATGAAAAATTGAATTTAAGACTCTGTAATATGATAGTATACTATTCTACAAGAGTTTATTCTGATTAAAGGAAAAATACAAAAATTAATTTTAACCTTTTGAGCTTTTGAATAATAGAAACGAGGTTTACTGGGCGGAAATTCAATTAATGAGAAATTTAAATATATTGGAACCATAAAAACGCACCGATTACTGTTCCTAGGAGCTCGCGTGTGAGTCAGGATTCAGAACTAATTAAAGCTGACTCGGTAATGGAAGAGTATGTGAAAGGTGATGTCGAGGAGAAAATATATTTTACATGTTCATGTAAATCAGCCTGGCTCTAAACATGTTTGGACATGTTTGCAAGGATGTGTAGCTCCAATTGTGGCTGCCTTTGGAGCTACTAATTACCGTATCGGTTACTATTTTCGTAATAGTCTGTAGTTCCTGTAGCTTATCTTTAGTATCTTGTTAGACTCAGTTCTTTGGTTTTACGCTGCCGGTTTATTTACTATCATCTTCATTTTTGCGCTTCAGTAAAATCTCTTTATGTAACATGACCTTAATACAAATATGCTGATATAAAGTTAGACATTAATTTTAATTTTGATATTGTGCATACTAGGTTTGTTTGCACTGTTTCAGTATAGAAATTCATATTCAAGATGGAAATGTATTCGGAGGTATTCCAAAGTAGATGGTACCAAGAAAGTATGGAACAAAAATATTATGAAAGTAAATATTAGGGAACACAATTTAAGGTAATTTTATGCAAACGTTTGCAGTCATGCACAAATACTTCTCAGAAATGTTCTCTGTTAGTTTAGTTTTGAGATTATTACGATTAAAAGTTACATAAAATGCCGATACCTTATTTTTATAATTCTTCATTTCATAATATTCTTACAATACCTTTAACAATTCAAATAAATAAATCTCTATGTATACTTACTATTTTGACAAAGTGTTATATTTGCAATTCGTTTTGGTAGACTCTTGAATAATTTAAAAGAGAAGAGTTTTCCAATAATTTTATTTTAGAGAAAATAGTTTACAGAAATGATGATACTGGTGTTTCTTGAATACATAGTTACACTTCACTTTACTATCCGATCTTGAAACAAATCCGCGACCTAACTAGGCTTCGAAATAACGTCAAATGCTTTGTGTTAGAATACGATTTTTCAAATTAAAAAACGAGAAAAAACTTTAAACTCAAAAACTTTTCACGGCATTGAAGGTAAATATGATTTTACTCTAAAATATATTTTACTCTAAATAATTGGTATCAGAGTAACAAAAACTGTAAAGCAAGTTAACATAATTATTCATCTCCGAGACATTTGATAATTCCATTCAGGAAAATGCTACAAGATATCCTAGATTCTTGGATGGGTTCGATTCTTCTGCCAATGGAGCAGTGTAGCGGGTACAACGGTTATTGCAAGAAAACCAGACCAAGCAACGTCGAGAGTGGCCGCTCCTTGGATAGGTGACCGCTAAACGATCATATCCTTGCAAGCAGCCCGCCGTTAGAAGTAAACTTTACGACTTTAGTCCCTAGTTTAAGTGTTAGAGAAGGCTTCTTAGCCGTAACTTCTCCTTATAAAATAAAACTCTTTACTTTACTTAGAATCAGAAATAAATCATGGTTACTTTTAAAAAGTGAAAGTGGTGCAGATGAATATGGGATTACACTGTGTACTTGCTTGAATTATAGACAGATGGATGCGTGTTTGCACACCACATGTATTCCAAATTAATACTGTAATAAACATCTAGGTATAACGTAAATCAACAAATTCCATTAACACATATTTCATGAACCCAAATTGCAAATAAGTAGGTACCGGGAAAAAAATACTGAATTCATATTTTGTATAATTAATAATTTATTACTATCAAAATACCTTTCTAAGAAGGTATTTCACGCCGTAGAACTTTCCTGAGAAGCGACAGTTGACCCGAGTGTAAAGGAAAGCCTCGAGCAATTAAGGTAACCTTCGTCCTCAGACCTTGGACACTTCCATTAACTCTTTGATTTTATCTCAGCTTTTCTTCCTTTTTACAAACGGTTGCAGCATCAACGGAGCATCTAATGGCAAGTTATCTACCACATTTGTAAGGTTAATCATATTATTAAATTTATCAATTAGTGTTATTAAAAGAACACCTGTCTTTGTGTGGGGAAAATCATTTTTCTCTTTTTAACCCGCTTAAGAAACTTGTTTTAACGTTTTTACTAATTATTGAATTATTTATTGTGGAAATATGATAGTTTAACAAAATAGCACAACACCGTATTACATAAACCTTACTGATTATTAAATAGTCGATCTGAAGTTATTAGTAGGAATCAGATACTAAAGTAATGTAAGTTATAGTTCTTTTTCTTCCTTTGAAGTACACCTTTCGTAATCGATCTTCATGAAGACGGGTGGGGCTAAAGTGTAGGAATCAGCACAGAACTGGATGATAAATCGATAGTAATTGCACTAATTGTTTAATTCGTATAAAAATACTGATTGTTTAATAGTCGATCAGAAGTTATAACTGTAGGAATAAGGCAGTAGAGTGATGCTTATTATAATATATTTTATGGTTGATATAATCAGGAAGGCGGTGTATGAGAGAGAAGACGCCGGATATTACTTAAAACATGCTCACTTTAATTTCCTTCCGGCTCTCTCTCTACTTCCATTGCTTAGTAACAATTCGGTTTTCTCCATATTCCTTGAAAGTGTTCTAAAATAACTTCGTTGTGTGAAATGAATCACGGCAAGTTACGTTACTTGTTGCTGGCAATACAGCGACGTAGGTGGTAATATAACTGAAGTCGTCTATGATATATGAAAAGTTTTATTTTCTGTTCATTATGTAAGGAGGCACTAACACGATAAACGTCAGCAAATAGCATTGTCACCTACAGCAGCCTCGGATGTTGCTGCTGATCTAAGTCTTTGCGGGAGGGTGTTACACGATAAATGTCGGCAAATAGTATTTTCACCTACAGCAGCCTCGAATGTTTGCTGCTGATCTAAGTCTTTGCGGGAGGGTGTTATACAATAAACGTCAGTAAATAGCATTTTCACCTACAGCAGCCTCGGATGTTGCTGCTGACCTAAGTCTTTGCGGGAGGGTGTTACACGATAAATGTCGGCAAATAGTATTTTCACCTACAGTAGCCTCGGATGTTGCTGCTGACCTAAGTCTTTTGCGGAGGGTGTTACACGATAAATGTCGGCAAATAGTATTTTCACCTACAGCAGCCTCGAATGTTGCTGCTGACCTAAGTCTTTGCGGGAGGGTGTTACACGCTAAACCGGCAGCAAACAGCAATTTTCATCTACATCAGCCTTGAATGTTGCTGCTGACCTAAGTCTTTGCGGGATGGTGTTACACGATAAATGTCGGCAAATATAGTATTTCACCTACAGCAGCCTCGAAATGTTGCTGCTGATCTAAGTCTTTGCGGGAGGGTGTTACACGATAAACGTCAGTAAATAGCATTTTCACCTACAGCAGCCTCGGATGTTGCTGCTGATCTAAGTCTTTGCGGGAGGGTGTTACACGATAAACAGCAGCAAACAGCAATTTCATTTACATCAGCCTTGAATGTTGCTGCTGACCTAAGTCTTTGCGGGATGGTGTTACACGATAAATGTCGGCAAATAGTATTTTCACCTACAGCAAACCACGAATGTTGCTGCTGATCTAAGTCTTTGCGGGAAGGTGTTACACGATAAATGTCGGCAAATTGTATTTTCACCTACAGCAGCCTCGAAATGTTGCTGCTGACCTAAGTCTTTGTGGGAGGGTGTTACACGATAAACAGCAGTAAACAGCAATTTCATTTTACATCAGCCTTGAATGTTGCTGCTGACCTAAGTCCTTTGCGGGATGGTGTTACACGGATAAAAAAATCAAATGTATTTTCACCTACAGCAGCCTTAGAATTTTGCTGCTGATTCTAAGTCTTTGCGGGAGGGTGTTACACGATAAATGTCGGCAAATAGCATTTTCACCTACAGCACCTCGAATGTTGCTGCTGATCTAAGTCTTTGCGGGAGGGTGTTACACGATAAACGGCAGCAAACAGCAATTTTCATCTACATCAGCCTTGAATGTTGCTGCTGACCTAAGTCTTCGGGAAGGTGTTCGGGGAGGGTGTTTACACGATAAACGTCAGCAAACAACAATTTAATCTACAGCAGCCTCGAAATGATGCTTCTGACCTAAGTCTTTTGCGGGAGGGTGTTACACGATAAACGGCAGCAAATAGCATTTTCATCTACAGCAGTCCCGAGTGGCTGGCCTGCGATTTATATCGTAGAATTTACATTACTTACGATATTCTATAGGGTGAGTAGAGCTAACACGGTAGACAGAACAAAAAGGATGATTGGTACAATATGGAGTCGACTTTATTGATAACACCTTACACTGTGCAGTGGCAGTTCTTTGTGAAGTTTGGATATAACTTCAAAGCTGTGAATATTCTTGATGAGTTTGGATCTATCTTGAGGATTATGGGAGTTCTTGGTGAATTAGGGTCTATCTGCATGGCTGTGAGAATTATTGGTTAGTGTAGGTATAAATTCATGACTGTGGGAGTTATTTGTGAGTTTGGATATAATTTCAAAGCTTTGAATATTCTTGATGTGTTTGGACCTATCTTGAGGATTATGGAGTTCTTGGTGAATTAAGGTATATCTGCATGGCTGTGAGAATTAGTGGTTAGTTTAGGTAAAAATCCATGACTGTGGAAGTTCTTTGTGAGTTTGGATATAATTTCAAAGCTTTGAATATTCTTGATGAGTTTGGGTCCATCTTCAGGATTATGGGAGTTTGGGTTTATCTGCATGGCTGTAAGAATTAATGGTTAGTTTAGGTCTAAATCCATGACTTTGGGAGTTCTTTGTGTGTTTGGATATAATTTCAAAACTGTGAATATTCATTATGCGTTTGGGTCTATCTGCATGGCTGTGAGAATTATTTGTTAGTTTAGGTCTAAATCCATGACTATGGGAGTTCTTTGTGAGTTTGGATATAATTCCAAAACTGGGAATATTCTTGATGAGTTCGGTCTAACTTCATGGCTGTGTGAGTTATTGGTGATTTGGAGTTATTGGTTGAGGCCTACCTACACGACTGTAAGAGTTCTCTGTGAGTGTGAGGAAACTTGACGGTGGTTTAAGGAACTCTCGTTAAGAATTCTCAAAGATTACCATATGCACTTAAGAGAGAATAAAACACTGTAAGAGTTGTGAAGTCAGGTAATAATTAACCTTAGGGGGTTGAATGAATTAAACAGAGGTAACTCATTAATAAAACTGCGTACCGTCGTCCAACCCGTACTTCTCTTCATCTCTTCTTATTACTTGCATTCTTACTCACTGGCATATTAATGTAGTTTCAGGCAACACAGACTATGTATTATGACACATTCTTCTATCATGTGGATTGTATTCCTAGTGAATACGAATAAAACATTACAAATAGAAAAGTTAGAAATATTTCAACATTGGAAAGTTCTGAAAAGTTCCTTCTTACTAACGCAAGTGCTTAAACTTAGATTGAGCTACAAGAAGAGGTAAGTGTTCAAGCGTTAATCTTCATTATTTACTTTTTTGATGATTTTTAAATCTTCTCCAAGTCTACTATAAATTGTGGCTGAACAAAAACTGAAGGTACAATTTACTAATAATATTCATTCGACATTATTTCAGCTACTCCGATACCTTACAATTACATTTTGCGAATTTGCGGATTCATTTTGTTATTTAGAATAGAGATTAAAATCAACTGCAGACGCTAATAAGTTGTAATAGTCAATATTAAAGGTGCAGTTATTTAGTTGGCGTTTAACAATGCAAGGTGCCTTAACGCCTGAACGCATAATTTCAGGGCAAAACAGATGTTTTAGAAGATAAATAATTCGTCGTTGTTTTATTCTCCAAATGTTTATAAAACAAACTTCTTTTTGTGTAAAATATAACGAGATGATAAGAGGAATTATTTTTAAAGGAATTATCACCTGTTTTAAATACATTATGTAAAACGTTAATGTACACCGAACATATTCTCTTGCTACTTATGGGGTACGTGTTTATTAGAAGGGATGGGTGGATGTTCAATCACCAGTTCTCCAAGCAGCATGCTCTTCAATTATAATTTCGGCATGTACATATCCATGTCCTTCATTTAAAAGACGAACCTATATACGAATCTTCAAATCTCTAGGACGTTTCTATCCAGAGTTATTGCTTAGACAGGCAGCGACATTAATCCTTGTTAGATCCTTGATAACCGTTGAAGGATTAATTCAACGGAAGATTGGTTCTGGTATCAGAACTGTTTCTCAAGTACTATCCAATGTAACCATGTTTATGAAACATGCTCTGTTTGTACTGAAAACATATATAGACATAATTCATTGTAAAATCGTAGAAAGATTATAATTAAGGAATATTACAAACGAGAACAATATCAAAATTATATCATAGTATCAAATCCATTTATTACAATCTACAAAGAAGTAAGGTAAATAAGGAACGATATTGACTAATGGCAGCGGTTGAAGCAGTCAATAGAGACGCTTCGTTTGCACCGAAGAATGAAACCACCGCGATTGTATAAAAGTGGTGAAGCGTAATCCTCCTTTGGGAGTAAAATTCGAACGTTGCTGTCTTTGTTTTACATAAGAACACTGGCTGCACTTACAATCTCAAACGTTCCTTGTCGACTTTTATTTCTACTTGTATTATTCTATTTTGAGTGGAAGTTTTACGGGAGAACAAAATATTGGAATGAAACAAAATACCTGAAGTTGTTGGGGAAGTGTAGTGAAAGTGATAGAGGTGATTTTTATGAATTTTGATCAGAGATTGTAGTTATACGCAGTTTAAAAACTATATATTAAACTATAAGTGAGATATCCGTAGAGTCCCGGCGGAGCAAATACTTTTTGTGAATCAAAATCAATTAAAGTTAAATTGCCCTATTTCCATTTTTACAAATTTTATGGACATTAAAAGTCGTTTTACAGGTGTTTTTCCTTCCGATCATATGTGATTTTGGTTATTTAAACAGATATGTGACAGGAATAGTCTTAAAACATGACAGCAGTATTAGTCTTTTCAATCCTATTTTATCAATATATGCTTTTAAAATCAATTCCAGAGTGCAAAAAGTTATTGCTATAATAACTCCCAAATCCTTAACTCTATAAACTCTCTTCAAGTTAACACCATTCAATTGGTAGTTAAAGGAATCATCCATGGATTTCCTCGTATATGTAGAGACATGACACCATTTTAAGTCCCATAGCATTCAATTCGATACAGGTAGCAATCTTGTCCAAAGAAATCTGTAGAGAATAGTGTTTATTAAGAGAGGATATGAAAGGGATAAGCCATTAAGGGGATGTCATAACTTTTAAATTGAGGAACAAAACTAAGTAAACTTTATGATCAAACTACTTCTAGTAGCAACTTAGCTATGAAACTTTTCCTGACTTTCTGAACTCTCTTTACACTGAATTTTTTAACTTTAAAATAGTCCTTTATTTTCTTCAACCTGACAGAATCAGTCTTTTCATGCCTGATTTCTTTATCAGTTATGTTTTTAAAATCAATTTCACCAATAACTTTATTATTCTTTGTGTTAAAGACTTGCAAGGAAATTATAGTTAATGATTTTATGTTTACAACTCAACACAAATGTGAATTGTGTAAGAATATGTTTCTTTGTATTCTTTCTTGGCAACTATTGATTCGTTACTAAGGACAAAAGAAAAAAAAATAATCCTAATACATGTCACAATATTTGTCAAAATTATAGACAGAAAGGAGAGATGTTTTGTTGAGGATAATAATGTGGTTGACAAGTTAAAGCTTGCCGGATGGTAATCTTCCGGTAAAAGCAGGATATCCGGTCTGGCTCTTAAGGCGGATATCCGGTTCTAACAGAACACTTCAAAATGTCGAGCTGTCATTACACAGTGACCTACATTACCAAGGTTGTCAATAAATGTCGTCTTATCAGCTTTAAAATGACAGGTACATTGTAATGGGTATTTTTTCGGAGCAACTAATCCATAATGTTGTAAAAGTTTTGATTTGGACAACAATAGAAGCGCTGTTAACATAAATTAGGTTACGTCAAATAGTTTTATTTTACTCTTTAGGTCAGAATATATAGACTATAGTCTTAGGGATCAGTTTGTTTCTCTCAGGCGCATTTTACTATATAAATCAACACCTTATGTGTATATATTATTATGTGCATCTACCATTGTCATTAATTCATAGTTAATTGCATTTGTGTAATCTTCACACTGGAGCAAGGACAATTAGTCAAAATAAATTTTACTCCTGAAATAGTTTAGATAACATTTAAACTTATAGCTTTATATTCAAATAAAAACTCTTCTACTTTAATGTGTCAGATTTAGGTCTTATTTAGATTTATTTTCATAATTTCTTCAAGGATATGGTATTTCTCACTCTTTTAATGTTGTTTATTATGTACGTTTTATTGGTATATATCTATTTTGTTCTCATTTATAGAATAGTAGGAGGTTTGCTTCATTTATTGCGACACTGTTGTTGAAGGTCCAATTTATAATTTCGCTGCAATAAATATTTACAAAAAATATTACTCCTTTGTTGTGAATGTAAATCTGCCATTGGTTTTAATGAATAAAGAAATTATGTGCAACATCAGAGGACAGAAAGATACGCCTTGTCCAATGACATGGGAATTCAAAACGGAAGGAATCAGGTTCTAGGTGCACATAAATGGGGTAAATCAAAGTTGAATTGCAAGTTGTATGTTACATTACAGTCACGGCAGTCCGTCCTAAATTGTTAGTGAAAGCTTTTGATACAGAGTAGCAGGCATAACGTATAATCCATTGTATAACGAATGGATTGTCAATGTAGTAATACATTCATATTATGATGTGACAACGCTACACTTTATTTTTTCCAAACAGATGTACACTTTTTAGCCTAAGGTTATTGAATAGAATCTCCCTCAGAAACAAATGAAAATTATTAAAATTCGTGCCTTGTCTGGGTTTGTTTGCATGGTTACATTTTTTCCATATATTTTTCACTTAGTTTTTTTGAAAGATGTACCATTTTATTTGGCAAAGCATTTATTTTATATTAGGATAGATTGAAAATGAGAAAAATGTGCTGTGATTTATCGTATATTTAATTTAAAATCTACACTCTCTATCGTCCGTTTCAATTAATAAACTACATTTTAAAAAGTCTCATTTTATAAGAGCCTATGTTGTGAAATGCAATTGAGTTTTCCCCATAAGAAGAACATTAAATCCTGTGCTTTTTTACGCTCTTATCTTTGCTCATTTTTTTATGGAAGAAGACTCATTTTAAAGATATATTGAGTACGTATCCAAGCACTTTTTACTTTTTTTGGAAATTGTATACTTTTTTAATATTTAGACGACAAAGAACAAGAAGGTAACGATTTTTCCCCGAATTACGTATACATACTAATCTCGGACATCCCTCATAAAAAGTATATCTTTCTATAATGAGATGTCTCTCATAATGTACGACTAAAAATGTAAGCTAGTAAAAGTGTATGTGATTTAAAATCATTGTTGTTGCATCTGTCTGTATTCGCTAAAACAGCTCTGCGTAACTTCTGTTACCCTGATAGCCGAGTGGTTAGCGTCTCAGTTTAACATCTCAGGATTCTCAGGTTCGAATCCTGGAGTGGGCACTAGCATTTTGTACGCTTATAAATAATCACCTGAGCCTAGTCCGCCGTAATGTGAAAAATGGTTTCTTACTAGAGCTTCATTCATAAAAGAATACAGTACATGACTCCTGTAAAAATAAGTTTGAGGAAAGAAAGATTTATAATTAACAAGAAGGCGCGGAGCTGTGTTGCTAAAAACAAAGTTGCGAGAAAGAGTAACGAATGTCTGTTATTTATTCCTCGTTAGACAACTACCCACTTCATCTTTTTCTCGTTAATTGGTTGAGCAAACAATATATCTTTGTTATCGTTGTTTATAGCCTTTATATTGAAGACGTCTCGAGTTTCGGGAGTGTTTTTGATTACAAAACAAATTTACCGTAATTATTTTTCCTCAGCTGCAAGACAGATTTCTTTTGAGTAGCCCCTCCTTATTTTCGCTAATAATAACAAGTAATTATAAATCAGTCATGAATTTAAAAATTCACAGCTGAACATCCTGTGCATAAGTGTAGTATTTATTTGCTTTTTCGGTAATAAAATCAACCCAGTATTAATAGATGAATGATCAATAAATAATCTTAAATGAATAATAAAAAAAAATAGCAGTCGTGGGACTGCCGATAGAAGTGAAAACGGAACTATTAAGTTGAGAGTAATTAAAACTATATGCAAAAATTATATGAAATTTTTTATGTTTTATTTATTAGTTACATATGATGGGTTAAACAAATCATGAACAAAATATAAATACAAAGTGGTTGAAAAAAATAATATGACATTTTTTATGTTTTATTTATTAGTTACATATGATGGGTTAAACAAATCATGAACAAAATATAAATACAAATTGGTTGAAAAAATAATTAATATACAATTATCTTAATTATACATAGTATTTATATTTACACGAATTTCAATGAATTCAAGTTTCAACATTATTTTCATTATTTACATCATTTTCATCATTAATTTCGACAATACTTAGATTATCTGTTCGTTCAATCATTTCATTGTATTCTAAAAAAGATACAATAGGTTTATGGTAACTGAAATAAGAAATAAAAATGTTTGATTGAAATTTATCTAAATATCGTATAAAAACAGCATCGATAGTCGTTTTATACTTTGTTGTACTGACTTTTCGATCATTAGACATAGTCAAACCTAATGTTTCATTCAAAAATTCAATTAATGATAAATTTTTGTCATCTGCGAAGTTAATATTAAAGTCTCCGCTTAATATCAATGTTTAAAAATATATTCGTTGTTTTCATTATTCATTTATCTGTATAAAAATATTAATATGTTTCATACTCACTTTTATACTGAATTCAATGAATTTAAATTCAATAAATAAACAGTAATCCTTCAATTAAATAATTACAATAATAGTCAAATTAAAAATTCACTTAAATAAACAAAATCCAGTACACACAAGTTGAACTTCCCACGTGGTCAAGTTAACTTTACTTATGTATTCTACACTCTAATACTTAATGTACAACGCGTCACATTTACAATTACAGATGTACTGCTACTATAACGTATTTTTGACGTGACTCACAAAATTATACTTATCCAAAAAGCGTCCAACGCGCACATAATACAGTCAGAAATAGTCGATGTATTAGCGTATACGTGTACACAGGCTACTGCGCGTGCGCTAGTCTGGCTCTCCATAGCTATAGATATACTATTATCATTAGCATATTACATTGCGTAGATTTAGTATTAGGCGTTTAATATATCATAAATAGCACAAAGTGACTAAAATAGAATAAACAAATTTTCCAAAGATTATTAACGTTTCCATGGAAACCACTTTAGCATGTCGGTGACGCGAACCGAGGATTTTACCCTCTACCAAAACGCTCAACGCGCCTAAAGAAGTTTTCACTTCAATAATTATTTTTCATCAATGAATGCAAATAGTATATAGGCCTACTGTATCTTTCTAAACTATGCAAAAGGAGACAGAATGCCAATTTGCATTGTATGTGCACACAATCGGGATCCATAGAGAGATTTTTAAGATGGGTAAGGTTAGGAGTAGGGGCTGCCTCCTGTCGATGTTCATGAGAAAAGTTTAAGCCACTAATCTTATTCTTTATTTGAAGTTTGTTTTTGACGATGGAAGGATTGTGAAGGAAAGAGGAATTTTTCCGGACATTTGCCTTCGTTCAGTGATACAACAAATAATTAACACTACGTTTCGATATCTGCAATCTGATCTCTTCTTCAGGTAATAACGTACTTTTAGGTAATAGTTATTACCAGAAGAAGATATGAGATTGCAGATCTCGAAACGTAGTGTTATTGATTTTTTTTATCACTGAAAGATGGCAAATGTCCGGAAAAATCCTGTTTCCTTCACTAACCTTATGTCATATCCCCTAGGAAAAAAAAGAATCCAGCTCTGAACCAGTTTCTCCAGTCAAAGCAGGCAGGGTGTGGAACAGCGTTATGTCTAGGCTGGCAAGAACCTTAGACTCTTAGGGAACAAACCCCATCAACTCCAACAATCATCTCCCGCAGTAGACTAGACCTATCGGATTACCCTTGCGCCCCAGAATCTCGAAATTCGCTGTTAGTGATAAGCCGCTCTTGGACATCCATAAGGTTGCCCAGATTTAAGTGACACATCGGTTTTTGATGTACCACTTTATTGTTCAACTGGAAGGTATAAACCAGCCAGAAGTGAACCCTCCATCAAAGTGTTAGTACACACATATATAGAGATAACTAGACTTAAAATCGCTACTTTAATGCACTTTGTATGGTGTCTGCCGTTGATTCAAATAAAATTGACGTGTGTCTCGATTGGGTTTAAGTGTGTCAAACTAGAACATTAAGATCTGAGAAAATATAATCATTTAAATTTCTAACCCTTTTAATACCTTTGCATTTTAGTCTACACTTAAACTTGCTTGGCTGACGGTTAATTAATTTCATGGAAAAAAATTCTCAATCAATTGCAAGGACACCCCGATTGGGTTTTTATAAACTACAAAATGTGCTTTCGTGTCTTAGAAAATTAAGATAGGATTCGGTCGAGGGGTGCTGTCCTAATTCTCCAAACAATGGTTCTTGAAGAAGATTAATTTTGCATCTAGATTGACGCAAAAGTGTGGCTAATACCTAATGCGAATGAAAAACGGTAGGGAAAGAAGGCATGATGAAAACTTATTGTTATCAAAAATACATCAAACGAGACGCCAGTGGATGAATATAACAACACAGACGGATTCGTTACATACTTTCTTTATCCATTAGTTGTTCACCTGAGGAAGACATCAGATTAAAGATCCGAAACGTTATGAATTTTTTGTATTACTGAACAAAGGCAATTGTTCAGATCAGTCTTGTTTCCTTCACAATACTTCCATTGTTAGATCAACTTCAAAAAATAACAGGACCGAGATGCTATGGAAAATAAACCTAGACAGTGAGGATAAGGGGAGTTAATACGGCCCTGCATCCAGTCAAAGTGGCAAAGGAGAAATGTCTCCTTCGGGACTGGGCTTGTTACAGTATTTAGCATCTATTCCGCCTACTCTGGCCGTTAATCTCCACAGTTAACCATACCTTATCATCGTTCTAGTGTTATCTCATCATTCTGGTATCTCGACATTTATGGATATTGACGTGCTTGTCATGGACGTCTATTGCGTCGCATAGATGTAGGTGAAAGCAATTTTTGATAGACTAAGTTTTAATTCTACCGGATAAAAATCAGCTGGAAGGATACCTTTTGGATATCTTTAGGCACATCATAAATTAATGATTTTCATAGGTCGTTAGCTCTCAAAAGCATGGAAATATTATTCTATCTTTTACACAAAAACCCAATTTTTACATGTCTCATATATATTTTTTTTAAGTATTAATAAGCACACAATCGTATTTTACAATTAAACACGGATTTATAAACTGATATCTGCACTTGCAATACAAAGTTTGCCAAAATTTTGAAGGTCAATGTTAGAAGCTCATTCATAAATATTAGTATTTCTACAGAGATGTAATATACTACTACTGCTTGACTATAAACATTTCTGATTTTGGTAATTTTGAAAAATGATTTTATATGAATGAATAATACAAAATTTTTATTCCATGAGGAATCTAATATAAGTGTTTAAATTATGTTCCTGTGTAATTTTATGCACACAAACGTACTGTTTTGAAAGAGCTATAAAAATTTAGAAATATTAATAAAACCTTTAAGGTATATTCAATAGAAAGCTTTATGCAAAGTTAAATTCTTGGATTTATAAAATTGATGAAAACATTATTTAATAAGCTGGAGTATATTTTCTTAGAATCAAGTTGTAATTGCTTTTGGTTTATCGGAAGCGTTAATCCATAAAAGGTTGAAATTAAATATAACGTTTTATCGCAACGTAAATAGTTTAATATTTACATTTCCAAAAGAAATGAAGCAAACCTGTTAATTGGGGCGTAAAAGGTAGCAGTAATAGTGCAAACATTCAAGACCCTTTTGAAACATAACAATTTTAAATATTCCTGCCAATCACGTTCATAATTCACTTTTCTCCGAACTGTTTTTGGTATCGAGAAATGATTTAAATTGTTTTTCAACGATGAGGTTCAGTGTATTTATATTGACATAGGTATAATTAGTCCTATATTGCCATAGGTATTATTAGTTATGATGTAGCTGCATAACGAAACGTGAAAACCATGTGGAAACAAGAGCATTAGGTTTAGCACATTTATACAGATTGGAGACAACTTGATATCTCCGAATTGAAAGTTTGTAATAAGTAAAAAAAAAAAAACAGTTTGTGAAGGAATAAAGTTGATGAAATTAATTCGTTCCACTAAATTCTAATATTCGAAACGCGATGTTACATAATTACAGTTATCGGTTTCTCGATCCACCGAATTGATAACCGAGAGCATAGTTTAGTACGCTACTGTGAGGGAAGCGACCCACCTCTGACACAAACGTTCTCCAGAAGGAATCGAGCGCGGTGGTCCCTGAGGGCGCGTATCCTTCCGGCCTCATCCGGCGCCTCGATGGCCGAGAAGATGGCGGCTCCCACCACCAGGAAGAGCAGGTAGAACACCATCAGGAAACAGAGCCTGAGGGTGGAGGGACGCACCCCCCTGTGGAGCTGCATCGCGGCTGGCGGCCGGTCGCGGACTGAGGACCGTCTCTTCTGGGCGTCTGCGCAACCACCCCCGCTCTGATATCATCCTCCCCCACATACGTGCATGGTGATATGGCGCGACATGTCTCTCGGGTGATTTCAGCGTGATATGGATTTGTTGCAGTATTTTATATTCTTCTATCCACGTAATATTTTGTGCTGAATAACGTTTTTGAAATGGACTTGGGTTAAGCTTCAGTCTACGAGCTTACACTATTGATTGATTTATATTGATGGAGAGAGTTTATAGTGATGGTATCCAATATCTCGAATCCTCTTTCCGTAGAAATTCAAGGGTATCCAACCCAGAACCAGGCAGCGGTCGTTGGAGTTGCACATGCCGCATATAAACCTGCATATATCCTCTCACCACGCCCTGTCTTGAAACACCCTAGCCTCAGACGTTCAGCACAAGTCATATAAACCAAAATCATCTGAGCAGAGTGACATTTACAAGGAACTTCACTCTGCTATATGATATATGTTGTCGGTACTAAAATTTAGTCTGAGCTGGCAACAAATTTCCTGTATCATGTTTATGGTCCTATAGGTTGCAGAGTCATTTGGTGGGGGCATGATGCATCAGTGCCTATTTCATTTAGTTCAGACGATTTTGTAACGTCAGAATGTATATTATTCCTCAACTGAGATTATTGAGTGAATGAATAAGTTACAGGTAGGATGTCAAACTTGCAGACCAGATCTTAGTAGACTACCGGCAGGAGGTAATTCCTTCTGTATCTGAAGGTAATTGAATACCGCAATGCTAGTTTGTTGATAATTCGTCGAACCCTGTCTTTACAGATCTGATTCTTCGGAGCAGTTTTTCCTATCTCTATAGATGACTTGTGGCAAGGTTCGGGCCTATATAGTCACTCAATTTGCTCCTTTCTTTGGACGGCGCTACTATTAAGCACACCTTCACACACAAACTCGCACACACCACCAGCAAGTTCCGCGCATCCTTTCTCGTACTGCACAATATTGTCTTGACCAGTTTCCTATTCTTATCTCAATAACTTATATATTTTTCCTTTTAGATTATCTCTCTTTATTTTATATTATATCACATACTAGCGTAGAATTCCGCAAAAACTCTTTTATATTTTGTATGTTCCTAATCATAATATATATTATAAAGCGAAAGTGCCTTTGTTTGTATGTTTTGCTTTCACGTACAAACACTATTCAACCGATTGCACTGAAATTTTACATGGACATTCCTAGGCTCCCTAACATGAGTATAGACCTATTCCTATTCTGTAAATCCCTCCGGGCTACGCCCCACTGGTCTTTAAAACAGCAAAAAATCCCTTCTTGGTCTCTAAAGTTGTGTCATGTGAATTCAAAGAGTCAGTTATATGTATTCAACTGTTATGTGTAAATATTTTACTATGACAGCACGACCATATGTTTAATTATTTTAACCAATAGTTTTAAATTTGTTTACATTTATAGAGTGAAAGTACAAAAAACTCAACAACACTTCTTATTTCAACATTTTAGGCAAAAAATATTTATTTATTCTGGGTCACAAAGCAGTACACAAAACACTAAATGAAATTTTTATGACAGGAAAACGTTAAGGTAATATCGCATCTATTTCTCACTGAGGTGTATGGTATTGATTGGTTACATAAATACTCATATAATTCGTAGACTGGACCAAGGAAATAGGCGATAGCGAACATGGATTGGGAAGCAAGAGATTTACTGTATCACGTATTATATTTGGTACTTTGGGATTATACCGACCACACCCAGACATGAATCGTTATTTCACATTTCGTTTCTACTGATTACTAGATTAGCGTAGAACAATATTTCGTCAATATAAAACAGGAATTGTCTTATCGCAAACACCTCCCCATCCTCAGACAGAGGTCAAAGTCGAGCGTCTAGTAGATAACGTGATTGCAGAGTCTCGCCGCCCGTTCAGCTGGTGCATCGCTTTGTTGTACTTCCGTGTTTTACCTCTACATTTCTCCAAACACAAAAATTCAACAAAAACAAACATTTACCAAACTAAACTTTTTATTAAAAAAACACTCAAAACTTGTTTTTATTCTTGATCACATTCCGCCACCCAAAATGCGAGTGCCTCCGGCCATCAGCGCGGACTTCGGCGAAAGAAAAACATCCCTCGAGATAGTACCTATCAGTAAAATATCAAATTCTAGAGGGGCTAATCAGAAATATAAATTGAATTGTAATGGAAAGGCAATGATGTACCGTGCAAATCACGTGATGCCGCGCGGCCTGCCGTAATCAGGATTCTCGAGAAAGATAAGATAACAGCGACAACAATACCGATCACAATACCTGGAAATGCTTGTAAGTTTGTAATTTTGTAATTGAAGAGTTGTTTTTTCGTTCTATCATGTTTGTTTCTATAAATTTCTATTTTTGTGTTCTTCATACTGGTGTGGTCGGTATAATCCCAAAGTACCTTATATTTATATATGGATGGCAACCGTCTTAATGTAAGTATTGAATGTGTTAGCATTATTGATGGCGATTTTTGTGTAGTTTTTAATTTTCCATAACAATATCTATATCCATTTAATTTAAAGAACTATTCTATTTAGAATCCCCATTAGGATCATCATTACTATATACATGTATATTTATATTTTTTCTCCGGGCAAAATAGGAAACCACAATTTTACGTTTAAATATAATTAATTTGAACTAGAAATGTAAAACATGCAATAAGAATAGCCTACACATTTGCATAACCCTCTGGTCCTCTTACTCATGAACACTGTAAGATGGGAACCTGATGCACGACACATGACTAATTCCACTTAAATCTACATGACTAACATCATAGGACCCTCTCATATTACATCACAAGTGCTTTCGCTAAGAAAACTGTGAACATCGACTTTGAAGTGTCTGTAAATTGATCTAAAATAGTTCAAGTGTTACTTAAATCGTGGGAGCTATTCAAACAAATACACGGAATGTTGCATAGACATTGCGGGCGAATAGAATTTGCATAGAAATCGAATTGTCTCGTCGTTGTTTCTAACTATGACTTTGTTGAGGCTTAAACGGTTAGACGCCTCCATAAGACCTTGGCTCAGTATCTTTGGGAGGCTGACGTAATCGACTTGTCTCGTGGTTGTTTCTAACTGACTTTGTTGAGGCTTAAACGGTTAGGAGCACAACTCCATAAGACCTTGGCTCAGTATCTTTGGGAGGCTGACGTAATGGACTTTTCTCGTCGTTGTTTTTAACTGACTTTGTTGAGGCTTAAACGGTTAGGAAAACTCCATAAGATCTTGGCTCAGTATCTTTGGGAGGCTGACGTAATCGACTTGTCTCGTCGTTGCTTTAAACTATGACTTTGTTGAGGCTTAAACGGTTAGACGCCTCCATAAGACCTTGGCTCAGTATCTTTGGGAGGCTGACGTAATCGACTTGTCTCATCGTTGCTTTAACTATGACTTTGTTGAGGCTTAAACGGTTAGACAACTCCATAAGATCTTGGCTCAGTGCCTTTGAGAGGCAGACGTCATCGACTTGTCACATAGTTGCTTTAACTATGACTTTGTTGAGGCTTAAACGGTGAGACACCTCCATAACGTCTTGGCTCAGTGCCTTTGAGAGGCAGTTGTGATCGACTTGTCACATAGTTGCTTTAACTATGCCTTCCTTGAGGTTACAGATCTGATTCTTCGGAGCAGTCTTACGGTCAGATGCCTCCATAAGATCTTCTGGTAGTGCAATCTAGGTGAAGATGAATCTATACTCAGAGGCAATGAGATTAACTACTCACCTAGATTACACTACTCTTTGTAGTCTGGGTGTCTCTGATGTCGAAACGATACGGGGGGTTCGTTTTGAGCGCCTTCATTCTTCGTCACCGACTATTTTTAGATCCCTTCGGGCGAACATGACTCAAATTTTCTGGAGTCAAGTTTGCAACAGAAACAGATTTCAGAGGAATGTGAAATGAGCTAAATTCAACATTCATATCGAATCAGCTCTTCCCACCAAGCTTCTTTATGACTAAAATACAGTAGTCGGAATGATATAGGCGTACCTTGTGTTTCTTGAGGAATATCAAATTACGTTTAGCAAGCTACAGCTCAGCAAAGTAAAATAACACTCACGTGGCAGCAGACAGGGGTGTAGTGTTTGTTGAAGCAGACAGACATATAACTCTCCAGCTCGTGTGTTATCCTCGCAGAATATAATGGAACATTATTAGATTATAAAACCGTCATCACGTCTGGAGCGGCGGTTAAAAGCTGAGAGAAGTCATTTAGTCTTGCCTTGTCTGTTTGTAATTGAATTTTAACCCGTTCAGACTTAAAGTTAGCTCTTATTCCCTTAGCGGGAGCTAACAAATGCGTTTACACAGCCGAGGTGTCTGATAAATCAGTTGAGCTAATTAAGCGTCTGTTTCCATTTTGTTGGTGTAATTGTTAGTAAATTGTCTCGTTGTTTTACTATCATTTCACTCGAGAGCACAGGATTTTCTACTATTGCTTGTTGCTCACTTAGGTAAAAATAAATTATTCTATCGTATTTAAATGAATCGCTTATGATCCGAGAGCCATTTTACACGGTTAAAGCACACTGCATGACTTTTCTCGATTGTCAGTTATACTAGTTTTTGTGGTCAAAATTTTAGGGTAACAAAAGGGTTAAAATAAAAACGATTACGTTTTCCCAAGATTATGTTTTTTCTAGCTTTAAAAACTTAAAACCGATTATAAGACACATAAATAATAGTTATATCACCTTTATAAAAATAAATAAAGAGCCCAAAATTCATCACCTCAAGGGTTTTTAAATGATTATCTAAAACTGATTTAATTTGTATTTTATCAAGGTTTGTTTTGAGTGTGTCAAGCTAAAAAATTAATCACTGGGGATGTTGAGTTTACCTTCCTCTTAGTGCAGCGTTTGGAATCGGATACTGTCGTAGCACAGACTTGACTCCTGGAATCTGGAGTCATGTTCGTCTGAAGACATCAAGTCTCTTTGCATCATTTTCACATCAGATACATCTAGATTTGCTATATTTTGAACGATTAAGAGGTGTTCTCAATGTCTCATCAGGTGCACAATTGCACAGATTTAGGTGCTGCACTAAGAGGAACGTAACCTGGAGCTAAACTCCTACAACCACACATGACTTTAGAAAAAGATTTTCTCTCGTTTCAATCCCCGCCAAAACCAAAGTGGCTCATGATCAATTTCTTTCTAAAGTTTTGAAAATCTATCGGTCAATTTAATGAAAAACCAAATCGTGAGTCTAAATGATTTTGTATTCAGTTTCTCAACTATTATTAAATTTATCAAAAGAATATAACGATTCCTCGACCAATCCCGCAAAGTGAATTCATCACATGTTTTGTTATATTCCATGATAAAATTTAATATGATATTACTCAATGATTTAAAAGTTTTTTTATTCTGCTTTTTTGTCATTGTCATCATAGGTACCCATAACAACTATCTAAAAATGGAATAAACTACTTTTACCTCTAATTATAACCCCGAAATCAATAATGTGCTTCCTTAGGCCAAGAGAAGCCTATGGGCCAAGTCTCAAGTCTCTAGAAGTTTACTATAAAAAGTTACTGAACGGACATACAAACAACAGAAGCTTTTAATAAAGTTCTGTGGGACGCTTCAGAATGGTTAACTACACGAACTAATACAACATTTTAAACGAAGTTCTTCTTTGTTTTTACAAATGATACAATTTTGAATGGTAAAAATTTGTAGAGTCTAAAAATACAAACCTTGCTAGATCCAATTGTTTATATATACAGTATTGTTATTTCTATGTGTAAATAATTTCAAATAGTTTTGGGATTTGGGGTATTTTATGCGCACGGTTATAATTAGTGTCTGAATATCCTCGTCTAGTTTTCAGCAATACGGTGAAATCTGCAAGATTTTTTATAAGAGAAGTAATACGAGTGTAAAGCGTAAACTGCAAGGTGTAAACCTCGTACTGTGTCACGTGGTCTAGTAAACACGAAATGATCACTGCTGAAATGTCGCAGGTGCTTGGACAATAAGCACTATGCAGTGCTTACTTTATTTACTTATACAGAAAATAGTAAATGAATTAAGAACAAACTACCTATGCAGTATAACTTCGCAGAGCGTTAATTCGTTTATTTAAACAATACAAAAACATTTGAACGAAAATTCAAATAGATACGCATTAAAAAAGCCTTGGTACAACGTAGTAGACCGCCACAAAGCCATGTAACAGGCTTCGCCAAGTCGCATGTGAAATTTAAATTTTACCTCATTTAATTCTCGAGATAAAAAAGAAGTTTTTACTGCTCCCCGCACCATTAATGAACTCATTTATTTCTCTGTAGAAATGAAGATATGTGCAAAATTTCAAGTTTGTAGCTCAATTCGTTCTTGAGATATCCAAGAGATAACAGACAGACAGACTGATAGAAAACTAATTTGGCAGAGTCCTCAGTGATAACTAAGCAAAATAAACGCAATTTAAAGTTATGGCTGAGTTCATTCTCGAGATATGACATATGAAGCTTTCCTACTGCTCTAATAAATTCTGTCGAGGTACATGCACAATAATTGAACTCTGCCTTGTATGTATAGACATAAAAAGATAAAACGGCGTATCGAAGGACTCGACAGAACGTAATCTAAACCTTACGGGCAATCCACCAAAGTGTCGTAATTACATGTGTTACAATGTCATATGTTCGAATACCAAATAACTATGCTAAGTTTGCTTACGAATTTATTTATCGACGATTTGATTTTCTCGTTGCCATTATGGTAACAAAGCCGTTCACTCATGTAAAAATGGTCGCTAAAACTGAGCAAAATCCTATGGAATGACGTAGAATACCATCGAACCCATTTCGCATATATAGAAATGAAGCTTTGTGCAAAATTTAAAGCCAATAAATCAATTTATTTTCGAGATGTGAAGTAGACAAGCAGGCAGATTATATCACATAAATGGAATTTACCCAGCTCCTTGAGTGATAGGCTATGCTTAAGCTCTGCCAATTAAAATGCGACTTGAGTTAATGTTAGTATTTGAATATTCAAATTCTTGCAAGCTCCAGGTAGACTTTATAATGCCAGTAGGATATTTTTAAATTAAAAACTGGTATATAAACATTCCTTTTATCAAGGTTTTACTAGAACACACTTCTCGTATGTTGGGAACTCTGAGAAAACATGAAGTATTTATATCTAGAGAACAAATAATGTGGTCAAGAAAGGATTTCTGTTAAATAGCACCAAACGATGGATTATACCAAATAAAGTCGACAAAGAAGATAAACGCCTAAGTCGTAATAACTGCTATGAAAGTTACATAATAACAAAAAAAGAAAGGAGGTACAAAATTTTGTATTATAAACTCTGGTAAGTACAATTTGATGTGAGTGAGCTTATGGTGATAAACTTTAGCCTCTCACAGTTGCGCAAATTGTGTCGCAAAATAATGATTGACGTAACTAAGAATGCAATTAAAAATCCCATGATTTTAAATGGGGTCTGCACAATAAAACTTCAAAGCGTCTAAACCTAAGAAAAACTTCGTCACAATAGCATTATTGCAAAAACACGGTCATGAATTCAAAGTAAGCTTTTTCATCGTGTGATCAATATTGCAAACGGTGAAGAAGAAGAAGAATATTTGTAGAATGTTGTTTGAAAGATTGGATGAGGAAATAGACAGATGAAAGAAGGATGCTAAGCATGTGTGACAGCTGTGAAAGACAAACGTATCTTTGCTCTTCATGTTTTAAAAATATCCAGTAAATAGAACTACTGTTTATTATATAGACTCAGGAAAAGATCATTATCATAAACTTTGACGTGTGTAATAATAAACTTTATTATTACACACGTTTGTCAGTAAATCATAATTAATTTTATCACGTAATTTGTAGTACTTAGTTTTAATTAAACAAAATAACCACTTATAAAACGATTAATGAACAACATAAGTTATAATTAGGATATTTTCTACTAATTAGTGAGAATAAACTCCACGTTAAGAGGTTCCAGGTATTAACTTGAAATAATTCGGTCTCCCTGTGGGGAGACCATGTAGTGAACTGATGTTAAAACGAAACTGCAAGTAATACATATCCGCTTACAAAAGTGAGAAGAAGGAGCTGTGCCGTGATTGGTTGATTGATTCCATCCAGCTCTTGATAGTTTGACGTTGTATTCTTTAATTTATTCTCTTTGTTTTGACGTATTCTATGATATGTTTTGTTTTGCAACTGTTTTCTGCTCATCGAGTAGCTATAGTGGGAGAGTTTAATTCAATGTGAATGTTGAGTTTAGCTACAGCTCACCTTCCTCTTAGTGAAGCGCGTGGAATCTGGACACTATTGTGCACCTGAACAGGCAATGATAGTATATATTTTCACCTAGATTACACTATATTTTGTAGTCTAGGTGTCCCTGACGTGGATGTGTCGAAACTATGTAAAGAGTTCATTTGTAGCTTCTTCGTCACCGACGTTTTTCGTTTTTGGAGACGAATACGACTCCAGATTTTAGGAGTCAAGTCTGTGGCAGTATCAGATTCTGCACTAGGAGGAGAGTGAACTAGGGCTGAATGTACATTGTGCTCTGTTATTGCCAATTTACCGTTATCTGACCTTTCTAATTCTTAATGTGTTCGTTAAATAGCGTAAGTATTTAACATTTTGTATCCTCAAATTAGGCTGAGTCACAATTGCATGGGATTTAATGGACACCAGGCTCTAGTAACACAATACTCTGTTATGATTTGTTTATTTGAACACAGTTTGTAATTATGTGTTAGGTTAGTTATTTACCTGACGAAGACATCAGATTGCAGGTCTCGAAACGTGGTATTACTGATTTTTTATAACTTAAATATGGAAAATGTCCGGAAATATCCTGTAGCTTTTTACGTACTATGTCGACATGGAACGTTTCCATCTTTACGTAAAGTAATTAAATCATTATGAAGCAATCGCATTAAAAAAATAATAATAATGAAATTATAATAATTGTATAGTTTTACTAAACGAAGCTCATTCTTGGATCTGGTTTACTTTTTAATATATAATTTCAAAAAGCTATATTTCAAAAGGTATTACCTTTGGAAGTTTGATATTGTGCTATAGTTGTAAGTGTTGCTTTATTCTGGATATAATGTTCCTGTGGATTGCACTATTGTACTGCTATGAATCCTGGAAGGATGATTAACAGACCGTAATTTTCTGTGGACCCACGCCCCGCCGCATCGTGTCAGATTCCTTCTGAGAGACCCTCAAGAGCCGCCAATTACGCGTAAGTAAGTACATACAGACGTCTCGTCAACTGACACAACGTACATCACGTGACGACGTCAGTAACAAGTGTGGGGGAAGAGGTTGGGGTGGCTGACATCCCATTCAGTTCCTGAAGGATTTAAAAACCCACAGTGAAGTATGTGTTTCTGAGGAATATAGAAATAAGCATCTGTTAGATGTTAAATGCGATATTTTGTCATGCAGAACACGATTACGTCAAACTAGAGAAAACCCAAAGTTTAATCAGTCAGAAATGTGCCCAGGACGATATGCAAACGAGGCTAAAAATAAATTAACCGATTCAGTGGAGTACTGAAGGACCGGGCCCAGGAAAATTCTGTTGATAGAAATATTCTAATCCAAAATATAAAACTTGTAATTCCTGAGCTTCTTTCAAACAAAAACCATTATATACAACTATTTGCTCATGAAATTCTTTCAACATTTAAAATATTTACGTAAAATGGTATTTGTATTTCAAATTATTTTAGCTGCTGGAATTGTAAAAGTTATTTAACCAAATTCCGTGAAATGTTCTGAAAAATTCAAATTCCCCATTTTTTGCTTATTTACATAATTTCGTTCTTAGTCCAAAAGGCTCCTATATATTTTTCTTCACATTTAAATATTCAATTATTCAAAATTTTGACCTGATGTGGGAAATTTGTTGAATTTACATTTCTAAAACATTAAATCAAAGTTACAAAAGAGGAAAGATTGTGATTTATTTTAAAAACAAATCATTTACACCTTACAAAAAAATTTCAAGAAATCCTTGATTCTTCATCAGTTTCTCTTGTCTCCATACTAGTGTTGAGGGAGAAACAAGCCAGGGGGGAGGGAAATGTTGAGGGTGTCCTCCCCCCGGTGTCTATGCCGCCCCGACCATCGCGACATAGTGTAGCGGTCATCCACTTCATCACCGCTCCCATGGTTGTTACACCAAGACTCCGCTCCACATCGCCTTGCTAGTAGACACAAAGGCCGATTGGTTGCAGATGGTTGTAGAAAAGAATGTCTGTTTAGAGATACTTGAAAACCTTGAGGAGCGCTTCTAGGAGTCGAGCTCAATAAGATGAAGAATCCGATGAGTCGCAGAAACCTTTCTGCTGAAGTTGTAACTTCTTTTATAAAAAAAGAAAGTATGAAGATCTACCTTAGGCTCTGTACACCTGTTCTGCTGGAGCGGAAGCTCGATGGACCAAAAAGATTTCGGTGCTTCTTCTAGGTCGTTAACTCGACGTACAACGGGGGTGTGGTACTCCTTGAAGATGTTCCTTAAATTTCCGAGTTAAGAGCTTGTGAGCTTCTTTGCTGAGGTTGGGTCCTCTTCCAAAACAAGGAACGCTGGTAGGTGGAGCTTTGGTAGACTTCCTTTGCTTCCTGTGGCTTCTACGGAGGTGGATTTATCAGCGAAGACCTCCTAGAGTTCTTCAATCGACCTTTGCTAAAGGTCTCTGGAAGCCGAAGACTTGCTTAACTCTTTTTCTTGGTTAGGGACTTTTGATCCGGAAGACTAAAGCCTCTTTGATCAACCTCCGAGCTTCTTTGTGACTTCTATTTAGAAGGAAACCTTGCAATGAAACCGAACTGAACTTTGTTTGCTGTAAAAAAGAGCTTTGAAAACACGTCCGACTAGCTCAAAATCTTTACTAAAAGACACCTTGAATCCATGGAAATAGTAAACAATTAAGAAAATTTCGGATTGTTACTGTTTCCATGTAAGCAATTTGTAAAGAGATCCGCAAGTTTCACAAAATATCCTGACATAAATTTTTGATTCGTTTATGTTCACTTAATTATCCAGTCTAAATTCTAATTAATTATATTTATTAGGGAGATAGACAGAAGAATACTTTCTTAAATCACTTTAATTTCTTATTATTAAAGTGGACTTGAAAGAACAATCCTTGTACTTTGTTAGGTATTTAAATTTCATTTCCAAAAGCATGCACAACCAATTTTGTACGTTGTTTTCTCAAGAAAAGGTTTTTCTTCTTTCAAATAAAATAAATTAAATTACAGCTGATTCATAAAAATAAAATCGAACTAAAAATTTAACTTTCTTATAGATTGTAAAGTTTATAATTAACTCAAAATAAAATGTACCTTTCTCTATTATAAACGAGGCTAAATAAAACTGAACTAAAAACTTCCTGAAAAATTTACAACCGTTACTGTTGGTACAGATCCAAAGTATAAACTGTAATTTAACTATGTTTCACCCAAAAGTATTTACTCAAAACGTTATATCTTGATGTATAAACATTATTCTGGCTATTGAATACTAAATTATTATTACAAGTAACTTTTGAATAATGTTAAAATTGAAGACTACTTTGAACCATAATTGCAACGACATGTACTGTCTTAAAAAACTTGCGTTAATTAATAACTGAATTCAAATCTTCTTAATCCCCTCTTTTATAAAAATTATACAATATCCGTAATATCCAGTGCAGACTGGTAGGATAAAAAGAAAAACGCAAACCACTAACAATTAACCAAACAAAAAACAAAAGATACTCAAAGAGACCCCGAGAAGCGCGAGTCTGAGATTTTTATACCGACCCCTTCCATTGATTTTATAATTTAATATACCTATATTTTGACATCATTGTTTAAATTCTAAAATACTTTCGCATATAGTTTCTCCCATAAATATTTAGTAAATATATTGTAAATTAACTATCTAGAAAATGTTAAAACACGTTATGGAGAGTTTTACAACTGCAAAAAAGCTCTTATGGTGCGTAGCTAGCCGTAAATGTCATCAGAAAAGTTCATCGGTGAAAACCTTTAGACTTAATTTTCTTTGTTTATATTTTCTGTCATGTTTACGTTCAACAACCTGAAGTCTTTCCCAACCCTCAATCCCTCCGCATCTCGATATTAATACCTTCAAAATACCTGTGACATATGTTGGCCCAAAGATATTCAGTGCTTTGTTGCATTGTTTAAGACCTATTAAACTGGATCTTTTAAAAAGAATTTAAAACAGTATTTGACAAAACAGGCTTTTTTTCCATGGATGAGCTATTAAAAGGTACTCCAAAGTCTGGTCCACAAAATAATACCTAACTTGAGTCTCATTTTAAAATTGTATTGACACTATTTTATGCTAATTAGCAATTAATGTATTAGATCATTATATTTCAATACGTTCTTCTAGGGTGTTATTTTTTTAATAATTAGGCAAAATTCAATTTAATGATTATTTTCTACGCGGATATATATCTATCCTTGAAATTTACATTTTTGACTGGTTTGTTCGGAGGGATAAATTAGTTCCCGTAGGCCTCCTGAACACTTTTAGAGGCGTTACCGACCCAACTGACAGTGGTATACCGTAGAAAGTATCTTGTAATAGTGTAAGTGTGATGGAATGGTTCGGTGACCTTACAAAACGTAATTAGTAAAATCTGTGTTACAGCCTATTACAAATCGTTTCCAAACATTATATTTGTTCTCTTTAAATTAAACCTTTATTTACATAACAATAAAATAAATACAGTTTAATATATTAATCAGTGTATCTGACCTTACCATCATGTGGGCCGAAGTCTGTGCACGATGGGACTTCGATAACTAATTTGGCAACATGGCTGGAAGGTTGTTGTATTTAAAAATTATAACCTACATCTACTGCCCCGTAAGTTATTGACTGTGTGTGTGTGTGTGTGTGTGTGTGTGTGTGTGTGTGTGTGTGTGTGTGTGTGTGTGTGTGTGTTTACGCGAACGTATGGTTGTACATATATGGCGCTTGCCAGATATATGTATTATAATAATATCGCGCAAGCTGTTGTGTTCTTGTGTTTGTATATTAGTTTCAAAGCAAATCACATTTGGAATGTTTATATGTACAATGTTAAAAATAGCTTGTAATTGTAATTGGGTTTTTTAGTTCTAATGTATATAGATTTTTTCAACTTTAATGAAGCTGAAATGTCCGTGTAGTTAGTTATAAAGAATCTTTGCAAACGTGATAAAACTCTCTAATTTTCATATACTTGTAACAAAGTAGTTGTAACTTTTTTAGTCTTTAATAAAAATATTATTTTTATGCGTCAGAAATTATGAGCAAATTAAAAAACTTAAAATCAAAATTTAATGTTTTTGTTTCTTAAATAAAGTTATTACACTATAAACCAGATAAAAGTATTTCAAACATTCGCAATCGTTATAGATTGCAAACGGTTACACACAACATATTGTAGCCTATGAGTGGGAATTTTTCAGTATCCCACTTTCGTCTGTGATGGTGTAACGTGTGATTGTGATTGGGATTGTGATTGTGATTGGGATTGGGATTGGGATTGGGATTTTGATTGGGATTCTCGTCGCGGTAACTAGAACAAGAAGAAAGAATTTAAAAGAGCAATGAAGAAGACGAAACTTCTGATACTACGAGAAAAAAATCAAAGAAGATGAACAAAATAAAGAATTGATGTAACGATTTAAGTCAAACGCAAGGCACTATTTTTCAATAATTTTAGTTTTTTGTAAATGATTAAATTAAATATATATTATTTACGATTACTTGTACAGAATCCTTTTAAAAATCTATTTAAATTGGTCTTTACAACTGTTTTGTAATTTTATTTTATTAAATGTTTTATAGTGTCTGTAGAAGATTTGTTCAATAATAAAATACTACATATGAAAAATCTCATCTAACGAAATTATTATTTAACCCCTGAACCTTTTTCGGAAGTTTTCAAATGACAAAAATTAAAGTTTGATTGTACTTGTAAAATATTTAAAGATTTTAAAACCAATTACTCTAAGTAGTTCTTCAGTAGTAACTAACTTAGCCTACAAAACTCAGTAAAATAATTAATTTAAAAACAAATTTCTTGACATGTGGGTCAGCGTTAGTAAAATAATAATAGTCTAAGTAAGGTAACACGAAAAGGCAACCATAAGGTTGATAAAATCGCTCCCTGTTAGGATTAGAGCAGAGAAGCTAGGCATACATAGTTGACGGCGCGGCGCGACCGGCTTGGTACAGATGACGTCACGGCCTCCCAGCCAGATGCGCGCTAGGCCAGTTTGGTGCAGATGACGTCACGGCCTCCCAGCCAGATGCGCGTGAGGCCTACCGTCTTGTTCTAGTTACAGTGATTCTCGTACTAGTGAGTTGTGCTCGGGACTAGCAGTAACAACGCCTGGACTGGACTCCAAACAGCTGCCGGGTATGTTTTTTTCCCTTTTTCCCCTTCTTTTCTTCTTTCTGTTCTTTATTTTTGTATGTATCAATATCCCCTACCTGACGAAGGGGCTAGATTCCAATCCTCGAAACGTTGTATTATACATTTTGTAAACTATAACTATGGCTAATGTCCATAATCCTGTTATCCTTTCAAACCTTCTTTCGTGAATAACATACATTAAACAATGATAAACCAATTGATGGCTGTAGATAGTACGGTCAGTGTAACGACTTGTATCTGTAACGACAGGTATCGGGCGGGTTGTATGACAGTTTATAAGTTATTTTATATCAGAAGTGTGCAAATAATATTGAAAAGAGAAGGCCTTATATTTGTAACAAATTTTATTTTCCTGTTCCGAGAACTTACTTAGCTTTGTTTAAGCACTTTTTCCCTTTTAAAGTACCTCGCCCATTTAATTATTATTTTTACTGTGAATAGTATTATAAATAGAAATAAAAAGTCAAGGTACTTAAACAACTTGAACATAAAGCGGGTTATGCTCCACGCTGCTGGAAAGTTGTTACGAGATCAAGGAGAAAAATAGACATCCATTTATGTTCTCTTTTTAATGCTTATTTATTTCTTATGTTTTGTTTTGGCACGTCCCTATGAATGTCTCTGCGATGTTATTTAAAATTACTTCTGTTATGTTGTTTTAAAGTTATTTGTGTTATGTTATGTTTTAAAGTTATTTGTCTTATGTGTTTATGTTATGTTATAAAGTTATTTGTGTTATGTGTTTATGTTATGAAAATGTATTTGTGTTATCTGTTTATGTTATGTTATAAAGTTATTTGTTTTATGTGTTTTATGTTATGTTATAAAGTTATTTGTGTTATGTTTTTATGTTAAGTTATAAAGTTATTTTTATTATGTGTTTATGTTATGTTTTAAAGTTACTTGTGTTGTGTTATGTTGTAGATAAAGTTACTTGTGTTATGTTTTAGAATTGTTTGTGTTATGCTGTATTTAAAGTATTTGTGTTGTGTTATGTTGTAGATAAAGTTACTTGTGTTATGTTTTAGAATTGTTTGTGTTATGCTATATTTAAACTATTTGTGTTGTGTTATGTTATAGATAAAGTTACTTGTGGTATGTTATGTTATACATAAAGTTACTTGTCTTATGTTATGTTTTAAAGTTACTATTGAATTATGTTATAAAAAACTAGCGTTTTTAAAGTTATCACATATTCAAATTCTTACATTTTGGTTATTTATATATGGTTGAAACGTAATTTTAAATAAACCTTTATAGTTACTGACTAGTTGTTTGAATTGTAAATTCACTCTTTTATTACTAACTATTGTATTTTATTTCATAATTTAAATTCGTATTTGCTGTTCTCTCATTATGTTTCTAGTATAAGCAAGGAACCCCAGACGGGGTTAGCCTAGGGGTACATAAATTATTCACTATTTGAATTACCGTTGTTTGTATACGCTGTTTACAGATGTTTCATATTCTAATGTACAACAAGTAATCATGTAAAATTTATGTTAATTCGTTTTGAGAATAAATATTAGTTTTGTGCTAAAACTATTTGTACGTTATACAAGTTAAATTAAAAAAAAAAAAAAACAAGAAAAATATATACTAAACTTAGTCAGATAGGAGGTATATTCATACTTATGTTTTGTTAGAACACGTTCATTTTGGAACAATCCATATCCAACCTATGAAAAGACACACGTTTCTATAAGCTATTACTGTTTTCATCGTGTACGCTTATTCACAGCGTAGTTTTATTTCAAAAGAAGGTTTTCAAAGTTCTTCGCAGTTAAATGACGGAAACCGTATTTCAAATGTTGAAAGCCTTTGTAGAGCCAGCAGTTAGTTTCTGGAAACTTTGTTTAGGTCATGAAGTTTTATTGTAGAAACTTGACAGTTGAGTTTGTCAAGCTGTCCTTGTCTCGGCTGACTCTGGGGAGAACTTCCACGTAATCCTTGTTCACGAGTAAACTATTTTATGCTAAATAGCAATATAATAGCAGTCCTGCAATGCTGTGGCTCTCTGAGTGAAAGGTCACGGGTTCGAATCCCGGGGATGTCATATACATTTAAAGTGGGTTCGAAACGTTTTCCTTTAGTATGTTAAGTGTAATAAACTAAATTATCTGTGGCGTAGAAAAAATATTCTTAAAAATAGAATATATTGTAATAAATTATATTTTATGAAACATAATTAGTACAGTTCACTATCTAATTAGTGAATTTTTCAATTTTTCAAATCTATCCAATTAATATAAACTGGATTAAGTTTGCGTACAGTTACTATCGACAATCAGCGATATGAATAACCGGATTAAGTCGTTACGGTTGGGCGCGTGAATTCATAACATGATCGACTATTGATCCAGTAATGATGGAATAATTATCGAAATTTAGACATTTGCAATATTCCACATTCGATGATAACTATGGGGATTATGCAGCTATTACAGACTAATTAACTGGTATTTCATTTCCGCCACTTTTCTGTCAGTAAAAATCTCCCTTTGTTTTGTTAGATTTTTAATTTTTGTTACGTATTCAAAAGTAACTTATGATGAAAATAAGATATAAATATGATATACTAATATTAAAGCCTGAGCTATCGTTAAAATGCTTGAGCAGAATGTAGGGATTGGCTTAAAAAGACCTTTATGATGCCAAGTTTAAAAATGAAACTCTTTACATTCTTTAAAATGCATAATAAACATTTCCCATATTACTCTCACCGAATTATTTGTCCACATGGTGCTCGTGGATACTCTGTTCGAGGTTTTCTAATAACAAATATAGATATAATAATAAATAGACAATTAACATTTTTTTATATGGTAAGATAATTATGTAATAAAAAAATAATTGTAATACATTTTTAGTATCTTTTTCATCAGCCTCTAACTGTCATCTCCTGCATGTCACAGAGTGGCCATAGCCTCGAATGCTCCCTAATGGACCATAGTGCACTCTTCCCAAATAATCACCTTATAGGCCGAGATATTCCGTGTGGTTTCCAGGATTGGCGAGAGGGGAATCGCGACTCGCAAGGAGTAGTGGCGGTAGAGGGATTCAGCTCACAGACTGAGCTCGCGACTTCCCCCTCCACTCCACATGAGTAGTAGGCTACTGCGCATTGTCGGGCCGAGGACCACATGGAATCTCTCAGCCTTTACATCCTGAAAGAAATCGGGCTGAGTTGGTTTGATTTGAAATATTGCCATCGAAAAGAATAAAGAATATTCATGCCACGTTTCATAGTACACGATCCTTATAGTTTTTTGAGAAAATGTTATCTGTCAGTCAGCCAGTCAATGATGGCTTTGATATATAAAGATACTCAGCATTTTCAATTGTATTGATGTATTTTGAGGTCCATAACATTGTCAGGGGAAAGATATTCTCATTACCAAAAACAGTAAATGGATAATAAACTGTGATTCTTGCATTAACTGAATATTCTTTACGTTTAATTTAGCTGGAACATTCAATTATCTAATAAATTACTTCACTATCAATTCTTTTTCTGGGAGCTGCTGTCCTCGAGGCAAGGGCCGCCGTTAATCACTTTGTAATCTGAAAACATAAAAAACATAAAAGTATCACAATATTTAATGTATACTTTAACTGCAATTCAAAATTTAAAATAAATTAGAAGGCATTCTAACATATAATTAACTTTATATTTTCTTGACGTAATATTACGTCCGCATCTCTTATTATTATGCTGATTAATTATTCGTTTAATAAAAGAACATAAAAAATATGTTTTAAATACATGAAATAACAAATTTTAATAGCTTATATACTAGTTTTGAATCGGGAAAATTTATACCTAAACAAATACCACTAGTTCAGCATATTAAAGTATTTTGTCTTACAAATTGTTATCGTTAACTTTGACTTTGATGTGTTGAATACCATTTGTCAAATGGTTTTTGGGCGTTTAAACTTATTATTGTAATATCAAACGCATGCGAACATGTACGAAACTTAGAGATAGCATGTTCGTAAACGCGTGTTCTAGAATCAGTACTAGTTATTAATTCTTTTACATACATATTATCTTTAATTGTATCAGTCACAGAAGATAAATCATTCATACAGATTAGGAGCGCAGAGTTCCGTGGGATTTTTGCTGTTAGTTCTGAAATCAGACGTTAGGCTGCGCCACGGACTGTAATAGTTACCATTCACTCGACAGAGAGCAGTCCGAGCGCTTTTTTTCGCCTCAGTCTGTAGGATTGATGCTGTATCTCTTGTGCTTTGACTTACGAACGTTTGTTAAAAATAAAAATTACAGTTTTATGGATTCATCTTGTCTAAATTTCTTGAATATATATAAATATATATATATATATATATATATATATATATATATATATATATATATATATAGCATTTTAATAGAAACTCAATAAGTGTCTTAATAGAAGTGCTTATATTCCATCGTACATTTAACTCTTACAACTGTAACTTTTCTTCGAATGATCACAAGTTAACTTCCTCTAATTGAAATGTGTTTGTTATCAAACAGGAGTACAAACCTAAGTTCTTCATGCAGACAGCAACCTGATAGTCACAGAAGGTGTCGAACGTCTTCCGGGAGTTCAAGCTTTTACTGAACCCGCATAATTTCCTACCGGGGATTGCTACGCAGGGAAGTCTACATACGCCTTTGGAACTGAGGGCACCTGCTGGATATTCAAATCACTCAGTATTAGTACAGAGTAGCTGAAAATATACTTTCTAAGATCACATTTTCTGATTGGGGTTTCGTTGTAGGGAAGTCAACGCTTACTTCTTCCACAGATCTCAAACTAATTAGAGAACTAATTTTGAGATTTTGGTTATGCTGATCAAACACTCATCATTATTGTCAAAGTCCCAGTGTGATGGGGAACCAGAGGTGTTCCTACCGCTGCAATTTGGCAGAGAGAATGTTCCAAGCACAGCGCACTGAAAAGAGCGAAAAGTGTTCTCCCCTCTCTGTGTTCTATCTTTGACCAGAGACACACCTTACGTGTTCTCTTTATTATTTTCTCCCTCCTATTAAACATAATTTTCCTTACACTTGTAACAAACTATAATTAAGAAAATATACAACAATCTGTTCTTGTATTGAAGGTGCCTCAGCACGACTTTCCGTCAGTCATTGATGCCAAAAAGCATCTTCTAACGTCTAGGCTGACGCATATAAACAAAAGCGGGTAGGGGACTTTTGTAAGTGCGAAAAAACTAAAGTTCAAAAGGAGTTGCTGGCAGATGGAAACTAGATGCTGCCTAAATTTAAAGCAAAATGCTTCACCAAATAGTGATAAGTAATATAGAAATGGACAATTAGTTTTCGGGTACTTAGACTACACTGCTTCTGGATAAAAAAATCACGTGGGAACGTTAAGGGCTGGAACACAGTACCTTCAATCGACAAGAGTACATTACTGAGACATTACTCTGCTGTATAAAACAGCAAATATAAATGTTCAAATGTATGGACTGGAAGGGGATTGACAGCCTAACTATATTGATTTAGACGATCAGTTCTTTTGTATCAATACATCTAAGTCCCGACTGTGTGTGTGTTGGTCAATCTCTGAGACTGAACCTCTTCGGGATAAGAAAAGGCATACTTTGAAGAACCCAAGGAGAAGGTTTGCTGTTCTAGGAACGACGTACAAAGGCTATGACAAAGTCTATTTTACAATAATGCTGGCCTCTAATGTGGCAAGGCCAAAGAGATATCAACCCTAGACAAATTATAGTGTTCCAGTACAGCCAGTGCCGGATTTACCATTATGCCGAGCTGACAGAGACCACACGATATGTCATATATATATATATATATATATATATATATATATATATATATATATATAATAATATATACACTATTATATAGCCTATATTAAAACTATACAACTGTCTATCACGCAAAATCAGTTCTGCAGAACTGGGTATATGAAATTTAAAACTATCAAATCCTAATATTTCTTAACATCAAAAAGGTAACATACTCGTACAACCGTGTTACTCTCGAGGCTACCTATAAAATCTGTATAAATTTGAACAGATAGGAAATATATATTTGTGTTTTAAGTAAAAATTATATTTTTAATTTTATATAAAAATATTCTAAATTAATCTTTTGATTCTACAAGTTGTATTTTAAGTCCATCTAATAATTTGTCACCACAAAAAAATTATTTAGGCATAGTCCCCCACCCCCCCCCCCCCCCACCCCCCCCCCCCCCCACCCCCCCCCCCCCCCACCCCCCCCCCCCCCCACCCCCCCCCCCCCCCACCCCCCCCCCCCCAGTTTTCATTTCCGACCACCCAGGGAAAACAGTGATAGTAATTGACCTTAAAAAGCACCCATTTTGTCTAAGTTTTCAAAATCTTTAGCAATACTATAAATAATTGTGATAGGTCTGTAATTTATATGTCGCTTCGATTCCGTCACTTAAAATGAAAAAATGCATGTGAATACATTTTCACCCTAATACTGCTACTATCTGACAAAGGTCTCAGATAGTCGATTGCAGTTTAGAATTTAGATCTAAGGGATGGAAACATCTCGCAGATGGCTGTTTCACGCTGTGGTAGAGTGCAAGCTTTAGACTAAAAGTTAACATAAGGCTGTTAAATAATTCCTTTTACCTTATTCTCACCCATCCACCACCCCTGCCCCCCCCCCCACCGGCAATTCCATGAAACCAGTAACTTCCAATCACTTCATGGTTCACGCTGAGAAGATCTTGTATTGTTAATTAATTTTGCGCTGACAGGAGCTCCCTTCGTGGACGTAACTAATTAAGCCGTAATTAAGTTATACTTTGCTCATCAGTTGTATGGATCTCGAACATTTTTATTACACGTGACACTGAAGGTCTTCAATAATATGATTCATTATCAGTTCTTTATTTTAAATTCAAAACTTATACTTGAAGTAATATATCGTAGTAAACAAATATTTATTAACACACAAATACTTTTGTATTAATAGGAGATCAAAATAATGCTTACAAAGCATGGAGTGGTTTTATTCATTAATAAATCTACCATTAAAAATAGATAGTAGGATCCTGTTGTACAGAAATAATTATTATTACTCCAAATTGTTCTTTTGAACACACCCTGTGCTTCCTTCAAATGGATCTAAAATTGTTTTAATACATTTTATTTTTTACTGCTATAATACAATACATGTTAAGAATTTTGACTTTTTAAGAAATAAATAATGGAAGTACCTAACAACATCGATTTCAACTACCATAACGTCCAATAACATATTGAGCTGGAGGAGAGAAATAGGCAGATCCCCTTCCAAAAACGGGTAAAGTTGTTTTCATATATTTCGCATATAATGATTCCCAAGATTTCAGAGCAACCCGTAAGCCTGACATAAGCTACAGGATACAATTAAAAGTCCTTGAAAACGGTTTCTTCCGATTTCAGTTCGGAAGAAGTTAAGTTAAGTGAATAATCTTGAATAAGTTGGGGATAAAAATGATTGTTAGTTTGCAAAGTGTTTTTGAAATGTTTTATAAGCAGTCCAGAAAACTTTTGTATTTTTCCTCTAAGTGCAATAAATATTTAACTTTTGAATATTTTAAAGTTTAATTTGTCGCCATATCTAAATAATAATAAACTTCTTAAACTTTGCAAGGGATGGTGGTTTTGGGCTCTAGGAATCATGTCCGGTGAATTCATGGGGGAATTCTCCTGCAATCATAAGGACAACTGCAATATGCTGATTTTTTGAATATAAAATCTTCCTAAAAGCAAAAATGAATAAATATTTGAGTGCAGCGCTCAAGTAGTAAATGCAATAAGGTAACTAGATCTACTGCTGCAGAGCCATTCCATCTCATTTAGGATAATGAAAATCTTCTTGTCTAACTGAATTAATAATCTCATCCTTTAAACCTGAAAAGACATTCTGTCACATCTTCGATGTGATTTGTCATGTTTGGACTATTTTAGATTATTGAGATTTTATAAATCCAATAATGCGTGTTTCTTAGTATTTTTATACATAATATTAAAATTTTCTTTGTTAATGCCATTACTTGGATTGATATATTTTTATTTATAAATTTAGTGAGTTTCAAAATATAAGAGCAGGTGTGAGTAATTAAATCCTATTTTGATTAATATTAATCCTTCCACCTTCGACCAATCCAACTGAAAAAGGTACTACTCAGTTACTTAGAATTTTTTGCTCATATGAAAGTATATACAGTTCACTCAAGGAGAGTATACTAATTAGCCGCTTATTTAACTTCCACATTGTTATTTTGAGTTGTAAAACTTATAATTTGTATTTTTTTATACTTATACATATTCTTTGCAGATTACATTTGTTACGTCTTTTTACGTGGTAGGAAACGTGCAATGGAATGGTTCTCGGGAACTTTTTGAAATGTTTAAAAGGAACTTAATGGTTTTAAATGTTTATAATGTTATACGTTAATGCATAAATTAAATTCATAACAAAAAAATTATGGTTGCCTGTAAAGTCAGTTTTACGGGCGAAGATTTTACGTGACAACGTCTTTTTCTCGGTAGAATATTTATTGATATGAATATTATTAAATTGCACAATAGGAAAACAAGGAATTGAATGAAAATAAGAATTGCACAAATTTTAACTATAGAAATATATTTTGTTTACTAAAACATTGTACATAATTTGAAATTAATTAAAATTTGTTATTTTAAATGGTAAAGTTGAATAAAACATTTACTAAAATTGGAATTTGAAATTCTTGCTAAACACAGTTAAATTCTAACTCCGCGCGTGGTGATTGGTCGGTTTAGTTCGTTTTGTTTGGTCGCACTGTTATGACAGGTTAGAGGTTATAATTTGTTATTTTAAATGTTTGACTAGCAATACGCGCTGTTTCTTCTCAATCGACTGAATTACGATTGATTGCAGAGTGATTTAAACTAATAATTTACTTAACACTATCAACATTTGTCAATAGTATGACATAACCTATAAACTCAGTTTCTCAACTTTTGTGTCAATCTAACAATTAATCAATCAATCATAGTTTACGATAATGAAATATCAGTGTACAATTATTTACCTTTATTGTTGTAGTTGTTTGTAAATGACGAATCTAAGCACTCCACATTTTCACGAATAAACATAGTTATCTGCTTTATCCCGTGCGGCGGACAAACAGTTATCTGCTTTATCCCGTGCGGATCCCGTGCGGCGGACCCACTGGACGGGCATCGTAACGTTACCGGGCGTTACACTTTTTCATGAGTGACTCCGAGCCGCAACCTAATTTAAAACGTTGTCACGTCAAAAACGAATTAGTAAACATATAAAATTCGCTCTTTGGGTGATGTTTTGCGTATTGTAGTGACAGACGTTTAAGATATTATTTCTGAGGGAAAGAAATACATTTCTTTTTGTTGTCCCATAAGGATGTTTAGGTATTTAAAGAAGCTTCGGAATTATTTTGTAACCTGGTCCACCGGACTGACGTGGATTTGTCTCAGTCAGGTGATTAAAGTGAATGGCTTATATCTTATTTATAAAGTTGTACTTTCTATAAGTAATATTCTTTTTAAACATTTTATTTTCTGAATACACATTTTATTGCAAAATATTATGTCCTTTAAATTATAAGTAATTAAAAATCATTTTATTCTACGAATGAACAACTAATATTCATAGCGTTAAAATTACATTTTGGCATTAGTTACGTTTAAGTGGGCCTGGTGATCCAAAATGATCCAAAAATCGTATTTTTTATTAATACCGAAATCTTTTTTCGTCTAAGACTTTTAAAACACTACAACCCTTAATCAGTATACAATATATTTTGTTATGCAGTTCACTCATAAAGAACGAATAACCTCTTTAGCTCCGTCTCACATCAACTGCGTTGCACTTGAGTGCACTTGTCTGGTAAAACTTTTGCAATTCTCTGCAACCCCTCTCTTTTTCAGAAGTTGGGCCACTTGAGTCTGTCCCACTTAAGCAGGCTCTTATTGAGGTGACTGGCCGCCTTTTGCGCTCAAATGCTTCTTAAATACAGTACATAGCATAATGTTTCCTCTCGATTTGTTTAAAGAAAATACTATACGTTTTTGTAAAGTAGAAGGTTTAATAATTCCTTTATAAAATAACGCACAATTTATACGATGTTTCAGATGATTTTTGAAAAAGAAAAGATTATTGAATTCTTAATAAATATTTTTTCAGTTGCGCTTATTTAGATATTTCATAAATACTAAATTTATATTTTTTGAAAGGGCAATATAATTTATTACAATAATAAAACTTTAAAGGTCTTATTATTTTTTTCATAGATCTACCCTTGGTATTATTGAAGATTAGGTTATGTAACTGTTATATAATTTCTAACTGAATAGCTCAGTTTCTTTCCATACTAACAACCAAAATTAAAGAAACACTCGTATTAATTAATTCCAGGAATTAGATATACAGGAAGCATATTACCATCCTTGACTGTATTAGTTATACAAGAGAGGCTCAAATACCTCTCTAGTAGGAAATATTTGAAAGAGAACGATCAAAGTTACGTGGCGCGGCCCTAGTGTCGGACCACAGAACTAACAGAAACACTGGACCTTAGCACACCTCACCCGTATGAATGATTTATCTTTAACTGCACTTCATTAATAAATTATGAGCACATCGCTGAATGCTTCGGAACGCACACAATAGAATATATGTTATTTATAAACAACAACACATCCAGGGTTGAGATTGGAGCCTTGAGGCACTCCATAATAGGAAACGATACATTTTGATCTAACAAGTAAGATCAGAAAGATATTCAAACGTTGGAAACGTTTCACAAATAGAAGTGATGGAAGGGCTTTTACAAGTCAGGTAGATAATACAAACCGCACTCAACTGGAGATCAATCACTGTCAAAACGACGACTAGATTTTGGCAATCGAACATCCTTTCATGATATCATACACATAATAATATGGAGAATAACAAAGAATACCCCTGTAGAATATATTTTATACATTTGAAACGTTAAAATTCACAATCATAAAGTAATGTAGATAGTATTCTAATAGCAGTCGTATAGGTAAATAATAAGTACTATTTTTTTCTCGTTATAAGAAAGTATATTGTGCTCTAAATAAGGAAGCATGCAAAATGTGCTCTGTAGTACTGCTAGGAATATATTAAATTAAATTTTGAATTTTAAAATTGTACAATCTTTCGTAAACTTTACCTCGTATATGCATTTTAGGGGAGTTCTTTGATCGCCTCACGTTGGATGTTCCTCAAAGAAGAGATACTTCCATACACTTAACCTACATAATTTTTAAAACCCTTAAAATTAATTAAGCCCATAAATTGAAAACAATAAATAAATTTGGATTAAACATTAGAGAGGAATTAAATAAGTATTTTAATATATTTATTTAATCGTTATTATTTAAATAAAACTTACAAAAAAATGAATTTATATTTTGAATCTACACAAAAACTGATTTTTACGAATAATTGTATGTATTAAATCATATAACACTAAGCAATAGCAAAATAAATTATTACCTTCTACATAATATGTTTTATTTTATTCACAATTTTTCATTCATTCCTCTCCCAGCGCCACGCCCACAGGATCTTACATCGGGCCTGCTTAGGTTTATTGTACAAAGTTTAAATTATGTATAATCTCTGTTTAGTTTTTTATAGATATTGGTGGAGGAATGGAACTCGGGACACACCTTTTTTAGGAAATAGAAGTGAACCTTTTATTCACTGTTAAAACTTTGCCCATTTCCCCAAAATGGGATTTTGGGAGCAGCGGCTCAAAATTTTATATTTGAAAACCCATTAGGTGTTCAAACGTTAAGCTATTTTACACTTAAACACTCCATTTCAACGTTAAGTATCACAAAAACACATCTTAACTTTGATAATTCCTAGCAAAATCGAACATAAGACTGGACTTCCTCAAAACTGATAATATAGAGGCCTGCCCTGCAGCAGTTAATAAATGGTTTTATTTTGAAAGAAAAGTGGTTTTCTACTGAAGTTATTTACCTTTAGAATGTCAATGTCAACGTCTTTTAATTTCAAGGAGCTGCTATTTTGTACTGGGTTGAGATAGAAAGCTCTAGTTTTCACTGTTCTTCTTCTTTTATCAAGACCTATCAACTTAATGACCCAAGTTCCACTCCTCCATATTTATCCATAAAACATTAAACAGAGATTATGTGTACGTTGAACTCACACTGTATGAGTGATATGCTTCAGTGATACTACGATTGGGGGAAGGGGATAATGAATAATATATATATATATATATATATATATATATATATTCATATATATATATATATATATATATTCATATATATATATATATATATATATATATATATATTCATTTATATATATATATATATTCATATATATACATATATATATATATATATATATATATATATATATATGAATATATATATATATATTATTTACCATCACTTTTACACCTCCTGTAAAAAAATTATGGTTGCCTGTAAAGTCGGTTTTTACGGGCGAAGATTTTACGTGGCAACGTCTTTTTCTCGGTAGAATATTTATTGATATGAATATTATTAAATTGCACAATAGGAACAAGGAATTGAATGAAAATAATAATTGCACAAATTTTAACTATAGAAATATATTTTGTTTACTAAAACATTGTACATAATTTGAAATTAATTAAAATTTGTTATTGTAAATGGTATAGTTGAATAAAACATTTACTAAAATTGGAATTTGAAATTCTTGCTAAACACAGTTAAATTCTAACTCCGCGCGTGGTGATTGGTCGGTTTAGTTCGTTTGTTTGGTCGCACTGTTATGACAGGTTAGAGGTTATAATTTGTTATTTTAAATGTTTGACTAGCAATACGCGCTGTTTCTTCTCAATCGACTGAATTACGATTGATTGCAGAGTGATTTAAATTAATAATTTACTTAACACTATCAACATTTGTCAGTAGTATGACATAACCTATAAACTCAGTTTCTCAACTTTTGTGTCAATCTAACAATTAATCAATCAATCATAGTTTACGATAATTGAAATATCAGTGTACAATTATTTACCTTTATTGTTGTAGTTGTTGTAAATGACGAATCTAAGCACTCCAAATTTTCACGAATAAACATAGTTATCTGCTTTATCCCGTGCGGCGGACCCACAGTTATCTGCTTTATCCCGTGCGGATCCCGTGCGGCTGACCCACTGGACGGGCATCGTAACGTTACCGGGCGTTACACTTTTTCATGAGTGACTCCGAGCCGCAACCTAATTTAAGACGTTGTCACGTCAAAATGAAATTCATTAAAGAGTGCTCGATAAGATACGTACAAAAAGATACATTATACAAAATAAGACATTTGTCAATGTCATAACCGTGTGTTTACTTTACGAAGAAACTCAATTATTTCGTTATAAAAATCAAATGAATTATAATTACCTCGAATTTAAAGACCTTCTTGCATTCTCAGCTTTTACATTATTAACGAATGAATTGAAAATCGTCAACAGAATAAAACATGAATTAACTTGAAGTGGAAAGTCATTTTGAACCTTCAGCGCGGGCTTAGTTCTTGTGATCTCATTTTTTTGTTCACTTTTACTAAAGTTTCAATTATTTTTTTCACATTATTTATGCTAGTTTTTACTGGAATTTTTGCGTCATATTAATACTATAAATATACTCTGATGACTGCAAGAAGTCATTAAATATTTTTTTAAGATACCGTTAGCTTTTTTTGAATACATTTATTAAGGAAAAGGAAGTACAACCTGAGATACACCATTTTTTAAAGAGATTAATATACACTATCGCCTATTTTAATAAGTATTACTAAAGTAAATAAGTAAATTTATAAGTATAATATTTTTCGGGTGAAAAACTATGTACCTAAAACCATTTTCAATTTTTGTTACAACTGCCAAATGCAAACTGAAGCACAATTTATTTAATTCAGATTCATTTTTATTTATCAACGCTGCATTCGAACCCGTGCTATACCATTTATGGTGAAGCAGTTTCGACCCTGACGTCCTGTAAAGATACTTTCAGAAGACGATTTTTTTAACCAAAAATTTGGAATGGAATAAATACCTCGTACGCAATGTGACTTTAAGAAACCCATATCTGAATGTTGTGAAAGGTGGCATAGACAATAGTCTTTGTTAGGTATTGAGAATTAAAAAAAACATATTGGAGTTGTGAAATTTGAACAAAAAATAAGTTTAAAGGGCAACGTGAATTTTAAAAACCCTTATCGAAATTTATGAAAACTACGCTAAACATTAGTCTCTGACTGGTTGGGCATTAAAAAACATGCATCTAAAGATGTGAAAGCTGAACACCCATCTAACTAGAAATGAGTTTCTGATGGGCAATGAAACCTATATCGTAATGTACGAAACACGAACTAGAAATTTAATCTATGATGTGATTTTAGAATTGAATACCTGTAAAGTGTGTTCCGTCTTCCAAAAGTTCAGTGGAGCTACCGCAGATTACCGCAGGAGACTGTTGTTAAACTTCCTGTGTGAGAGAACACTTAAGCTGACATTTAATATGATGGCGCAGTTTAATCAATGTGAATGAGATCACACAAGAACGCCCTCAAATTATTGCACTCTATAATTTTTCCTCAAAAGATATTTGAGTTATTGTTTACACACATTGAACTACGTTTTAGCTTTATATTTTGAGAGCTAATGAGACTTATTCCGAAAAAATATAGACTTTACAAACAAGATTATTAAGCAAATATAATCTAACCAAATTTACACGTTGCGTGGTTAGATAAAACTAAACAATAGACAAGGAAAAGTCTGATAAAAGTCCGGTTTTCTCTGAAAAGGACTTGATGTGCAGATCACTGCGGTATATTGAAAGTTTCTCACTATATTTAACTAAAATTAACCTTAAAATAAAAATACATTAACGTTGATAAGAGCACAACTTAATCAATTTAAACTCTTGTCAATCTTATTTTTACATACAATGTTTAAATATACATAAAAGACTAATATATTGAAGACTTTAAATCGTCTATTTTAAAAATACAGTTTATATAATGACAAGATTATCTTGACATTTTAGACTAATGGAAATAATATTAAGATTCAACAAAATGTTTTGTTATATTGGTTAATAGTTAAAAGAGAAATACAAAAAATAAAATAATTGTAATAAGGGGACGAATTTTAGTTTGCAGATGGGAAAAGAAATAATTCAGTTAAGAATATTTTAGTCTAATCTGTTGTGTATGATATCTATCTGTTTCAATTTGAGTAAGTAACCAATTAGTTATAGCATTACAAAAAGAATTTAAGGTTTTAATTGTTTTAATTTTATTTGGAATTTGATTAAACAAATTTGGACCATGTAGGAAAACGATATTTGAATTGATTATCTACCAATAAACAATGAAATTAATAATAAAACTCTCTGTTATCAGAAATATTGAAAACTGTACAAACAATTAAACTGTGTTCCGATGCATAAACATTCGGCGTTTAAGAACTAAATACGCGTATCTCACAGATGAGACCAGAAGCTTCCTTTTAAATTTTCTTTGACATTGAACTGTTGTCTTAATCTTTATTTGTAGAATAGTTTTACAAATTTCATTAAGGACCTGACAAGGCATTCCTGAAATCGTGTCTTTGTCCTTCTGTCTAGATATCAAAACTTGATAAAAAAAGCCTACAAACTTTAATATTAATACATGGGATAATCTAGGAGTGATAATATATCTTATAATAATATTTCTTAGTAGTAGTTTTAAAACGGGTCGGTCACTAACCCATATCTAAATGATGGGACAGGTGGCATAGACAAGATAGTCTCTGTTAGGTATTGAGAATTAAAAAATCCATATTCCAACTCCAGTTTTGAAATACGAACTAGAAATTAGTTTGAAGGGCGATGTGGTTTAAAAAACTCTTATCAGAATTTGTGAATAATCTGCAAGGATGTTCAAAATAAATAATTTTCCATAACGATAAAAATAGTTGACTTCATTAGTAAGTATATAATTTCCATAAACTATATAACTAAAGCACCGGCTACAGGGGGAGTTATAACATATCGCCAGGACCGTCGGCAGTTAACGTTCCCCAAACACTCTAACTCATCCCTGCCAGCGGTCATTTAGAAGAGGGGAGGGGGGAGTAAGATGTAATTTGGTCACTGGTATTGCTGTACAGGATATACACAGTGGTTTATACGTTTCTCTTCTTACACTCGTATTGTTTTATCAAAATACAGGTACTATAGTACACACGATTATTAAATCTTCAGTTTCCATTATCTCAATACAATTTCAATAAAAGTCGTCCTATTTCCTAATAAATAAAGTTTTAAAACGTATGAAACTAACCTCATATAACTTTATTCCGTTACTGTACCACCTATACTTTTAATAGTAGTAGTGCCTTTTTCATTCTTTTTTTAATAATATTTTATAGCTCCTTTTAAGAGCTACTATTAAAAGATATTTGTAGTATATAATAATACAATTTTGAACTTAATGTTAATAAAACTCCATTTTTTCGTTTAAAAAACAATATATTTAGGTTATGCAGATAATTTCATTTAAGCTAGATTTAAATATCATTGTTTTATTTATAAACCCGTAGATAATATCGGGTTTTTCTATAACCCGAACTTACGTAATAGTCCTCCATTTTTAAAACTGTAATACATCTGTAAAAAACACGGTTTCATTAATATTTGATTTTTACAAAAGCTTCGAACGATGTGCGTTGAGACAAATGTTTTCGACGTTGCTGGATTGTCAGCTTTACTAGTTCTGGTAGTGATCAAAATATAAGAAGATGAAAAAATTGAAATAACAATTGATAAATGTATTATGACGTATTTTCATAACAACCATAACATAACAAGGGATCGACCTCGAACAATAGATAAAATTTCAAACAATACAACTTGATAACGAAGCACACTTCTCCGTGTCAGTACCAAACTACAATATAACATAACGTGGGATCGACAACAAACAACAGAACTCTCAAACAATACAAGTTGATGATGAAGCACACTTCTCCGTGTCAGTACCAAACTACAATATAACATAACGTGGGATCGACAACAAACAACAGAACTCTCAAATAGTACAAGTTGATGATGAAGCACACTTCTCCGTGTCAGAACCAAACTACAACATAGAATAACGTGGGATCGACAACAAACAACAGAACTCTCAAACAGAACAAGTTGATAATGAAGCACACTTCTCCGTGTCAGAACCAAACTACAACATGTAATAACGTGGGGTCGACAACAAACAACAGAACTCTCAAACAGTAGAAGTTGATAATGAAGCACACTTCTCCGTGTCATTTCCAAACTAAACATAAAATAACGTGGGATCGACAACAAACAACAGAACTCTCAAACAATACAACTTGATAATGAAGCACACTTATCCGTGTCAGCACCAAACTACAACATAAAATAACATGGGATCGACAACAAACAACAGAACTCTCAAACAATACAACTTGATAATGAAGCACACTTCTCCGTGTAATTTCCAAACTGCAACATAAAATAACGTGGGATCGACAACAAACAACAGAACTCTCAAACAATACAACTTGATAATGAAACACACTTATCCGTGTCAGCACCAAACTACAACATAAAATAACATGGGATCGACAACAAACAACAGAACTCTCAAACAATACAACTTGATAATGAAGCACACTTCTCCGTGTAATTTCCAAACTACAACATAAAATAACGTGGGATCGACAACAAACAACACAACTATCAAATAGTACAAGTTGATAATGAAGTACACTCTCTGAAAAAATTTCGGAACATTGTTTCGATTTGTGGCGTTTCATCGAATTGCCAATTTACCTGCTAACATTTGTAGTTTCCGCTAGAACCTAAACAAGTGGTCGTGGCATGCTTTAAAGGTAATTGATGAGGTCAAATCGCGAACCTCTGTGTATCAGTAATGTATCAAACAGTTGAGCCACTATCGCCGCAGAATCCATCAACGCCGAGATCCCGTGGCTCAAGTGGGGTTTGCGGGACTTTCCGGGAGTATAAAATATTAATGTGGCACACCTGTAGATCCTCGTCTATTCGTTTTTTTTACCTCGGAATCCACGAGAATTGTAGCGAGATCAAATAGAATATGAACGCTACCATATGGAAAATGACATCGACCTTATAATATCAACGTAGCCTCGTAAGAAAGAGTTCGGTGTGTATATATTAAAAATAAAAGTCGAAACGAATGAACTTGGGACTACCATAACTCCTAACATATAGTTCAAGTACATATAAATTTTAGAACATAAAAAAACATTTCTAACACCTATAAATTGGTCTTATAGGTAAGCATGATGGCAGCGGGGAAAGTATCAGAATGAAGAAAATTTAAATCAACTTAGTACAATCATAAAGTAACATAGTAAGAGGTCACGTAATCTATCCCTAAGAGGACGAAGTCTATATTACTGTCACCCTAGGACTTATATCTTCCAGTTGAACCTAAACTGGATACAGTAAAATTGATGTTTTACTTTAGTCTGGGCCACTCCATGGATGTCCAGGACCGACAAACCATAACAAATGTCGAGATATTGGGGTGCAATGTCAGATCTAAAAGTTCTAGTGTACTGCAAAGGATGGTTGTTGGGAATGGGGAGTGGTCCGAGCACCCTTAATGTTAAGAACTGTGGTTAGCCTAAACATGAGAGAGTAACTACACCTATCCGCTACGATTGTAGGAGGCTGGAACAGAGCAAGCCTCCCTTACTTCCAACGTGACATGACCAAGCTATAGCCCGCTCTCTCTCCTTGTGGGATTTCGACGAAATAGCTGCTACCAAAAACTCTACCCATACTTAAAATGGGATCGCAGCGGAATAAAATGCAAAGGTTCTTTTACGACTAAGTACATTGAGAGAATTTCTCTGCTTGCTGTCCCAGGTAAACCGAAAGTCTGATTTTTATTTTCATGATAATAGAAAGGTGAGCCAAACACTTTACACGATAAAAAAGGACACTGCCACGCTCTTTAATATTACAATACCTTCTATCACTTTTTTATTAGCTTTTCTTTATAATATAAATAAAAAGTTTAGATGATAACAGTTCCGTCAGTAATATGGTTTAGTTTTAAAAGCATAAAAATAATAATTGTAACATAGACGTATAATTTATAGTTGCAAATGTTTCTATGTACACGCTAAAGGTACTTGTACTAAGTCACTCTTCTCAGTCTCCTTGAAGTGAATTATAGAATATTTTGCTATACACACTCAGAATATTGAAACCTTCCGATTAATCCAATTCAGATTAAATATTTCAACCCATCATATCCACTCCATGAAAATCAGTTAATTATTTATATTTCACTTGCGCAATTAAACATTTATAAAGTAAACAAAATCAAAATTTGTTATTTGAGTCTTGAAAATCACTACTTTGAACATCGAAGAATCAATCCTACGCTCAAACCCCTTTTATAACTAAAGTGTGTTAAAGCAGAATATAACGGAGCTTTCCGCAGAAGCGATAATTGACCTGGATATAATGGAAAGCCTCAAGCAATTAAGGTAACTTTCGCCTATCAGACACTTCCATTACAATCTCTGATTTTATCTCGGCCTTTTATACTTCTCTGTAAACAGCCTTGCCCTCAAAAGAACTTCAGTACTGTTATGTCAAGTTTATACTCATCAATACAAATTGTAAATTTTATGACACATATTCAGATACTCTCAACATAATAAAAAATTGCCGAGGTTGTTAGTACCCCGTAACCTTGATTATACATTTTTTAAATACCCAAAAACTTACTTCTGAACTCTTTTAATCTTCCCATTGGTCACTGAAATTATTGAAGTTATAAACATATTATAGCCTTGAAAACTAAGTAATAAACGAATGTTTTACAAACACCATACATCTTTTATTGTTTCTTAAATACTTATTATACAAGTATTTGTATTTTACAGATTAAGATTATCAGAAATAATTTCCTTAGTAGCAATAGACATATTAATTTAATAGAAAAAGACAAATAAACCGGTTTTAACATGAACACTTTTATTTATATAAATGGATATAGTTTATTTAGAGTTAAAACAATACATATAGCCATTCCGGCTTAAACGTAAACGTTCGTCGATTTTGTGACAACCCCTAATCCTTGTACTTTATTTTAATGCGATTTACACTTAATATTCTTAGAAATTGTCTGAGAAAATTTCCAGTTTGTATGACTTTCATTATTTTATTGCCCAAAAAATGGATCTTCCGTTAACTTTATAACATCTTATTCTTTCCAAAATTGTAACCGATAACTAAGTCAGCAATAGAATGCTTGTAAAACAGAAATTTTCACAAACTAAACTGTTACATAATTAACAAGATTAATCCAAGTTGTGTTATTTAAAGAGAAAGGGGAACCATTAGTGGTTATTTACACTTTGCTCGACTTTATTTGGTCCACTTTGTCTCTTTCTCGTTAATTGGTTGAACAAACAATATGTCTTTATTAGAAATTCTCTGGCATCTTTGCCCTAAACACAAACAGCCTTAAACTGCGTAATGTACCGTATAAAAACCGTTAGTTAATATTCTTAATTATTTTAATTACATAATTAAGACTTTATCATCATAACTATCCCAATATTAATTAATATGAAACAGTTGTCCATTTAATATAACAAATACAGTACAGATTGTTTTGTATTCATTGACCTATTTATTAGAGTTTTTATTTACCACTGTACATAGAGAATTTATTGTATTTTCATAAGGGTATTCATACTCAATAAATAGTCTTATTAAAGATCAGTAATTATCATTTGGCTAATAAATGCACTTTCAATCTTTCCAGAGGGGTCTCTCGACGTCAGAGGCATTTAATAAGTTGTACTAAACCATGTTTTACGGGAAAACGGTCCAAAAGCATTTTTGTATTTTTATTCCCCTCTCTAGAAACCGAAGCCATGACAGACGGTTCTAGCATTTTCCCAACGCTACAGTGAAATCAATCGCCGAGAGATTTTGTGGTGAAACCTTTGACACCTGACATTTCTAATCGCGCTAAAACGTTTATTTATATAATTTATACCTGTATTAGACACGAGGAGAGAGACAACTTAACTTGAACATAAATAAAACTAGTTATTAATCAAGTCGGTGGAATTTCCCATAAGAGATGACTTGATTGTGGGGAATGGTCGGAGCACCCTTACTGTTTAAAACTGTTGCTAGTCTAAACACGATGGAGTAATTAACTACACCTATCCACTATTAATGTAGGAGGCTGGGACAGAGCAAGCCTCCTTTACTTCCAACATGCCATGACCAAGCTATAGCCCGCTCTCCCTCCTTGTGGGACCTTTAAGTTGAACCTATAATGGGTACAGCAAAAACCTGATGTGTCACTTAAATCTGGGCAACCTTATGGGTTTCCAGGTGTGGCACATCAAAAAAAATGTCGCATCGAAAATTTCGAGATATTGGGCTTCAAGGGTAGGTAGATTGATCTATTCTACTGCCGAAGATGACTGTTGGAGCTTCCTAAGTGTTAGAGGCAGATGCTATTTTAAACAGAAATGCGTGCCAGCTCTGTCTGATTTGACTCAAGAGGTTGGTATAGAGCTCTTCTTCCAAAGAGACATGACTGATTTTATGCCCAAAAGTTTTCCTTGAGTACCTCTATAGGAGGTGCACCATACAACCTTACCATTCAGAATATCCTGGCGCTCCGGAAACAATGCAAGGGTCCTGTTAGTACTAAATGCAATTTCTAAGAGAAAGAAAAGGAGTTTATTCACAAAAGGACTTATTATATACAGGTCACATTTTCAGCCCTTTACATAATTATAAAAAAAACCATCAAGAACATAATATTTCATGTTTCAACAGTAAATAGAAATATTGGCGTCAGATATAAGTAGAGATAAGTACAGGAAGAATAAACCTCCCTGTGTTTGTACTGTATTTTTTTCAGTTTAACATCGTGCAAAAGTTCTAAATAACTTCGTGGTTTTATTATCAAACAGACTTTACGAACAAGGTAGAAGTACGCCACTCCACACGTCCGTAACAGACTTCCCTGAGGTTGAGTACAAATTTACATCGGACAAACCTACTAAATACCCTCGTGGTTTTATGAACAAACACACTTAACGACTAGGGTAACAAGGAAGAAGTACGCCACTCCACACGTCGTAACAGACTTCCCTGAGGTTGAGTACAAATTTACATCGGACAAACCTACTAAATACCCTCGTGGTTTTATGAACAAACACACTTAACGAGGTAACAAGGAAGAAGTACGCCACTCCACACGTCGTAACAGACTTCCCTGAGGTTGAGTACAAATTTAAATCGGACAAACCTACTAAATACCCTCGTGGTTTTATGAACAAACACACTTAACGAGGTAACAAGGTAGAAGTACGCCACTCCACACATCGTAACAGACTTCACTGAGGTTGAGCGCAAATTTACATCGGACAAACCTACTAAATACCCTCGTGGTTTTATGAACAAACACACTTAACGAGGTAACAAGGTAGAAGTACGCCACTCCACACGTCGTAACAGACTTCACTGAGGTTGAGTGCAAATTTACATCGGACAAACCTACTAAATACCCTCGTGGTTTTATGAACAAACACACTTAACGAGGTAACAAGGTAGAAGTACGCCACACCACACGTCGTAACAGACTTCACTGAGCTTGAGTACAAATTTACATCGGACAAACCTACTAAATACCCTCGTGGTTTTATGATCAAACAGACTTTACGAGGTAACAAGGTAGAAGTACGCCACACCACACGTCGTAACATACTTCACTGAGCTTGAGTACAAATTTACATCGGACAAACCTACTTTATACCCTCGTGGTTTTATGAACAAACACACTTAACGAGGTAACAAGGTAGAAGTACGCCACTCCACACGTCGTAACAGACTTCACTGAGGTTGAGTGCAAATTTACATCGGACAAACCTACTAAATACCCTCGTGGTTTTATGAACAAACACGCTTAACGAGGTAACAAGGTAGAAGTACGCCACACCACACGTCGTAACAGACTTCACTGAGCTTGAGTACAAATTTACATCGGACAAACCTACTAAATACCCTCGTGGTTTTATGATCAAACAGACTTAACGAGGTAACAAGGTAGAAGTACGCCACACCACACGTCGTAACAGACTTCACTGAGCTTGAGTACAAATTTACATCGGACAAACCTACTTTATACCCTCGTGGTTTTATGAACAAACACACTTAACGAGGTAACAAGGTAGAAGTACGCCACACCACACGTCGTAACAGACTTCACTGAGCTTGAGTACAAATTTACATCGGACAAACGTACGAAATACCTTCGTGGTTTTATGATCAAACAGACTTAACGAGCTAACAAGGTAGAAGTCCGCCACACACCCACACTTCGTAAAAGACTTCACTGAGGTTGAGTACAAATTTAAAATCTCTGTCTCATTTTATTCTCGAGATTTCTTGCGAATAGTCAGGCGATCATTCAAAAATATGGTCACAAAAAATTACGCATCATAGAACTTATTCTTGTATAAATGTAGTTTAATAGAAAATCATTTTTACAAATGAAATAATTCTCGAAACATTTTGCTACATAATACATTCGCAGTTTTGTTCATTAAATTGGTTTTCATATAAGTGTATAAATAATAAAGGTTTACACAATAATTTACAATAATATAATGTTGTATATTGTGGTATAGATATCACATGTTTAAATCTATTATAGGTGTACAGAGTTTGTTGAAAAATTTATTTATTCTGCTGTGTTCCCTTTGTTATCATGGTTAACAATAACATCAATGTAAAAATATTTACTAACGCTCAGCCAAATCCCATTTAGTGACATGGCATTGTCGTCAAAGTCAGTGATTTTCATATAACAATAAAGCCTGATAGAGAATTTCAGCTCTATAGGTCTGATCGTTTTCTAGATATCGTGCGAAAGACAGACAGACAGAAATGAACATTTTCCCAGCCCCCCCCACGAGTGCCATACTTTGCTAAAGCTCAGCCTATAATGTATTTATCATCTAGTCTGTTCATGAGTGTTATAGTCACTTTCTTTCAGCGATATAACTTTCTTTGAATCTGAAAAGGTAATGTTATATGTAAAGGTACTACCGCCGTGAGCAGCGCCGAGTTAATACCTGATATTAGCAATAGCCAACAATAACAGGACACTATAACACGACACCAGGTCGGCAATATATGGCCTTGCAAACAATAAACGTTATAACAAAGCACACTATCGAACATTTAATGATGAACATTTGTCAATAACCACTCCTAGATTGACTTTTCATAGTTTTCTATTCAAACCGTTACGTTCGCTGGTACCATTTCCATTGATTTTTTTGGGTAATTTTATAATTATCTCTGTTGTAATGAAGGTGATACAATTTCATGTACTATAAACATACTCACGTTACCATGTCTCTCTTCAGTTTGCCACAATTAAACTATTGTGCTATATTAGCAAACTGTAAGGTACAAGCTGTTTAAGAAATGTGGATATATTTTCAGGTACGGTTCAAATAGGTGAAAATAAACAAAAACGGTCCTATGACACAATGGTCAGTTTCGCTTTGTTTATAAACCTGTACCTCATCTAAAGTGAACTGAACGAAGGTAAAAACATGCATTTATTACATTATTTATTATCGGTCCATTACATATAAATTATTGAAATTATTATAATTTTAAAGGCTATATTTAAAGTGTATTGGATTTTTTTTTCGTCGGTTTTTCATGACATTTTCTTCGAAAATATTTTAAAAAAGCTGTCATTTTAAAAATAACAACAACATTTTTGGAACAAAATGTAACTAATCAGACTTATAAACGTGAAAAATTACTTAAACCGTTTATCAGTTATCATTTTTTTTTTATTAAAATAACAGGCATTTATATAAGCGAAATAGACCTAAAATAATTAAATTAATATAATTTATTCTCCCCCACTGAACCTGCTACGAACATATTTCTATACTTTTGCCAACAAAATTATTTTTAATTTTTATATTTTCAGGAAATGTTTAAAATGCGCTCTAACGAAAAAATGTGCTCCAAAAACTGAATACTAGTTGAGTAATTCTTAAACTTTAAACGATACAATCAAATCCTTAACCACCTTGTAGCAGTTATGTATCGAACAGTAGAGCCGCTATCGCCGCAGAATCCATCAGCGCAGAGATCCCGTGGCTCTAGCGGGATTTGAGGGACTTACCGGCAGAGTAAAAGTTTAAAGTGGAACACCTGTCATTTCTCGTGTATACATTGTTTTTAGGACAATGTATCGAGCAGAAATAACACCTGAACCAGTTCTTGAAAGTTCATGAGGGTCTAGGAGTAGAAGTTTACACTGCTATATTTGCAACTGGCGCAGTACCGAGAATGAAGATATCTACACAGGTGCCTTCTCACTGCTGACCTTGGGATACACTGGATATAGCTTTAGCCTCAAGTGAGATCTTAGGGACTTACCGACAGTGTAAAAGTTTAAAATGGAACACCTGTCATTTCTCGTGTATACATTGTTTTTAGGACAATGTGTCGAGCAGAAATAACACCTGAACCAGTTCTTGAAAGTTCATGAGGGTTCTAGGAGCAGAAGTTTACACTGCTATATTTGCAACTGGCGCAGTTACCGAGAAATGAAGATATCTACACAGGTGCCTTCTCACTGCTGACCTTGGGATACACTGGATACAGCTTTAGCCTCAAGTGAGATCTTAGGGACTTACCGACAGTGTAAAAGTTTAAAATGGAACACCTGCCATTTCTAGTTTATTCGTTGTTTTTGGAAAAAGTCGGAGCAAACCTATTCATTTTGTACATTTATGCTTGGAAAAAGTGCTCAGTACAAACCCACATCCTTCGTCCACACGCATGCTCGAAACGCCGTACTCAATGCATGGGGGGCTTTCAGGACCTAAACCAGTCCAGTACAGTAAAATGATTTTATACTATTTCATAAAAACGACCTTGTACCCGTTGTATTCCATCGTATTCCACTGGAAATTTATAATCGAATGAATTCAAATATGATACAATTACGGTTACTTTTTATTTTAATATTAAATAATTTGTATATTATTTAATATTACAATTAAATACTATTTAACAAATGTAATTTTTTATAATACAGTTAGCTGTAACAATTTAGTGTGCCGAAGTAGTTTTGGGTTAAGGACGCGTCTTGGCCTGTTGTAAACGACGCGACGACGCGATATTCCACTGTGCGTGAGATCACGTAATTTCCCAAGTGCCTTTCCTGAAAGAGGAAAATGTAAATTGCTGCTCATTTTTTGTGTTATTTGTAAGAACATTTCATAAAATAATATACACTTGGGAAACCGCCATGGTGTCCTAGATGAGAAAGTTTTGTAACAGTAAAAATTCAGACCATAGATTTACGCTAATAAATAGAGTGTGCTAAAGCAGAGATTAAACCGAACTTTTCCGTAGAAGCGATAATCGACCTGGATATAATGGAAAGCCTCAAGCAATTAAGGTAATTTTCGTCTATCAGATCCCGGACACTTCCATTAAAGCTCTGGTTTGATCTCGGCCTTTTCCTCTTCCGTGTAAACAGCTTTTATCTCAAAGGAGATTTAAATAATGTCAAGTTTTATATTTATGAATATAAACTGTGTATTTTATTATACATATATACATGATTTTTTACCCTATTACCTTTATTTTCACTTGTAAAAGCCCCAAAAACTTACCTGAGAACTCTTTTAGTCCTCCCATTTATCATTGAAATTAACGTTTTGATTATTGTCTTGAGAACTAAGTGCATGTAGTACTGAACAAAAAACTAAATATTGTTACAAATGCATATGTCTTTTCATGTTCTTTAAATATACAATGTACAAATATTTATACTTGACAAATAAAGATTATCGAAAGAAATTTTCTTTTTTTGAAAAACAAAGAAATCGGTTTTACCATGAAATTGGTTTACTTCCATAAAATGGGTGAGGTTTGTTTGATAGTTTATTCAGAATTCAATAATAAATATAGTCATTCCTGTTCAGTCAGATAAAAATAGTTTATATTTTGTGACAACTATAATATTAATGCGATTTACTTATACTCGATGTATCGAAAACCGTTAAAGATATAGAAAGTATTTTGTATTAAATGTTTATGAACGTTACAAGTATTACAGTACAATTAAATGCATTAAATAACAGATTTTCGATTTTGTTAAAATTATTAATGGGTGCCATAGTGGAGAACCAATATAAACGAAGAACCAAGCTGGCCGAAATGTAAGGTAAATATTTATACAGATCAATATCTCTAAGTCTGATACTAAGTGAAACAATCTCACTTTATTTTATCCCGATATGATCTACACTTCAGATTCCTTCCCATGGAAAAAGTTTAGATTCTAGTTGAATTAAACAGTTATAGAAATTAGCTGTAAAAATACCGAAATTTGCAATAATTAAAATTTCCGGCTATGAAGGCAACCAGATTAGTAAGGTGAGTGCGGTCGAATATGATATATTAGAAGATTACGTTGATGATGTATGAGCGCATGCTGAGAGATATAAGGTGAGGGGAAGGGGGCTAACTACACGTCAGCAAATAGCAATCTCATCTACAGTAGCCCCGAGTGTCACTGCTGAACTTATTGTCATATCGGGCAGCTTACCATGCATTACTTGTGATATGCTGTTGGATGAGGAGAGACTACCACTATAAATGGCAACAAATAGCAATCTCATCTACAGTAGCCCCGAGTGTCACTGCTGAACTTATTGTCATATCGGGCAGCTTACCATGCATTACTTGTGATATGCTGTTGGATGAGGAGAGACTACCACTATAAATGGCAACAAATAGCAATCTAATCTACAGTAGCCCCGAGTGTCACTGCTGAACTTATTGTCATATCGGGCAGCTTACCGTGCATTACTTGTGATATACTGTTGGTTGAGGAGGGACAACACGATAAATGTCAGCAAATAGCAATTTCATCTGCAGTAGCCCCGAGTGTCACTGCTGACCTGATTGTCATATCGCAGGGCTTACCATGCATTACTTGTGATATACTGTCGGTTGAGGAGAGACAACACGATAAACTTCAGCAAATAGCAATTTCATCTGCAGTAGCCCCGATTGTCGCTGCTGACCTGATCCTCATATCGCATGACTTACCATGCAAATTTCTTGTGATATACTGTCGGTTGAGGAGAGACAACACGATAAACTTCAGCAAATAGCAATTTCATCTGCAGTAGCCCCGATTGTCGCTGCTGACCTGATCCTCATATCGCATGGCTTACCATGCATTACTTGTGATATACTGTACGTTGAGGAGGGACAACACGATAAACTTCAGCAAATAGTAATTTCATCTACAGTAGCCCCGAGTGTCAATGCTGAACTTATTGTCATATCGGGCAGCTTACCGTGCATTACTTGTGATATACTATTGGTTGAGGAGGGACAACACGATAAACGTCAGCAAATAGCAATTTCATCTGCAGTAGCCCCGATTGTCGCTGCTGACCTGATCCTCATATCGCATGGCTTACCATGCATTACTTGTGATATACTGTACGTTGAGGAGGGACAACACAATAAACTTCAGCAAATAGTAATTTTCATCTACAGTAGCCCCGAGTGTCAATGCTGAACTTATTGTCATATCGGGCAGCTTACCATGCATTACTTGTGATATACTGTTGGTTGAGGAGGGACAACACTATAAACTTCAGCAAATAGCAATCTCCATCTACAATAGCCTAGAGTGTCGCTGCTGAACTTATTGTCATATCGGGCAGCTTACCGTGCATTACGTGTGATATACTGTTGGTTGAGGAGGGACAACACGATAAACGTCAGCAAATAGCAATTTCGTCTACAGTAGCCCCGAGTGTCACTGCTGACCTGATCCTCATATCGCAGGGCTTACCATGCATTACTTGTGATATACTGTTGGTTGAGGAGGGACAACACGATAAACTTCAGCAAATAGCAATCTCATCTACAATAGCCTAGAGTGTCGCTGCTGAACTTATTGTCATATCGGGCAGCTTACCGCGCATTACTTGTGATATACTGTTGGTTGAGGAGGGACAACACGATAAACGTCAGCAAATAGCAATCTCATCTGCAGTAGCTCCGAGTGTCGCTGCTGAACTTATTGTCATATCGGGCAGCTTACCATGCATTACTTGTGATATACTGTTGGTTGAGGAGGGACTAACACTATAAACGTCAAAAAACAGCAATTTCATCTACAGTAGCCCCGAGTGTCGCTGCTGACCTGATTCTCATATCGCAGAGCTTACCGCGAATTACTTGTGATATACATTGAACAAGAGGGAATATTGCTTAAATCTTATTTAAATATCATCCCTAGAATGAACTCACTGTTTGAATCTATTGTTTATTAATAAATATTGTATGCAATTATAATATTTTTATTTAGTTATAATTATAATACTATAAAATAATTTATTATTTTTTCATTGGCTTATTAATCTCGCCAATTAAAATGTAAAGGATATACATTAAAATGTTTTTTACAAAAGGATGTTTTTATGTTTGCTTAGTAGAAGAGTTTTAAATTCAAACATAATACAAGTGAGGCATTTGCTCTGATTGACAGGCGAGATACTACTAATATCAAGTTAATCAAATTCTTGCAGATCCTTATATACTTATAACCAAAGGATTTGATTTGCTGTCATTTCGTTTTAAGTTCAGAGATATTGAACACGAGATTATACAATAATCATAAAGAATATGATTTCAGTATACAAAACTCTTTATTTTTCATTTTTGTTAGTAAAAGCTTTGGATACTAGTAAAAAAAGAGATATCTCATCCAATTCCCATAAATTTTAGGCTGTGGTGAGCGCTATAACTTTGTGGAGTGCGAAGCTCGGCTGATTTAAATGAAATGTTTTTTACAAATTAATTAACCAATATAATGGCCATCTCCAAGACTAAGTGTTGAATACTTATAAACTATATACATTACCAATAATTTTACTGCAATTGTCTTCTCATGTTTTGGAACTCAGCAATGGAAGCAAAGGCCAATTCTAGTGGAAAACATAACTAGCTACGAGCGTATGAAACAAAGGAAGAGCACTCCATAAAAATGCTATTGTTATTGTCGGTGGTTCTTTAAAACAGTATATTGTTGTTCTGTGGTTAGAATGATCTGGATAACCATAAAAACACTAGTTGCGTTCGGTCCATATTTCGACGGACACAAAAATTATCATGTTATAACTATGATAATAATAATGAACAATTTCTCAATTATGACACACATTTAGCCAATCAATGAAATTAATTAAGAATCCATCTTCTACAATGTCCTGTAAGCTACTTTCACTGTTCATAGTTCCAAGTTCCCTCACACAAAAACTAGGAGAACAATGTTTATGTTTTTATTTTTAACAGTTCAACAATCATGAACAAGTAAGGGGTGCCCTCATAACTGCAAGGGGTTGTACTAGGTGCTCTTACTACATTTTTTGTCGAATTTCCACTTTGTTTAGCCGCTAGTCCCCATTTTGCATTTTTTTTATTAATAAATTATTACTATCTCTCAAACTTTTAAAGCTAAAGAAACCAAATTTGGCACATTGGTTTGCATACATAAGAGGAAAATTAAGAAATAATTGTGTTATTTTCTTTAATATTAACAAAATGGCGTGTTTTAGAAATTCTTAAAGTCAAATAACGAAGAAGCTAGTATAGTTATAAAAAACGTACTAGACGCCAACTATTTGGACAATGTCATCGCAATTCACAACGGTTTCAAACGAAATCCGTAAAGGCATAAGCGAGCACGGCCATTTTAAAGGCACGCTTGAGCAGCAAACATCTTGTCAAAAGATATCATCACATTATTACTCTATTATAACAAATGCAATGGGAAATTGTACTGAACCTTCTTTGCACCGCATATATTACGTCAAAACATCCATAATGAAGAGTGAAATTGTGGAGCTTATAGGAAAATAGGTAAGACCGTTGAGCCGAAATCTTGCGAATGCGTGTTCAAAGATGTGGAGGGAGTAGAAGTACTTTTGGGGAAATATCCCTCTAATACTTCGTAATTATACTCCTAAGAACTAGTTAGGAACTCAACTTATCTAATTCTTTACCCTGCATTCGAGAAATTTACCCTCATTGGACTGGGCTATAATTATTACTTCTTCTTTCAACCGCTTCCACCCCTTTTACTATCTCAACTTCACCGTTTTTATGTTTTTAATAATTTAATGTTTTACGTGTATATTTATTTTTTTATTACCGTAAAAATATTTATTTATGAATATTTTAAACAAAGTATGTGTTTTACAATGTAAATAATATGATTATATACGTTCGAAGAAGAGACACACCAAACGCCAATGAAATATGTTCAGGCAATATTGGATCTGTCCAAGTTTGGAGTTTGGATTTAAGCATTATATTAATCTGTTGAAAAAGTATATTTTTGATGTTCTGTTTAACACTATGTCAACTATTTTACTGTATGGTATTTAGCTTGATGACTTATCATACTTATACATTAGTGTATCTACAATTGTAAATCAGATTAAAAATAAACCGAGAATTGGCAAAATCGTACCACAATTCTGTGAATTACTCTGAAGTTTCATTTCAGATTGAGCATACCGTATATTCAGTACTAGTGTAGTAAGTTTTAAGTCTTCGCGGCATTTCTTTAAGGAGTTCTTGAAAATTTGCTATCTTTTGACCATAAAATTATTCTTCCTTGGACAAAGGGCAACCTATGTACCAAGTTTTCAAGTCACGATGACAGTTCTATCAGGTGTTATTGCATAGGCGGATATATAGACACAGGGACAGTTACATGAAAGGAACTTGAAAAAAATTTCGAGGCTTTAATAAATAAAATGAATACATAAACTAAGCATTTTTTTCACCTCACAAAAATTATCAAGCAATAATACATGTAATTACCATTTTCAAAACTGCGGTACTTACTATGTTAAACTGACCGATATTCATCCAGGCTCACAAAAACGCCTGTTTAAATATATTAAGGCAATATTGGATCTGTCTAAGTTTGGAGGCAAAATTTGAATAGGTCATTTTCTTTTCGGTCTTCGAAAACAAATGCATAATCTATAATTTGATTTCTATCCTTAAAGCTCATCTTAAAATTAAAGTTTCGTTACAAGCAAATCTTTTGAATCCATTAACTGCCTGCTACTTTGTAAGGGATGGAATAGACTGTTTTCACACAGTGCTTGTCAGAATAGTAGTTCACAAATTCCGTAAGGAAGACCTTATCGGTAGAGCTATAACTTACGAAAAATTCAGTAACATTCCAGGAATAATTTCTTTGATTAAAACAATTTGTGGGTGGTGGTAAGAATATTTATCAATGCATCATGATAATGAATGTTTGTCACTGTTAAAACTGGGTACTCTCCAGAGGGAGAATATGAAACTCGATAACGTCAAATAGTGTATTGCTTTGTTATGACGTTAGTATTCAAAAAAAATTATCAAGAGCATAATGCTACTTTGTTAAACTCAAAAAAATGAGGCCGAAGTTGAAAGTTTTGTCTATGATAACACGTTTTTCCTGTAATCTTACTATTTCCCCCTCCTTTTTGTTTTAACAAATGCCACTTACTTAAACCTAATTCACTGTCCATTTTAAAAAAACCCGATTTTACCACAATTTCATTAGCTCAGGAATACATCTTTTTACAGCAGTTGTTCCAATAGTTGTAACAGTAAAACAGCCATGTTTTATTCCTGTGGAAAGCAACGTAACTTTAAGGTGAGATGGACGTCAAAAATAAAATAAATATAATTTTTTTATTGCATATTATTATTATTTGAGTTTTCTGAACAATTTGGTATGCTAATTGTGTATGTATGTATTTATTTTGAATCCAAAATCGTGCATAACATAACTCACTACAAGACAATTTTATTGGATCTTGGTCCTTGCAAACCAAAGTTGATTCACTGGTTATAGTACACAATTCTGTTGTAACAGCATTTATATTTTGTAGGTCTGTGACTTTTTTCTGTAGTTGTTATTGACAGCTGTTATTAGCAGACCAAATAAACTTTGTTTTGGTGATTCATTTACATTGTTTGTTTGTTTGGGTATTTTTCGAAAGTTAGTAAGTTATAGCTCATTCAAGATGACCAAAAGTAAGAAACTGTGGAGAAAACGAAGTTTCCGTGGCAACCAGTTTTCAAAATCAAAACCGTGTTGTAGGTTTAGATTGTGTAGCACACACAAGTGATAATCCTAGGCCTTAGTACTAGTGACAGTGACAGAGTTTCTGCAGATGCTAATTGCTCTAAATTAGACAGTGAAGTAGGCCTAGTTAGCAATCCTATTTCAGTATCTAAACGGAAACTTGCAGAGACTGTTTTAGATGATAGTGAGGGTGATAGTAATGTTATAGTAAGTATAAACCTTTTGTCTTCTGGTATAATGCAATGTTGTGTCTGCAAAAATTGTAAAAATTCAGAAACACTTTACGTGGAAGAAAAATGTTTCTCTTAGGAAGGGTCTGGCATGCAATTTAGTTATCTCTTGTAATTTTCGTGGCTCTAAGTGTCCTTTTTACACTTCAGACAGTACAAATAAATTCTTTGACATAAACATTAGATGTGTATACGGCCTCAGAGCCATAGGCAAAGGGAGTGTTAATAGTGAACCGTTGTTCGGGCTGCTAAATCTACCTAACCCACCAGAAACATTTTCAAGATACAATGATGTACTACTGAAACCTCTAAAGGAAGTAGCCACTGAAACAAATGATTTCAGCAACTGAGGAGTCTGTACGCCTAAATCTTTGCACAGAAAATTAAGATGAAGTAGGCCTACCTAGTCATGATCTTAGCGTAGGGATTGACGGATCGTGGCAAAAAAGGGGGCATACGTCACTCAATGGAGTTATTTCTGTTTCAAGTATAGATACCAGTAAGATAATAGATGTAGAAGTACTTACAAAATACTGTCATTCATGTGCTACAAAAAGTAAATCTCCCCATAAATGTAAGAGTTTTAGTGGAGCGAGTGGAAGCATGGAAGTAGCAGGTGCCCTCAAAGTTTTCGCCCGATCTGAGGCCTCGAGGAATGTCCGATATAAATATTACTTGGGGGACGGTGATTCGAAGGGGTTTCATAAAGTCTTAGGATCAAAGCCTTATGGTGATGATTTTATAATTGGAAAATTGGAATGCGTTGGCCATGTCCAAAAGAGGATGGGGTCTTAACTGAGAAAATTGTGACGTGATTATCGGGGGAAAAAACTTGAAGATGGCAAAAGCTTTGGGTGGAAGGAAAGGTAGGTTGAATGATTCTGCAATTGAATCTTTACAAAATTACTATGGACAAGCAATTAGAAGGAATAAAAACAATTTAGATAGCATGAAAAGAGATGTGTGGGCGACATTCTTCCATAAAGCTTCTACAAATTCAAAACCGCAACACAACCTCTGTGATAAATCGTGGTGTAAGTATTTGCAAGCACTTGATGTACCTAACCTAACCTATGACCACAACAATTCCTTGGACCCAGCAGTGATTGATGTAATCAAGCCAACTTATCAGCATCTAACTAACCCTCAACTTCTGAAGAAACGTCTTCATGGGAAGACTCAAAAAGGCAACGAGAGTTTCAATTCAGTTTTATGGACGAGAATTCCGAAGGCAAATTTTGTAGGGTTGAAAACTCTAGAGCAGGGGGTGCCCAACCTTTTTTTAAACCCAAGGGCCACATTGTAAAGTCTTGTATGGCCAGGCGGGCCAACATCCCAGGGGATATGGAACCCCCAAACAAAAACGTATTGCCCGGAGTTTGTTCCAGAAATCTTGTGCAAAATATGAGTTTTAAGGTTATTTGGCCCTTGTTTCCTGATTATTGTAATTTCTTATTTATTTATTAGTTGTTAGGTAAAGGTTTATAATACATTATGTTTTTAGGTTCTTTTAGTAGAAATAAATTATAAACCCAGACTTTTAGACGTTTGCTCTAATTCTGAGGGAACAATAAAAAAAGTCACCAATAAATTGAATACATTGATTTTAAATTAATCCTACTAGGATACTAGGACATACAAAATTACGTTGGCGAGTGGTGACCTCGAATTGGGTAGGGGTTACGGTCGCCGCACCGCGCGCTGTGCCGTGCTTTTACGCGCGCTCTATTCGCCAGCCGGCAGCCACCACCGTAGTCAGTGAAATCTGTCTGCAACTACTTTACTTCTTTCAACACTCATACTCCACCCAAATGAATACGGCTCGTTCTACGTGAAATCAGCTGGACTGCTTGGTTCTCAAAATTTGTATTTATTTCATATTTCAAAACTTGTAAACAAATTTGGTTGTTTTTGGCAACAAGGCGGGCCACATAAAAACTGACTCGCGGGCGGGCGGATTCGGCCCGCGGGCCGTAGGTTGGGCAGCCCTGCTCTAGCGTGTGGCACATATGATGCTGTAATGACTTACAATGATGGAAATAAGGCTAGGGTTAAGGTGTTAGAGAGAAAATGGGTATAAATCCTGGGAAAAAACTGCACTGACATCCTTAGTAAGCTAGATTTCCAGCGTGTTTTAAAAGCAGAGAAAGCAAACGAGCCCGTCAAGAAAATGGCAAGAAAACATGTAGAAATTTTTTCTTGCCTTTTTTCTTGACGGGTCGTTTGCTTTCTCTGTTTTTAAAAAACACGCGGGAAAATTCTAGCTTCTAAGGAGTCAGTTGCTTTTTTTCCCAGGATTTATCCCCCATTTTCTTTTTAACCCCTTTTAACCCTAGCCTTTTTTCCATAATTGTAAGTCATTACACCCACTATGTCCCAAACACGCTAGGGGGCGGGCTGAAACCTACGGCCCGCGGGCCGAATCCGGCCCCCCGACCCGGTTTTTGTGGCCCGCCTTGTTGCCAAAAAACCCAAAATTTGTTTACAATTTTTAAAATATGAAAAAAAATACAAATTTTAAAGACCAAAGCAGTCCAGCTGATTTCACGTAGAACGAGACGTATTCTTTTTGGTGGGGGTTTGAGTTTTTGAAAAAAGGAAAAGTATTTGGGCAGAAAAGATTTCAGGGATTTACGGGGGTTTGGTGCCGGCTGGCGAATAGAGCGCGCGTAAAGCACGGCCCAGGGGGGTTGCGGCGACGAAACCCCAAACCCAAAATTCGGGGTCACCCCCTCCCCACTTTAATTTGAAATGTTTTGTTTCCTGTAGGAAAATTTAAAATCAATGTTTTCCAATTTTTTGGTGACTTTTTTATTGTTCCCTCAAAAATTAGAGCAAACGTTAAAATTTCTGGGTTTATATTTATTTCTCCCTAAAAGAACCTAAAAACTTTAATGTTTTAAAAACCCTTTTCCTAAAAAAACTAATAAAAAATAAGAAATTCCCAATAATCAGGAAAAAAGGGGCCCAAAAAAACCCAAAAAAATCATTTTTTGGGAAAAAGGGATTTCTGGAAAAAAAATCCGGGCAATACGTTTTTTTTGGGGGGGTTCCATATCCCTGGGATTTTGGGCCCCGCCTGGCCATAAAGAACTTTAAAATTGTGGCCCGGGGTTTAAAAAAAGGTTTGGGCACCCCTGCTCTAGGTTTTAAAAACCCTACAAAATTTGCCTTGGGAAATTTTTCGTCCTTTAAAACAAATTGAACTCTCGTTGCCTTTTTGAGTTTTCCCCCTTGAAGACGTTTCTTCAGAAGTTGGGGGTTTTGTTAGGTGTATAAGGGGGCTTGATTACATCAATCACTGCGGGGCCCAAGGGAAATTTGTTGGGGTCATAGGTTAGGTTGGGTTTACATCAAGTGTTTGCAAATACAACACCACGATTTTTTCACAGAGGTTGTGTTGCGGTTTTGATTTTGTAAAAAGCTTTATGGAAGAAGGGTCGCCCACACATTCTTTTCATGCTATTTTAAATTTTTTTTTTATTCCTTCAATTGCTTGTCCATAGAAATTTTTGGGAAAAAGATTCAATTGCAGAATCATTAAACCCCTCCCTTTTCCCTTTTCCCCCCAAAGTTTTGCCATCTTCAATTTTTTTCCCCCGGATAATCACGTCCCCAATTTTTTCTCAGTTAAAAACCCCACCCTCTTTTTGGAATGGCCAAACCGCTTTCCCAAATTTTTCCCAAATTTATAAAATCTTCCCAAAAGGTTTTTTCCCTAAGACTTTATAAAAACCCCTTTTCAAATTTCCCCGGGTTCCCCCAAGTAATTTTTTATTTTGGACTTTCCTCGAGGCCTAAAACGGGGGGAAAACTTTGAGGGACCTGCTACTTCCAGTTTCCCACTCGCTCCACTAAAACTCTTACTTTTATGGGGAGTTTTTACTTTTGGGTACCCCACATAAAATTGACGTATTTTTGAAAGTCCCTTTCTAAAATCTATTTTCTTATGGTTTCTTTTACTTGAAAAAAGAAATAAACTCCATTGAGTGACGTATGCCCCCTTTTTTTTCCCACGACCCGTCAATCCCTAGGGCTAAGATCAGGGATAGGTGGGCCTACTTCATCTTAATTTTTTGTTGCAAAGGATTTAAGGGCTTTCCCAGACTCCTCAGTTGCTGAAATCATTGTTTCAGTGGCTACTTCCTTTAGGGGTTTAGTAGTCTCATTGTATCTTGAAAATGTTTCTGGGGGGGTTAGGTAGATTTAGCACCCCCGAAAAAACCCGGTTTCCCACTATTAACACTCCTTTGCCTAGGGGTTTGGGGGCCGTATACAAAACTAATTTTTTATGTCAAAAAATTTTATTTGTACTGTCTAAAAGTGTAAAAAGGGACTTTTTGACCCACAAAAAATTACAAGAGATAACAAAAATTGATGCCAAAACCCTTCCTAAGAGAAAACATTTTCTTCCCCCGTAAAGTGTTTCTAAAATTTTTTAAAATTTTTGCAAAACACAACATTGCTTTTTATACCAGAAGACAAAAGGGGTTTATACTTACTAAAACATTCCCTATCACCCTCACTATCATTAAAACAGTCTCTGCAGTTTCTTTTTGTTCTAAAATGGGGTTTTTGCAAAACTAGGCCAAATTCACTGTCAAATTTAGAGAAATTAGAAATTGCAGAAACTCTGTCACTGTCATTTGTACTGGGCCCTGGGGTTTTATATTTTGTGTGTGCTACCAATTAAACCTAAACAGGGTTTTTGTTTTTTAAAAACGGGTTTGCCAGGGGAAACTTCGTTTTCCCCAAGTTTCTTATTTTTGGGTTTATCTTGAATGGCTAAAAACTTTTAACTTTCGAAAATTTAACCCAAACAAACAAACAATTTTAAATGAATCCCCAAAAAAAAGTTTTTTTTGGTTTCTGCTAAAAACCCAGTGTCAAAAAACCCTCAGAAAAAAATTTCCAAAACCTACCAAAATAAAAAATTGCTGTTAAAAAACAAAATTTTTTGTATTTATAACCGTGAATCAACTTTGGTTTGCAAGGCCCAAGGGACCCAAAAAATTTTGTCTTTTTAGTGGGTTATGTTATGCACGTTTTTAAATTAAAAAATTTAAATACTAAAATAAAAATTTTGATACCCAAAATTGCCCCAAAAAAACTAAAATAATAAAAAATTATGCAATAAAAAAATTTTATTTTTTTTTTTTTTTGACCCCATTTCCCCTTTAAAAGTTCCCTTTTCCCCTTTCCCACAGGAAAAAAACAGGGCTTTTTTTTAACTGTTACAACTTAGGGGAAAAAAATTGCTGAAAAAAGATGTTTTTCCCTGAGCAAATGAATTGGGGTTTAAATGGGGTTTTTTTTTTTTTTAAAATGGACAGTGAATTAGGTTTAAGTAAGTGGCATTTTTTTTAAAAAAAAAAAAGGAGGGGGAAATAGAAAGGGTTTTACGGGAAAAAAACGGGGTTATCATAGACAAAATTTTAAAAACTTCGGCCTCATTTTTTTGGTTTTTTAACAAAAGGTAGCATTATGCTCTTGAAAATTTTTTTTTTTAAATTACTAACGTTATAAAAAAAGCAAATCCTTTTTGGGACGTTATCGGGGTTTCATATTCCCCCTTTGGGGGTTTCCCAGTTTTAAAACAGTGACAAACATTTTTTTATGATTTTTTTGTTTAAATTTTCTTACCCCCCCACAAATTTTTTAATTTCAAAAAAAATTTATTCCTGGAATTTTACTGAATTTTTCGTAAGTTATGGGCTTACCGAAAAGGTTTTCCCTTTAGGGGAATTTTTTGAACTACTTTTCTGAAAAAGCACTGTTTTAAAAACAGTCAAATTCCACCCCTTTTTAAAAAGGGGGCAGGCGTTAATGGATTTCAAAAGATTTGTCTTATAACGAAACTTTAATTTTAAGATAGTATTTACAGGGCAGAAATATAATTATTTGATTATTCATCTTGTTTTCGTTCGAAATCCGAAAAGAAAATGACCTACTCAAATTTTGCCTCCAAACTTAGACAGATCCAATATTGTCCCTCCCCCTAATATTTAACAGGCGTTTTGGTGAGCCTGGACAAATATCGGTCAGTTTACATAGTATAAGTACCGCAGTATTGAAAATTGTAATTACATGTATTATTGCTTGATAATTATTGTGAAGCGAAAAATGCTTAGTTTATGCATTCATTTTATTTATTAAAGCACTCGAAAGGTTTTTTTTAAGTTCCTTCCATGTAACTGTCCCTGTGTCTATATATCCGCCTATGCAATAACACCTGATAGAACTGTCATCGTGACTTGAAACTTGGTACATAGGTTGGCCTTTGGTTCCAAGGAAGAATAATTTTTGTGGTCAAAAGATAGCAAATTTGCAAAAACTCCTTAAAGAAATGCCCGCGAAGAAGACTTAAAACTTTACTACACTAGTACTGAATATACGGTAATGCTCAATCCGAAAAGTGAAACTTCAGAGTAATTGCCAGAAGTTTTGCTTCGATTTGCCAAGTTCCTTCGGTTTATTTTTTATCTGGTTTTCAATTTTGTAGATACACTAATGTATAAAGTAATGATAAAGTCATCAAGCTAAATACCATAAAGTAAAACAGTTGATATAGTGTTAAATAGAGCATTGAAAAACTGACTTCTTCCACATATTAATATAATGCTTAAATCCAATCTCCAAACTTAGACATGATCCAATATTGCCTGAACATATTTAATTGCGTTTGGTGTGTCTCTTCATCTTCGAACGTATATACCTGATATTATTTACATTGTAAAACACATACATTTGTTTAAAATATTCATAACTAAATATTTTTATTTGGTAATAAAAAAATAAATATACACGTAAACATTAAATTAATTAAAAACATAAAAACGGTGAAGTTGTTGAGATAGTAAAAGGGTTCTTGTTTGGGAAGCGGTTGAAAGAAGAAGTAATAATTATAGCCCAGTCAATGAGGGAAAATTTACTCGAATGCAGGGTAAAGAATTAAATAAGTTGAGTTCCTAACTAGTTCTTAGGAAGTATAGTATAAGAGATATTAGAGTGTTATTTCCGCCCAAATATGCCCCCACTCCCTCCACATCTTTGAACACGCATTTCGCAAGATTTCAGCTCCCAAAACCCCGGGTCTTACCTATTTTCCTATAAAGCTCCACAATTTGCACTCTGTATTATGGATGTTTTGACGTAATATATGTGGTGGCAAAGAAGGTTCAGTACAATTTCCCATTTGGCATTTGTTATAATAGAGTAATAATTTGATGAATATCTTTTGACAAGATGTTTTGCTGCTCAATGCGTGCCTTTAAAATGGCCGTGCTCGCTTAATGTCTTGACGGATTTCGTGGAAACCGGTTTGGAATTGCGATGACATTGTGCAAATAGTTGGCGTCTAGTCACGTTTTTTTATAACTATACTAGCTTTTTCGTTATTTGGACTTTAAAAATTTTCATAACACGCCATTTTGTTAATATTAAAGAATATCAATTATTTCTTTATTCTCCTATTATCTATGCAAAATAATGTGGCCAAATTGTGGTGGTTGTCTTATAGCTTTACTAGTTTGAGAGATAGTAATAATTTATTAATAAAAAAAATTATAAATGGTGTCTTAAGCGGCTAAACGAAGTGGAAATTCCGACAAAAATCTAGTATGAGCAACCAACCTAGTACAACCCCTTGCAGTGATGAGGGCACCCCCTTACTTGTTTCATATTGTTGAACTGTTTTAAAAACAAAAACATAAACATTGTTCTCCCTAGTTTTTGTGTGAGGTGAAACTTGGAACTATGAACAGTGAAAGTAGCTCACAGACATTGTAGAAGATGGATTCTTAATTTATTTCATTGATTGGCTAAAATGTGTGTCGAAATTGAGAAATTGTTATTATTATTATTATTATGGTTATAACATTACTGTGTCCGTCGAAATATGGACAGAACACAACTAGTGTTTTTATGGCTATCCAGATCATCCTAACCACAGAACAACAATATACTGTTTTAAAGAACCACCGACAATAACAATAGCATTTTTATGGAGTGCTCTTCCTTTGTTTTATACGCTCGTAGCTAGTTATGTTTTCCACTAGAATTGGCCTTTGCTTCCATTGCTGAGTGCCAAAACATGAGAAGACAATTACAGTAAAATTATTGGTAATGTATATAGTTTATAAGTATACAACACTTAGTCTTGAATATAGCCATTATATTGGTTAATTAATTTGTAAAAAACATTTCATTTAAATCAGCCGAGCTTCGCACTCCACAAAGTTATAGCACTCACCACAGCCTCAATTTATGTAATTGGATGAGATATCTCTTTTGTTACTAGTATTCAAAGCTTTTACTAAGAAAAATGTAAAATAAAGAGTTTTGTATACTGAAATCATATTCTTTATGTTTATTGTATAATTTCGTGTTTATTATCTTTGAACTTAAAACGAAATGACAGCAAATCAAATCCTTTGGTTATAAGTATATAAGGATCGGCAAGAATTTGATTAACTTGATATTAGTAGTATGTCGCCTGTCAATCAGAGCAAATGCCTCACTTGTATTATGTTTGAATTTAAAACCCTTCTACTAAGCAAACATAAAAACATCCTTTTGGAAAATACATTTTAATGTATATCCTTTACGTTTTAATTGGCGTGATTTACAAGCCAATTTAAAAAAATTAATAAATAATTTTATAGTAATTATAATTCTAAATAAATAAAAATATTATAATTGCATACAATATTTATTAATAAACACTAGATTGAAACAGTGAGTTCATTCCAGGGATGATATCTAAAACAGATTTATAGCAATATTCCTCCTCTTGTTCAATGTATATCACAAGTAATTCGCGGTAAGCTCTGCGATATGAGAATCAGGTGAGCAGTAACACTCGGGGCTACTGTAGATGAAATTGTTATTTGCTGACGTTTATCGTGTTAGTCCCTCCTCACCTATCAGTATATCACAAGTAATGCACGGTAAGCTCTGCGATATGAGAATCAGGTCAGCAGCGACACTCGGGGCTACTGTAGAAGAAATTGCTATTTGCTGACGTTTATCGTGGTTGTCCCTCCTTAACCAACAGTATATCACAAGTAATGCACGTTAAGCTCTGCGATATGAGAATCAGGTCAGCAGCGACACTCGGGGCTACTGTAGATGAAATTGCTATTTGCTGACGTTTATCGTGGTTGTCCCTCCTCAACCAACTGTATATCACAAGTAATGCACGTTAAGCTCTGCGATATGAGAATCAGGTCAGCAGCGACACTCGGGGCTACTGTAGATGAAATTGCTATTTGCTGAAGTTTATCGTGTTGTCCCTCCTCAACCAACAGTATATCACAAGTAATGCACGGTAAGCCCTGCGATATGAGAATCAGGTGAGCAGTGACACTCGGGGCTACTGTAGAAGAAATTTGCTATTTGCTGACGTTTATCGTGTTAGTCCCTCCTCAACCAACAGTATATCACAAGTAATGCACGTTAAGCTCTGCGATATGAGAATCAGGTCAGCAGCGACACTCGGGGCTACTGTAGATGAAAATTGCTATTTGCTTGAAGTTTATCGTGTTGTCCCTCCTCAACCAACAGTATATCACAAGTAATGCACGGTAAGCCGCCCGATATGACAATAAGTTCAGCAGCTACACTCGGAGCTACTGTAGATGAGATTGCTATTTGCTGATGTGTATAGCTCTCATCCCCTCACCTTATATCTCTCAGCATGCGCTCATACATCGTCAACGTAATCTTCTAATATATCATATTCGACCGCACTCACCTTACTAATCAGGTTGCCTTCATAGCCGGAAATTTTAATTATTGCAAATTTCGGTATTTTTTACTGCTAATTTCTATAACGGTTTAATTCAACTAGAATCTAAACTTTTTTCCATCGGGAGGAATCTGAAGTGTAGATCATATCGGGATAAAATAAAGTGAGATTGTTTCACTTAGTATCAGACTTAGAGATATTGATCTGTATAAATATTTACCTTACATTTCGGCCAGCTTGGTTCTACGTTTATATTGGTTCTCCACTATGGCACCCATTAATAATTTTAAACAAAATCTAAAATCTGTTATTTAATGCATTTAATTGTACTGTAATGCATGTAACGTTCATAAACATTTAATACAGAATATTTCCTATATCTTTAACGGTTTCCGATACATCGAGTATAAGTAAATCGCATTAATATTACAGTTGTCACAAAATATAACTATTTTATCTGACTGAACAGGAATGACTATATTTATTATTGAATTCTGAAATAAATTATCAAACAAACCTCACCCATTTATGGAAGTAACCAATTTCATGGTAAAACCGATTTCTTTGTTTTTCAAAAAAGGAAATTGTTTACGATAATCTTTATCTGTCAAGTACAAATACTTGTACATTGTATATTTAAAGAACATGAAAAGACATATGCATTTGTAAACAATATTTAGTTTTTTGTTCAGTACTACATGCACTTAGTTCTCAAGACAATAATCAAAACGTTAATTTCAATGATAAATGGGAGGACTAAAAGAGTTCTCAGGTAAGTTTTTGGGGCTTTTACAAGTGAAAATAAAGGTAATAGCGTAAAAAAATCATGTTTATATATTTCATAAAATACACAGCTTATATTCATAAATATAAACTTAACATTATTTAAATCTCCTTTGAGATAAAAGCCGTTTACACGGAAGAGGAAAAAGCCGAGATCAAACCAGAGCTTTAATGGAAGTGTCCGGGATCTGATAGACGAAAATTACCTTAATTGCTTGAGGCTTTCCATTATATCCAGGTCGATTATCGCTTCTACGGAAAGTCCCGCTACTCTCTGTTTTAGCACACTCTATTTATTAGCGTAAATCTATGGTCTGAATTTTTACTGTTACAAGACTTTCTCATCTAGGAGACCATGACGGTTTCCCAAGTGTATATTATTTTATGAAATTTTCTTACAAATAACACAAAAATGAGGAGCAATTTATATTTTCCTCTTTCAGGAAAGGCACTTGGGAAATTACGTGATCTCACGCACAGTGGAATGTCACGTCGTCGCGTCGTTTACAACAGGCCAAGACGCGTCCTTAACCCAAAAACTACTTCGGCACACTTAATTGTTACAGCTAACTGTATGATAAAAAATTAAATTTGTGAAATAGTATTTAATTGTAATATTAAATAATATACAAAATTATTTAATATTAAAATAAAAAGTACCCGTAGTTATATCGTATTTGAATTCATTCGATTATAAATTCCAGTGGAATATGATGGAATACAACAGGTACAAGGTCGGTTTTATGAAATAGTATACAATAATTTTACTGTACTGGACTGGTTTAGGTCCTGAAAGCCCCCAATGCATTGAGTACGGCGTTCGAGCTTGCGTGTGTACGAAGGATATGGGTTTGTACTGAGCACTTTTTCCAAGCATAAATGTACAAAATTAATAGGTTTGCTCCGAATTTTTCCAAAAACAACGAATAAATAGAAATGGCAGGTGTTCCATTTTAAACTTTTACACTGTCGGTAAGTCCCTAAAATCTCACTTGAGGCTAAAGCTGTATCCAGTGTATCCCAATGTCAGCAGTGAGAAGGCACCTGTGCAGATATCTTCATTCTCGGTACTGCGCCAGTTGCAAATATAGTAGCGTAAACTTCTGCTCCTAGACACTCATGAACTTTCAAGAACTGGTTCAGGTGTTATTTCTGCTCGATACATTGTCCTAAAAAACAATGTATACACGAGAAATGACAGGTGTTCCACTTTAAACTTTTACTCTGCCGGTAAGTCCCTAAAATCTCACTTGAGGCTAAAGCTGTATCCAGTGTATCCCAAGGTCAGCAGTGAGAATGCACCTGTGCAGATATCTTCATTCTCGGTACTGCGCCAGTTGCAAATATAGCAGCGCGTAAACTTCTGCTCCTAGACCCTCATGAACTTTCAAGAACTGGTTCAGGTGTTATTTCTGCTCGATACATTGTCCTAAAAACAATGTATACACGGGAAATGACAGGTGTTCCACTTTAAACTTTTACACTGTCGGTAAGTCCCTAAAATCTCACTTGAGGCTTAAGCTGTATCCAGTGTATCCCAAGGTCAGCAGTGAGAAGGCACCTGTGCAGATATCTCCATTCTCGGTACTGCTCCAGTTGCAAAATATAGCAGCGTAAACTTCTGCTCCTAGACCCTCATGAACTTTCAACAACTGGTTCAGGTGTTATTTCTGCTCGATACATTGTCCTAAAAACAATGTATACACGGGAAATGACAGGTGTTTTCCACTTTAAACTTTTACTCTGTCGGTAAGTCCATCAAATCCCACTTGAGCCGCGGGATCTCTGCGCTGATGGATTCTGCGGCGATAGCGGCTCTACTGTTCGATACATTACTGCTACAAGGTGGTTAAGGATTTGATTGTATCGTTTAAAGTTTAAGAATTACTCAACTAGTATTTAGTTTTTGGAGCACATTTTTCGTTAGAGTGCATTTTTAAACATTTCCTGAAAATATCAAAATTGAAAATAATTTTGTTGGAAAACGTTGAGAAATATTTTCTTAGAATTTCAATTTAAAAATAACAATTCAGTTTTTCTAATAAAGCCAATTTCGCTTCGTTAAATGCCTGTGTTTTAATTTAAAAAATGTTAACTGATAAAAGGTTTAATAAATTTTGCCCACTGAGGGTGAGAATAACAATTTCAATTATTCTATGGCCTATTTCGCTTTTTTAAATGTCTGTTATTTCAATTAAAAAAAAAAAAATGATAACTGATAAGTAATTAATATAATGGATTAAGTAATTTTTCACGTAATTAGGTCTGATTAGGATGTTACATTCTGTTCCAAAAATGTTGTTATTATTTTCAAAATGACAGCTTTTAAAATATTTTTAAAGAAATATATCATAAAACCGATGAAAAAATGAAATTTCCAATAGAAATTAAGTACAACCTTTAAAAATACAACAATTTTAATTCTTTATTTGTTATGAAACGATAATAAATAATGTAATAAATGCACGTTTTTACCTTCGTTCATTTCACTTTAGATGAGGTACAGATTTATAAACAAATCGAAACTGACCATTGTGTCATAGGACCGTTTTGTTTATTTTCACCTATTTGAACCATACCTGAAAATATTTCCACACATTTCTTAAACAGCTTGTACCTTACACTTTGCTAATATAGCACAATAGTTTAATTGTGGCAACTGAAGAGAGACATGGTAACGTGAGTATGTTTATAGTACATGAAATTGTATCACCTTCATTACAACAGAGATAATTATAAAATTACCCAAAAAAAATCAATGGAAATGGTACCAGCGAATGTAACGGTTTGAATAGAAAACTCTATGAAAAGTCAATCTAGGAGTGGTTATTGACAAATGTTCATCATTAAATGTTCGGTAGTGTGCTTTGTTATAACGTGTATTGTTTGCAAGGCCGTATATTGCCGGCTTGGTGTCGTGTTATAGTGTCCTGTTATTGTTGGCTATTGCTAATATCAGGTATTAACTCGGCGCTGCTCACGACGCGCGACGATAGTACCTTTACATACAATATTACCTTTTGAGATTCAAAGAAAGTTAGTTATATCGCTGAAAGAAAGTGATTATAACACTCATGAACAGACTAGATGATACATTATACATTTGGCTGGCATGGCTTGGCTGGATGAATACATTACAGGCTGAGCTTTAGCAAAGTATGGCACTCGTGGGGCTGGAAATGTTCATTTCTGTCTGTCTGTCTTTCGCACGATATCTCGAAAACGATCGGACCTATAGAGCTGAAATTCTGTATCAGGCTTTATTTCTATATGAAAATCACTGAGTTTCACGATAATGCCACGTCACTCCATGGGATTTGGCTGAGCGTTAGTGAATATCTTTACATTGGTCTTATGGTTAACCGTGATGACAACGGCAACACAACAGAATAAATAAATTTTTAACAATCTCACCTATAACCTATAAGTGATTTAAACATGTGATATCTATACCACAATATACAACATTATATTATTGTAAATTGTTGTGTAGGCCTTGAAAACCAGTTTAATAAACAAAACTGAATGTTAGCAAAATTTGTAGAGAAATATTTCATTTGTAAAATATGATTTTCTATTAAACTACAATTTTCAAGAATAAGTTCTATGATGCGTAATTTTTTGTGACCATATTTTTGAATGATCGCCTGACTATTCGCAAGACATCTCGAGAATAAAATGAGGTAGAGATTTTACATTTGTACTCAACCTCTATGAAGTCTGTTACGACGTGTGGTGTGGCGTACTTCTTCTACCTTGTTACCTCGTTAAGTCTGTTTGATCATAAAAACCACGAAGGTATTCAGTACGTTTGAATGATGTAAAACTGAAAAAAATACTGTACACACACAGGGAGGTATGTTCTACCCGTATTGATCTCATTGGCTGACACTAATATTTATATTTACTGATTAAACATAACATTTTATGTTTCTGATTATTTGCTTTTATAAGTATGTAAATGGCTGAAAATATGGACCTGTGAATAATAAGTCCTTTTGTTAATAATGTGCTCTTCTTTCTCTTAGAAATTGCATTTAGTACCTATTAAAAGGACCTTGTGCATTGTTTCCAGAGTTGCAGGATATTCAGGATGGGTAAGGTTGGGGATAGGGGCCGCCTCCTGTCGAGGTACTCAAGGAAAGATTTTGGGCATAAAATCAGTCATGTCTCCTTGAAGAAGAAGAGAAGGACAACTCTATACCAGCCTCTTCAGACAAAGCAGGCAGGGGTGACACGTCCTTATGTTTAGAATAGCATCTGCCTCTAACACTTCAGTCGAAACTCCAAGTCATCTTCGGCAGTAGATTAGATCAATCTACCTACCCTTGCACCCCAATATCTCGAAATTTTCGATGCGACATTTTTTTGATGTGCCACACCTGGAAACCCATAAGGTTGCCCAGATTTAAGTGACACATCGGGTTTTGCTGTACCCATTATAGGTTCAACTTAAAGGTCCCACAAGGAGGGAGAGCGGGCTATAGCTTGGTCATGTCATGTTGGAAGTAAAGGAGGCTTGCTCTGTTCCAGCCTCCTACAGTCATAGTGGATAGGTTTAGTTAATTACTCCATCGTGTTTAGACTAGCAACAAGTTCTTAACACTAAGGGTGCTCCGACCATTCCCCACTCCCACCAACCATCCTTTACAGTACACTAGAACTTTCGACCCATACTAGGCAGAGTGATCACCTCTCTTCTTGAACTTAATCAAAACAATGTAGATATCAATCAAGTCATTTCTTATGGGAAATTCCACCGACTTTATTAATAACTAGTTTTATTTATGTTCAAGTTAAGTTGTCTCTCTCCTCGTGTCCAATACAGGTATAAATTATATAAATAAACGTTTTAGCGCGATTAGAAATGTCAGGTGTCAAAGGTTTCACCACAAAATCTCTCGGCGATTGATTTCACTGTAGCGTTGGGAAATGCTAGAATTATCTGTCATGGCTTCGGTTTTTAGAGAGGGGAATAAAAATACGCAAATGCTTTTGGACCGTTTTCCCCGTAAAAACATGGTTTAGTACAACTTATTAAATGCCTCTGACGTCGAGAGAACCCTCTGGAAAGATTGAAAGTGCATTTATTAGCCAAATGACAATTACTGATCTTTAATAAGACTATTTATTGAGTATGAATACCCTTATGAAAATACAATAAATTCTCTATGTACAGTGGTAAATAAAAACTCTAATAAATAGGTCAATGAATACAAAACAATCTATACTGTATTTGTTATATTAAATGGACAACTGTTTCATATTAATTAATATTGGGATAGTTATGACGATAAAGTCTTAATTATTTAATTAAAATAATTAAGAATATTAACTAACGGTTTTTATACGGTACGTTACGCAGTTTAAGGCTGTTTGTGTTTAGGGCAAAGATGCCAGAGAATTTCTAATAAAGACATATTGTGTGTTCAACCAATTAACGAGAAAGAGACAAAGTGGACCAAATAAAGTCGAGCAAAGTGTAAATAATCACTAATAGTTCCCCTTTCTCTTTAAATAACACAACTTGGATTAATCTTGTTAATTATGTAACTAAACTGTTACATAATTAACAAGATTAATCCAAGTCAGCAATAGAATGCTTGTAAAACAGAAATTTGCACAAAACTAAACTGTTTGTGCAAATTTCTGTTTTACAAGCATTCTATTGCTGACTTAGTTATCGGTTACAATTTTGGAAAGACTAAGATGTTATAAAATTAACGGAAGATCCAATTTTTTGGGCAATAAAATAATGAAAGTCATACAAACTGGAAATTTTCTCAGACAATTTCTAAGAATATTGAGTGTAAATCGCATTAAAATAAAGTATAAGGATTAGGGGTTGTCACAAAATCGACGAACGTTTCCGTTTAAGCCGGAATGGCTATATGTATTGTTTTAACTCTAAATAAACTATATCCATTTATATAAATAAAAGTGTTCATGTTAAAACCGGTTTATTTGTCTTTTTCTATTAAATTAATATGAAACTTCCTTCCTACTAAGGAAATTATTTCTGATAATCTTAATCTGTAAAATACAAATACTTGTATATTAAGTATTTAAGAAACGATAAAAGATATATGCTGTTTGTAAAACATTCGTTTATTACTTAGTTTTCAAGGCTGTAATATGTTTATAACTTTAATAATTTCATTGACCAATGGGAAGATTAAAAGAGTTCAGAAGTAAGTTTTTGGGTATTTTTTAAAATGAATAATCAAGGTTACGGGTACTAACAACTTCGGCAATTTTTTATAATGTTGAGAGTGTCTGAATATGTGTCATAAAATTTACAATTTGTATTGATGAGTATAAACGTGACGTTACAGTACTGATGTTCTTTTGAGGGCAAGGCTATTTACAGAGAAGTATAAAAGGCCGAGATAAAATCAGAGATTGTAATGGAAGTGTCTGATAGACGAAAGTCACCTTAATTGCTTGAGGCTTTCCATTATATCCAGGTCAATTATCGCTTCTGCGGAAAGCTCCGTTATATTCTGCTTTAACACACTTTAGTTATAAAGGGGGTTTGAGCGTAGGATTGATTCTTCGATGTTCAAAGTATTGATTTTCACGACTCAAATAACAAATTTTGATTTTGTTTACTTTATAAATGTTTAATTGCGCAAGTGAAATATAAATAATTAACTGATTTTCATGGAGTGGATATGATGGGTTGAAATATTTAATCTGAATTGGGTTAATCGGAAGGTTTCAATATTCTGAGTGTGTAGAACAAAATATTCTATAATTCGCTTCAAGGAGACTGAGAAGAGTGACTTGGTACAAGTACATTTAGCGTGTACATAGAAACATTTGGAACTATAAATTATACGTCTATGTTCCGACAATTATTATTTTTATGCTTTTAAACTAAACCATATTACTGACGGAACTGTTATCATCTAAACTTTTTATTTAGATTATAAAGAAAAGCTAATAAAAAAAGTGATAGAAGGTATTGTCACATTAAAGAGCGTGGCAGTGTCCTTTTTTATCGTGTAAAGTGTTTGGCTCACCTTTCTATTAGCATGAAAATAAAAATCAGACTTTCGGTTTACCTGGGACAGCAAGCAGAGAAATTCTCTCAATGTACTTAGTCGTAAAAGAACCTTTGCATTTTATTCCGGGTCGATTCCATTTTAAGGATGGGTAGAGTTGTTGGTAGCAGCTGTTTCATCGAAATCCCACATGGAGAGAGAGCGGGCTATAGCTTGGTCATGTCACGTTGTAAGTAAGGGAGGCTTGCTCTGTTCCAGCCTCCTACAATCGTAGCGGATAGGTGTAGTTACTCTCTCATGTTTAGGCTAACCACAGTTCTTAACATTAAGGGTGCTCCGACCATTCCCCACTTCCCAACAACCATCCTTTGCAGTACACTAGAACTTTCGATCCATCCTTGCACCCCAATATCTGGACATTTGTGGGTATGATTTGTCGGTCCTGGACATCCATGGAGTGGCCCAGACTAAAGTGACACATCAGTTTTACTGTACCCAGTGTAGGTTCAACTGGAAGGTAAAAGTGCTAGGGTGACAGTAATATTACTATGTCACTTTATGATAGTACTAAGTTGATTTAAATTTCTTCATTCTGATACTTTCTCGCTGCCATCATGCTTATAAGACCAATTTATAGGTGTTAGAAATGATTTTTTATGTTCTAAAATTTATATGTACTTGAACTATATGTTAGGAGTTATGGTAGTCCCAAGTTCATTGGGTTCGACTTTTATTTTTAATATATACACACCGAACTCTTTCTTACGAGGCTACGTTGATATTATAAGGTCGATGTCATTTTCCATATGGTAGCGTTCATATTCTATTTGATCTTGCTCCGATTGGTGGATTCCAAGGTAAAAAAAAAAAGAATAGACAAGGATTGACAGGTGTGCCACATTGACATTTCACTCTCCCGATAAGTCCCGCAAATCCCACTTGAGCCACGGGATCCTGCGTTGATGGATTCTGCGGCGATAGTGGCTCAACTGTTTGATACATTACTGATACACGGAGGTTCGCGATTTTACCTCATCAATTACCTTCAAATCGTGCCACAACCACTTGTTTAGATTTTAAGGGAAACTAAGATTGTTAGCATGTTTAATAGACGCCAGAAATCGAAAAAATGGTCCGAAATTTTCACAGAGAAATGATTGGGAGTGTGCTTCATTATCAACTTGTACTGTTTGAGAGTTCTGTTGTTTGCTGTCGATCCCGCGGTTTTTTTATGTTGTAGTTTAGTTCTGACACGGAGATATGTGCTTCATTATCAACTTGTACTGTTTGAGAGTTCTGTTACTTGTTGTCGATCCCGCGGTTTTTTATGTTGCAGTTTGGTTCTGACACGGAGAAGTGTGCTTCACTATCAAGTTGTTTTGTTTGAGAGTTATGTTGTTTGGTGTCGATCCCGCGGTTTTTTATGTTGTAGTTCGTGTCGATCCCGCGGTTTTTTATGTTGTCGTTTAGTTCTGACAGGGAGAAATGTGCTTCATTATCAACTTGTTCTGTTTAAGAGTTCTCTTGTTTGTTCTCGATCTCACGTTATGTTATATTGTAGTTTGGTACTGACACGGAGAAGTGTGCTTCATTATCAACTTGTTCTGTTTAAGAGTTCTGTTGTTTGTTGTCGATCTCACGTTATGTTATATTGTAGTTTGGTACTGACACGGAGAAGTGTGCTTCATTATCAACTTGTTCTGTTTAAGAGTTCTGTTGTTTGCTCTCGATCTCACGTTATGTTATATTGTAGTTTGGTACTGACACGAAGAAGTGTGCTTCATTATCAACTTGTTCTGTTTAAGAGTTCTGTTGTTTGCTCTCGATCTCACGTTATGTTATATTGTAGTTTGGTACTGACACGAAGAAGTGTGCTTCATTATCAACTTGTTCTGTTTAAGAGTTCTGTTATTTGTTCTCGATCTCACGTTATGTTATATTGTAGTTTGGTACTGACACGGAGAAGTGTGCTTCATTATCAACTTGTTCTGTTTAAGAGTTCTGTTGTTTGTTCTCGATCTCACGTTATGTTATATTGTAGTTTGGTACTGACACGGAGAAGTGTGCTTCATTATCAACTTGTACTATTTGAGAGTTCTGTTGTTTGTTGTCGATCTCACGTTATGTTATATTGTAGTTTGGTACTGACACGGAGAAGTGTGCTTCATTATCAACTTGTACTATTTGAGAGTTCTGTCGTTTGTTGTCGATCTCACGTTATGTTATATTGTAGTTTGGTACTGACACGGAGAAGTGTGCTTCATTATCAACTTGTACTATTTGAGAGTTCTGTTGTTTGTTGTCGATCTCACGTTATGTTATATTGTAGTTTGGTACTGACACGGAGAAGTGTGCTTCATTATCAACTTGTTCTGTTTGAGAGTTCTGTTGTTTGTTGTCGATCTCACGTTATGTTATATTGTAGTTTGGTACTGACACGGAGAAGTGTGCTTCATTATCAACTTGTTCTGTTTGAGAGTTCTGTTGTTTTTTGTCGATCCCACGTTATGTTATATTGTAGTTTGGTACTGACACGGAGAAGTGTGCTTCATTATCAACTTGTTCTGTTTGAGAGTTCTGTTGTTTGTTGGTCGATCTCACGTTATGTTGTATTGTAGTTTGGTACTGACACGGAGAAGTGTGCTTCATTATCAACTTGTACTGTTTGAGAGTTCTGTTGTTTGTCTCGATATGTTCTACGGGTTTATAAATAAAACAATGAGATCTAAATCTAATTGAAATGGAATTATCTTTATGATACAACTACGTAACTGTATTGTTTTTATAAGAATATGGGTTTTTATTACCATTAAATTCAATATTATGTTATTATGTATTGCATATTTCTTTTAGTAGTAGCTCTTAAAAGGAGTTATAAAACATTTCAAGAAAAGAACGCAAAAGGCACCAATACTATTGAAAGTATAGGTGTGAAAGTAACGGAATAAAGTTATATGAGGTTAGTTTTATATATTTTAAAACGTTAGTTATTACGAAATAGGACGACTTTTAGTGAAATTGTATCGAGAAAAACTAAAAACTGAATAACATACTTACTGTATATACTATAGTACCTGTATTTTGTTATAGCAATACGAGTGTAGGAATAGAAACGTATAAACCACTGTGTACTATATATCCTGTGCAGCAATACCCGTGGCCAAATTACATCTTACTCCCCCCTCCCCTCTTCTAAATGACCGCTGGCAGGGATGAGTTAGAGTGTTTGGGGAACGTTAACTGCCGACGGTCCTGGCGATATGTTATAACTCCCCCTGTAGCCGGCGCTTTAGTTGTATAGTTTATGGACATTCTATACTTACTAATGAAGTCAACTATTTTATCGTTATGGAAAATTAGTTATTTTGAACATCCTTGCAGATTATTCACAAATTCTGATAAGAGTTTTTTAAACCACATCGCCCTTCAGACTAATTTCTAGTTCGTATTTCAAAACTCCAATATGGATTTTTTAATTCTCAATACCTAACAGAGACTATTGTCTATGCCACCTTTCCCATCATTCAGATATGGGTTAGTTACCGACTCATTTTAAAAACTACTAATAAGTAATATTATTACAATATAATATATTATATTATCACTCCTAGATTATCCCATGTATTAATATTAAAGTTTGTAGTTTTTTTTTTATCAAGTTTTGATATCTAGACAGAAGGGCAAAGACACGATTTCAGGAATGCCTTGTCAGGTCCTTAATGAAATTTGTAAAACTATTCTACAAATAAAGATTAAGACAACAGTTCAATGTCAAAGAAAATTTAAAAGGAAGCTTCTGGTTTCATCTGTGAGATATTTAGTTCTTAAACGCTGAATTTTTATGCATCGGAACACAGTTTAATTGTTTGTACAGTGTTCAATATTTCTGATAACTGAGAGTTTTATTATTAATTTCATTGTTTATTGGTAGATAATAAATTTAAATATCGTTTTCCTACATGGGTCCACATTTGTTTAATCAAATTCTAAATAAAATTAAAACAATTAAAACCTTAAATTCTTTTTGTAATGCTATAACTAATTGGTTACTTAGTCAAACTGAACAGATAGATGTCATACACAACAGATTAGTCTAAAATATTCTTAACTGAATTATTTCTTTTTCTCATCTGCAAACTAAAGTTCGTCCACTTTATAAACAATTATTTTATTTTATTGCATTTCTCTTTTAAATAGTAACCAATATAACAAAACATTTTGTTGAATCTTAATATTATTTCCATCAGTCTAAAATGTCAAGATAATATTGTCATTATATAAATTGTATTTTTAAAATAGATGATTTTAAAGTCTTCAATATATTAGTCTTTTATGTATATTTAAACATTGTATTTAAAAATAAGATTGGCAAGAGTTTAAATTGATTAATTTGTGCTCTTATCAACGTTAATGTATTTTATTTTAAGGTTAATTTTAGTTAAATGTAGTGAAAAACTTTCAATATACCGCAGTGATCTGCACATCAAGTCCTTTTCAGAGAAAACCGGACTGTTATCAGACCTTTCCTTGTTTAGTTTTATCTAACCACGCAACTTGTTACTGTGGTTAGATTATATTGCTTAATAATCTTGTTTGTAAAGTCTATATTTTTTCGGAATAAATCTCATTATCTCTCAAAATATAAAGCTAAAACGTAGTTCAATGTGTGTAAACAATAAGTCAAATATCTTGTGAGGAAAAATTATAGAGTGCAATAATTTGAGGGCGTTCTTGTGTGATCTCGTTCACTTTGATTAAACTGCGCCATCATCTTAAATGTCAGCTTGAGTGTTCTCTCACACAGGAAGTTTAACAACAGTCTTCAGCGGTAATCTGCGGTAGCTCCACTGAACTTCTGGAAGACGGAAACACACTTTACAGGTATTCAATTCTAAAATCACATCATAGATTAAATTTCTAGTTCGTGTTTCATACATTACGATATAGGTTTCATTTCCCATCAGAAACTCATTTCTAGTTAAATGGGTGTTCAGCTTTACATCTTTCGCTGTAGGTTTTTTAATGTCCAACCAATCAGAGACTAATGTTTAGCGTAGTGTTCACAAATTCCGATAATGGTTTTTAAAATCACATTGCCCTTAAGACTCATTTTTTCTTCACATTTCACAACTCCAATATGGATTTTATTTAATTCTCAATACCCAACAAAGACTATTGTCAATGCCACCTTTCACAACATTCAGATATGGGTTTCTTAAATTCCATTGCTATTCATTCCATTCTATATTTTTGGTTACAAAAATCGTCCTCTGAAAGTATCTTTTATAGTTAGGGTCGAACCTGTTAACCATAAATGGAATATCACGGGTTCGAATGCAGCATTGATAAATAAAAATGAATCTGAATTAAATAAATTATGCTTCAGATTGTATTTTCACTTGTAACAAAAATTGAAAATGGATTTATGTATATCCTTTTTCACCCGAAAAATATTATACTTATAATATTTACTTATTTACTTTAATAATACTTATTATTTACTTTTTAAATATTTAAAAATAGGCAATGGTGTATATTAATTCTTTAAAAAATGGTGTATCTCAGCTTGTACTTCCTTTTCCTTAATAAATGTACGGTATTCAAAAAAAGCTAACGGTATCTTAAAAAAATATTTAATGACTTCTTACAGTCATCAGAGTATATTTATAGTATTAATATGACGCAAAAATTCCAGTAAAAACTAGCATAAATGATGTGAAAAAAATAATTGAAACTTTAGTAAAAGTGAACAAAAAATGAGATCACAAGAACTAAGCCCGCGCTGAAGGTTCAAAATGACTTTCCGCTTCAAGTTAATTCATGTTTTATTCTGTTGACGATTTTCAATTCATTCGTTAATAATGTAAAAGCTGAGAATGCAAGAAGGTCTTTAAATTCGAGGTAATTATAATTCATTGGATTTTTATAACGAAATAATTGAGTCTCTTCTTAAAGTAAACACACGGTTATGACATTGACAAATGACTTTATTTTGTATAATGGGACGTACCTTATCGAGCACTCTTTAATTAATTTTATCTTTACACGAGGTGTAAAAGTGATGGTAAATAACATATATATATATATAAATATATATATAATTTATATATTATTATTATATATATATTTTTTCATTATCCCCTTTCCCCAATCGTAGTATCACTGAAGCATATCGCTCATACAGTGTGAGTTAAACGTACACATAATCTCTGTTTAATGTTTTATGGATAAATATGGAGGTGTAAAAGTGATGGTAAATAACATATATATATATATATATATATATATATATATATATATATATATAATTTATATATTATTATATATATATATATATAATTTATATATTATTATATATATATTTTTTCATTATCCCCTTTCCCCAATCGTAGTATCACTGAAGCATATCACTCATACAGTGTGAGTTCAACGTACACATAATCTCTGTTTAATGTTTTATGGATAAATATGGAGGAGTGGAACTTGGGACACCTTTCTAGAAAATAAAAGTGAACTTTCTAGTCATCGTTACAACTTTGCCCACTTCCCTAAAATGGGGTTTTTTGGGGTAAAATTTTTAAATGTAAAGACCCATTAAGTTGATAGGTCTTGATAAAAGAAGAAGAACAGTGAAAACTAGAGCTTTCTATCTCAACCCAGTACAAAATAGCAGCTCCTTGAAATTAAATACATTGACATTGACATTCTAAAGGAAAACCCACTTTTCTTTCAAAATAAAACCATTTATTAACTGCTGCAGGGCAGGCCTCTATCTTATCAGTTTTGAGGAAGTCCAGTATTATGTTCGTTTTTGATAGGAATTATCAAAGTTAAGATGTGTTTTTGTGATACTTAACGTTGAAATGGAGTGTTTAAGTGTAAAATAGCTTAATGGTTGAACACCTAATGGGTTTTCAAATATAAAATTTTGAACCGCTGCTCCCAAAATCCCATTTTGGGGAAATGGGCAAAGTTTTAACAGTGAATAAAAGGTTCACTTCTATTTCCTAAAAAGGTGTCCCGAGTTCCATTCCTCCACCTATATCTATAAAAAACTAAACAGAGATTATACATAATTTTAACTTTGTACAATAAACCTAAGCAGGCCCGATATAAGATCCTGTGGGCGTGGCGCTGGCAGAGGAATGAATGAAAAATTGTGAATAAATAAAACATATTATGTAGAAGGTAATAATTTATTTTGCTATTGCTTAAAGTGTTATATGATTTAATACATACAATGGGTTGTAAAAACTCAGTTTTTGTGTAGATTCGTAAAATATAAATTCATTTTTTTGTAAGTTTTATTTAAATAATAACGATTAAATAAATATATTAAAATACTTTTTTAATTTCTCTCTAATGTTTAATCTAAATTTATTTATTGTTTTCAATTTATGGGCTTAATTAATTTTAAGGGTTTTTAAAATTTATATAGGTTAAGTGTATAAAAGTATCTCTTCTTTGAGGAACATCCAACGTGAGGCGATCAAAGAACTCCCCTAAAATGCATATCTACGAGGCAGAAGTTTACGAAAGATTGTGCAATTTTAAAATTTAACGTTTAATATAATATATTCCTTGCAGTACTACAGAGCACATTTTGCATGCTTCCTTATTTAGAGCACAGACATGCAGCACAATATACTTTTTTATAACGAGAAAAAAATAGTACTTATTATTTACCTATACGACTGCTATTAGAATACTATCTACGAGTACATTACGATACTTTATGATTGTAAATTTTAACGTTTCAAATGTATAAAATATATTCTACAGGGGTATTCTTTGTTATTCTCCATATTATTATGTGTATGATATCATGAAAGGATGTTCGATTGCCAAAGTCTACTCGTAGTCGTCGTTTTGACAGTGATTGATCTCCAGTTGAGTGAGGAAGTGCGGTTTGTATTATCTACATTGACTTGTAAAAGCCCTTCCATCACTTCTATTTGCGAAACCTTCCAACGTTTGAATATCTTTCTGATCTTACTCGTTAGATCAAAATTTATCGTTTCCTATTATGGAGTGCCTCAAGGCTCCAATCTCAACCCTCGGTGTGTTGTTGTTTATAAATAGCATCTATTCTATTGTGCGTTCCGTAGCATTCAGCGATGTGCTCATAATTTATTAATGAAGTGCAGTTAAAGATAAATCATTCATATGGGAAAGGTGTGCTGAGGTCCAGTGTTTCTGTTAGTTCTGTGGTCCAACGCTAGGGCCGCGCCACGTAACTGTGATTGTCCTAGTTGAAATATTTCCTACAAGAGAGGTATTTAAGCCTCTCTTGTATAACTAATACAGTCAAAGATGGTACGATGCTTCCTGTATATCTAATTCCTGGAATTAATTAATACGAGTGTTTCTTTAATTTTGGTTGTTAGTATGGAAAGAAACTGAGCTATTCAGTTAGAAATTATATAACAGATACATAACCTAATCTTATTCTTCAATAATACCAAGGGTAGATCTATGAAAACAATAATAAGACTTTTACAGTTTTATTATTGTAATAAATTATATTGCCCTTTCAAAAAAATATAAATTTAGTATTTATGAAATATCTAAATAAGCGCAACTGAAAAAATATTTATTCAGAATTCAATAATCTTTTCTTTTTCAAAAATCATCTGAAACATCGTATAAATTTTGCGTTATTTTATAAAGGAATTATTAAACCTTCTACTTTACAAACACGTATAATATTTTCTGTTCTTTAAACAAATCGAGAGGAAAACATTATGCTATGTACTGTATTTATGAAGCATTTGAGGGCAAAAGGCGGCCAGTCACCTCAATAAGTGCCTGCTCAAGTGGGACAGACTCAAGTGGCCTAACTTCTGAAAAAGAGAGGGGTTGCAGAGAATTGCAAAAGTTTACCAGACAAGTGCACTCAAGTGCAACGCAGTTGATGTGAGACGGAGCTAAAAAGGTTATTCGTTCTTTATGAGAGAACTGTATAACAAACTAGATTATAAACGGATTGAGCTTTGAAATGTTTTGAAAGTCTTAGACGAAAAAAGATTCCGGTATCAATTAAATATTCGATTTTTTTATCGTTTTTAACCAGGCCCACTTAAACGTAACTAATGCCAAAATGTAATTTTAACGCTATGAATATTAGTTGTTCATTCGTAGAATAAAATGATTTTTAATTACTTATAATTTAATGACATAATATTTTGCAATAAAATGTATGTATCTTCAGAAAATAAAATGTTGAAAAAGTATATTACTTACAGAAATGTCAATTTTATAAATAATATGTAAAGCACGTTGGAGTGATTTGAAAGTCTCAGACGAAAAAAGGTTCCTGCACCAATTAAAAATACGATTTTTTGATTTTTAACTAGACCCACAAAAAATTAACTGTTGTAACAAAATTTAATTATTACGCTATGTATATGAGCAGTAAATCCGAAGGAATAACATGATTGTTATTATTTATAATTTAAGGACATAATATTTAGCAATAAAATGTACCATCATAAAATAAAATGTTTAAAAAGAATATTACTTACAGAAATTATAACTATAATTAGGATATAAGCCATTCACTTTAATCACCTGATGAGACAATTCCACTTCAGTCCGGTGAGCCAGATAACAAAATAATGCCGAGGCTTCGTTAAATACTTAAAAATCTTTATAAAACAAAAACAAATTAACTTTTTCTTTCCTCCAGAAATAATATCTTAAAGGTATGTCACTACAATTTATGAAAACACCACTTACACCATCTTAAAAAGTAGCGATTTGTAGATGTTCACAAATTCTTTTTTCTTATGAATGTGAGTTATGCATTAACGTATAACATTAATATTTAAAAATTAAGTTCCTTTTATAAATTTCAAAAAGTTCCCGAGAACCATTCCATTGCATATATTCAATAAACTGCACGTTTCATTCTGAAACTACGTAGGAAAAAGGGAGATTAAAACACAATTATTTAATCTCATCTAAAAGGTCTATGTATTAAATTACAAGTAACATATACAACGTACAAGTTTTAGGACTCAAAAGAACAAAGTGAAAGTTATATAAGCAGCTAATTAGTATACTCTTCTTGAGTGAACCATATACAGATATGTATATGTATACTTTCATATGAGCGAAAATCCAAAGTAACTGAGTAGTACCTTTTTCAGTTGGATTGGTCGAAGTTTGAAGAATTCCTATTAAATAAAATAGGATGGTTATTCACACCTGCTCTTATATTCTGAAACTGACGAAATGTATTAATAATAATAAATTAATCCAAGTAATGGCAATATAAAATAAAATGTGAATGTGATGTATAAAAAAATACTAAGAAAGATGCAATATTTAATTTTAAAAATATTAATAATCTAAAATAGTCCAAACATGACAAATCACATCGAAGATGTGACAGAATGTCTTTTCAGGTTAAAGGATGAGATTATTAATTCAGTTAGACAGGAAGCTTTTCATTATCTAAATGAGATGGAATGGCTCTGCAGTAGTAGATCTAGTTACCTTATTGCATTTACTACTACAGCGCTGCACTCAAGTATTTATTCATTTTTGCTTTTAGGAAGATTTTATATGCAAAATCAGCATATTGCAGTTGTTCTTATGATAGCAGGAGAATTCCCCCATGAATTCACCGGACATGATTCCTTGAGCCTAAAACCACCATCCCTTGCCAAGTTTATATAGTTTATTATTATTTCAATATGGCGACAAATTAAACTTTAAATTATTCAAAAATTAATTATTTATGCGCTCAGAGGAAAAATACAAAAGTTTTCTGGACTGCTTATAAAGCATTTCCTAACACTTTGCAAACTAACCATCAACATTTAGATCCATTAGAATGAAGCACAGGGTGTGTTCAAAAGAACAATTTGGAGTAATAATAATTATTTCTGTACAACAGGATAGTATTACCTATTTTTAATGGTAGATTTATTAATGAATAAAACCACTCCATGCTTTGTAAGCATTACTTTGATCACATATTAATACAAAACTATTTGTGTGTAATAAAAACTTATTTAATACGATATATTACTTCAAGTATAAGTTTTTAATTTAAAATAAAAAACTGATAATGAATCATATTTGAAGACCTTCAGTGTCACGTGTAATTAAAATGTTTCGAGATCCATACAACTGATGAGCAAAGTATAACTTAATTACGCCTTAATTAGTTACGTCCACGAAGGGAGCTCCTGTCAGCGCAAATTAATTAACAATACAAGATCTTCTCAGCGTGAACCAAGAAGTTATTGGAAGTTACTGGTTTCTTGGAATTGCTGGGGGGCAGGGGTGGTGGATGGGTGAGCATAAGGTAAAAGGAACTATTTAATAGCCTTATGTCAACTTTCAGTCTAAAGCTTGCGCTCTAACGCAGCGTGAAACAGCCCCCTGCGAGACGTTCCCATTTCTTAGATCTAAATTCTAAACTGCAATCGGAGACCTTTGGGAGATTGTAGCGGTCTTAGGGTGAAATTTTATTCACATAGTACATCTTTGATTCAAATCAGAGAAGCGAAGCGACAAAAAATTATAGACCTATCACAATCCTTTCTAGAATTTCTAAAGTTTTTGATAACTCCTTCTAGACAAAATAGGTGCTTTTTCATGTCAATTCCCAGCACTGCTTTTTCCCGCTGGGTGGTAGGTAACGACCAACCTTGTGCTGTTTCAAGACCACATTAAGGAAGCCTTCGAGAGAACTGACTAGGTCGACATAATGTACATTGACTTCTACAAAGGCCTTCGACAAAGTTGACCATACAGTTCTCCTAAACAAGCTAAGAAATATGGAGTATAGGGGTCTTTCCTGGTGTGGTACTCTTCGTACCTTACTTGTAGAATGCTCTTCGTCGGTTATGACTCGACACTTTCCGATGAGCTCATTTAAATATCTGGATTACCACAAGGTTCTCAACTAGGCCCCTATATGTTCAACATCTACACATATGATGTAGTGACCTACCTGTCTGCAAACGTCTTACTCTTTTCAGACAATGAATATTGATGTGGGGGTCGAGAATGAAATGTTGCCCTCCAAGAAGGCATCGTGAAGATAGAGAATTAGTATCTAGGGATCTACCTAGCTGTCAACACCAAGGGTTTTGTGGTCACTTTTAGGGGTAGAAAATTAGCCTTGTTTCCAGTACAAGCTTCTGGACAGTACCATGGAAAGAGTTGACACCATTCGTGACCTTGGTTTGCTCCTAACTTCTGATCTATCACAAAGGGCACACATCGACGAGTCTTCTGGGGTTTGTAACTAGAACCACAAGAGGCATATCCAGCAGCAGAGCCCTCAAAGTTATGTACGGCCCTCTCTTCAGGTAAATACTGGAGTTCTCGACAGTTGCATTGTCACTCTTCCAAGTTGGTCAAATCAGTGCCCTCCAACATATACAGGACAAATTCGTAAGGATTGTGGAAGTGCGACAGGACCTACGGTACGGAGATGTCTGGTCAAAGACATGACAGTGGACATGAACTTGGTGTCTCTGGATGCTTTGAAGAAGGATTCTGGATGCCATGTTCTTGTATAAGATATTGAACTCCCTCATTAACTGTCCACAGCTGCTTGAGAGAATCAACCTGCGAATCCCTACTGGAACCAGGTTCCAGGAGCTTTTCGTGGGATTGCGGAAGCAGACCCTTTTCAGCTAGAATAGTGCGATGCCCACAATACAGAGACTTGGTTGCGTAATCTCTACAGAAGTCGACTTTTTCTACATGGAGATCTCTTCTTTCAAGGATATTGTAACTGTGGTTTTCTCTTTACAATAGTGTAAACACAAAAACACACCCACAGGCTCGCTCCATTGTTACAATTTCTTGTTTGATTTGTTGTTATGTAATGTCTTTGTATTATACCATTATAACATGGTCTTTAAAATGTAAAACTATTGAAATAAATATAAACAAAAACTCACAGGCGTAAAAACCTTTCATAATAATCAAATTAAAAAAGGAAATATATTCAAAGGAATGTCAAAAAACATGGAAGAATATAATGAATGTATTTACGGAAGAAAATTTTCTCGAAAAATGTGACTTTCCTTGTGTGTAACACAAGGAAACTTTGTACCAATTTTGAAGCCTTTAGGATCTTCCAATCAAAAGATATTACAAGAGAACGACACGGTTTCTGTCGGTCCCATTATCATTTCTCTTTATTGGCTGAGCCTTAACGATGACTGGAAATTTCATTTCTGGCTGTCTGTCTGTCCGCCCTATATATTGAAAAACACACAACCTATAGACTTTAAATTTTGCATGAAGCTTCATTTATATATAAAATTGAGTTCGATGATGGTGCATGTCACCCCAGGGGATTTGGCCGAGCGTTAGCAAATATTTGTACAGTGGTCCTATTGATAAAAATGATGATAAATACAAAACTGCAGAATAAATACAAATACACTGATTGAATATATCAGTGAAGCATCTCCTTGTATATGTTAGGTGACTGACGCCAGTGTTTTCTATCTTCTATCTTTTTTTCTATACGCAATGATTTTAAATACGGTTTAAGTTTGAAGCTGCAAACTTAACTAGAGTTGAGTTCATCAATACGATGCTCGCGATCCAGGTCACGTTTTCGGGCAATCATCAATCTTCTACATGTCAGTTTTTGACTTACCCCAATACACCAGCATTCTGAGTAACTTGCCAGTTTTGTCACACTTAATATAAGGTTTTCATCAAATCCTTACATGCTTACTATTGACTACAGAATGAAACGCAATCATGTAGATGTAAGCTTATTAACGTCTGCAATGAAGACTTCTTCATTATTATCAGCTGTAAGCTATACTCTTATTTGATATATTTACTTATTTAAAGGTAAATAAGGTTACGACCATTTGCCATGGTTATAACAGAAACACAGCTCTTTCTAGAACTGTGTATGACAATTGTATTCATGTATCAAGTCTTAAAACAACAGGTTAATTAAGCAAAAAAATACAATTAATTAAATAAATGGCAATAAATGCGTTAAAGCTGACATTAACATCTTTTAACATGACAACGTGATCATTTGTTTATACTTCTCCTTACTGGTTCAATATGATTTTTAGGGACAACCTTACGTTTTAGAATTTACCATCTGAAGAAGAGAGCAGATCTAAATTCTCGAAACGTCGTGTTTTTCTGTTATTGTGCACATAACGGTGTTGTTATCCTTTAACGTGATACGTCGTAAATATGCACTTCAAAGAAAGAATAATTTATTTAAAAATTACTTAAACCTTCGTTAATTATAAATGTATTCTTCGTTTCGATTGGTTTTAATCCTTACATAACCTTTTAAAATATATTCATTTCACATATGTGCCAAATAAATTTTCTGTCGTTACTTTCATTCCTACTTTGTTGTCTACGATTTTATTATTATCGTTTTATTTCTAGTTTGGAATTAATTCATCAATTTTTAAGATTTGTTTATTACTTTGACAATGTGTAGGATCTATTTGCAGCTTTTTATATTTTTAATTGTTACAATGAAGTAAATGTAGAATGAATTCTACAACGAATTTCCATTTAGAAACATCAGTGTAGAACTGTTACTAACTTAGAGTGGTATTTCCAATTAATATAAAATAATTAGAAAAATATTGATATATTTGGTGGAAGAAAAAAAAAGTACTATGTAATATAATTGACAAAACATAGAAATATACATTTTTTTCGTAGTATCCAGTAAGTGACAACAACAGGCTACACATTAACCCCCTATAACCGAAAAACATATCACCAGCTCCGTATATAATGCTATATTCCCCTGATAAACCATTCACATGTACAATAGCAGCCTCAACAATACAAGGTACTCAATATCTCAATAGCGCAGTCGGTAATCCACTTACGGCAGTCCGTCTGTTCTACAAGATTACTGTCGAACTTTATGTCATTAGCTCAGTGACAATAGTATGACTAATGTATAAACCCTCGCAGTATCAATAACTAAACTTTCGTCACTCATTACGCTTTCTTATTTTGTCACAAGACTGCAATGTTGAAAAGGATTGATCGTCTCAACTCGGCGTAGACTGTAACGTCAAAAACGTGTTTATGATGTTTTTAAGCGACTATATATGATCCTTGATCAGATGTTGTATTCGGGTTTTTACTATACCTAAAATGTAAAACTCGGATAAATCAACATCTTAGGTAGTTACAGCGATGTTCCCTGTAAGGTATAAACTAATTTCTTGCACTCGTAATGCTCCTATTGGCTACCGTTGTGAGCGGCTATTTAGATGAAGCACGACACTTTGCTATTATCAGGAGCCTACTCTCTCTCTCTCTCTCTCTCTCTCTCTCTCTCTGTCTATTGAGAGCATTTGAAGCACCTAACGGGCTTTGGTGGCCCTGCACTTTTGACAGTACAAACTGGTACAATAATAATGATAACCTAATCTAGACCTACTTTGTCGAGTAATGACACATAGTAGATGGACCTCCGGATTATTCCAAAATACCTGAAACAAACGAGAATATTTGTAAATTGCCTATTTCATTCATATATATATATTTATATATATGTTATTATATATCTCAATACTTAGAATAAAATACCAAAATATATGTTATTCTGAAAAGTCAAGATACAAATTTCTTACGAATAAAAAATATAAATGAAGAAATATTTCTTTCATTTGTATATTCCGTAGCTTAGATAACTCTGAAAAAATTAAAAAATTTCAGATTATTTTAAATATAATGCTCATTTCTAAAATATGTAGTACTTTATTCTGAGTTATTTATTCTAAATCATGATTAAGTTTTGTATTACTCAATAGAAAGTCCAATAACGCAGTTTGTGTGATTTTCTGAAGAAAACTCACTAAAATCAATAAATATTTGTATTCAGGATCTTAATACACTTAAGTGTACTTAAAAGTACTTAAAATTTAAGTACTTATAAATATGAAGCAAAGAAAAAAATACTCAATATTTTTTACAATAAGTGCAAGGAAAAAGGAACCACTTTATTGCAAGATGCTAGAGGACATCTTCCTCTATGAATCTGTTAGTTATAGATACATCGGTTCTTCCTCTTTGCAACCATGTGAGTTTTAAGGCTGAACGTGCCGGGATTAGTTCCAAACTGAGCCACCATGGAGCAGCACCTAAATATTATTATTGGTTTTCCCCTCAACTATCGGCCGATTGTGATTCTGAAAACATTTGAAAATTAGACGATCTTAGAATTTTGATGTATAGAAGAAGACAATCGGTGAATATTTACGAGATCACAAGTCAGGAATGCGAGTGTTGGATATCCGCTTAACGACTATCCTGGAAGTTTTAATTCCCAGACGTTTATTCAAGTAGAGCGAGAAGCTACAGCAGTTATAACTAAAGACTGCGATAAACTTCTTTGTCTGAGAGAACTCTCAAGCTGACACTTTAGATGATAGCGAAGTTAAATAACGGTGAATGAGATCACAGAAGAACAATGCTCAGTCTCAAACCGTTTTAGTTCCTCATTTCTCCTCGCAAGACAATTTATTGGAAGGAATAAATCACACGCTTTAAATCGTTCTTTACTTTAACAATAATAATATGAATTACCAGTTTAAAAACTAACAAGGCAAGTGTACCCACACCACGCTGAGGTTGAATGCAAAATTTTAAGTATATAGCTACATATATTACTATGTTAAATGTTCCAATGTCATATGATTATACTTTATTTATTCTGCGATGTTTTCTTTGCTATCATGGATATCCATAAGACCAATGTAATAATGCTAATTATTTCTCAGCCAAATTACATTGATTAAAATGCACCACAATCAAATTTGATGTTGGCTATATGCAAGCTTCATGTAAATGTTCAATTCTGTGGGTCAGTTCGTTCTTATTGTATCGCGCGGACAGACAGACAGGCATAAGACAATTTTACTAGTCCTTAAGTGATATGCTTTATCAAAGGTCACCAAAAGAAGTTTTAGTTAAATCCCTGAATCATGAACAAATATAAAGCTATGCAAACAATAAAATATAACAGAATTTGTATTTAAAAAAAACAATAAAAAACTATTTCTATGAATATTGTGTTCAAAAAGCTAAAAAATATGGCCATACCTATAATGATTTGTCCATAGGTTTAGTATTAAACAAATTCTACAAATTTGAAGTTAGTTTCAGTATGGCTGGATCTAATGGACTGATGCAAAAGTTTCATGAACTGAAATCACCCATAAGTCTTTTCGTAACTCTGACGGATTAACGTGAATGGAGATAACTTTAAAAGAGACAGGTTTTAGAGCTGATGTATGTGGTATCATGTACATGTAAACAAACTATTTGCTGTTAACTTTTCTCAGATCTCGAAAAGGAGCAGCTGTTCGAAATCGATTGAACTCTTTATCCCTACATTACTACCTTCGTTTATGTAAAATCCAAAGTTTACAACATCAAGGGTGGCAAGTTAATGAATTAAACATACAATTTTATTTATCCTATGATATATTCTAATATATTTAGATATAATCTATTCTAAGATCCTTTGTACTATTTGAAACTGCTAGTTAATAAAAAATACGATAAAAATAAGAAAGAACGATGAATGCATCATTATAAGAACATTAAGTATTTTGGAAAGTAAAACTTACTTACCATCCTAAAATGCGCAGTTTAGTATATGTGTGTCTATTTTAGTTAAATGTGTTCGGATCTCTAATAGACCAGTGGTTTCACTACGAGGGACTTCCCCAATAGCTTATTTTCCTGTTTGGGAAAGCAGCTTCCCTCTACTGGCAACAACAAAATATCGATGAACTGTTGTAGAACTAAAGGGTTCAGTAACAGTGTCAGGTACACGAGGGAGTTATAAGTTATCGCTCTAGGACCCCAGCTGTTAACGTCCCCCTGCCACCTTAACTAAACTCGGCCAGCGGTTACAAGGGGCAGGCCACGTACTGTGTAATTTGCTACTGATATTATTGTCCTAGGATATACTCACTAGTTCGCAGGTTTCATCGCTTATGTGTTCATAATGTAAATTACAAATTGATATTATACATTGTATAACTGTTTTAGTATTTCATTTCATCTTTGTTAGATTTTAAAGGTATCCTTTCATCCCAAAGGTATCCTTATTAGGTACCAAAGGTATCCTTATTAGGTACCAAAGGTATCCTTATTAGGTACCAAAGGTATCCTTATTAGGTACCAAAGGTATCCTTATTAGGTCCTAAAGTATCCTTTATTTGGAGATTTACCTTTCAAGAGACTCATATATAATTACGAGTTTATTCAAGTCAAAAATATAAGATTAGATCAGTCAATATTTCGGTTTGTAGTTTTGATAGCAAAACTAGAATTAAAGTTTTATTTTCAATTGCAATAGGCTTAAAATCATAGTCAGGATTCTGTATTTGGGTTTCCAGTTTCCTGTTCTGAAAGACTTTGTTCTTACAAACGTTTTTATCACTACAAACATAATCTGCATTGGACAATTTAATGAAACATATGGTTATTTCAATACTTTTTATGCTGTCCAAGTCTACCATAATTAACACTTAGACATAATTGTAATCATTAAACATTAGTGATTTAATTTAAATTTAATATTAATATTAATTAACCGGAATATCAAAGGACCCAACAGAATATAGCGACAATCTTTAGCGGACTAATGAAAGGTTTTCTTAGAATATTGCAACTTTCTTGCCTTTCCTAGAACGAAAGACTCTATTTACTACGTTTCGAGGCCCAGGACCATTCAACCAAAGAGTTATCGGATAGACGGACAGACTACATACAAGACGACTGGCTTTCAGTGTTGTCCCAAGACCTGACAACTAAATTACCCTCTATTGACAGATCACTTTTTTCCAGGTTTGCAATGGAATTTTGTAAAAAATATAAAGAAATACTAAAAGTTATGTGATTATGTATTGTCATATACAATATGTTTACATAAAGGGTGTATTTTTACTATGCATATATTTTTATTGGTATAAAGAGAGGAAGACCATACCTACAGAAGTAATATATATTTATGTACGAAATTTGTATATGTTTGTGCAATCAAAGTTCCAAAATATAAATTTATTCCTAAATTTTCTAGATTTATGACATTATAGTTTGATGCAACAGAACAGTGTTATGATAATTTACACTACATATAAGATGTAATGTTGCAACAATAGCAATTTTTCCATGAATGCGAAAAACTACTTTTCTAAACATGTTTATACCACTTGACTAAGTAATTAACTTCAAATAACATAACATACCTACAGAAAAAACTAAACAAACAAACTATGTACCAATGTAAACAACAGCAAAGCAATGACGAGAATGAAAATTAACATACGATATTCGTCTTATCTTTGTCTTGCATCAAAGACGTAAAAGTATCGAATTTCATACATTCGATACATCAATCTATCCGCTATCGAATGCTACCATTTCTTTCGACAAAAGCATTATAGTCACAATAGAAAAAGGTTTTTTTTCTGGCGATGTTATACCGTCGCTGTAGTGATGGTCACCAGTTGTTGAGTGATGACCTCTGTAGCGATTGTTTCCGTTTTGAGTGATGAACGTCTCCAGCGATGGTCACCCATTTGTTAAGTGATGACTGTCGCTGATAGCGATTATCACCATTTTGAGTGATTGACCGTCGCTCCATATGGTCACCATTTGTTAAGTTATGACCGGCGCTGTAGCGATTATCACCATTTGTCGAGTGATGGCCGTCGCTCCAGCGATGGTCACCATTTGTTAAGTGATAGTTATTATCACCATTTGTTGAGTGAGGACTGTCGCTCCACGATGTCACCATTTGTTAAGTTATGAAATTATCACCATTTGCTGAGGGTTGTACTGGCTGGCAGCGATGGTCACCATTTGTTGAGTGATACCGTCGCTGTAGCGATGATCACGAGTAACTCGGTTTTGAATAAAGATTGCTTCAAATATTCCTTTCTGCTAGGATTTGGCCCTCCTCAGACAGAAGAAATTGTATTAATCATTTTTGCAATGTATTTAAACACGCGTGTGAAGATAAACAATAGGCTGCAGTTTGCAGATATTTTAATGGAGAGGAGCGAATTCTCGTAATTGTACAGAATATTTATAGAGGGTTGTACTGGCTAGTGGAAGAATGATAACTGTTTTAGAAACGGAAGTATGGATCGAAAATATTTCTAAGCCTGACAGAAGGAAATTGTTCCTAACCAGAAGAAATGAACATAAACAATAACCAGTTTTAATGTATAAAACATGTAAGTACACTAAACTAAATCACTTTGCTAATGAAAGTTTATGGATTTTATAAGTAAAATTAACAGGATTTATTTGTAATTTTAACGAACCACGCACAACTTAAATTCTAATAAGATCTAAGATATAAATTGACAAAAAAAGAATAGTTTTACACTTACTAAACTAAATGGGATTATTTAAAAGGATAGCAGTATAACTTTTGCCAATGAAGAGATAAAATCAAATTTTAGTTAATCTTTTAATGTTTTGTTTAAACATTGAATATACACTAAAAAACTCAAGTATTAATATTCAATTGTAATAAATATATTTTTTTAATATATATTTTTGATCGTTTTTTAATTGATATAGAATGAACAATAAAAATAGTTATAAAACAAATATAATCCTGAATGAAATTTATTTTATTTATTGCATATTACCCTTATTATCTAATTTGAATTAAAATTTCCCATAAATTTACATTTTTCCCTGGCAGAGACACTAACGCATCTGTGTTATTGGATCACACTGTACATGCTCACAAAGACGGTACAATGGTTTTACCTGAGCCAGGAAATTCATTTCTGGTTCACAACTTCTTTTATTCTGAATCTTCTCCCATATCAGAAATGCGTGCCTTCCACGCAAACTTATCATTCCTCTGTTTTATAAATGGGAATATTGGAGGGCAATTCGTGATCTTATTGGTTAAATCGATTAGAATGTAGTTTTTTTTGTATTCGAAGAACAATTGCTGGTTCAACATCCGGTATTTGAGTTTCCAGTCGTGTTGATCTGCGACTTTGTTCTTAAAATCGCTTTATTTTCACATCCGGCGGATTCAACTCTGACTCGTTATCCGACTCATCCATTTCCGCCGTCTATGATGTACGAGTATATTCTGACTGCGTTCTATTCATATACATTACTCTTACAAGACAACATTCGTGGGCTGAAAATGCTAAAATGTCTGTTTGTGAACAGAAAGGAATTGTTAAAAAGTATGTGGAATTTAAAATATACCTTTGAGCAGTTTCCCATAAGAAAGTTCAAATGATATTCATTTAACTTTTATTTCGGTATATATGTAGTTTTCAATAAATAATATTAGGTGTTCAATAAAAAATAATATTTTGTAGGCACGTTTACAGGTGAATGCAATTTTCCAATATAATTTTACAACTTATTTTCCTTATTGACAATGGGAGTGAATGTTTTCATAAATGTTATAATTCCTCAATAAAAAGAAGCATTATTATTGAATGAATAGAAACATAAATCTAAATATTCTGCTTAGAAAACCAATTTTACGGTTGAAATTAAGTCACAAAAGAGAATTGGGTCTCGTTCAATGGATGAATGAGTGGATAAAAGCAATTAAATTTTAATTAGTACCATCCACAGAGCGAGTTACCGTCGTCACAAATTAATTAACAGTAACAAAACTTGTCGGAGTGAACCTAAAGGTTAATGGCTTGTTAAGAATTGTGAGGGGGTGGCGTGGGGAGCGGGGGTAGGTGCAGTCGACTGAACGCTCAAGGGAGAAACATATTTCATAAGACAGCGTTCATTGGAAGTAGACCTCATACAAGTCCCTTTGAGTGGTATTCAGTTAGAATAACATGTGAGACGTTGAAATACAAACGTTCTCTATATCACCTTGGTGCAGTATATAATTATCACTCAGCACAACATCCCTCTAACCGTCAAATGGAAGAAGTTCTCTAGTTCTCTATAACGTCTATTCTGGTATATCCTATCTTATTTGCTGGCTAAGAAATTGTCTCTTGACTCTAACCATGGAAAACCGTCAACGTTTTCAATTAGGTGCTAGGATCCTCAAATCTTTCCTTGTACGTCTTATCACTCTCGAGAAGATTCAGGACAGAGCTTTCCACAGAATAGATTATAAAAAGCGATTTCCACGAAATCTGGAAACCTCCTTCGACTTGAACCTAAGACGTATCTTCGGGCCGTCTTCTGCCGAAATAAATGGACGAGTAACTATGAGAGGATTATCAGAGTATTGTAAATCTCAAATGCTGCCTCATCGGACGAAGGAAAGCGAGCTAAATGTGTTACAGGCCGTTCCGGAACTAGAACCATTCCGAGCGGAATGTTCTAGACTCGGATGTTTGCAGTTTCTAGCGTTCCGTTCCTATAATATTTGTCTACTTACTACGCTTCGATAATTATATTTTGATCTACGCTATTTACAAATGAATTTTAAAGAACAAAACCTTTGCTAAAATGGTTTTCATTCATCATATATTGTGGTTGCACTCTGGCCTGTAATCTAGAGCGGAACTGGAACATTTATAAGCCTAGTCGTTCCGCTCAACGTTTAACATTTTGTCACGTATGGCGCGATATAGGGCGATGTTTCACATGATTTCCAAAAATCTTAAAATATTTTTCACAAACAGAAACAAACACGATTGTTGTTGACTGTGCATTAGGGTACTACAAATCTTGATGACTGAGCGTAAGTGAAGTTTATCACTCGAGGGGCGAGAAAAATTACATTCCTGTCTGCCCATCTCCTTGTCAGTCCGCATGGCATCTTGAAAACGAAACTGAACTATAGAATTTAAATTTTGCAGCTTTATTTCCATATATAGACACACTATAATAACAAGTGTTACTAACGCTATGATGGAACATTTCACTTCTTGGGATTTGATGTGGGTAATCATCATGGCAAGAGAAACATGATGTTGAGTAAATAAATTTGTAAACAAAGTGAGTACAATCATTTGAGATTTCGACACGTGACTTTTTCTATAGGATAAAAAAATAGTAGATTGGAGAGAATGACAAAAGTCGCTGAAAAGCTCTAATTTCAGCGCTTTCTTGCGTAGCAGTTCCCTTTCTTGCTCACCAAAACTTTTATTATTTGAACACTGTAATCATGTGGCAAAATATCTTGAGAAAGTTTTCATTTGTACTCTTGAAATGTTGCCTGAAACTTCACTTCTACATAGACAAGATCGAGTTCTACTTTGGCGCATGTCCAACTACCACCATTAGTACCATTGAAGCCGAATCAAGAAAGAGCTATCAATCTGTCAATCCTTCCGGTGTCCGGGCCTGGTGAGGTTTCCCGTGTTGAGTCAAATTAAGCCGCAGGCTCCACTCCTGGTGGTGCCCTTCCGTCAATTCCTTTAAGTTTCAGCTTTACAACCATACTTCCCCCGGAACCCAAAAGCTTTGGTTTCCCGGAAGCTGCCCGCATTATTGCTCAGTAGACACAATTTTTTGTTTTTCTGCCGAAGGATGTGAAAACTTCTGCTCAATGAAGACAGTATAGCGTACTCCTACCTCGTTTATAATAGACATTTACTTAACAAATCTAGAAGGTTGTGTTCGATAGGAGTTTACTATCCGTGTAATAATATACCCTCCTAGTCAGTCCCACGGTACCGGTAGGAGGCATCTCTCAGTCAGCGCAGGGAGCAGTGAGGGAAAGGTTTCATTATTGGCTCAATTTAGTGCACCCTTTCAGCTTGCCGAGTGAAAAACTTTCCACTTCATCCTTTCAGGTCATAACTGGCTTAAACGCGATGGACGCGCTCAATCAATCCAATAGCTTCTTTGTACCACCAGCGCGAGCCTTTCAGCAACTCTTGTTGCACTGAAGGCTAATTTGTATGTAATAGCATTAGAATAATTTTCTACGAGTAACATTTCGTTATAAGGACAAATGAAATTCTAAATGACCTTGAAATAAAATAATTCATTATTGTAATGAGTTTACATCTGCATTATAAACCATACAATTTTATTGATGAAATTCCACGTGTAACAAATTAAACGATTGCGATTTGGCATTGAAAATCATTAACAACATCGCTTTGAATTTTTTAAAATTGAAAGCCTCCAATAAAAAGTGGAAAGTTCAGTATATATGATTACGCATGCACTTGACCAAGATCCTAGAGCCAATTTGTTTTCTTTAAGCACGCAATCTAACCTTTCTTGTAATCAGTACAGGATTTCCTCCTTAGAAATAATTCGACCGTGAGGCATGCTAGTCTTGGCGGAGTTTGAAATGAGATGGAACCGAAAGGGTTAGAAATATGAAAAGATAGGTTTATTCATACAATATGTTTCCTACCTTTATAAACTTGAAACCGACTGACAGACACATACATAATAGTTATATCGCCGTTAAAAAAATGGATAAAACACTGGAAGTCGCTATTTTTAGCAAAATAGTCGGTTTATCTTTGGTTTAAAGACGCTGATTTACATTTATGTACGCGTCTAACACAATAACGCTTGTCAACCCCGGGAAAATATATTGTTATAGAAAATATTTCATTTTATTAAGCCCAGCGCGATACATTCGTCTATCGATTTTAAGACGTTTGTGGGCTTATACAATACAATTTTATATGGCTCATGGTATATTACCATATAAAAATAATATGGTTGTATAAAGTTACTATATATACCATTATTTTTACTGAATCTCAAAACTTCTGTAAATTCTAACACGAAACATTAATGAACAGTTAAAGTAAAAGTATAAATAAAAACTCGTAAACAAATATGAAACTCTCGTACACGATTGTATGAGAAGTAATGCTTCAATTGCTGCAGAACTTCGATAACTGGGGCTCGTTATTTGTGCTGTTTGCACAAAGCAATGTTTTATAACGAGGCTATGGTTCTGAACGTCACACATCCAGCAATTTAAATGATATTATTCTCTATTTTCATAGGCAGATTTTTTCAGCGTTTTGGAGTTAATTTGTGAAATGAGATCAGACTGTAATTAAGTGTGATACAAAGATAGCATTGTCTTTGACCATCGATAAGCGATTGAAACATATCGAACATTGGTCCCTGTCGATATTACCGTTATACCGAGTATTCTCAGAAACATTCATCCAGATCGTCCAATACCTATTATACCCAACCCCTGCACTGCAAATGAGGCATGGTGAACCGCAGCTAAACTCAATTTTCACATCGAATCAACTCTTTCCACCAAATCAAATCAAATGAAATCAATATTTAATATTATTTTCACAAAGTTTTATATTCACGCGTAAACTAATGTTCCGATTGCACTAAAACTTTTAATATGTATGTCAAAAATGTAATAACAACGGTTCCTGGAACAATTATAGGTCTATTCTTATTTTAAAAAAATCCCTCCGGGCTACGCCCCACTAGTCTTTAAAGTAGCGAAAAATCCCATATTGATCTCTAAAGTTGTGTAATATTAATTGAATGAGCCTGTAAAATATAGTCAACTGTTCTGTGTAAGCATGGTTTATTATTTTTAATTTAGAATACGAGTAATAAATCGTAAACTAAAACCCTTTTAATATTCTTTTATTTCAGACACGTGTTTCGGTATAAACCATCTTCAGTGTGAACATCTTTTTTTTAATTTGTTTACAATTATAGTGAGTAAATTATTTAAGGAGTAACTTTTAGTCCCACGCCATGTTTATATTTCAGCGATGAGGTAAGTAAATCACCTATCTTAGAAAATGTCCTGAAATATAAAATGGTCAGAATTTGATGGTCAGTCTCCCTTTGAAACAGTCAGCAAGAACTGTGTTAGATGAAATTTCGCTGGACCGTGCTTTTGAACTAATGTACCAATTCCAGCTCTAAATGTTCTAAAATATTAACAATATTTTTCAGTTTATAAAAAATCAAAAGTATAGTTTCACTATTAATATATACTTTTAAATGTACATTTTTATTGCATATTTAGTATTACGTTTTAGATAGACAATGTTACTATCAAACTTTCAGTATAAATTTAAAGACTGATATAAAACTCATTTTAGTTCAGTTTTGACAGAATTAGTTTTTCCTTTTTTGTGATTTATGTTTTTTGATCGGGTAAAGTGCAAAGTCATATTTGGAACAAAACACACTAGAACAAAATAAATTACAACGGCCATAAATATAAACTTTTTGACGTATTTTTATGACGCCATCTTGGTAACAGTAAGGCTAACAAAACACGCGTCGGAAATATAATTCACTCAAGTGCTCATACAGGTGCAAAACGTACTTAATTGCGTGCGAAACTGCGGGTAACTACTAGTACTAAATAACACTATCTTCCAGTAGTTAAAAATAGGATTTGTTGTGTTTGGACCTTAATGATAATGACCAGCCTTCGATGAAATCTTTTACTGTCCATTGACCCTCCGTTGGGCCGGTTGGGTGATGGGCGGTCGTTGGGCGAGGCGCAGTTATCAGAGGAAGAGAAGGGGAATAGGTTTGCGTTATTGGCACTGTTAAGCTCACCCTTTCAACTCGACTGTAACGACTGAAACGTCAACCCTTTTAGTCTCAGCTGGTTCACACTGATTGAAGAACCGAATCAATCTTTTATTGTTTTTATAGTGATACAGTGGATTGATTTTGGGTACATTTTGTACACAAAAGCCTACTGAAATCGAATCGCCCTCATGGTAGCAATTACCATTTCTGCCTAACTTCTTCGATAATGATCTCCAGAGCCTAAAAGCCACCTCTAGTTTAAATTTGTTTATATATGCTATGAAATGCGGCTTTTAGGAACGATAATTGACCGTTAAAATCTTAAAATAAGTTGAAACAAGCGAAAAATCTAGGTTATGTTCTTTGGCAAACTTGTTATGACATTTCGTTTCAATATAGTTGTCGCTTTATAAGTTTTGTATTCACTCTTGTTGGTATCTGGGACGGGTTTCAAGATAATTAAGTACATGTAAATCCCCTTAGAATATTTATACCATCAAGAACTGGTGATAGGAACGTACGTGTAAATCCCCTTAGAATATTTATACCATAAAGAACTGGTGATAGGAAACGTACATGTAAATCCCCTTAGAATATTTATACCACCAAGAACTGGTGATAGGAATGCTGAAACAAGTTCAAATTTGTTACATAGATTTATCTTTTAAATAACCTTGAATAAGTTCGATGACCAGCTTTAGTATGCCAATATTTCTATTAAGGAGCCGTTTAAACTTAAAAACTCATAACTCCGTTATTTATGAACCTAGATTAAAACGTAAAACTGTTCTGGAATGCTTATCACATTTACAAAAGTTTTTGTTACAACAGTTTCTTTGTATCGTTGTAGTACGTTTTCGAGATATTGAGTATGTGTAAATATTAAGAGAATAATTTAATATTTTAGTTGTTTAAAACATTTACCAACTGAGCTGGAAGGGAGTTTTATTATTGGAGCGTTAGTTATATTTATGAATATTTTGCTGCATTGGGTGTAGGGCTTCATAATCTGTCAAAACCAAGAGTGATTTTTCCAACTCTTCTAAGGAAGTCAGGAGGAGATATCAGATTTAAACACACGTTTAGTTAAAATTTTATATAATTTTAAAGCTGTTTCAATCGGTATGAGCAGTTTTGTGTTTACTACTGAAATCTATGAATATATTTGGATCCTTGATCAATGTTTTTTACTTACTATTATTAAGTTACTAATAACGTAATAAAGTGAACATTCGAAATTATGTCTGAATCTTTTTCTGACAATCGTAACTTAACATTTAAATAATGCAGAATAGGTAGTAAACAAAATACGCCAAAACACACAACTATATTTGTAATTTGCCTCAAAACTTTTCAAAATTGCAAAGTTAATGTTTGTGGATAGAATGTACACTTTTGTTTCTGTGTTAAAAAAATCATGGTAAATGTCTAAAGATTGTTTGGTTGATTTACACGTTTTTACCACAACAGTCCTTATAATCCTTTATAAGGCTTTTAATAAAGGACAGAAATGTAAATAATAGGAATAAAGAACGTCATATTTTCGCCGCTCCGTAAGCACTACCACCCACATCCTTCCAGCCAACAATCTTTATTCAACTAAAGAACGATAATTCAATCCAGTCTGAATTGTGAATATTTGTCGAACTTAAGAAAGTGAAATGAATAATTTTATACTAATTTCTTTATTTAATTCTTATTTCAAATATGTTATGAAGTTTTCAATCTTGTTGCTAGTGTTTTTATTACAACAGTGTATTTCTTTCTCACTAAATGTTTTCGCTTAAATCTCCAACAAAAAATTCTTATAAGAAAAAGACGTAAAAGTTTTCAGTTACTATTTGAAGAAAGTTGAAAAATTTTAATCAGTTTTGAAATAATGCTCACCCGAAGTTATGGCTGGACTCGTATCTTTAAATTCTTCTATAAGTAAAAAGTATTTTCTTATATAAACTAACTATGCGTTATAAAATTCGTATATTTTTAAGGCATACACTATCAACTTATAAGTAAAGGAAAGGACGGTATATATATATAAAAAAAAAAAAAAAAAAATTATCAAAACAAGACTCGTTGGTCAAACTGGCTATTGAAACTTCCAGTCCCTGAACTATCTTGCCACCACATGTCTATGTCCTTCTGATTGTCTACGATAGTATGCGAGAGCAATCTACATGGTATAAGCACACAACGTTGAAATGGATAGAGGTATTTCTCTGAGGAAAGAAACTGACTGTTAACCACGCTCGTTTTGGTGGAGATAGAAATTATAGGATATAAAATATCGAACGATAACTTTTTTAAAAATAATATTTTTAGCTTGACAAATTTAAAATCGACACCATCAGAAACGATGAGAATTGACTCTCGAATTCTGCATTACTATGAAATATAACCTTTGGAAAATCATCAAATTCTACTTATAGTTCGATAAGATTGTCTAGACATTGCTCCATCCTTAAGTATTCCTCAATATTTTGCCAATGGTACAGTGTAGTGGGTACAACGGTTATCGCAAGATAACCAAATCAAGCAACGTCGAGCGTGGCCGCTAAGCGATCCTGTCCTTGCAAGCAGCCCGTCTGCCCGCCCATTGGTGGTGGTTCGGAAGCCGTTCGTCCCCAGGTTAAATGTTAGAGAGGGCTTTTTAGCCCTAACATCGCTTGGTAAAATAAGAAATCTTTACTTTACTTTATTTTTTCATGCACACGGTCTCCAAGTTCTACTGGGTTTTACTTCTGGAAATATAGTCAGGAACATCGGAGCTTCCGGTGTCTTCGGAATCTCCCCTCCCGGACTCTGAAATGAAGATCCCGTTCTCTAGAAGATCTTGGACTGGGAACTTCTGTCGTCTAGGTTTACTCAGTCACAGAAAATTCATCGCCTCTGAAGACATCCAGCCTCTTAAATATTGTTGACTTTTAGAATTTCTCTAATTCCTCCGAAACTTCTGGAAACATCTCCAAACTTCTGGTTCCTTTTTTACTTTGTTTCATGGGGAGCGGGAAATCTCTACCAGATACCTAGAGGGTTCCTAGAAATGTTTTAGAATATAAATCTCCAACTTTCGGGAATTTTCGGGGCCTGAAGATTTTGGCTTCAAGAGAACTAAATTAATGAATTCTGAATATACTCAAACAAAATTGTTTTTGATTGGGTCTCTGAAACGATACATTTTGAATCAAATTATTGAAAAAAGACAGAAATTTTACATCTAGCGTTATTACGGAGTTTGGAATAATCAATCAATCAAACCACAGAGTGTTTGACAATAAAGTTTACGTCAATCAATCACAATTCAATCATGTCAGACGGCGATAATATACATGAATACAGCGTGCGGATATAGTAGTATTGTTGTATTCCGCCGGGTATTCAAATAAATGTTATATCAATACCATCTCCCTGTTTGTGATTGAATTACATGGCGAACATTGTTGTTTGGAATTTCTATTGTGATGGATATACCATTTAACTTGTTTTGAAATGTGAATTCTCCATACAACAAAAGCGCGCGCGCGCGCGCGCGCGCGCGTGTGTGTGTGTGTGTGGGAGTGGGAGAGGGAGAGGGAGAGAGTTAGTCATAATGGCGGTTTTATAGTATAACAAATATTTTTACAAACATTTATCGTTATGGGAAAATTGGAATTTTATAATCATAATTGGGGTGGGGATAAAATTTAAAGGATATCAATAGGATTGAAAATACTACCCTTAAATTGATCTAAAATATCAGATCACGGTTAAAAAAAATATTGACATGCTTCAAAGTAGTTGTGAGACACTTAATAAAAATTAAACCAATTTTTCCTAGTCATAATTATAGAATACGATAGTCACTAAAATGGCGAGATTCACTCTCTTCCTCTCGTTGGCTAGTAGTGATGTAACTATCATTTATGTGGCTGACGATTGGTTTTAAGTATGTAAAACTAAAAAATACGATCGTAAACACAAATTATCTAAGATAATTTTAAACCTCTCGATACTCTGCCATTTCAACTAATCAAATCAAATCTTTAATTGCTCGCAACAATTTCTTCACATTGTATGGCAAACGTCATAATTATTTATAAATTTTAAACTCTCATGCCACACAACTACCACATTCAAACTTACATAATTTTTCATACATTCTAGTCTCATTCATCCTTCGCCAATCTAAACCCACTTACAGCGCTGGAGTCAGTTATCGAATTGGGCGGTCTCCCAGTTAAACGCCAGAAACTCGTCAACGCTGTAGAATGCCTTCGACACCAGAAAACGCTTAAGACGAAGAAGAAGAAGAAGAATTGAATTTATTTCCAACAGCAAATATGTACAGTCATTTACAAAATACAATCTTTGGAAAGACTGACCACTTTTACAAGTAGTGTAGTACGAGCTTTTGACGCCTTGGGCGTTTGGGCGTTTTTCATAAAATTTGGAAATCTGTTGATGAAATGAACACCTGCCTGCGAAGGCAAGTGCTCATAAACCACCGTTCTGTGTCTCCCAGTTCGGTGTTATCTCTGCCTCTAGTCTTATACCCGTGTATGTCACTTCCCCTGGTTAGGGCACATTTAGACAAACAGAACAAAGCTGTTTCTAAAATGTAGAGACTGGGCAAAGTCAACAGTTGCAAATTTTTGAATGCTGTCCTGCACGACTCTCTGAAATTCAACTTTGCGATAATACGAATCGCTTTTTTTGTAATTTGAACACCCTCAGGAAATTATTGGTTGCACAGGCCCCCTAAAACACCACCCCAAAGGAAAGGTGAGAGTGAATTAGCCCATAATATGCCGCAATCAATACCTGACTGGGGCAATACCAGGCCAAGGACCTCAAAACATATATTCCTGAGGACAGTTTGGTACACACATGGTCAATGTGGTTATTCCATGTCAACACTCGATCGAGGAGTATTCCAAGGAATTTTCGGAAGAGACTTCTTCCTATATGGAATCTGCCAACATGACAGCTGACCCACATTGGGAGTCCACTGGGCGGAGTGCGGAATTTAGTACGTTGGATTTCGAAGAATTCTAGACTAAAAGTGTCGCTGACAGTCGTTTTTTTTCTTCGAGGAGATGTCTATAGATTTCACGAAAAACTATGCTTTGTTAAAACAAGTTAGTTTCCTCCTGCTAGAATAGAACATTCATCAGTTTTCTTTTCTATTCCAATACTTTAAACTAACTAAGCAGAAATTCTGATGCAAATAACAAGTATTCGATTTATTCTTTATAGGACTGAATGTAAGTTTCGTGTATGAAAATGAGAGTACAGTGTAATCGTGACGTTGGTGCTAAAACAATGTTTAAGTTTAATTTTTATATTCCAGAAAACCCATATAGTAAAAAAGTTGCTTCAGAGAATATAACAATTTATATCTCCATCCTTGAAACTCGCCAGAAAAATTCAAAATGTTGAAACAGTCCAGGATATAGTTTATAGTCTATATCTAGTCTGTCATAAACCTAGAAAACCCCTTGCCAAGACTGAGTAAAGTAAGTCAGACATAATTCGCATAAAACTAATTTTTTCACTGAGGTTTTTTCTTATACGTTAATACCATAATTCAATATGTTAATGGTGCAATCTTCAGCCTACCTGGTATATTAGTTGGTAAATAAAAATATTTTCAAAAAATAATAAATTCTTATTCCATAAAGTAATTATAATGTGTTTAAATTTAAATGATAACATCAAGAAAATAATTAAAATTAAATTTAAATGATAACATCAAGAAAATAATTAAATTTAAATTTAAATGATAACATCAAGAAAATAATTAAAATGTGATTCTTTTTATAAATCTTACTCTGACTTACATTTATATATTGTTCTGATACAGCACTAGTAACTACACAATTTTCAAATTATTAAATTACTTATTCCATTTAATAAAAAATGGAGAAAATAATAAAAAATGTATTCCCTTTTATAAATTTTACTTTGATTTCCATCTATACATTATTCTGATATAGTACTATGTAATTTATCCACTTATCGAAAATTAATAAAACCTTTTAACAAAAAGTCTTTTACAAATAAAAGTTATTGAATGGCAAATGATTTGATGCTATATTTGTCAAAGAAGTGCTGTATTATTGTTTTGTTGTGTATATTAATTAAATGAAAAATAAAGCTAATTAGAACAAACATAGCATTAGAAAACCGTTTAGACAATCCTGTATTTGTTACTTTAACCGCGTCATGGCACTTTTCCCCCTTTGGGCAAACTTTGATAAATCCTCCCTTGTGAAGGTTCGCCTCAGTGGGTTCCTTGATCGCCTCCCTTTGTAAGCCCTTCAAAGGGTCTCTTTGAGGTTTCCTCACAGATATGAGTGTAATCTTATAAAGTACAGAAGACAAAGTACACCCGCTAATGGCTGGTGTGATTTAGGTGGACTGATATTATTGATTTAATTACAAATTGTGGCTATAAATAATTACAGTATTCACAGTAAACTTTTATAAAAAATTAAGAACAAGTTTTTAAAACTATAATTGAGCGGAAATATTTATTCGCTTACTGTACAAAGAAGTACTTACTTTCCAACCATACCATTGTGCTAGTTTAGTACTTAGTAAGGTAGGTTCGCTGAGGTTGCATGCAAAGTCACTCACTAATCAATAACTCTTATAACTCTCGAAATGTCCTGTGGGCGGAATTGTACAGGAAGAAATTGATACAAAGGTTACGCTCAGCCAAATTACATGGTTGGATTTAGACCATCACAGAACACATTTTTGTGCAGGAGTTTTCATGCATAATTTAAAGTTTACGAATGAAATATTTCTCGAGATATGTTGACACAAGATACATTCAAATTTTTGTTTATTGAGATATGTTTCATAGCAGTGTTCAATTAATACAATTTTCGGTTGAATATGGCAGGTACTAGGCCTATAACGAAAGAGTGCGCTGAAATCAAATCTTCTCACTGAGCCTCAACATTTATTTTCCACTTTATTATTTACTCTATGAATACAGATTTTACATTTTCAAATCACATATGATTGTACGCAGTTTGTTAAAAATGTATTTATTCTTCTAATTTCTAATTGATATCATGGTTACCCGTATGCTAACCCTCGGCAAAATCCCATTATATAGCATGCAGAATCATTGAACTCAGTGTTGCTTATATAGAAATGAAGCTTGAAAAATGTCAAGTCTGGGGGTAATTTCGTTACAAGGTACCATGCAGACTCTCGAGTAATACGCATCGCTATAGCTCAGCAAATAAGTTAAGCTATATTTTTACGGTGATTAATAAATGAATTAATGTACAGGGTGTTCACAAAAGTATGTTACACAATTTTGTGGCTGAATTACTCATTCCAAACAAAAAAGTACTATAAGCATAGGTTGAGAAGTGTGTTGTTTAACCGCTAGCCGCCATCTTGTATGCTTTTTATAAAAAGATTATTATTTCAAGAACTGGTAAAGCTAAATATTTAAATTTTGCTATTGGTTAAATGAAAGATTATCCATATACTTTATAGAAAGCAACAATACAGCCTCAACAATACAAGGTACTCAATATCTCGATAGCGCAGTCGGTAATAAACTTACGGCAGTCCGTCTGTTCTACAAGGTTACAGTCGAACTTTATGTGATTTTCTTAGTAACTATGATACGACCACCACCTTACAACATCAATAACTATACCTTCGTCACTCATTACGCTTTCTTATTTTGTCACAAGACTGCAATGTTGAAAAGGATAAATACCCTTGATCGTCTCAACTTGGTGAAGACTGTAACGTCAAAAACGTGTTTATGATGTTTTTAAGCTATGTTTTTATGACTATATATGATCCTTGATCAGAGGTTCCATTCGGGTTTTTACTATACCTAAAATGTAAAACTCGGATAAATCAACATCTTAGGTAGTTACAGCGATGTTCTCTGTAAGGTATAAACTAATTTCTTGCATTTTTAATGCTCCTATTGGGTACTGTGGTGAGCACCTATTTAGATGAAGCACGATACTTTGCCATTATCAGGAGGCCACTCTCTCTTTGTTTAATAATTTGGTATTAGGCTATAAATGTATTTAAAAAAGTTAAAATCGACGTATCAGCTCTCACGTGACCAGAGCTTCAATTTAGTTATTTTTCCGCCAAAATTGTAAGGTGAACTTTTCCGACGTCAGATCACTTTCGGAGAACTGGTTCGTGATAGAGGTCGGGAAAATACTGATCACAAATGCCCCTGGCCACCAGAACGGGCTTCGGTGGTCCTGCACTTTTGACAGTACAAACTGGTACAATAACAATGATAACCTAATCTAGACCTACTTTGTCGAGTAATGACACATAGTAGATGGACCTCCGGATTATTCCAAAATACCTGACACGAGATTATTGTAAATTGGGTATTTATATATATATATATATATATATATATATATATATATATATATATATATAAGTTATTGTATATATCACTGCTTAGAATGAAATACAAAAATATATGTTATTCTGAAAAGTGGAGATACAAATTTCTTATGAATAAAAAATATAAATGAAGTAATATTTCTTTCATTTGTATATACCGTAGCTTAGGTAACTCTGCAAAAATAAAAAATGCAGGTTTTTTTAAATATAATGCTTATTTATAAAATCTGTAGTACTTTATTCTGAGTTATTTATTCTAAACCTTGTTTAAGTTTTGGATTACTCAATAGAAAGTAAAATAACGCAGTTTGTGTGATTTTCTGGAGAAACTCACTAAAATCAATAAATGTTTTTATTCAGGACCTTGAAACACTAATTTTAAGAACTTATAAATATGAAGCAAAGAACAAAATACTCAATATTCTTTACAATAAGTGCAAGGAAAAAGGAACCACTTTATTGCAAGATGCTAGAGGACACCTTCCTCTATGAATCACTTAGTTATGGATACACCGGTTCTTCCTCTTTGCAACCATGTGAGTTTTAAGGCTGAACATGCCAGGATTAGTTTCAAACTGAGCCACCATGGAGCAGCACCAAAATGAAGTATTATTATTGGTTTTCCCTCAACTATCGACCGATTTTAATTCTGAAAACAGATTTGTTAACGGTTGTGAAGACAATCGGTGGACATTTTCGAGATTACAAGTCACGAATGCGAGTATAGGATATCCGCTTAATGACTAACGTAAAAGTTTTAATTCCCAGACGTTTATTCAAGTAGAGGGAGAAGCTACAGCAGTTATAACTAAAGACTGCGATAAACTTCTTTGTCTGAGAGAACTCTCAAGCTGACACTTTAGATGATGGCGAAGTTAAATAACTGTGATCGAGATCACAGAAGAACAATGCTCAGTCTCAAACCGTTTTAGTTCCTCATTTCTCCTCGCAAGGCAATTTATTGGAAGGAATAATACACACGCTTTAAATCGTTCTTTAGTTTAACAATAATAATATGAATTATCAGCATAAAACTAACTATTCGGTTTGTGTGTGTGAGTGTGCGTGTAAATTATTTATATTTGTTCTTTGTTTATTGTGATCTATATGGTATATAGTTGTGTTGGTGAGAGTGAATAAGACTTGGTGTAATTGGAATACTGTATCAAGGTATGCCACTATTGAAAACTTAACCTAGATACTTGTTCTGTAGCTTTAAGGAAACATGTCACAATTTTGATTAAATGCGTGAAACGAATGAGAAGTACAAAATAGTTGCAATATAAAGAATTATTAAAACATCCTAATCCTAAAAATATTATAAATGTGAAAGTGCATTTTGCTTGTTTGTTTTGCTTTCACGCGTAAACTATTCATCCAGTTGTACTGAAATTGTACACGGACATTCTTACGGTCTCTTGCATGAATAGAAGCCTATTATTATTTCGAAAATCCTTCCTGGCTACCCCCTATTGTCTTTAAAGTAGCATAAACCCATCTTGATCTCTAAAGTTGGGAAATATTAATTGAAAGAGCCTGCTAAATGTAATCAACTGTTCTGTGTAAACTTTGCTTTATGATGGCACGAAAATATATTTATTTAATTTAACCACTATATTCAATTTTATTACGTTTAAAGCCCTCCTGGCAGACAAAATAGGAATTATGTCAGCCTACTAAGTGATAAGCTTCGTAGATAATAGTAACTCCGTAGATAATTTACTCGCTATAAATGAAAACAAATTGAAAAGTGTCTAAAATACTGAAACATATTATGTTTCGTCCTTCATAAAACAATGTTTGCAGAGAACACTTTATTACATTTGACAGGCTTTTTCAATTCTTATTTCGCAACCTCAGAGACCAGGTGGAGATAAAGACCAAAGGAGAAATTTGTAATTAAATAAGAAATTATAATAAATAAAATATAAATATTTATTTTACTATATTAGGTGAACACAAGGTAGGGATGTTTGTTGTATTACTTGTTGTATTGATGTTGTTTGGTGAAAGTTAAACTTTATATGTAAGGGATTAAAGTAAGTATGCATGTTATAGCGACAACACGACGCATATCATGCTGGCCCAGTATCGAGAGTGCATGAGCAACCTTGCTGATTACATGGAAAAGGTAAAGCTCTCGTACGACATGTAATATAAAATACTCAATACACAGCATTAGGGCAGCTCTCTTGAGTCCTTTGGACATTCAGCGGTATATTTTTTGCACTAACTGTATATACTTTTTAGCGCGTTCATACACGCGCTAAAAAGTAAATCATACTATGGGTATCCAACCATTAATTCCATTGTTTGTGGTAACATGTACATGAAGACACACATACGTTTGATACCTTTCCAGTCAGATGTAAATATGTTTATTTTGACCTTTGTTTAACATTCCTTTTTGCGATGAAGGGAACTCGGATATTTGCATCATCTGTATACATTTACAATTTAATGCTTGTTGCAAAAAACGTGCAATTATGTTTGTTTTCAACTTTGACCATGGTTTGCTGATTGTCATTTTCGAATAGGTTACGTCGAGCGTGGCTGCTGCTTGGATGGGTGACCGCTCAGCGATCCTGTCCTTGCAGGCAGTCCGCCTGCCCAGCCATTTGTGGTGGTTCGGTAGTCAACTTTAAGCCGTTGGTCCGAAGGTTTAAGTTTTAGAGGAGACTTCTTAATCTTCTCTCGATAAAATAAGTAAAATAAAATAATTCTTACTTTTTTGCAAGCGTGCTTTGTATGTTTTGCAGGGTTCGTTACCAGAAGGGGTATATACCAACGATCATAAAATTGTACTGTTTCTATTACGTATTCTCCCGATTAACGACCTAAATCTCTATAACTCGGTTTATTCCTTTGTTATATGTTATTTGTTTTATTATAATAATCTTAAACATTTTGAGGATTACTGCAAGCCTTATAACTGAGTTTTTCCGAAACAACTAATTTAAGAACACTTAATAGATTTTTTGTTGATTTGAAGGGGTAAGAACCGAAGTAAGTGCCAATTAAATATGAAGGAGCAGTTATAATTGAACTTTAAGTAGTTTTATAAACGTTCCTTGCTGAAATTAAAACTAATGAGTGTTCAACAAAACTAATTTCTCTGAAAAAGTAACACTCAACTCTCGGTAGCCGCGATTAACGAAGTTAATTATCACATTAGATCACATGTAAATTAAATGAACAATTCACACCTCTTTTTTCTTTAAAATTCCATAAAAATGTAATAAAGCTATATTTCCTGCTGGAATTCCGGTTACTCGGCGGGCAACACGTCTAGAGCGTTCAAGAGAGGGACGGGAGGGATTGATGTTTTGGGGGGTGGGGGGTTGTGATGGGTTATGACGGGAAGGGGTTGTGGTGGGTTTGGACAGATATTGAAATGGATTTCAAAGCCTGATTAATGTTTGTCTATCTGTCCGTCTGTGAAGGGTGAACAAATTCTCTTTTTCATTCAAATATTATTGGAAATACTGACAAAAAGCGGAGAATATTCAGAGTGCGTTTTCCTGGAGAAGAGCTTGATTTGTGTTCGGAGAAATATTTGCCGTGTGAAAAATTCTCTCCGGTTTACATTGTGTTTGTTGATATTGCAAAATATATGTATACAAATTTGTTATTAAATCGTTTTATACGTGACATTATTCAAATAGTTGATTTTATTACTTTTTTAAGAATATAATATTATTATTTATTATCGTTTTTCATTCTATGTCTAAATTGTTTTTATAGCTTTTTTTATTATCATGTGCTTTTACTGAGGATTTTAAAAAACGGCAAATTTTAGATTGAATTTCACCAAGGAAACTTAAAAGCAGTGTTCCATAACAACATTTAACAACGAAACCAAAATACTTACTATATTAACTATCGTATAATTAATATACATTTTTGAAGTTGCTATTTGATATTTCCTGGTAAGCTTAGAGAAGCTATAAATCACGTGTAGATTGAAGGTAAGAGCTTTGATTCTTAAGAATCGTCCAGTATGAACATGGAAAACCGATAACATATTCACTGTGAAGTGTGCTACACATATTTGTGGTAGCTGTATATGTACGCACAATCAAATTAGGTTGAACACCTGAACGGTCACAACTAGAGTCACACGTCAATTAGTTAGTTTGTACCGAATGACGATAACACATGGGGGTGGTGACTTCTGAGGTCGTATTAATACATACTCGAATCGAAAAGTTTACTTATAAGTTCAATTTAATTAATGAAACTTACAAGCACCACTTTTAGTTGATAAATTAAATGTATGTCTAACCACGTTGCTGCTAATTAGAGTACAAGAACTAAAAATGTATATCTGATAGGTGGGCCTAAAATATCCAATGTTCTATGGAATTATGCCTACGCTATTTTACTTTATAAAACTTTAAGATTTTACTTCCCTTCACAATATGTAGACTCACAACCCGGGCGTCGGCGCGGCGTCTTGGCACTAGAGATTGAAGCTGTAGTCTAAGAAGGGTTATTTCTAGTCGGTAATTACTAGAAGAGGAGTAGAAGTTATGAAAGTGGAAGCCAAAATATTCATACGCGTGCCAATTAGGTAGTTAGTCCGTCGATAATTTAATTCCGGAACATTGGACAAAAAATAATATTAAGTTGTACTGGCTAACTAGGTTGTGAAATGTTGCATTATATAAAATGGAACTAACTAACGGTACAAGATAGTTGACTGATTGATGAGCAAACTTTGTTATGCACGTTATAGGAGACTTCTGGTACCGTTGTGAGTACAAAGTTGTATGGCGCTATCACCTCGTCCTCATTTATGTAACAAGATCGTCTTGTGTAGAGGGATCATTGTAGCTTTGCGGGAGGAATACACGAATACAGTAAAACGCGATTGAACTAAATAAACGATTGAAACATCTTATAAAAATTTAATTTTCGTAACTACATTTGTATAAATCTTATGATGCGTATTGCTTGCAAACATTTTAGTTTAATAAAGCTTTAAAATCGTATAAGAATTTTTTTAATCGTTCCCAATCCGAAACTAAGAACAGAGAAATTAGAGACAAGAAAATTATTTTGCGGAGGAATCATATAACTTCATTTACTGCCATATGGTTTAGTTACCATAATAATAAAAATAAAACCCTTTTAGAACAATGAAAATAGACTGTCTAAGGGATGAAACGTCTTAAGACGGTAAGGGAGGAAACGGTAAAAGATAGTTGAAGAAACAGAGATTCGATTTTATGATGATCACTCTAAGCTATACATTTTATAAGTAAGCAAATCTCGACTTGAACTGATAATGGGGGATTTAGAGAATAAGGGGAGAAGCAGTTAGGACACGATCAGGTCACGGACGACAAGTATAAGTGGCGTGTATTTGAATAATGTCTAGATATCTGAATCAAAGGCTTTGTCCTTGATCCACCTTAAAGAACCCCTTTAAAACGAAAACAAATTAAAAAAGTCTCAATCATCACACTGACATTGTAATTACTATATTCACATATTTACAATTTCACTATGTTCTAAAATTATCGCAAAATAATAATACCCACGGCTGTTGATCCGATTATGCGATCGAAAAGGAATATTATGCTAAGCGTAATGTCTATAAACTGTATTCTGAGAGCCGAATCTGATGTCCTTTGTGCCACTGTATGCGCTAAGATTATTTATAGTAGTAAAGCTCGAATAAAGCATAACAAGCTAAAAGCTAAAGTGACCTTTGGAAAGTATTTTCAACATTTTATCCTTGAGTAGGTAATCTTTTTAAGGATTCAACACTTTTTTAAAGGAGAGTATAATCCCTTATTAATACCTTGTTTTGCCTGTCCTCCAGGATGCATGTCCCGAATAAAATCCTGTGCAGTGGCAACGCCTGGACTGGCCTCCAAGCAGCTTTTGGGTAAGTTTGAACTCTTTTCTTTCCTTTATTTACTTCTTTCTGTTCGTTGGTTTTGAATGTATTAATACCTCTTCCAACTAACGAAACATATAGATTCTAATCCTCGAAACGTTGAGTTATATGATTTATAACCTATAACGATGGCAAATGTCCGAAATCCTGTTACTCCAGATTTTTTTAAATGTGTAACCAACGTCTATTTTATCCCAGGAGGGTTCATTTTTGGCTGGTTTATACCTTCCAGTTGAATCTATACTGCGTAAAGCAAAAACCGATGTCACTTAAATCTGGGCAACCCTATGGATGTTTTGGGGCGGCTCATCACTAACCGCAAATTTCTAGATTCTGGAGTCCAAAGGTGATTCAGTAGGTCTAGTCTACGGCGAGGGATGACTGTTCGAGTTGGTAGGGCTCCCTAAGTGTTAGAGACAGTTGCTAGCCTAAGTATAAGGGCGTGAAACCTTCTTCCCGCTTTGACTGTAGAGGCTGGTACAGACCTGGATTCCCCTTCTTCTTAGGTTCTTTTAGGAAAAAATGCAATTTCTAAGCTTATTGTAATAAGAGAACAAAAAAACTCTCATGCTCTATTTTTAATGCACAACTCAGAATGCATTAGGGGGTTTTATAAACTCCCTGTGCTTTTCTTTCCATTTTTATTCATTGTGATATCCAGAAGGTATCAGATATCGTTTCATGTCAAATCCACATTAAGAAAGGTGTAGACGTTTTACCGTCTGTCTGTCTGTCTGTCCGTCTGGCAAGACCACGCCTCAGACGACCTTGTCACGCGATCAAACGAGTTCTTTTAATTTCATCCTCCGTCGACATTCTTTGCTTGGTGGTTATTGGTGATACTTAATGGTGGTTATTGTTAAAAGTTATTGGTTATAATGGTGGTTATTGGAGATACTGTCGACAAAATAGTATTACAAATTTATTCCTTGTAAATTCCCGCTTGGGAATTTAAACAAATTAAATAATTGTTAAAAAGAAAAATTGAGTTACAAAGAACGTTTGGAAGTACCCAAACCAAATTTAACACTTTTTACAAAAATACATTGATTTTGAGTCCTCGAATGTTTAATATTATTCTGAAAAGCATTCTAAACTGTACAAATGCTAAGCTGTTTATATAAAATTGAAGTTTTGGCTTAAAAAAATGATGTTCATCACATTAATAATATACAAATAAAATATTTTTTATCTCCATCTTAAAGAAAAAAGTATTTTAAGCGGCTAGGTTTGTTGAAGTGGTGTTGCCACAATTGCATTTTAATTAGTGGGATTGTATGTGCTTAAATAAAAATTCTTTATAGTGCAAAATGTTTAATATTGGACAAGGAACCTCTACATAGGCTATACCTTTGAGGCCCTATGTTTTTTGAAAGTAAATATATATTGGATACATATACGTAGTATATATACTAGAATGATTGTATTGAATTTAAACTTGTATATTTTTTAATGATTTAGATTATGACAATTTGTGATATTATATAGTTAAATTGCAGTATTACGTTTAAAACTAAATGTAATAAAATTAAGTTAAATAATGTAAATGTAAATACTTTCGGAAAATAAATATATTATGTGGTATACTGACGAAAGAATTGTTAAATTCTCTATGATTATACATCTCATTATCTTTACTTATATATTTATGTAAAACCCACTAAATCAATATAGCTAAAACATTTCCTTTCACGAAATTACTTTGTGGTACCTATAACTTTTTCCCATTTCCATCAAACGACGCCAAAATGACATATTGGTTAAATATTATGAAAATTGGGTACCATTGTATGACGTAAATATCTTTTAATCACACGCCAGCTGAGAAGATAAATTAGTTTACAATATGGAAAGGCAACAAGATCGATCTACGGTAATAATAATTAATTATGATTTTGAAACACATTGAATGCCAGCTGGTGCATTCGTTACTCACCAGCGAATAATAATACTTTACAGATTGCATAGTGTGGTTCCTGATTAAATCAACGAACTTTAAGTTTTAAAAATACTTTAAAAATTACAACCATGCAGGTAAATATTTTTCTTTCTAAACTTTACGCACATAATGTATTCATTTAGTAGAGGGTTTTTTTAGTAACATGACTGTTTTTAATAAGCTGGGTATTTGTTATTACAAACGTTTTTGTTATTATATCATAGCTAAATGCAATAGAGCTTTAAACCATGCTTTAACAATTTTATAAGGAACCAAATGAAGTACTTAAATTTTAATTTATTTATTTGACGATAGAAAAGTAACTCAATGGAAACAACTGCGTGTAACGAGTACATTTTATATTTGCTTATATTGTTATGGATACCTCAGAATTGTTATGGTACCAAAATTATTAATTTCTGGTGATTATACCTAAGATTACAGGACTTTGTATCATACGTGAAAAAAAGTATCTACGCACGACTTAAAAAAGCTATAATTTTCAAATATTCTGTGATATTTCCACAAACAAAACTGTCCATTTACCTGATTCTGTGATGACTGAGATCAAGCTTATTTCTAAAGGCCAATCAAGTACAGACCTCCTTCGTTGTTCCTTACTTGGGGGAACTGAAAAAGTTGCCTGTCAATAAACAATATAATTTGCTTGAGGGTACCAAAATAGACATTTGTATGAAGGCAACCTTAGAACTAGCTGTTTATGAGGCCATGGAGTCATTAAATGTAGAGAATATTGTGAAGTATGAGTTTTCCCCTAAATTGGGAATATCTCCAGGAAGTAACTCTGTTACGTTTATGAGGGTGCTGGATGAAACGCACATCAAAAAGCTGGAGAAGAATTTTGCGGAATGTGAGAAAAAGTAAAAAGAAAAAACAAAAACAGGCTGATTTAGCTAAGAGATGATGTAGAAGAGGCAGAGGACCCAAAAAAAACTTTTTATGCCCCAGCACACTAATGAAGTTAGTTTACAAATTTGTAAAGTTTACTGTATTGGTAACAAATTTCTCAAAATATAATATACCAACAAATCAAATATTTATATATCGAGTGATTGTATATTCATTATTCCCTAATCTTGTTTCTCAACACCGGGCCGTGGTTCTTATGAAGGTTGTGCCCCTGCCTACCACTGAAGTTAATTTACAAATTTGTAAAGTTTACTGAATTGGTAACGAATTTCTCAAAATATAGTCTATCCAATCCAATCTTCAAAGATAGAATTTTATCATGCGAGTAAGACAGGAAAAACTTGCCAGCCTCTCAAGTCAAAGTAGACGGTATCAAACACTCCACCGAATTAAACTGCGGAACTAGTAACTGTTAACACGTATGGGGTGCATCAAAGCAGCAAGTTTTTAAGCTTCAATACAGGAGGAACTGTAGTGATTCTTATACTATGGTCAACAAGATAGCTCCATACATTCTAGAAGTCAGTGACAGTCACTCAATATATATTCATCATTCTGATTTTTTATTCAACACCAGGTCCAGGTTTTTGGTAATGTGTATGAATTCCTTACACTTCCTTACGCATTCCTGGGGTCTTTCAGTGGCTACCACTAAGAAAATTTGTTCTGCAGATCCATCTCACTTCGCACTTGAGAGATTGTGATCTCCATGGATCGTCATCGGGAACTCTTCTTGAGTGGGAAAAATGCCATAGCATGCCGAAGCTAAGTAGACAGCATGCAGGTGAATTCGCGCCTTTAATATATTTTCTTACAGAAGAGATTCTGCAGCGTGGGTTCCACATAGGGGCATCATTGGGAACCCCTGATTACCAAGTTATTTTAACCTCATTAGGCATTTCAACATAACTTTTTTCGTGTATAGCAGTGATTGATCGCCAATAAATCATAAGTTATTTTAGTTTCACAAGTACTTATTTTTATATACACAGTAGGATACGTACTATTTGTAGATTAAATCAGTTGCTTTGTTATTTTAAGATTATAAAACGTATGATGTAAATAATTTTGCATTTGTCCATCTCTTTCTCAAAGTACACCACACCATGTGTCGCGTAGTGGGTTTCGGTGAAGTTTAATGAACAAAATTGCAAGTCTATAGCTCATTTTCTTCTTGAGACATCATGTATGAGTACATAAGGAGGACAATCACACAGAAAATACATTATTATGACCCCAACAGACAAAAAAGAAATTGTATCATCCTACTGAGGGATTTGCTATGCAGCACGAAACATTTAAAATCCACAGATACAACCCTATTCAATATATATTACCACACGATATGCTCATATTTTTTCAATAAGTTGCGTTTCATAGCAGAGTTTAAACAATGAATGTCTACACACCAAGTCACCAAAAGATGATGTTGAATGTGTCCGTGTAGATTAGACTACATGTATTAATATATAGCATTCAAAAATCTCATAAGATTGTACTCAGTTTGCTTGCAAATTTTTTCATTCTGTTCGTTGGCATCATGGATATCCATAGGATCTATATGTATTCGTTAATGCTCAGCCAAATCCCATTGAGTGACTTGAATAATCACACTACTCAATGTTGCCTATGTAGAGAAATGAAGCTTTATAGATACTAGTCAAATTTATGGGTCAATATGAAATCGAGATATCGTCTGGACAGGACAAATATAGACAGACAGACGGAAATGAAGTTTCTTCAGGTCATCGAACGATAGGCTTCGCTAACGCTCAGCCAGTTAGTCTGCTAACCAACTAAAAACATATCTCACTGCAATATGTTTGATGCAGAAGTTACAAATAATTATTTGCTACTAAGGTATCCCTCAAATATCAGTCGCAAACTAGAGATGATGCGTCGTTTCGCATAACTAAAGGACAATAGAGCTTCGGATTGAATTACTTGCGTAACCTAGTTCTTGGTACAGAGTGGCTTTATTGGTTGACACTACACAGATCTCGGTTAAACGAAGTTAAACCACTTTGCTACGGCCTCAGTAATGAATTCAACTCCGCCGTATGGCAGGTCTTCATAATATATACCAAGTATCTCTAGGCGTATTCAATTAGAATACTGAATTAAGGAATTAAACACAACTTATAACGCCTAGTGCAGCTAAAAATAATAGATTAACGAAATTAAATGATTTTCCACTTTACATAAATTACTAACTACAGAGTTGTTTTTAATTAAAAGTACAAGAAGTAAAATAAATTCAAAGCATTGTGAATCTTAATTGGAATATTAATATTTTACAGTGGTGGAATAAAAATGGAACCTTATTAAACAACATAGCACTCTGAGAAGATTTTTTTCAGGAGTTGTGAATCGTTTTAATACAAACAAAGAGAAACTCGAGACAACTTTTACCAAAGAAAATGTTTAAAGAATGCCAACAAAGATATATTGTGTACTCAAGCAATTAGTAAAGTAAAGATGGTGAGGGGAGGGGAGGGGTAATTGTTTCGCAAAGAATAAATAACGGTTATGTTACCTCTTCTCGGAAATGTGCTCGACAACCAAACTTAGCTCAATCTTGTTAATTATGTAACTTTGTTTACTTCCTTCAAGTTTTCTGGAGAGGTGTTGCGTCGTACTAAGTTTTATTAATGGACCCATGAATGATCCAGATTTCCTCCTGTCAGGACTCCAACAGTTGCGGGGTGTGTTTAATATTTCTCCTAATAATTCTCTTGTTTTCTTCCTTTTCTTTATCCTTTTTACATTGTTGCACGTTCTAACAACTTTTATGTACTAATTGTCTCTTCACCTGACGAAGACGGTTGATCTCAATCCTCGAAACGTTTTGTTACACATTTTGTAACATATAAGGATGAAAAATATCCGAAATTCTATTATTCGTTCATACATTTCTTCGGAAATAACCAATTTTAAAAGTACAAAGAGTAGACTCATATTAGAATTCTAAAAATATACCCTACCAAATTGTATCCTCAATATCCTACCTAAAGGATGAGGATTGTATCAAGTGAGAAAGACAAAAAACACTTGTCCATCTTTTAAGTCTAAGTGGATATTATCAAACTCTCCTCGTCTCTTAATTGGAGGACTGTCACCTGTTGACATGTTTGACTAAGTAGGTTAACAAAGTCTCATACAAAGTAAGGGGTTTACATTATCGAATTTTGTTGGTGTGATTATAAGGCAAACGGTGCAGTGTCGCGGGTACAGCCGTTATCGCGAGATAACCGAATCAAGCCACGTCGAGCGTGGCTGCTGCTTGGATGGGTGGCCGCTGAGCGATCCTGTCCTTGCAAGCAGCTCGCCTGCCCGGCCGTTGGAAGTTGTTCGGAAGTCACCTTCAGGTCGTTGGTCCTCAGATTGTATTAGAGAGCGCTTCTTGACCCTAACTTCGCCTGGTAAAATATGACATCCTTTACTTTACTTTTCACGATCCAAAAACAACTTGTACAAAATTATAAACAGAATTCTAAAGCTATGTTTTGGAATTTCTCGAGTACCGCAGTCTGACAGTAGAAAAGAAACCGTATGGTGGTTATAATACACTTCAACTGATTAATAAAACAGGCACAATATCGCATAAATAATGCAGCAATAGTGTCAATCCCACAAGCTGACCGAGGATTTAAATTCTTGATTACTTGCTGAACAGCCGTCAAGACGGATTGGCGACTTAAACCAATACACGAGGAGTGTCAACTGTTTTACAAATTGTGATGTCCGGCACCTCAGGCTACTCATGCAATAATTTTAATCAAAGGATTATCTCAACATGCCAAGGATTTTTACTTATCAAATTACTGAATAACCAATATGCAAGTTGTATGTTGTAAAGCCAATGCAGCTATTTGTAAAAAATAAACATCAATAAGATGCCAAAATCAATTTATAGTAGTTAGCAAGCGTTTTACCACTTACAGTAGTACGAGTAACTACTTAAAATTATATACATATAAAATACGTATATGTATGTTAGAAGTTATTTAAACCCATAAATGTGTAGATTATAGACGCTTCGTTCTAATTAGAATTCTTATTTAATGTAAAAACAATGTTTTTTTATGTTTAAAAAAATGCTTAAACACTCCATAATGATATTTATTGTTGCGTTTGTTTTAAAATTTATTATATATATATATATATATATATATATATATATATCTTTGTATTAAACTTATTTTCATAGCAGCTATTTAATATGATATTAAATATATTAAATATTACTTGGATGTGAAACACAGATCAACATTAATTGCATACGATGCCTTAATGTAAACGAAAATTGAATTTAGACTTAATTCATTAATCCAGACACTTAAAACCTATTTCTTGGTTAATAAATTGCATGATATATGTATTATTAAGCTATTATTGGCTGAGCGTTAGCGAAGCCTAAAACCTTTTGGCCTGAAAGAATTTCATCTGTATGTCTATCTATTTGTCTGTATGTTAGCACGATATCTTGAACTGATATATTAATTACAAGTAAAAACACTTGTCAAAATACCCACACCACAAAAGGTGGGAGACTCATACCGCACCACAGGAGGTGAAAGACTCATACCCGCACAGCAGAAGTTGAAAGACTCATACCCGCACCACAGAAGATGAGAGACTCATACTCGCACCACAGAAGGTGAAAGACTCATACCCGCACCTTCCTCAGCTTTTTCTAAAGATATTTGCGGTGCATTATCGGAGAGAGTGCAAAAATATCTCAAAAATACAAGTCCATGTGATGATCTATTTACTTCGAATGAAAAAGCTACTGTTAAGTAATTATATGCAGTATGTACAGTGAAAATGTGACTTCCAAGGTGCTCTATTTCTTTTAAAATTACATTAAGAGTGGAGGAATTGTAGCTAAACAATTCTGGGACTATCTATGTTAATTCTTGGTCCTTCGAAAGATGTGACAAGTAAAGATGTCATATTCCAGTTCTATATACGGAAACTACTTTTGTGTATAAAATCTTAAAAGTTGAGTAAAAAATATATACAATATCTGATACACAGCTGTATCAGCTACTGCATTGTACAGGAACGGTTGGAAGTCTGTGTGTGTTTGTTTTCGGTCATAGATTAATAATTCAAGAGAGCATGAACTGGTCTGTATTAATATTCAAATAATCCTGCGTTATGTTATGGGATTAAAAGGAACACTTAAACAAACTTATACTTATACTAAGGTTTATTGGGAGTTAACTTGCGAAATTAAGAGCAACTTGTTTTGGCATAGAAAGTGGAGAGTTCTTAACAAAGGTATATTGTGTGTTCGAGCAATTAACTAGAAAGAGACGAAGGTATTGTAGCGTAAATAAAATCTAGCAAAGAGGAATAACGGTTATTCGCCACCGTTTCTCGTAACTTCTTTAAACAACAACTTAGCTCCGTCTTGTTCATTATGTAACAGTTTCCCCTTTCTCCAACCTTTCTTTATGGTTGAAATGTTGTGTTGAGAACGTTTATCATACAGTCTACAACCGCTTGACTCTAATATGCATGGATATATATTTATTCATTCGTAGCATACATTCTTTAAAAAACCATGGAGTAAGTACTAAATATGAAAATAAATAATTGCTTGAAAATGGAGTATTCCTTAAGTTTGAAGACGAGATCATACATAAACAGATTAGGAATATTTACAATTGTTATAATTGCAAATATTAAAAAACAGGTTTCAATAGGAATAATCTACTCTGCTTTTGAGGTTTCAAAATCCTAAGAATAACGGAAACAATATACCGCGAAGGAACTTTCTGCCATGCATCCACGTGCATTTGCTGATACAAGTACATCGTGTTGTGCAGTTATGTATGTGTTATGAAGTGGAATTTAGATTTTTTTTGTTTCTACTACGTGCTATGAAGGAAACAGGATTTTTCCGGACATGTGAAACAAAAAATCAGCAACACTACGTTTCGAGATCTGCAATCTGATCTCTTCTTCAGGAAAATAACTAACCTAATACATAATACTACGTGTTGTGTTTAAGGTACGCTTTTGACGTATACAGTTTTTGTTGTTAAGCAGTACTAGTGCTGTCAATGTTGTTTAATGGAATCTATTCGTGCCATCCCAAAGTTGTGTTATAAAGTTCGTCACGTGAAGACGAGGGCAGATACGAGATCTCGAAACGTCGAGTTTCATTTTATGTAAATGTCAAATACCCTTAATCCTGTTATCCTGAATACTATCCACAATTGGCTGAGCATTAGCGAAGCTTGTTACTCCAGAATCTTGTAAATTTTACTAATGTCTGTTCTTATGATACTTTGAAAACAAACTGACCTGTAGCTTTGAAGTTTTGCATGAAGGCATTTATATTTAGGCAACACTCAATAGATGATGATACATGTCATTCTTGGATTTGGCTGGTGACAGTTTATATTTTTATTTTGGTCTTAAGGGTAACTATGACGGAAGCAAGAAAATAGCAGAATAAATAAATGTTTAATCAGACTGAGAACAATAATATGAGATTTTAATATGTGAGATATTAAAACATGTAGTGTAACTATCCTAACGCCCACAACATAATTTTTGTTGGTTTAGTCTGGAAACTGTTAATATTTTAATACTTCTTAAATATAACTTAATGAACAATACTGTGAATATATCAGCTACCAAGATATAACGGAATAATTCCATATGCAGACTTTCAATATTGCCTGTAACTTCATCTCTGCGTGAGAAAGAATAGATTCGGGGATGGTAAATGTCCATCCATGGGTTTTGGTTGAGCGTCATTGAGACCTACCACTCAATAAACTTCCCCATTTTGTTATGATTTTTATTTTTTTATGAATGTATGTCTTTTTGCTTTTAAGACATCTTAAGAATGAAGAGCTATAGACTTGAAGAACTTTTGCGAATACTGATTTGGTGTAATCCAACCTTGAAAATAATTAAGTTCAAATAGAGAAACCTCATCGTTTTTAAACGTTCATTATTTGTAGATTGATGTTCCGTTTCATTAAGTTTACTATAAAGGAAAACAAAATATATATAAACCTTTAGTGACAATCTAAATATCGGTAGATGTTTGATGGTAACATAAAATTTACACCCCAGTCAGCAACCGAAGTGACATGGCGTGAATGTCCAACCGTTGTGGCGGCGAAACGACATGCCATCCACATTTGAATAGTTATTTGATGTTGATAGGATACAGGGTTTACTTGAGGGGTCCTTCCTTTTTTACGATCGGATTAAGGTCAGAAGGAAAACAATTTGCAGTGAAAAGGTCTGTTTTTATCTTGTGAGAGAAGAGATGCTGATGATGCCATGTTCCCAATGAAATGCAAATTACACTTTGGTAGTAATTTGCCTTTGAGTTACTGAGAGCAACATCAGGTGATTTATGCACAATAGAACCTTTTCTGATTTCTATTTATACAGGGTGTTTTAGGTAGATTTTCCAATTTCTCTCAAGACATTTCTTTCGGAAGATTTATTTGCATTTTCCCCGGTATGACCTTCACAACCCAAAACCACCATAATCTGAAAATGTGAATGATAAAATACATGAATTATGTGTATCTGTATGTAAGGGCTTATGGTAATATAACGCGAGCTTGTGAACACGATAGCTGCAGAAGTTTTTGAAAGACTCAGACAAAAGGTAGCTTGGATGATGAGTTCATTGGTCAGTCTTAATAAATACAAAGTTTCAATATATAACCAGTGGTATTTGTGCAAAAATTGTAACTCGAATAATCCCCAATATAAGTAATTCCAAACAAATTTTACTCTTAAACATTTTTCGATAACTCTTAAGGTTTCAAGATGGCGGCCATTAAAAGTTTGGTAAAGGCATTTTTATGTTTAATTGTTGTGTATTGTAAAAAAAAGAAACACTTCTTTATTGAGGCGAAATTAGGACCATATGGTCCTTTCTTACATTTAACCTCTACAAAAAAAAACCCAAACCCTTATTGTAGACCAAAAAAAGTTTATTAGAAATCTCAAATCATATTCAATAATATTTGCTCTTATGTGTTTTTCTTTTTACTTCTCTTAAGATTTTCAGATAGCGGCCATACACAATTTTGAATAGTATGCAAGAATATTGCCAAATAATTGTGAAAATGAAAATTGCCTTAATTTTTAATAGGTTCAGATTGGACACGGTACGTAGAGTGTACTGGAACACTGCTTGGATGCGTTAGTTAGTCAGTTTAAAAGAATAAAGCGCTTCATTAAAGAGGGCGTTCACATTTTTTCAAAACGTTTTGCTGGACTATTTCTTTATGCAGAGGAAAAATTACACAAGTATTAAAATATACATATTTTTCAAATTTAAGCATTTTAAGTTTGGTTTAATTTAATTCTTCAATTTTGTAAAGAATATTCGAAATCTATTATAATAAATAAGGTAATTATTTATGTTACAGACTATTTATTGACTATTTGATATATTTTCAATATATATATATATATGTAGCCTACTCTTGTAAAATCTTACCGAAAACTATTTAATAAATGAAGAAGTCCATGAGGTAATCCCCAAAACGAGGTAGACCGTGTGCACTATTTTATGATTGAGCTCATGTGCCTATAAGCCATTGGCTGTGCGATATGAAGCCTAACACTCGGGGGATTGGAAAATGTAATTTCTGTCCGTCTGTCTATCCGAACGATATCTCGAGAATTAACGAACCTGTAGGTTTGGAGTTTTGCATGAAGTATCGTTTCTATAAGAGACATGTTGTGTTCGATAGTGGTGCATGTGACTCTTTGGGATATGGGTGAGCGTTAGCGCGTATTTTTATTTGTCTTTTGGGTAACCCTGATTGCATTGAGAAAATAAAATTTTACAACAGTGTAAATTCAAACGTAACAAAAACAAAAAGTTTCTTTTAATATGATACAGTTTAACAAAAAAACTTTGAACCAATTGAGATAATCCAATGTAAATTCTTGATTACCGTAGATGGATGGAAGAGAAAATGGAGCGAGCACTCACGCTTTTGTGTGTTTTATTTTTGTTCAGAGACAGAATAGTAGTCATCTAGTAATTGAAGTGAGTGACCATCAAGTACACAAAGCTCTCTACTATGCTCTTGAAGAGCGAAAGTAGTAAAAGAAATTATTTACTATAAAAAAGTGGCACGTCAAAATTTCAAAGATATTCCTGAGAGTTCAGGGTGGTCCGACAGCACCATCGTTTTTTTTGTAACTAAATTACCCTCAGAAAGATTAAGCAATAAATAGGTCCTGAATTTGAACATTTTGTTTAGTAACAGCAGCGGACAGGTAATTCAGAAGATCCCAGGAATCTTGTTCAGAAACAATGAAGGAGCAAGTTTTATTAGTAATATATTTTAAAGTAATTAATACATTTCTAGAGTTATTCCTTAAATCAGTAGATTTGAGGTGAATTCGACTTCTCTGAATTTCTAGATCGGTGGGTCTAATTCGTATTTAATCCTCTAACGATTGTTCAAAGTTAAGCGTGTTTTACACGTTTCCTTTTGTAACTTTCCAAGATCGATCCCTACCAACATGAGTCCGTAACAAAACCAACACGCACGCGTGTGTTTGAGTGCGTGTTTGTGTTCAATGAAATTTGCAAATTACGTGTCCACAGAGTGTACGTGGCAGGCGGTCCCAGTAAACACCCGGATGTGTGCAATGTGACTCATCAAATAACAACGAATGTTCAATGTTCTACTGTTTAAACGGACATCCGTTTCAGGAGCTGGTTCGGATATCCTTCTTATACAGGAAGATTGCTTTCCGGCAGAAAAGCTTTGTGGATTAAAACGCTACATTTGTCAAAAACTAACTACAAAACCACTCTCCCTTTTACAACTAGCAAATATAATGATGCATACAGTAGCATAAATATTATGATTATTAGTGATCTGGCACGATTAGTTTTACAACTCAGCACTTTTATGTGGTGAGACGCAGCAGTCTCGTTCTTTATTACTGACAAGTATGCGTATTGTTGCATTATAAGTGTAAATATATTTTATTAATTGAATTATTTTATTTTTTTATTACCACATTCTTCATTTATTTGTGTTGACTAAACTAATAAACATATACATTTATTAATGATGCTAGTTAAACTCAGGTAGAAGTTACATAAGCGAGAGGATAAGTAAAAAATAGACAAAGTCGTATTGGGGTAGTGAATACAACCAATGTGTTCATGCAAAGGCTGGAATTTGACTCACAGATGAGGATTACAACTCAGCACTTTTATGTGGTGAGACGCAGCAGTCTCGTTCTTTATTATTGACACATCATTCTTAGACTGCGCAATTCGTTTTCAACTTGAGTTTAAAAGTTCAAACGAATAGTGTTATTTAAATAAACTTTGCACTTGATTTAATAGCAAAATTAACTAAATTATTTAATAGATGTTGTCCAGAAATATCTCCACACTGACCTCCACAACGATTTTGGGTAGGTTTTAAACACTATATTGTTTGGTAAATGTAAAATTTAAAGATTTTTAAGCTGTTTCGACTCGTACTTAAGAGTGTTCAATCTCTATATTTGACAATCTATCAAACGGTAAAGTTGTAAAAATCCATCCAAAACGTTGTAAAGGCGTGAATAATTTATGGCGCTCTATAAACGGTTGTCTTCATGAGCACAAACTGTTAGTGTATTTAGTTGTTAAAGTCACGTTGCTTCCCATAGGAATAAAACATGGCTGTTTAACTGTTACAACTATTGGAACAACTGCTATAAAAGGATTATTTTCCTGAGCTACTGCCCGTGGTGAAAGTCTGTTTTTTTGACAATGGACGGTGATTAAAATTAGGTCTAAGTAAGTGGCATTTTTTTAAAACAAAAAGAAGAGAGAAATACTAAGATTAGAGGAAAAACAGGTGTTATCATAGACAAAACTTTCTTTTCGGCCTAATTTTTTCTGAGTTTAACAAAGTAGTATTTTATAGTCTTGATAAATGTTTCAGAATACTAACGTCATAACAAAGCAATACACTATTTGTCGTTATCGAGTTTCATATTCTTCTTCTGGAGAGTACCCAGTTTTAACAATGACAAACATTCATTGTCTCTTGATGCATATTCCTACCCCCACCCACAAATTGTTTAATCAAAGAAGTTCCAATGGGAATGTTACTGAATTTTTCGTAAGTAAAGGCTCTACCGATAAGAACTTCCGTAATGAATTTGTGAACGACTATTTCGACAAGCACTGTGTGAAAACAGTCTATTCCATCCCTTACAAAGTAGCAGGCAGTTAATGAATTCAAAAGATTTGCTTGTAACGAAACTTTAATTTTAAGATGAGCTTTAAGGATAGAAATAAAATTATATTTTATTCATTTGTTTTCGAAGACCGAAAAGAAAATGACCTATTCAAAATTTGATGCCTCCAAACTTAGACAGATCCAATATTGCCTTAATATATTTAACAGGCGTTTTGTGAGCCTGGACAGATATCGGTCAGTTTAACATAGTAAGTACCGCAGTTTTGAAAATTGTAATTACATGTATTATTGCTTGATAATTATTGTGAAGCGAAAAATGCTTAGTTTATGCATTCATTTATTTATTAAAGCCTCGAAGTTTTTTTTAAGTTCCTTTCATGTAACTGTCCCTGTGTCTATATATCCGCCTATGCAATAACACCTGATAGAACTGTCATCGTGACTTGAAACTTGGTACATAGGTTCCTCTTTGTCCAAGGAAGAATAATTTTGTGGTCAAAAGATAGCAAATTTGCAAGAACTCCTTAAAGAAATGCCGCGAAGACTTAAAACTTACTACATTAGTACTTTTAAGTACTGAATATACGGTATGCTCAATCTGAAATGAAACTTCACAGTAATTGCCAGAATTGTGGTTCGATTTGCCAATTCTCGGTTTATTTTTTTGGTTTTAAAGTTTGTAGATACACTAATGTATAAGTATGATAGGTCATCAAGCTAAATACCATACAGTAAAACAGTTGATATAGTGTTAAATAGAGCATCGAAAACTGACTTCTTCAACAGATTAATATAATGCTTAAATCCAATCTCCAAACTTAGACAGATCCAATATTGCCTGAACATATTTAATTGGCGTTTGGTGTGCCTCTTCTTCGAACGTATATAATCATATTATTTACATTGTAAAACACATACTTTGTTTAAAATATTCATAACTAAATATTTTTTCGGTAATAAAAAAATAAATATACACGTAAACATTAAATTATTAAAAACATAAAAACGGTGAAGTTGAGATAGTAAAAGGGGTGGAAGCGGTTGAAAGAAGAAGTAATAATTATAGCCCAGTCAATGAGGGAAAATTTCTCGAATGCAGGGTAAAGAATTAAATAAGTTGAGTTCCTAACTAGTTCTTAGGATTATATTTACGAGTTATTAGAGGGTTATTTCCCCAAAAGTACCTCTACTCCCTCCACATCTTTGAACACGCATTTCGCAAGATTTCGGCTCAACGGTCTTACCTATTTTCCTATAAGCTCCATAATTTCACTCTGTATTATGGATGTTTTTACGTAATATATGCGGTGCAAAGAAGGTTCAGTACAATTTCCCATTACATTTGTTATAACAGAGTAATAATTTGATGATATCTTTTGACAAGATGTTTGCTACTCAAGCGTGCCTTTAAAATGGCCGTGCTCGCTTATGCCTTGACGGATTTCGTTGAAACCGTTGGAATTGCGATGACATTGTCCAAATAGTTGGCGTCTAGTACATTTTTTATAACTATACTAGCTTCTTCGTTATTTGACTTTAAGAATTAACTTAAATTAATTAATTTGACGCCATTTTGTTAATATTAAAGAAAATAACACAATTATTTCTTAATTTCCCTCTTATCTATGCAAAACAATGTGCCAAATTTGGTTTCTATAGCTTTACTAGTTTTAGAGATAGTAATTTATTAATAATAATAAAAAAATAAAAATGGTGACTAGCGGCTAAACTAAGTGGAAATTCGACAAAAATCTAGTAAGAGCACCTAGTACAACCCCTTGCAGTGATGAGGGCACCCCTTACTTGTTCATATTTTTGAACTGTTAAGAATAAAAAAAAAAAACATAATCATTGTTCTCCTAGTTTTTGTGTGAGGGAACTTGGAACTATGAACAGTGAAAGTGGCTCACAGGACATTGTAGAAGATGGATTCTTAATTAATTTCATTGATTGGCTAAATGTGTGTCCCTATTGAGAAATTGTTCATTATTATTATTATTATGGTTATAACATTACTGCGTTCGTCGAAATATGGACAGAACACAACTAGTGTTTTTTTATGGTTATCCAGATCATCCTAACCACAGAACAACAATATACTGTTTTAAAGTACCACCGACAATAACAAAAGCGTTTTTATGGAGTGCTCTTCCTTTGTTTCATACGCTCGTAGCTAGTTGTGTTTTCCACTAGAATTGGCCTTTGCTTCCATTGCTGAGTGCCAAAAAATTTAGAAGACAATTGCAGTAAAATTATTGCTAATGTATATAGTTTATAAGTATACAACACTTAGTCTTGGAGATAGCCATTATATTAGTTAATTAATTTGTAAATAACATTTCATTTAAATCAGCTACTTGAGGCGAGCTTCTTACTCCACAAAGTTATAGCGCTCACCATAGCCTCAATTTATGGAAGTGGATGAGATATCTCTTTTGTTACAAATATTAAAAGCTTTTGCTAACAAAAATGTAAAATAAAGAGTTTTGTATACTGAAATCATATTCTTTATGATTATTGTATAATTTCGTGTTTATTATCTCTGAACTTAAAATGAAAAGAAAGTAAATACATATCCTTTTGTTATAAGTATAAAAGGAACTGCAAAAACTTGATTAAATTGATATTAGTAGTATCTTACCTGTCCATTATTTGTAACCAAGTAAAACCTTTGAACAGCCGCCATTTTGTACTGGATAAATCTTTTTGAGTGCGGTTTGCGGCATTAAACTCTGCTAGATAAGCCCTTTAAAATGATGTGCATATTGACCTATGCTCCTATTTAAGATTTCCTTCTGACTCCTTCCGGGACGTCCCCAAGATATTACAGAAAACTGATAGTTCCTTTAAAAAGTAGATTTTTAGGTGTAGTGTTGATGTACCAAATCTTGTTGGTTTATCTGTTATCGTTCAGAAAATATTATACCTGTGCAGGACTTTATGTACACCCTGTATAATGCACGGTATGCAATGCGATATGAGAACGAAGTCAGCAGTGACACTCGGGGCTACTGTAGATGAAATTGCTATTTGCTGACGTTTATAGGCTTAGTCCCTCCCCATCCAACAGTAAGTTATATCACAAGTAATGCACGGTAATCTCTGCGATATGAGAACGAAGTCATCAGTGACACTCGGGGCTACTGTAGATGAAATTGCTATTTGCTGACGTTTTTAGGGTTAGTCCCTCCCCATCCAACAGTAAGCTACATCACAAGTAATGCAGGGTAATCTCTGCGATATGAGAACGAAGTCATCAGCGACACTCGGGGCTACTGTAGATGAAATTGCTGCTATTTGCTGACGTTTATCGTGTTGTCCCTCCTCAACCAACAGTATATCAGAAGTAATGCATGGTAAGCCCTGCGATATGACAATAAGTTCAGCAGTGACACTCGGGGCTACTGTAGATGAGATTGCTATTTGCTGACGTGTTAGCTCCCTTCCCCTCACCTTATATCTCTCAGCATGCGCTCATACATCATCAACGTAATCTTCTAATATATCATATTCGACCGCACTCACCTTACTAATCTGGTTGCCTTCATAGCCGTAAATTTTAATTATTGCAAATTTCGGTATTTTTACAGCTAATTTCTATAACGGTTTAATTCAACTAGAATCTAAACTTTTTCTATGGGGAGGAATCTGAAGTGGAGAACATATCGGGATAAAATAAAGTGAGATTGTTTCACTTAGTATCAGACTTAGAGATATTGATCTGTATAAATATTTACCTTACATTTCGGCCAGCTTGGTTCTACGTTTATATTGGTTCTCCACTATGGTACCCATTAATAATTTTAACAAAATCGAAAATCTGGTATTTAATGCATTTAATTGTACTGTAATGCATGTAACGTTAATAAACGTTCAATAAAAAATATTTTCTATATCTTTAACGGTTTTCGATACATCGAGTATAAGTAAATCGCATTAATATTACAGTTGTCACAAAATATAACTATTTTATCTGACTGAACAGGAATGACTATATTTATTATTGAATTCTGAATAAACTATCAAACAAACCTCACCCATTCATGGAAGTAACCAATTTCATGGTAAAACCGATTTCTTTGTTTTTCAAAAAAGGAAATTTTTTACGATAATCTTTATCTGTCAAGTACAAATACTTGTACATTGTATATTTAAAGAACATGAAAAGACATACGCATTTGTAACAATATTTAGTTTTTTGTTCAGTACTACATGCACTTAGTTCTCAAGACAATAATAAAAACGTTAATTTCAATGATAAATGGGAGGACTAAAAGAGTTTTCAGATAAGGTTTTGGGGCTTTTACAAGTGAAAATAAAGGTAATAGGGTAAAAAAATCATGTTTATATGTTTCATAAAATACACAGTTTATATTCATAAATATAAACTTGACATTATTTAAATCTCCTTTGAGATAAAAGCTGTTTACACGGAAGAGGAAAAGGCCGAGATCAAACCAGAGCTTTAATGGAAGTGTCCGGGATCTGATAGACGAAAATTACCTTAATTGCTTGAGGCTTTCCATTATATCCAGGTCAATTATCGCTTCTACGGATAGTTCCGCTACTCTCTGCTTTAGCACACTTTATTTATTAGCGTAAGACTACGATCTGAATCTTTACTGTTAGAAGACTTTCCTCATCTAGAACACTGTGGCGGCATCCCAAGTGTATATTATTTTATGCAGTGTTCTTACAAATAACACAAAAATGAGCAGAAATTAATATTTTCCTTTTCAGGAAAGGCACTTGGGAAATTACGTGATCTCACGCACAGTGGAATGTCACGTCGTCGCGTCGTTTACAACAGGCCAAGACGCGTCCTTAACCCAAAACTACTTCGGCACACTAAATTATTACAGTGACTATACACTAAATTATTCGATTACTGTGAATATTAGAGATCTTCATTCTCGCTACTGCGCCAGTTTGAAATATAGCAGCGTAAACTTCTGCTCCTGGACCCTCCTCAACTTCCATGAACTGGTTCAGGTGTTATTTATGCTCAATACATTGTCCAAAAAACAATATATACACGAGAAATGAGAGGTGTTCCACTTTAAACTTTTACTCTGTCGGTAAGTCCCTCAAATCCCAAAGCCGTGGGATTTCTGCGCTGATGGATTCTGCGGCGATAGCGGCTCTACTGTTCGATACATTACTGATACAAGGTGGTTAAGGATTTGATTGTATTAATTAAAATTTAAGAATTACTGAACTGGTATATAGTATTTGGAGTTAAAATTTTAAGAGCGTATTTGAAACATTTTCTGAAAATGTCAAAATTGAAAATAGTTTTGTTGGAAAACGTTTAGAAATATTTTCTTAGAATGTTCAGTAGGTGAAAAATGACAATTCAGTTATGTTAATGAAGCCAATTTAGCTTCGTAAATGTTTGTGTTTCAATTAAAAAAATTATAACTGATAAACGGTTTAATAAATTTTGCACGTTTACAAGTCTAATTAGGATGTTACATTCTGTTCCAAAAATGTTGTTATTATTTTTAAAATGATAGCTTTTGAAAATATTTGTGAAGAAAAATTTCATGAAAACCGACTAAAAAAGAAAAAAATGCCAATACACATTAAATATAGCCTATAAAATTTTATAACAATTTCAATAATTTATATATAATAGAACGATAATAAATAATGGAATAAATGCATGTTTTTACCTTCGTTCAGTTCACTTTAGACGAGGTACAGATTTATAAACAAAGCGAAACTGACCATTGTGTCATAGCACCGTTTTTGTTTATTTTCACCTATTTGGACCATACCTGAAAATATTTCCACACATTTCTTAAACAGCTTGTACCTTACACTTTCCTAATGCAGCGCAATACTTTAATCGTGGCAACTGAAGAGATACATAGTAACGTAAGTATGTTTATAGTACATGAAAGTGTATCACCTTCATTATAACAGAGATAATTATAAAATTGCCAAATAAATCAATGGAAATGGTACCAGCGAACGTAACGGTTTGAATAGAAAACTATGAAAAGCCACTCTGGGAGTGGTTATTGACAAATATTCATCATTAAATGTTCGGTAGTGTGCTTTGTTATAACGTGTATTGTTTGCAAGGCCGTATATTGCCGGCTTGGTGTCGTGTTATAGTGTCCTGTTATTGTTGGCTATTGCTAATATCAGGTATTAACTCGGCGCTGCTCACGACGGTAGTACCTTTACATATAACATTACCTTTTGAGATTCAAAGAAAGTTATATCGCTGAAAGAAAGTGATTATAATACTCATGAACAGACTAGATGATACATTATACATTTGGCTGGCATGGCTTGGCTGGATGAATACATTATAGGCTGAGCTTTAGCAAAGTATGGCACTCGTGGGGGTGGAAAATGTTTATTTTTGTCTGTCTGTCTATCTGTCTTTCACACGTTATCTCGAAAACGATCGGACCTATAGAGCTGAAATTCTGTATGAGGCTTTATTTCCATATGAAACTCACTGAGTGGTAATGTTATGTCACTCAGTGGGATTTGGCTGAGCGTTAGTAAATATTTTTACATTTGTCTTATGGTTAACGATGATGACAACGGAAACACAGCAGAATAAATAAATTTTTCAACAAAATCAAGACACCTATAAGAGATTTAAACACGTGATATCTATACCAAAATATACAACATTATATTATTGTAAATTGTTGTGAAGACCTTTATTATTTGCACACTTACAGTATATGAAAACCAATTTAATGAACAAAACTGTGAATGTTTTATGTAGCAAAATGTGTGGGGAAATATTTTATTGGTAAAGTATGATTTTATATTAAACTACATTATTTATACAACAATAAGTTTTATGATTTTTTTATGAATATTCTAATTGAAATGAAATGAAACGAGATTTTACATTTGTGAATTTTATGACACACATTCAGACACTCTCAACATTATAAAAAATTACCGAAGTTGTTAGTACCCCGCGACCTTGATTATTCATTAAAACAATACCCAAACATTTACTTCTAAACTCTTTCAGTCTTTAAAATCCATCGGTCATTGAAATTATAGAAGTTTTTAACATACTGCATCCTTGAGAACTAAGTATACTCAACCTCAGTGAAGTCTGTTACGACGTGTGGTGTGGCGGACTTCTACCTTGTTATCTCGTTAAGTCTGTTTGATCATAAAACCACGAAGGTATTTAGTACGTTTGTCCGATGTAAAATTGTACTCAACCTCAGTGAAGTCTGTTACGACGTGTGGTGTGGCGGACTTCTACCTTGTTATCTCGTTAAGTCTGTTTGATCATAAAACCACGAAGGTATTTAGTACGTTTGTCCGATGTAAAATTGTACTCAACCTCAGTGAAGTCTGTTACGACGTGTGGTGTGGCGGACTTCTACCTTGTTATCTCGTTAAGTCTGTTTGATCATAAAACCACGAAGGTATTTAGTACGTTTGTCCGATGTAAAATTGTACTCAACCTCAGTGAAGTCTGTTACGACGTGTGGTGTGGTGTACTTCTTCTACCTTGTTATCTCGTTAAGTCTGTTTGATCATAAAACCACGAAAATATTTAGTACGTTTGTCCGATGTAAAATTGTACTCAACCTCTATGAAGTCTGTTACGACGTGTGGTGTGGCGGACTTCTACATTGTTATCTCGTTAAGTCTGTTTGATCATAAAACCACGAAGGTATTTAGTACGTTTGTCCGATGTAAAATTGTACTCAACCTCAGTGAAGTCTGTTACGACGTGTGGTGTGGCGGACTTCTACCTTGTTATCTCGTTAAGTCTGTTTGATCATAAAACCACGAATGTATTTAGTACGTTTGTCCGATGTAAAATTGTACTCAACCTCAGTGAAGTCTGTTACGACGTGTGGTGTGGCGGACTTCTACCTTGTTATCTCGTTAAGTCTGTTTGATCATAAAACCACGAAGGTATTTAGTACGTTTGTCCGATGTAAAATTGTATTCAACCTCTATGAAGTCTGTTACGACGTGTGGTGTGGCGGACTTCTACCTTGTTATCTCGTTAAGTCTGTTTGATCATAAAACCACGAAGGTATTTAGTACGTTTGTCCGATGTAAAATTGTACTCAACCTCTATGAAGTCTGTTACGAAGTGTGGTGTGGCGGACTTCTACCTTGTTATCTCGTTAAGTCTGTTTGATCATAAAACCACGAAGGTATTTAGTACGTTTGTCCGATGTAAAATTGTACTCAACCTCTATGAAGTCTGTTACGACGTGTGGTGTGGCGGACTTCTACCTTGTTATCTCGTTAAGTCTGTTTGATCATAAAACCACGAAGGTATTTAGTACGTTTGTCCGATGTAAAATTGTACTCAACCTCTATGAAGTCTGTTACGACGTGTGGTGTGGCGGACTTCTACCTTGTTATCTCGTTAAGTCTGTTTGATCATAAAACCACGAAGGTATTTAGTACGTTTGTCCGATGTAAAATTGTACTCAACCTCAGTGAAGTCTGTTACGACGTGTGGTGTGGCGGACTTCTACCTTGTTATCTCGTTAAGTCTGTTTGATCATAAAACCACGAAGGTATTTAGTACGTTTGTCCGATGTAAAATTGTACTCAACCTCAGTGAAGTCTGTTACGACGTGTGGTGTGGCGGACTTCTACCTTGTTATCTCGTTAAGTCTGTTTGATCATAAAACCACGAAGGTATTTAGTAAGTTTGTCCGATGTAAAATTGTACTCAACCTCAGTGAAGTCTGTTACGACGTGTGGTGTGGCGGACTTCTACCTTGTTATCTCGTTAAGTCTGTTTGATCATAAAACCACGAAGGTATTTAGTACGTTTGTCCGATGTAAAAATTGTACTCAACCTCAGTGAAGTCTGTTACGACGTGTGGTGTGGCGGACTTCTACCTTGTTATCTCGTTAAGTCTGTTTGATCATAAAACCACGAAGGTATTTAGTACGTTTGTCCGATGTAAAATTGTACTCAACCTCAGTGAAGTCTGTTACGACGTGTGGTGTGACGTACTTCTACCTAGTTAGCTCTTTAAGTCTGTTTGATCATAAAACCACGAAGGTATTTAGTACGTTTGTCCGATGTAAAATTGTACTCAACCTCAGTGAAGACTGTTACGACGTGTGGTGTGGCGGACTTCTACCTTGTTATCTCGTTAAGTCTGTTTGATCATAAAACCACGAAGGTATTTAGTACGTTTGTCCGATGTAAAATTGTACTCAACCTCAGTGAAGTCTGTTACGACGTGTGGTGTGGCGGACTTCTACCTTGTTATCTCGTTAAGTCTGTTTGATCATAAAACCACGAAGGTATTTAGTACGTTTGTCCGATGTAAAATTGTACTCAACCTCAGTGAAGTCTGTTACGACGTGTGGTGTGGCGGACTTCTACCTTGTTTTTTCGTTAAGTCTGTTTGATCATAAAACCACGAAGGTATTCAGTAAGTTTGTCCGATGTAAAATTGTACTCAACCTCAGTGAAGTCTGTTACGACGTGTGGTGTGGCGGACTTCTACCTTGTTATCTCGTTAAGTCTGTTTGATCATAAAACCACGAAGGTATTTAGTACGTTTGTCGGATGTAAAATTGTACTCAACCTCTATGAAGTCTGTTACGAAGTGTGGTGTGGCGGACTTCTACCTTGTTATCTCGTTAAGTCTGTTTGATCATAAAACCACGAAGGTATTTAGTAAGTTTGTCCGATGTAAAATTGTACTCAACCTCTATGAAGTCTGTTACGACGTGTGGTGTGGCGGACTTCTACCTTGTTATCTCGTTAAGTCTGTTTGATCATAAAACCACGAAGGTATTTAGTAAGTTTGTCCGATGTAAAATTGTACTCAACCTCTATGAAGTCTGTTACGACGTGTGGTGTGGCGGACTTCTACATTGTTATCTCGTTAAGTCTGTTTGATCATAAAACCACGAAGGTATTTAGTACGTTTGTCCGATGTAAAATTGTACTCAACCTCAGTGAAGTCTGTTACGACGTGTGGTGTGGCGGACTTCTACATTGTTATCTCGTTAAGTCTGTTTGATCATAAAACCACGAAGGTATTTAGTACGTTTGTCCGATGTAAAATTGTACTCAACCTCAGTGAAGTCTGTTACGACGTGTGGTGTGGCGGACTTCTACCTTGTTATCTCGTTAAGCCTGTTTGATCATAAAACCACGAATGTATTTAGTACGTTTGTCCGATGTAAAATTGTACTCAACCTCAGTGAAGTCTGTTACGACGTGTGGTGTGGCGGACTTCTACCTTGTTATCTCGTTAAGTCTGTTTGATCATAAAACCACGAAGGTATTTAGTACGTTTGTCCGATGTAAAATTGTACTCAACCTCTATGAAGTCTGTTACGAAGTGTGGTGTGGCGGACTTCTACCTTGTTATCTCGTTAAGTCTGTTTGATCATAAAACCACGAAGGTATTTAGTAAGTTTGTCCGATGTAAAATTGTACTCAACCTCAGTGAAGTCTGTTACGACGTGTGGTGTGGCGGACTTCTACCTTGTTATCTCGTTAAGTCTGTTTGATCATAAAACCACGAAGGTATTTAGTACGTTTGTCCGATGTAAAATTGTACTCAACCTCTATGAAGTCTGTTACGAAGTGTGGTGTGGCGGACTTCTACCTTGTTATCTCGTTAAGTCTGTTTGATCATAAAACCACGAAGGTATTTAGTAAGTTTGTCCGATGTAAAATTGTACTCAACCTCTATGAAGTCTGTTACGACGTGTGGTGTGGCGGACTTCTACCTTGTTATCTCGTTAAGTCTGTTTGATCATAAAACCACGAAGGTATTTAGTACGTTTGTCCGATGTAAAAATTGTACTCAACCTCTATGAAGTCTGTTACGACGTGTGGTGTGGCGGACTTCTACCTTGTTATCTCGTTAAGTCTGTTTGATCATAAAACCACGAAGGTATTTAGTACGTTTGTCCGATGTAAAATTGTACTCAACCTCAGTGAAGTCTGTTACGACGTGTGGTGTGGCGGACTTCTACCTTGTTATCTCGTTAAGTCTGTTTGATCATAAAACCACGAAGGTATTTAGTACGTTTGTCCGATGTAAAATTGTACTCAACCTCAGTGAAGTCTGTTACGACGTGTGGTGTGGCGGACTTCTACCTTGTTATCTCGTTAAGTCTGTTTGATCATAAAACCACGAAGGTATTCAGTACGTTTGAATGATGTAAAACTGAACAAAATACTGTACACGCACAGGGAGGTATGTTCTACCCGTATTGATCTCATTGGCTGACACTAATATTTCTATCTACTAATTAAACGTAACATTTTATGTTTCTGATTATTTGCTTTTATAAGTATGTAAATGGCTGAAAATATGACCTGTGAATAATAAGTCCTTTTGTTAATAATGTGCTCTTCTTTCTCTTAGAAATTGCATTTAATACCTACTAAAAGAACCTTTGCATTGTTTCCAGAGTGGCAGGATATTCAGGATGGGTAAGGTTGGGGATAGGGGCCGCCTCCTGTCGAGGTACTTAAGGAAAGATTTTGGGCATAAAATCAGTCATGTCTCTTTGAAGAAGAACAGAAGGACAACTCTATACCAGCCTCTTCAGACAAAGCAGGCAGGGGTGACACGTCCTTATGTTTAGAATAGCATCTGCCTCTAACACTTCAGCTGAAACTCCAAGTCATCTTCGGCAGTAGATTAGATCAATCTACCTACCCTTGCAGCCCAATATCTCGAAATTTTCGATGCGACATTTTTTTTGATGTGCCACACCTGGAAACCCATAAGGTTGCCCAGAAAGTGACACATCGGGATTTGCAGTACCCATTATAGGTTCAACTTAAAGGTCCCACAAGGAGGGAGAGCGAGCTGTAGCTTGGTCATGTCATGTTGGAAGTAAAGGAGGCTGCTCTGTTCCAGCCCTCTACAGTCATAGTGGATAGGTGTAGTTAATTACTCCATCGTGTTTAGACTAGCAACAGGTTTTAACACTAAGGGGGCTCCGACCATTCCCCACTCCCACCAACCAACCTTTACAGTACACTAGAACTTTCGACCCATACTAGGCAGAGTGATCACCTCTCTTCTTGAACTTAATCAAAACAATGTAGATTGCAATCAAGTCATTTCTTATGGGAAATTCCACCGACTTTATTAATAACTAGTTTTATTTATGTTCAAGTTAAGTTGTCTCTCTCTCCTCGTGTCTAATACAGGTATAAATTATATAAATAAACGTTTTAGCGCGATTAGAAATGTCAGGTGTCAAAGGTTTCACCACAAAATCTCTCGGCGATTGATTTCACTGTAGCGTTGGGAAAATGCTAGAACCGTCTCTCATGGCTTCGGTTTCTAGAGAGGGGAATAAAAATGCAAAAATGCTTTTGGACCGTTTTTCCCGGAAATCATGGTTTAGTACAACTTATTAAATGCCTCTGACGTCGAGAGAACCCTCTGGAAAGATTGAAAGAGCATTTATTAGCCAAATGACAATTACTGATCTTTAATAAGACTATGTATTGAGTATGAATACTCTTATGACAATACAATAAAATCTCTATGTACAGTGGTAAATAAAAACTCTAATAAATAGGTCAATGAATACAAAACAATCTATACTGTATTTGTTATATTAAATGGACAACTGTTTCATATTAATTAATATTGGGATATTTATGATGATAAAGTCTTAATTATTCAATTAAAATAATAAAGCATATTAACTTACGGTTTTTATACGGTACGTTACGCAGTTTAAGGCTGTTTGTGTTTAGGGCAAAGATGCCAGAGAATTTCTAATAAAGACATATTGTGTGTTCAACCAATTAACGAGAAAGAGACAAAGTGGACCAAATAAAGTCGAGCAAAGAGTAAATAGCCACTAATAGTCCCCCTTTCTCTTTAAATAACACAACTTGGATAAATCTTGTTAATTATGTAACAGTTTACTTTGTGAAAATTTCTGTTTTGCAAGCATTCTATTGCTGACTCAGTTATTGGTTATAATTTTGGAAAGAATAAGATATAATAAAATTAACGGGAGACCCAATAGTCGGGTAGTAAAAGTAGAAAATTATACAAAGTAGTAATAACATTAGCCAATCTTTTACAATATTGAGTGTAAATCGCATTAAAATAAATTATTTGTATTAGAGTTAACACAAAATCGACGCACCTTTACGATTAAGCCAGAACGAGAATATTTATTGTTTTTATTCTTAATAAACTATTAAAGAAATACCGTAAATTTATATACAAGAAAAATTTACATGTTTAAACAGATTTCTTTGTATTTTTCATTAAATTACTATGTCTTTTGCTAAGGAAATTATTATAATCTAATATATATGATAATCTTGATCTGTCATTTTCAAATACTTGTTAATTGAGTATTTAAGGAACGAGAAAAAGAAATTAGCTGTTTTAAAAAAGATTGCTTTTAACTTAAGTTTTCAAGACTGGAATATGTTTAAAACTTAAAGAATTTCAATGACCAATGGGAAGATTGAAAGAGTTCAGAAGTAAGTTTTTGGGTATTTTTTAAATGAATAATCAAGGTTACGGGCAATTTTTTTATAATGTTGATATGTTGGGAGTGTCTGAATGTGTGTCATAAAATTCACAATTTGTATTGATGAGTATAAACTTGACATTACAGTACTTAAGTTCTTTTGAGGGCAAGGCTGTTTACAGAGAAGTGGAAAAGGCCAAGATAAAATCAGAGATGGCAATGGAAGTGTCTGATAGACGAAAGTTACCTTAATTCTTGAGGCATTCTATTATATCCAGGTCAATTATCGCTTCTGCGGAAAGCTCCGTTATATTCAGCTTTAACACACTTTAGTTATAAAGGGTGTTTGAGCGTAGGATCGATTCTTCGATGTTCAAAGTAGTGATTTTCAAGACTCAAATAACAAATGTTGATTTTGTTTAGGCCTACTTTATAAATGTTTAATTGCACAAGTGAAATATAAATAATTAAATGATTTTCATGGAGTGGATATGATGGGTTGAAATATTTAATCTGAATTGGGTTAAATCGGAAGGTTTCAATATTCTGAGTGTGTGTAGAACAAAATATTCTATAATTCGCTTCAAAGAGACTGAGAAGAGTGACTTGGTACAAGTACATTTAGCGTGTACATAGAAACATTTGGAACTATAAATTATACGTCTATGTTACAACAATTATTATGTTTATGCTTTTAAACTAAACCATATTACTGAGGAACTGTTATCATCTAAACTTTTTATTTAGATTATAAAGAAAAGCTAATAAAAAAGTGATAGAAGGTATTGTCATATCAAAGAGCGTGGCAGTGTCCTTTTTTATCGTGTAAAGTGTTTAACTCACCTTTCTATTAACATGAAAATAAAAATCAGAATTTCGGTTTACCTGGGACAGCAAGCAGAGGAATTCTCTCAATGTACTTAGTCGTAAAAGAACCTTTGCATTTTATTCCGGGGCGATTCCATTTTAAGAATGGGTAGAGTTGTTGGTAGCAGCTGTTTTATCGAAATCCCACATTGAGAGAGAGCGGGCTATAGGTTGGTCATGTCACGTTGTAAGTAAGGGAGGCTTGCTCTGTTCCAGCCTCCTACAATCGTAGCGGATAGGTGTATTTACTCTCTCATGTTTAGGCTAGCCACAGTTTCTTAACATTAAGGGTGCTCCAACCATTCCCCACTCCAAACAACCATCCTTTGCAGTACACTAGAACTTTCAAACCATCCTTGCACCCCAATATCTGGACATTTGTGGGTATGATTTGTCGGTCCTGGACATCCATGGAGTAGCCCAGACTAAAGTGACACATCAGTTTTACTGTACCCAGTGCAGTTTCAACTGGAAGGTACAAGTCCTAGGGTGACAGTCATATAGACTTCGTCCTCTTAGGGATAGATTACGTAACCTCTTACTACGTCACTTTATGATTGTACTAAGTTGATTTAGATTTTGTTTATTCTGCTACATTCTCGATGCCATCATGCTTACCTATAAAACCAATGTAAAAGTGTTAGAAATGTTTTTTTTTTATGATTTATTTGTACTTGAACTATATGTTAGGAGTTATGGTAGCCCCAGGTTCATTGATTTCTGTTTTTATTTTTAATATATACACTCTGAACACTTTCTACGTTGCTATTATAAGGTCGATGCCATTTGTCATATGTTAGCGTTCATGTTCTATTTGATCTCGCTCCGATTGGTGGATTCCGAGGTCGAAAAAAAAAAACAAATAGACGAGGATTGACAGATGTGCCACATTAACATTTTACTCTCCCAGTAAGTCCCGCAAATCCCACTTGAGCCACGGGATCTCTGCGTTGATGGATTTTGCGGCGATAGTGGCTCAACTGTTTGATACATTACTGATACACAGAAGTTCGCGATTTGACCTTATCAATTACCTTTAAAGCATGCCACGACCACTTGTTTAGGTTTTAACGGAAACTACAAATGTTATCAGGTTTAATTGACGATTCGATGAAACGCCACATATCAAAACAATGTTCCGAAATTTTCTCAGAGAGTGTGCTTCATTATCAACTTGTACTGTTTGAGAGTTCTGTTGTTTGTTGTCGATCCCACGTTATTTTATGTTGTAGTTTGGTACTGACACGGAGAAGTGTGCTTCATTATCAACTTGTTCTGTTTGAGAGTTCTGTTGTTTGTTGTCGATCTCACGTTATGTTATATTGTAGTTTGGTTCTGACACGGAGAAGTGTGCTTCATTATCAACTTGTTCTGTTTATGAGTTCTGTTGTTTGTTGTCGATCTCACGTTATGTTATATTGTAGTTTGGTACTGACACGGAGAAGTGTGCTTCATTATCAAATTGTTCTGTTTGAGAGTTCTGTTGTTTGTTCTCGATCTCACGTTATGTTATATTGTAGTTTGGTACTGACACGGAGAAGTGTGCTTCATTATCAACTTGTTCTGTTTGAGAGTTCTGTTGTTTGTTGTCGATCTCACGTTATGTTATATTGTAGTTTGGTTCTGACACGGAGAAGTGTGCTTCATTATCAACTTGTTCTGTTTATGAGTTCTGTTGTTTGTTGTCGATCTCACGTTATGTTATATTGTAGTTTGGTGCTGACACGGAGAAGTGTGCTTCATTATCAACTTGTTCTGTTTATGAGTTCTGTTGTTTGTTGTCGATCTCACGTTATGTTATATTGTAGTTTGGTGCTGACACGGAGAAGTGTGCTTCATTATCAACTTGTACTGTTTGAGAGTTCTGTTGTTTGTCTCGATATGTTCTACGGGTTTATAAATAAAACAATGAGATCTAAAACTAATTGAAATGGAATTATCTTTATGATACAACTACGTAACTGTATTGTTTTTATAAGAATATGGGTTTTTATTACCATTAAATTCAATATTATGTTATTATGTACTGCATATTTCTTTTAGTAGTAGCTCTTAAAAGGAGTTATAAAACATTTCAAGAAAAGAACGCAAAAGGCACCAATACTATTGAAAGTATAGGTGTGAAATTAACGGAATAAAGTTATATGAGGTTAGTTTTATATATTTTATAACGTTAGTTATTACGAAATAGGACGACTTTTAGTGAAATTGTATTGAGGTAATGCAAACTAAAGATTTATTAATCGCGTATACTATAGTACCTGTATTTTGTTATAGTATGAGTGTAAGAAGAGAAACGTATAAACCACTGTGTACTATATATCCTGTGCAGCAATACCTGTGGCCAAATTACATCTTACTCCCCCTCCCCTCTTCTAAATGACCGCTGGCAGGGATGAGTTAGTGTTTGGGGAACTTTAACTGCCGACGGTCCTGGCGATATGTTATAAACTCCCCCCTGTAGCCGGCGCTTTAGTTGTATAGTTTATGGACATTCTATACTTACTAATGAAGTCAACTATTTTATAGTTATGGAAAATTAGTTATTTTGAACATCCTTGCAGATTATTCACAAATTCCAATAAGAGTTTTTTTTTAAACCACATCGCCCTTCAGACTAATTTCTAGTTCAAATTTCAAAACTCCAATATGGATTTTTAAATTCTCAATACGTAACACAGACTATTGTCTATGCCACCTTTCCCATCATTAGATATGGGTTAGTGATCTGTAGAGATCAAATCATCCAATTATCTTCCGGTTTTTACATAGTTTAATATATTATACACTAAACGACTCATTTTAACACTAGTACTAAGTAATATTATTACAGTATATATTATCACTCCTAGATTTTCCCATGTATCAATATTAAAGTTTGTAGGATTTTGTATCAAGTTTTAATACCTAGACAGAAGGACAAAGACAGGTTTTCAGGAATGCCTTGTCAGGTCCTTAATTAAATTTTGAAAGATATTTTAGAAATAAAGATTAAGTCAACAGCTCAAGGTCAAATTAAATTTGAAAGGAAGTTTATGGTCTGCCTCTGTGAGATAGTAGTTCTTAAACGCCGAATTTTTATGCATCGGAACATAGTTTAACTGTTTGCAGTGTTCAATATTCCTTATCACCTAGAGTTTTTAATATTGATTTCAATAAGTTTATTGGTAGATAACCAATTTAAATATAAAGCTAAAACGGAGTTCAGTTTGAATCATGACTCAAATATCTTGTGAGGAAAATTTGTAGGGTACAATAATTTGAGAGCGTTCTTATGTGATCTCGTTGACTTTGATTAAACTGTGCCATCATCTTAAATGTCAGCTTGAGTGTTCTCTCACACAGGAAGTTTAACAACAGTCTTCAGCGGTAATCTGCGGTAGCTCCACTGAACTTCTGGAAGACGGAAACACACTTTACAGGTGTTAAATTCTAAAATCACATCATAGATTAAATTTCTAGATCGTGTTTCGTACATTACGATATAGGTTTCATTGCCTATTGGAAACTCATTTCTAGTTAAATGGGTGTTCAGCTTTCAAATATTTCGATGAAAGTTTTTTTAATTCCAACCCAATCATAGACTAATGTTTAGCGTAGTGTTCACAAATTCCGATAAGGGTTTTAAAATCATATTACCCTTTAGAATAATTTTTTGTTTACATTTCAAAACTCCAATATGCTTTTTTTAATTCTCAATACCCAACAAAGACTATTGTCTATGCCACCTTTCACAACAATTAGATATGGGTTTCTTAAAGTCCCATTGCGTATGAGGTATTTATTCTATTCCATATTTTTGGTTCAAAAAATCGTCTTCTGAATGTATCTTTTACAGGACGTCAGGGTTGAAACTGCTTCACCATAAATGGTATAGCACGGGTTCGAATGCAGCGTTGATAAATAAAAATGAATCTGAATTAAATAAATTGTGCTTCAGTTTGTATTTGCAGTTGTAACAAAAATTGAAAATGGTTTTAGGTATATCCTTCTTCGCCCGAAAAATATTATACTTATAAATTTACTTATTTACTATAATAATACTTATTATTTATTTTTTAAATATTTAAAAATAGGCAATGGTGTATATTATCTCTTTAAAAAATGGTGTATCTCAGCTTGTACTTCCTTTTCCTTAATAAATGTATTCAAAAAAAGCTAATGGTATATTAACAAATTATTTAATGACTTCGTACAGTCATCAGAGTAAATTTATAGTATTAATATGACGCAAAACTTCCAGTAAAAACTGGCATAAATGATGTGACAAAAAATAATTGAAACTTTAGTAAAAGTGAACAAAAAATGAGATCACAAGAACTAAGCCCGCGCTGAAGGTTCAAATTGACTTTCCGTTTCAAGTTAATTCATGTTTTATTCTGTTGACGATTTTCAATTCATCCGTTATAATGTAAAAGCTGAGAATGCAAGAAGGTCTTTAAATTCGAGGTAATTATAATTCATTGGATTTTTATAACGAAATAATTGAGTCTCTTCTTAAAGTAAACACACGGTTATGACATTGACAAATGACTTTATTTTGTATAATGGGACGTACCTTATCGAGCACTCTTTAATGAATTTAATCTTTACATGAGGTGTAAAAGTAATGGTAAATAATATATATATATATATATTATTTACCATTTATTTATATATATATGTATTTTTTTTTTTTCACTATCCCCTTTCCCCAATCGTAGTATCACTGAAGCATATCACTCATACAGTGTGAGTTCAACGTACACATAATCTCTGTTTAATGTTTTATGGATAAATATGGAGGAGTGGAACTTGGGAAACCTTTCTAGAAAATAAAAGTGAACTTTCTATTCATCGTTACAACTTTGCCCACTTTCCTAAAATGGGGTTTTTTGGGGTAAAATTTTTAAATGTAAAGACCCATTAAGTTGATAGGTATTGATAAAAGAAGAAGAATAGTGAAAACTAGAGCTTTCTATCTCAACCCAGTACAAAATAGCAGCTCCTTGAAATTAAATACATTGACATTGACATTCTAAAGGGAAATTCACTTTTCTTTCAAAATCAAACTATTTATTAACTGGTGCAGGGCAGGCCTCTATCTTATCAGTTTTGAGGTAGTCCAGTATTATGTTCGTTTTTGATAGGAATTATCAAAGTTAAGATGTGTTTTTGTGATACTTAACGTTGAAATGGAGTGTTTAAGTGTAAAATAGCTTAATGGTTGAACACCTAATGGGTTTTCAAATATAAAATTTTGAGCCGCTGCTCCCAAAATCCCATTTTGGGGAAATGGGCAAAGTTTTAACAGTGAATAAAAGGTTCACTTCTATTTCCTAAAAAGGTGTCCCGAGTTCCATTCCTCCATCTATATCTATAAAAAACTAAACAGAGATTATACATAATTTAAAATTTGTACAATAAACCTAAGTAGGCCCGATATAAGATTCTGTGGGCCTGGCGCTGGCAGAGGAATGAATGAAAAATTGTGAATAAATAAAACATATTATGTAGAAGGTAATAATTTATTTTGTTATTGCTTAGTGTTATATGATTTAATACATACAATTATTCGTAAAAATCAGTTTTTGTGTAGATTCAAAATATAAATTAATTTTTTATTTAAATAATAACGATTAAATAAATATATTAAAATAATTATTTAATTCCTCTCTAATGTTTAATCTAAATTTATTTATTGTTTTCAATTTATGGGCCTAATTAATTTTAAGGGTTTTAAAAATTATATAGGTTAAGTGTATGGAAGTATCTCTTCTTTGAGGAACATCCAACGTGAGGCGATCAAAGAACTCCCTTAAAATGCATATACGAGGCAAAGTTTACGAAAGATTGTACAATTTTAAAATTCCACATTTAATATAATATATTCCTAGTAGTACTACAGAGCACATTTTGCATGTTTCCTTATTTAGAGCACAGACATGCAGCACAGCATACTTTCTTATAACGAGAAAAAAATAGTACTTATTATTTACCTATACGACTGCTATTAGAATACTATCTACATTGCTTTATGATTGTAAATTTTAACGTTTAAAATGTATAAAATATATTCTACAGCGGTATTCTTTTTTATTCTCCATATTATTATGTGTATGATATCATGAAAGGATGTTCGATTGCCAAAGTCTAGTCGTCGTTTTGGCAGTGATTGATCTCCAGTTGAGTGAGGAAGTGCGGTTTGTATTATCTACCTGACTTGTAAAAGCCCTTCCATCACTTCTATTTGCGAAACCTTCCAATGTTTGAATATCTTTCTGATCTTACTCGTTAGATCAAAATTGATCGTTCGTTATTATGGAGTGCCTCAAGGCTCCAATCTGAACCCTCGGTGTGTTGTTTATAAATAGCATCACTTCTATTGTGCGTTAGGTATTATTCAGCGTTGTGCTGATAATTTATTAATGAAGTGCAGTTAAAGATAAATCATTCATATGGGTGAGGTGTGCTGAAGGTCCAGTATTTCTCTTAGTTCTGTAGTCCGACGCTACGGCCGTGCCACGTAACTGTGATTGTCCTAGTTGAAATATTTCCTACAAGAGAGGTATTCGAGCCTCTCTTGTATAACTAATACAGTCAAAGATGGTACAATGCTTTCTGAATATAATATTCCTGGAATTAATTAAAAAGAGTGTTTCCCTAATTTTGGTTTTTGGTATGAAAAGAAACAGTTAGAAAGTATATATCGGTAATTCAATATTGGAACTTAATCTTTTTAGTCAATAAAACCAAGGGTGGAACTAGGAAATATTTAGTAATTTTACCTAAAAATTTCGAGTTAAATGATTAAAATTAGTACTTAAAATAAAAAATGGTCGATGTAATAAGACCTTTTATATTTTAAGCATATTTTGAAAGCAATTATTTGTTCAATATTGAATATTTTTTCAATTTTAAAAATCATCTGAAGCATTGTATAAATTGTGCGTTATTTTATAAAGGAATTATTAAAACTTTTACTTTACAAACACGTATAGTATTTTTCTGTACTGTACATAATTTAAACAAATTGAGGGGAAGCCATTATGCTATGTACTGTATTTCAGTAGAAGTTGAGCGCTCAAAAGGCAGCCAGTCACCTCAATAATTGCCTGCTCGAGTGGGACAGACTCAAGTGGCCTAACTTCTGAAAAAGAGAGGGTTACAGAGAATTGCAAAAGTTTACCAGACAAGTGCACTCAAGTGCACCGCAGTTGATGTGAGACGGAGCTAAAGAGGTTATTCGTTCTTTATGAGTGAACTGTTTAACAAACTAGATTGTAAACGGACTGAGCGTTGGAGTGTTTTGAGAGTCAATTAAATATTCGATTTTTTGATAATTTTTAACCAGACTCACGTAAAAATAACTGAGTTTTGAATGTAATTTTTCGCTATATAGCCTATATGAGCTGTAAATTCGGAGAATAACATGATTTTTTAGTTATTTTTTAATTTAAGGAAACAATATTTAGCAATAAACGTATCATCAGAAAATAAAATGTTTAAAAAGAATATTACTTACAAAAATTACAATTTTATAAATAAGATATAAGCCATTCACTTTAATCACCTGACTGAGACAAATCCACGTCAGTCCGGTGGACCAGGTTGCAAGATAATTCCGAAGCTTCTTTAAATGCCTAAAAAAACTAATGGAACATTAAAAAGCATTTTTCCTTTCTTTCAGAAATAATATCTTAAAGGTCTGTCACTACAATGAAAAAACACCACTTACACCATCTTAAAAACCAGCGAATTTCAGATGTTCCCTAGTTCTTTTCTGTTATGAATTTAATTTATGCATTAACGTATAACTTTATCATTAAAAAAACTAAAGTTCCTTTCAAAAATTTTAAAAGATTCCCGAGAAACATTCTATTGCATATATTAACTGAAATACACATTTCATTCTGAATCCACAAAGAAAAATGTAACAAATATTTAATCTAATTTACAAAGTCTATGTATAAATATACAAGCAAAATATATAGATTACAAGTTTTAGGATTGGAAATAACAGTTTTGAAGTTAAATAAGCAGTTAATGAGTGTAGTCTCCTTGATTAATCCGTATATATTTTCATAGGAGGAAAAAGTCAAAAGTAACTGAGTAGCACCATATACCTCTTACTGTTGAATTGGTCGAAGTTTGAAGAATTCCTATTAAATAAAATTAGATTATTTACATCTGTTCTTGTATTTTGAAACTGACGAAATTTATAAATAATAATAAATTAATCCACGTAATAGCAATGAAACAGGAAATGTAAATATTGTGTATAAAAATACTAAGAATCATGTACTATTGGACTTATAAATCTGAATCATCTAATCAATGTCGAAACATGACAAATCACATCGAAGATGTGACAGAATGTCTTTTCAGATTAAAGGACGAGATTATTAATTCAGTTAGACAGGAAGCTTTTCATTATCTAAATGAGATGGAATGGCTCTGCAGCAGTAGATCTAGTAACTACCTTATTGCATTTACTACTAGAGCACTGCACTCAAGTATTTATTCATTTTTGCTTTTAGGAAGATTTTATATACAAAATCAGCTTATTGCAATTGTCCTTATGATAGCAGGAGAATTTCCCCATGAATTCACCGGACATGATTCCTTGAGCCTATAACCACCATCCCTTACAAAGTTTATGTAGTTTATTATTATTCCAATCTAGCGACAATTTAAACTTGACAATATCACAAATTCGATATCTATGCGCTTAGAGGAAAAAAAAAGTTTTCTGGACTGGTCATAAAACATTTCCAAACTCTTTACAACTAAAAATAATGTACGAGTTAAACATTCAAGATAATTCATTTAACCTAATTCTTCCGATTGAACCGGAAGAACTGTTTATCAAGGAATTTCAGTTTGTGTCATGTAGCTTATGTCAGGCTAGGGGCTGCTTTAGAATCTTGGGAGTTGTTATTGCGAAACATATGAAAACAACTGTAATATTTTTATGGAAAGTGTCGGCCTATTTCTTCATAACAAGTCAAAATTTGTAACATGTATTGTATTATAGACGTAAAAAATACAATTTATTAAAATAACTAGACCGATTGGAATGAAGCTCAGGGTGCGTGTACAAGTTCAATTTGGAGTAATAATAAGTATTTCTGTACAATAGGATGCTATCATTTGTTTTCTGGTAGATTTATTAATGAATAAAACCACTCAATGCTTTGTAAGCATTACTTTGATCCCCTATTAATACAAAATTAGTTGTGTGTAATAAATATTTGCTTACTACGATATATTACTTCAAGTATAAGTTTTGAATTTAAAATAAAAAACTGATAATGAATCATATTAGAAGACCTAGAGTGTCACGTGTAATCTAAATGTTGCGAGATCCATACAACTGATGAGCAAAGTATAACTTAATTACGGCTTAATTAGTTACGTCCACGAAGGGAGCTCCTGTCAGCGCAAATTAATTAACAATACAAAATCTTCTCAGCGTGAACGATGAAGTTATTGGAAGTTACTGGTTTCTTGGAATTGCCGTGGGGGGGGGGGGTGGGCAGGGGTGGTGGATGGGTGAGCATAAGGTAAAAGGAACTATTTAATAGTCTAATGTCAACTTTCAGTCTAAAGCTTGCGCTCTAACACAGCATGAAACAGCCCCCTGCGAGATGTTTCCATCCCTTAGATCTAAATGCTAAACTGCAATCGGAGACCTTTGGGAGATTGTAGCGGTCTTAGGGTGAAATTTTATTCACATAGTACATCTTTGATTCAAATCAGAGAAGCGAAGCGACAAAAAATTATAGACCTATCACAATCCTTTCTAGAATTTCTAAAGTTTTTGACAAATCCTTGTAGACAAAATAGGTGCTTTTTTAGGTCAATTGCCAGCACTGCTTTTTCCCGCTGGGTGGTCGGAAACGACCAAATTCGTGCTGTTTCAAGACTACATTCGAGAGAACTTCGGAAGCCTTCGAGAGAACTAACTAGGTCGACATAATCTACATTGACTTCTACAAAGGCCTTCGACAAAGTTGACCATACAGTTCTCCTAAACAAGCTAAGAAATATGGAGTATAGGGGTCTTTCCTGGTGTGGTACTCTTCGTACCTTACTTGTAGAATGCTCTTCGTCGGTTATGACTCGACACTTTCCGATGAGCTCATTTAAACATCTGGATTACCACAAGGTTCTCAAATAGGCTCCTATATGTTCAACATCTACACATATGACGTAGTGACCTACCTGTCTGCAAACGTCTTACTCTTTTCAGACAATGAATATTGATGTGGGGGTCGAGAATGAAATGTTGCCCTCCAAGAAGGCATCGTGAAGATAGAGAATTGGTATCTAGGGATCTACCTGGCTGCCAACACCAAGAGTTTTGTGGTCACTTTTAGGGGGAAAATTAGCCTTGTTTCCAGTACAAGCTTCTGGACAGTACCGTGGAAAGAGTTGACACCATTCGTGACCTTGGTTTGATCCTAACTTCTGATCTCTCACAAAAGGCACACATCGACGAGTCTTCTGGGGTTTGTAACTAGAACTACAAGAGGCATATCCAGCAGCAGAGCCCTCAAAGTTATGTACGGCCCTCTCATCAGGTAAATACTGGAGTTCTCGACAGTTGCATTGTCACTCTTCCAAGTTGGTCAAATCAGTGCCCTCCAACATATACAGGACAAATTCGTAAGGATTGTGGAAGTGCGACAGGACCTACGGTACGGAGATGACTGGTCGAAGACATGACAGTGAACATGAACTTGGTGTCTCTGGATATTTGAAGAAGGATTCTGGATGCCATGTTCTTGTGTAAGATATTGAACTCCCTCATTAACTGTCCACAGCTGCTTGAGAGAATCAACCTGCGAATCCCTACTGGAACCAGGTTCCAGGAGCTTTTCGTGGGATTGCGGAAGCAGATTTTCCAGCTAGAACAGTGCGATGCCCACAATACAGAGACTTGGTTGCGTAATCTCTACAGAAGTCGACTTTTTCTACATGGAGATCTCTTCTTTCAAGGATATTGTAACTGTGGTTTTCTCTTTACAATAGTGTAAACACAAAAACAACTACAGGCTCGCTCCATTGTTACAATTTCTTGTTTGATTTGTTGTTATGTAATGTCTTTGTATTATACCATTATAACATGGTCTTTAAAATGTAAAACTATTGAAATAAATATAAACAAAAACTTACAGGCGTAACAACCTTTCATAATAATCAAATTAAAAAAGGAAATATATTCAAAGGAATGTCAAAAAACATGGAAGAATATAATGAATGTATTTACGGAAGAAATTTTTCTCGAAAAATGTGACTTTCCTTGCCTGTAACACAAGGAACCTATGTACCAATTTTGAAGCCTTTAGGATCTTCCAATCAAAAGATATTACAAGAGAACGACACGGTTTCTGTCGGTCCCATTATCATTTCTCTTTATTGGCTGAGCCTTAACGATGACATGAAATTTCATTTCTGGCTGTCTGCCTGTTCGCCCTGTATATTAAAAAAACACAACCTACAGACTTTAAATTTTGCATGAAGCTTCATTTATTTATAAAACTGAGTTCGATGATGGTGCATGTCACCCCAGGGGATTTGGCCGAGCGTTAGCAAATATTTGTACAGTGGTCCTATTGATAAAAATGATGGTGAATTAAAAACTGCAGAATAAATACAAATACACTGATTGAATATATCAGTGAAGCATCTCCTTGTATATGTTAGGTGACTGACGCCGGTGTTTTTCTATATTTTTTTCTATACGCAATGATTTTAAATACGGTTTAAGTTTAAAGAGCTGGAAACTTAACTAGAGTTGAGTTCATCAATACGATGCTCGCGATCCAGGTCACGTTTTCGGGCAATCATCAATCTTCTACATGTTAGTTTTTGACTTACCCCAATACACCAGCATTCTGAGTAACTTGCCAGTTTTGTCACACTTAATATAAGGTTTTCATCAAATCCTTACATGCTTACTATTGACTACAGAATGAAACGCAATCATGTAGATGTAAGCTTATTAACGTCTGCAATGAAGACTTCTTCATTATTATCAGCTGTAAGCTATACTCTTATTTGATATATTTACTTATTTAAAGGTAAATAAGGTTACCACCATTTGCCATGGTTATAACAGAAACACAGCTCTTTCTAGACCTGTGTATGACAATTGTATTCATGTATCAAGTCTTAAAACAACAGGTTAATTAAGCAAAAAAATACAATTAATTAAATAAATGGCAATGAATGCGTTAAAGCTGACATTAACATCTTTTAACATGACAACGTGATCATTTGTTTATACTTCTCCTTACTGGTTCAATATGATTTTTAGGGTCAACCTTACGTTTTAGAATTTACCATCTGAAGAAGAGAGCAGATCTAAATTCTCGAAACGTCGTGTTTTTCTGTTATTGTGCACATAACGGTGTTGTTATCAATCAATCAATCAATCATTTTTTATTGCAATATACATGTATAACATGTATAGCAAACGTCACTATAATAACTAAAATTTTGTCCACTCTCCCCACATCAAGATCACACTCATACATACAAATCCGCATTCACTCATCGCACTTCCATTCGCCAATTTCCCCACCTCCTCAGCTAAAGTCAATCGCCCTGTTGGGTGGTCTCCCAGTTAAATGCCAAAAACTCGGCCACATTGTAAAATGCTTGTGACACTAAAAAGCTTTTCAACCGAGTTTTGACCGCCTGGGGCGATGGTGCATTTTTGATCCCATTGGGCAGCTTGTTGATGAAATGCACACCTGCTTGTGAGGGCAGGTGTTCATAAACCCCCGTTCTGTGTTGTCCAGTTCGGTAGGCTTCCCTGCCTCTGGTCTCATACGAATGAATGTCTCGGCCAGTTGTTAAGGCACACTTAGACATACAAAAACAGTGTCGTTTCGCAAATGTAGAGACTAGGCAGAGTCAATAGCTGTAAATTTTTGAAGGTTTCTCGGCAGGACTCTCGAAAATTCAAATGAGCGATTATCCGAACCGCTTGTTTTTGCAGTTTGAACACTCTCATCAACTGGTTGTTAGCACTGGCACCCCACAATACTACTCCGTAGGTAAGGTGGGGGTATATCAAACCATAATATGCCGTCATCAAGACCTGAGTAGGGCAATATTTGGCTAAAGACCTGAAGACATAAATGCCTGAGGACAATTTTTTGCAAACATGGTCGATATGAAAATTCCATGTCAACCCCCGATCGAGGTGTATTCCAAGGAATTTGATACTGTAAACTTCTTCCAGAATGGAATCTGCCAACATGATGGCAGGGTCACACTCTGAGTCTACAGATCGAAGAGAAAAGTTCATGGCGTTGGATTTTTGTGTGTTTGTTATGAGATTGAGGCTGTTGAAGTACTGAACACAGTTGTTAATATCAACAAAAGATCGTTCTTCCAACAAAGATTTTGTCTTTTCACTGAAACAGAGAGTCGTGTCATCAGCATACTGCACAATTTTTCCATGTAGTAGTGATGACCCAATGTCATTGACATAAATGAGAAACAAGATTGGGCTGAGGATTGATCCCTGAGGGACTCCATAGTTCAGCTGAATTGGTTGGGAGAGTTGGTCTGAAATTTGGACAACTTGAGTTCTGTTGCTCAGAAATGATCTGAGCCACAAGAGTGGCACGCCTCGGATGCCATAGAATTCCAGGCTCTCGAGCAGCGTTTTGTGGTCAACACAGTCGAATGCCTTAGACAAGTCGAGGAACACGCCTAGGGTGAACCTACGATTTTCAAATCCCTCTACAACCAAATCGACCAGACTTGCTACCGCGTCTACTGTCGATTTACCCTTTCTGAACCCGAATTGGTCTTCTGAAAGTAGGTTGTGCATATTCAAATACTGTAGCATTCTTGACAAAAAAATCTTTTCAAAAATTTTGCTCATTACTGGCAAAATTGAGACAGGCCGGTAATTGTTTGTGGAACTGGGGTCGTCCTTTTTGAAAATTGGGTTTACTTTCGCGAGTTTAAGGAGTGAGGGAAAAACTCCTTGGTCAAAAGACAAGTTAATTAGAAGGGTTAATAGTCTCAAAATGTGCTTAGAGCATATTTTAAAGAGACGCATTGATATCAAATTGGAATCATTTGAACTTTTGGCTGGGAGCTGCTGAATAATTCGTTCGAGCTCTTCTTCAACGACAGGCGCTAAACCCATGAGGATACAGGACTCTGCCTACGCGTAGGGTTCACTCGGGGCTGTAATGGTCTTGGATTCAGCTCACAAGCAACAGACGCGAAAAATCTGTTAAACTCATTTGCCACCTCCTTTGCATCATCCACAAGCTTATCCCCAATTTTAATTTTAATTTGTTTATGAGGGTTTTCTTTATTGTTAATGATGCCCCAAACAGTTTTAGAAACATTTTTTGATGACGTAATGGATTTAGAGACATCATAGGTTATATCCTTTAACGTGATACGTCGTAAATATGCACTTCAAAGAAAGAATAATTTATTTAAAAATTACTTAAACCTTCGTTAATTATAAATGCATTCTTCGTTTTGATTGGTTTTAATCCTTACATAACCTTTTAAAATATATTCATTTCACATATGTGCCAAATAAATGTTCTGTCGTTACTTTCATTCCTACTTTGTTGTCTACGATGTTATTATTATCGTTTTATTTCTAGATTGGAATTAATTCATCAATTTTTAAGATTTGTTTATTACTTTGACAATGTGTAGGATCTATTTGCAGCTTTTTATATTTTTAATCGTTAAAATGAAGTAAATATAGAATGAATTCTACAACGAATTTCCATTTAGAAACATCAGTGTAGAACTGTTACTAACTTAGAGTGGTATTTCCAATTAATATAAAATAATTAGAAAAATATTGATATATTTGGTGGAAGAAAAAAAATGTACTATGTAATATAAGTGACAAAACATAGAAATATACATTTTTTTCGTAGTATCCAGTAAGTGACAACAACAGGCTACACATTAAGCCCCTATAACCGAAAAACATATCACTAGCTTCGTATATAATGCTATATTCCCCTGATAAACCATTCACATGTACAATAGCAGCCTCAACAATACAAGGTACTCAATATCTCAATAGCGCAGTCGGTAATCCACTTACGGCAGTCCGTCTGTTCACAAGATTACTGTCGAACTTTATGTCATTAGCTCAGTGACAATAGTATGACTAATGCATAAACCCTCGCAGTATCAATAAATATAATTTCGTCACTCATTACGCTTTCTTATTTTTTCACAAGATTGCAATGTTGAAAAGGATAAATCCCCTTGATCAAGTCTCAACTCGCCGTAGACTGTGACGTCAACAACGTGTTTATGATGTTTTTAAGCGACTATATATGATCCTTGATCAGAGGTTGTATTCGGGTTTTTACTATACCTAAAATGTAAAACTCGGATAAATCAACATCTTAGGTAGTTACATCGATGTTCCCTGTAAGGTATAAACTAATTTCTTGCACTCGTGATGCTCCTATTGGCTACCGTTGTGATCGGCTATTTAGATGAAGCACGATACTGTGCTATTATCAGGAGGCCACTTATAAATATGAAGCAAAGAACAAAATACTAAATATTCTTTACAATAAGTGCAAGGAAAAAGGAACCACTTTATTGCAAGATGCTAAAGGACACCTTCCTCTATGAATCACTTAGTTATGGATACATCGGTTCTTCCTCTTTGCAACCATGTGAGTTTTAAGGCTGAACATGCCAGGATTAGTTCCAAACTGAAACACCATGGAGCAGCACCAAAATGAAGTATTATTATTAGTTTTCCCTCAACTATCGACCGATTTTAATTCTGAAAACAGATTTGTTAACGGTTGTGAAGACAATTGGTGGACATTTTCGAGATTACAAGTCACGAATGCGAGTATAGGATATCCGCTTAATGACTAACGTAAAAGTTTTAATTCCCAGACGTTTATTCAAGTAGAGCTAGAAGCTACAGCAGTTATAACTAAAGACTGCGATAAACTTCTTTGTCTGAGAGAACTCTCAAGCTGACACTTTAGATGATGGCGAAGTTAAATAACTGTGATCGAGATCACAGAAGAACAATGCTCAGTCTCAAACCGTTTTAGTTCCTCATTTCTCCTCGCAAGACAATTTATTGGAAGGAATAAATCACACGCTTTAAACTGTCTTTTTTAGTTTAACGATAATAATATGAATTATCAGTATAAAAACAAGGCAAGTGTACCAACACCACGCTGAGGTAGAATGCAAAATTTTAAGCATACACACACACACACACACACACACACACACACACACACACACACACACACACACACACACACATTACTATGTTAAATGTTCAATGCAATGTCATATTAGACTTTATTTATTCTGTGATGTTTCTTTGCTATCATGGATGTGCATAAGATCAATGTAATAATGCTCACCAAATATCACCCTAATCACATTGATTAAAATGCATCAGAATCTATTTTGGTGTTGGCTATATGCAAGCTTCTTGCCAATTTTCAATTCTATGGGTCAGTTCGTTCTCAATATATTGCGCGGACACACAGATAGCTATAAGACAATTTTACTAGTCCTTAAGTGATATGCTTCACTAAAGGTCACCAAAAGAGTTTATGGTTAAATCCCTGAATCATGAACAAATATAAAGCTATGCAAACAATCAAATATAACAGAATTTGTATTTCTGTGAATATTGTGTTCAAAACGCTACGAAATATGGCCATACCTATAATGATTTGTTCATAGATTTAATATTAACCTAATTCTAGGAATCTGAAGTTAGTTTCAGTACAGCTGGATCTAATGTACTAATGCGAAAGTTTCATGGACTGAAAACATCCGTAAGTCTTTTCGTAACTCTGACGGATTAACGTGAATGGATTTGACCCTCAAACAGACAGGTGTTAGAGTTGATATATGTTATACTCTGTACTTGTGAACAAACTATTTGCTGTTACCTTTTCTCAGATGTCGAAAGGAGCACCTTTTCTAAATCGATTTAAATCTTTATCTCTACATTACTATCTTTGTTTGTATAAAATCCCAGGGTTGCAAAATCATGGATGGCAAAATTCAGTGTATCAAATTAAAGATACAGTTTTATTTATTCTAAGAAGTATTCTAATATTTTAAAAGTGAATTTATTCTAATAAAACATTTTAATATTTGAAACGGCTGGTTAGTAAACAAATACGATAAAATTGAGAAAAGAACAATACATGCATCATTAAAAGAACATTGATTATTTTGGAAAGTAAAACTTTCTTACCATACTAAAACGCACAGTTTAGTATATTATGTGTGTCTATTTTAGTTACATGTATGCGGATCTCTAATAGACCAATGGTTTCACTACGAGGACTTCCCCAATAGCTTATTTTGCTGTTTGGTAAAGTAGCTTCACTCTACTGGCAACAACAAAATATCGATGAACTGTTGTAGAACTAAAGGGTTCAGTAACAGTGCCAGGTACACGAGGGAGTTATAAGTTATCGCTCTAGGACCCCAGCTGTTAACGTCCCCCTGCCACCTTAACTCAACTCGGGCAGCGGTTACAAGGGTCAGGCCACGTACTGTGTAAGTTGCTACTGATATTATTGTCCTAGGATATACTCACTAGTTCGCAGGTTTCATCTCTTATATGTTCATAGTGTAAATTACAGTTTCTATCACATACCTGTTGAGGTATGTAATTTCATCTTTATTACTCATCAAAGTTATATTTAACTCTCAAAGGTATCTTTATTACGTATAATTTCATCCTTATGAAAGGAAGGAGATTTACCTTTATAGAGACATACATGTTCAACAAACTTCAGATCATATTAACACATTATCGAAAGTTGTTAATATACGTTTAGATAAGTATTTCGTATTGCAGTTTAGATAGAAAAACTCAATTTAAAGTTTTTTTGGCAGTTGTAGAATCTGTAGAAACGGTTACATATTATTGTAAATTTTGGTTTAAGATTTTATAATTGAACATTTCTCTCCAAAACGATGCTATATTTCAAGATTTTAATTCTTTGAACAATATTTCGACGCGATGTAAACTGGATAACTGTGATGACGTCATCACACCAGCCAAGCAAGGCTAAGAACCATAAATGAAATGCTTAGTCATTTAAAACCTATACAGATATGTGGTGATTATAGACAAAGTAGTTAAAGTTGCGATTATGTTTGTATCAAGGCAGGAAAAGTCCTTGACATCCTGAAGAGAACTACCGCCTTCACCCCCACCTTTATGAAGACAAAATAACATTTTCTCCTTTGATACATAAATATTGTGTTACCAAGTAAGTTTGGTTAATATTTTCAGTCAACCTCTGACGAGTCCTAAATTTTTCACCTTTCATGTCTCGCTTCGCTCGACAACTATGGGTCTTATTGAACGAATGGAAATTTGAGGAAGGTACATTATCACATTGCGGGTCCTTTATTCACACCTCAATTCTCAGCTAACCGCCCTCTCTGTACTTGCAACTTTCAGGTACCTAAGTAACAAGTTAACACAGCAGTGTGGTAACAGCAAACTTGTGTCAGCACACATTCAAAGCTAAAGACCTTTGTAGCTCTAACCTCAACCTGCCAAGCGTTAATACCTAAGTTTAGGTTGATTAGGGAAAAACTTGATCTTTGGTGTTGTTTTAAAGAGGCCTGAGTACGATTTAGGTTTTGTGCTAAACAAAACGCTTTTATATTTTTTAAATATTTTTCTCAGTAATTATTTATAAAATAATATTCGAGGGTACAAAAAAGGGCATCATTGATGGGCCGAAGACCATCATATGAATGGGGATGAAGCCAACATAATACATTGGGAACTACATTTCTTTAAAAGGAAATTAATAGTCGGAAATTATTTACAAAAATGATTAAGAATGTCTTTTTTTACCAGGCAAAATTGGGGAAAAAAGAACATGGAGACCAATGGCTTAACCTCCGAACCACCACCATGGTAGGGCAGGCGGGCTGCTTGCAAGGACAGGATCGCTCAGCGGCCACCCATCCAATCAACAGTCACGCTCGACGTTGCTTGATTCGGTTATCTCGCGATAACGGCCGTACCCGGTACACTGTGCCATTGGTATACTTTTCTATTCGATTTCAAGTATCAACTAAAGCCTCTAAAATAAACAAATAAAAGTTATTTTTAGCTCGTTCCCAACAGGATTCCCTTAGTAGTTTATGTCTTAAATAAATGTCGTATATAAATTGTATCCTAAAGTTGAACTAAATTTAATAGCTAATAGTATACAAAAATAATACATTGTACCAAATCTTTAATTTTCGCTCTAATCTTACGTCATATTAAACCCTATAAGATCACTATATTGCCACACATTAGCAGGTTGTAATGTAAATAATACAATTTTACTATATTGTGTACTTTAAAATTATATTTTGTTTCTAGAAACAATTCAAATACGGTTCATATAAATCGAAAAAGTTTATACAGTTGTAAATTCAATAAAACTAATGCTTTTATGGAACTTTCTTGTGTTGTATTAATTCCACCAGCAATCTAAATAAACGAAGTTAACGTTCAGTGAATAGATGCAATATCTCGAAGAACGGGGAGAATACGCTCTTGCCTTAAACTAACTGGCACAAATTACTAAACACAGAGAATCAGGCAATCAGAGTAACCCGTTTCTCTGCTTTCTTGATCCAGCAACTCATCAAGTTATCAAGGCTTTATATTTCTTCCTCGTATATTTGTCAGAACATTGGCAAGGTTTGTGTTAAGATTGGAACGGACATTGTAGCCTAATGTTTATTTGTTACAACCAGTAGATATGTTCCTATTTATATAATTAACATTCTAGTTAAATGTGTTTCTTTTCAGTTAAAACATATATGGAAGATGAAGAAATAACTGAAAGAAACAAATTTCATATACATGGTGTTCTGAAAAGACTTCTCTGGCTTATAGTACTTATAATTTAAAAACATGTCCTATAAAATAGGTAATTACTCGTAAGATTGTTGTTTAGCCGCTAATACAAAAATTACAAGATACCAACTATTTTAAAATTTGTATTACAATGCAACAGTACCTACTTTGTTAAATGAAACCCATGAACGCACGAAGCGCCATTTTGTATATAGTTCGAGCGTGGCTGCTGCTTAGATGGGTGACCGCTCAGCGATCCTGTCCTTGCAAGCAGCTCGCCTGCCCGGCCATTTGTGATGGTTCGTAAATCACCTGTAAGCCGTTGTTCCCAAGTTTAAGTGTGAATAGGAGGCTTCTTAACCTTCGCTTGATAAAATAAAATAATTCTTACTTTTTTTGCAAGCGTGCTTGAATGTTTTGCAGGGTTTGTTACCAGAAGGGGCTATATACCAACGATCATAAAATTGTACTGTTTCTATTATGTATTCTCTCGATTAACGACCTAAATCTCTATACTCGGTTTATTCCTTTGTTATATGTTATTTGATTTGTTATAATAGTCTTAAACATTTGGTGCATTACTGCAAGTATAACTGAGTTTTTTTCCGAAACAAGTAATTTAAGAACACTTAATAGACTTTTTGTTGATTTGAAGGGGTAAGAACCGAAGTAAGTGCCAATTAAATATGAAGGAGCAATTATAATCGAACTTTAAGTAGTTTTATAAACGTTCCTTGCTGAAATTAAAACTAATGAGTGTTCAACAAAACTAATTTCCCTGAAAAAGTAACACTCAACCCTCGGTAGCCATGATTAACGAAGTTAATTATTACATTAGATCACATATAAATTAAATGAACAGTTTAAACCTCTTTTTTCTTTAAAATTCCATAAAAATGTAATAAAGCTATATTTTCTTCTGGAATTCCGGTTACTCGGCGAGCAACACGTCTAGAGCGTTCAAGAGAGGGACGGGAGGGATTGATGTTGGGGAGGTGGGGGGTTGTGATGGGTTATGACGGGAAGGGGTTGTGGTGGGTTTGGACAGATATTGCAATGGATTTCAAAGCCTGATTAATGTTTGTCTATCTGTCCGCCTGTGAAGGGTGAACAAATTCTCTTTTTCATTGAAATATTATTGGAAATACTGACAAAAAGCGGAGAATATTCAGAGTGCGTTCTCCTGGAGAAGAGCGTGATTTGTGTTCGGAGAAATATTTGCCGTGTGAAAAATTCTCTCCGGTTTACATTGTGATTGTTGATATTGCAAAATAGATGTATAACAATTTGTTATTAAATCGTTTTATATGTGACATTGTTCAGATATTTAAATTTATTACTTTTTTAAGATTAATATTATTATTATTTATTATATTTTTTCATTATTTGTCTAAATTGTTTTTATAGCTTTTTTTAATATCATGTGCTTTTACTAAGCAACTATTTTAAAAACGGCAAATTTTAGATTGAACTTCACCTAGGAAACGTAAAAATAGTGTTCCATAACAACAATTAACCACGAAACCAAAATATTATTTTAACTATCAGAAAATTAATATATATTTTTGCTACCAGGTGATAGTTCCCAGTAAGCTGAGATATGGTATATATCACGTGTAGACTGAATGTGAGAGCTCTGTGTAGTAACTCAGATCCTTATGTATGGAACAATGGAAAATAACAGATTTACTGTAAAGTGTGCTACATGCATTTGTGCTAACTGTATTTGTACGCACAATCAAACTAGGTTGAACACCTGAACGTTCACAAGTAGTCACATATCAGTTGGTTAGTTAGTTAACTGATTGGTGAGCTAACTTTATTAAGCACGTTATAGGGGGCTACACTTTTTTTTGTTAACTGTATTTGTACGCACAACCAAAATAGGTTGAACACCTGGACGTTCACAAGTAGTCACATATCAGTTGGTTAGTTAGTTGACTGATTGGTGAGCTGACTTTATTAAGCACGTTATAGGGGGCTACACTTTTTTTTGTTAACTGTATTTGTACGCACAACCAAAATAGGTTGAACACCTGGACGTTCACAAGTAGTCACATATCAGTTGGTTAGTTAGTTGACTGATTGGTGAGCTGACTTTATTATGCACGTTATAGGGGGCTACACGTTTTTGTGTTAACTGTATCTGTACGCACAATCAAACTAGGTTGAACACCTGAATGCTCCCAAGTACAGTCACACGTCAATTGGTTAGTTAGTTGACTGATTGGTGAGCTGACTTTATTATGCACGTTATAGGAGGCTACACGTTTTTTGTGTTAACTGTATCTGTACGCACAATCAAACTAGGTTGAACACCTGGACGTTCACAAGTACAGTCACATATCAGTTGGTTAGTCAGTTAACTGATTGGTGAGCTAACTTTGTTATGCATGTTATAGGAGGCTACACGTTTTTGTGTTAACTGTATCTGTACGCACAATCAAACTAGGTTGAACACCTGGACGTTCACAAGTACAGTCACATATCAGTTGGTTAGTCAGTTAACTGATTGGTGAGCAAACTTTGTTATGCACGTTATAGGAGGCTTCTGGTACCGTTGTGAGTACAAAGTTGAAGCGAGTTGGCGCTAACACCTCGTCCTCATTTATGTAACAAGATCGTCATGTATAGAGGGATCATTGTTGCTTTGAGGGAAAAACACGAATACAGTTAAACGAGATTCAACTAAACAAACGTTTAAAACATCTTATAGAGATTTAATTTTCGTAACAATATTTGTATAGATCGTATAATACGTATTGCTTGCAAACTTTTTAATTTCATAAAACTTTAAAATTGTATAAGAATTATTTTTCAATCGTTCCCAATCCGAAACTATGAACAGAGAAATTAGAGACAAGAAAATTACTTTGCGGGGGAATTATATAACTTCATTTTCTGCCATATGGTTCAGTTGCCATAATAATCAAAATAAAAACCCTTTTAGAACCATGAAAATAGACTGTCTAAGGGATGAAACGTCTTAAGACGGTAAGGGAGGAAACGGTAAAAGATAGCTGAAGAAACAGATTCGATTTTATGATGATCACTCTAAGCTATACATTTTATAAGTAAGCAAATCTCAACTTGAACTGATAATGGGGGATTTAGAGAAGAAGGGGAGAAGCAGTTAGGACACGATCAGGTCACGGATGACAAGTATAAGTGGCGTGTATTTGAATAATGTCTAGATATCTGAATCAAAGGCTTTGTCCTTGATCCACCTAAAGTAACCCTTTAGAACGAAAACAAATTAAAAAAGTCATAATCATCATACTGACATTGCGATTATTACATTAACATATTGCCAATGTAACTATATTCTACAATTATCGCAAACTAATCATACCCGCGACTATTGATCCGATTATGCGATCGAAAAGGAATATTATGCTAAGCCTAATGTCCTTTGAGCCACTGTATGTGCTACGATCAGTCATGGTCGTAAAGCTCGAATAAAGCACAACAAGCTAAAAGCTAAAGTGACCTTTGGAAAGTATTTTCAACATGTGTAAGAGTTATCCTTGAGTAGGTAATCTTTTTAAGGATACAACACTTTTTTAAAGGAGAGTATAATTCCTTATTAATACCTTGTTTTGCCTGTCCTCCAGGATGCATGTCCCGAACAAAATCCTGTGCAGTAGTGACAACGCCTGGACTGGCCTTCAAGCAGCTTTTGGGTAAGTTTGAACTCTTTTCTTTCCTTTATTTACTTCTTTTTGTTCGTTGGTTTTGAACGTAGTAATACCTCTTCCACCTAACGAAACATATAGATTCTAATCCTCGAAACGTTGAGTTATATGATTTATAACCTATAACGATGGCAAATGTCCGAAATCCTGTTACTCCAGATTTACTTAAATGTGTAACCAACGTCTATTTTTCCCAGGAAGGTTCATTTTTGGCTGGTTTATACCTCCCAGTTGAACCTATACTGAAGCAAAAACCGATGTGTCACTTAAATCTGTGCAACCCTATGGATGTTCTGGAGCGGCTCATCACTAACCGCAAATTTCTAGTATCTGGAGTCCAAAGGTGATTCAATAGGTCTAGTCTACGGCGAGGGATGACTGTTCGAGTTGGTAGGGCTCCCTAAGTGTTAGAGACAGTTGCTAGCCTAAGTATAAGGGCGTGAAACCTCGTCCCCGCTTTGACTGGAGAGGCTGGTACAGACCGATTCTCCTTCTTCTAAGGTTCCTTTAGAAACAAATGCAATTTCTAAGCTTATTGTAGTAAGAGAACACAAAACCTCCCATGCTCTATTTTTAATGTACACTCAGAATGCATTAGAGGGTTTTATAAAGTCCCTGTGCTTTTCTTCCCAGTTTTATTCATTGTGATATCCAGAAGGTATCAGATATCGTTTCATGTCAAATCCACATTAAGAAAGGTGTAGACGTTTTTACCGTCTGTCTGCCTGTCTGTTCCGTCTGGCAAGACCACGCCTCAGACGACCTTGTCACGCGATCAAACGAGTTCTTTTAATTTCATCCCCCGTCGACATTCTTTGCTGGTGGTAATTGGTTATACTTATTAGTGGTTATTGGTAATACTTATTGGTGGTTATTGGTTATAGTTATTGGTGGTTGTTGGTAATACTTATTGGTGGTTGTTGGTAATACTTATTGGTGGTTATTGGTAATACTTATTGGTGGTTATTGGTTATAGTTATTGGTGGTTATTGGTTATAGTTATTGGTGGTTGTTGGTAATACTTATTGGTGGTTGTTGGTAATACTTATTGGTGGTTATTGGTAATACTTATTGGTGGTTATTGGTTATAGTTATTGGTGGTTATTGGTTATAGTTATTGGTGGTTGTTGGTAATACTTATTGGTGGTTATTGGTAATACTTATTGAATATACTGTAGAAAAAATAGTATTAAAATTTGTTTATTAATGAAAAATGGTAATTTGAATTAATTAAATATTTGTTACAAAGAAAAAATTGAGATACAAAAAACGTTTGAAAATACCCAAGCCAAATTTGACATTGTTTATAAACAGTTATTGATTTTGAGTCCTAGAATGTTTAATATTATTCCAAAAACTATTGAAAATTGTACAAATGCTAGCTGTTTACAAAATTGAAATTTTGGATAAAAAAGGTATTTATCACCTTAATAATATACAAATAATGTTTTTATCTATATTTAAACAAACAAAACATTATTTTAAGCGTTTAGGTTTGTTGAAGCAGTATTGTCACAATTTCATTTTAATTAGTGGGAGTTTACGTGATTAAATAAAAAATTCTTTCTTGTATAAAATGTTTAATATTAGAGAAGGAACCTATACACCGGGTATGCCTATGCCTATAGTCCTATGTTTTTTTAAAGTAAATATTTATTGGATACATATACTAAATTGAGTGTATTGCATTTTAAACTTGTATATAGTTTTTTTATTATTTAAATTATAAAAATTTGTGATATTATATAGTTTAATTAAAGTATTAATTTTAAGAATAAATGTAATAAAATCAAGTTAAATTATGAAAATGTCAATACTTTCGAAAAACAATAATATATTCTAATATCTACTGAAGAAAGAATTTTTGAATTCTCTATGATTGTACATCTTATTATTTTTGCTTATAAATTTATATAACATTAATAAAGACTTGAAGCTAAAACATGTCCTTTCACGAAATTACTTTGTGGTATAGCTCTTTCCATTTCCCTCAAACCACGTCAAAATGACATATTGGTTAATTCTCTACGATTATACATCTTATTATCTTTTCTTATGTATTTATGTCAAACCACTATATTAATATAGCTAAAACATGTCCTTTCACGAAATTACTTTGTGGTATAGCTCTTTCCATTTCCCTCAAACCACGTCAAAATGACATATTGGTTAATTCTCTACGATTATACATCTTATTATCTTTTCTTATATATTTATGTCAAACCACTATATTAATATAGCTAAAACATGTCCTTTCACGAAATTACTTTGTGGTATAGCTCTTTCCATTTCCCTCAAACCACGTGAAAATGACATATTAGTTAATTATTATGAAAAATCGGGTACCATTATATGACCTCAATATCTTTTGATCACACGCCAGCTGAGAAGATAAATTAGTTTACAATATGGAAAGGCAACAAGATCGATCTACGGTAATAATAATTAATTATGATTTTTGAAACACATTTAATGCCAGCTGTGCATCCGTTACTCACCAGCGATACATTACAGATTTGCATAGTGTGGTTCCTGATTAAATTAACGAACTTTAAGTTTTAAAATACTATATTACATATCGTTGGCCTAATTGTAAAACCTCATAACTCCCAAATATGGCGATTTTGGGTTATTATTTCGTTAGGTTGCTATTGGTGATTTCTACACACCTAGGTAAGTCTCTTAACTCCCAAAAATACTGTGAATATAGAAAAAGGGAAATTTCAAACCTCGTATCTTTTAATAGGGAATTTTGTTTTTTGCAAACCTGCTAACTCCATGTGCTTGTGTGTAAACCATAGGCATGCTCAGAGTGCCGTGTCAGTGCTGTCAGTTTGTTTATATTTCTGGTGTAAAACGTATTGTCTTGACCTTTGGAACCTACTAAAGGAAGTACTGTAAGTAGAACTTTATGAATATTATGAAGCTATATTACAATCATAGTTATTAAGTACTTCATTTAAATTAAAATGTTTATGGTGGAGTTAACAATGTTTTACCACTTCAGCATTTTGAGGTTATGAAATGCAATTTCGGAGTTACCAGTTTATAGTTATTAATTATTTTTTCTCGTAATTGTTAGTGTATTACAGGTTGTAGAAGGCATTAAACATAACTCTAAATAGATAATTTAACCCGTCTTGCCCTTAAGTTGTTAAAAACCAATAAAGTTACTAATAAAATCAGGAGTTACGTGTTTTGTTAGTATCTGATTCCTGGAGTTACGTGTTTTGCAAATAATCACACTGTTTGGAGTTACAAGATTTGTTTATAAGAATCCGTAGAGACAAATACTTGTTGTGGAGTTACAGGACAAGGAACACAATCGTTATTTCAAATGCCAGAAAACCTGATTGAAACATTTTGTTCCAGATGGCCTCACGAGGTAAACTTATATTAGATATTAAAAAAAAAGGCAGAAAAAATCAACACAAAGTGAAGACCCCTCAAATGGTTGTCAAAAGCCATCAGAATCAACATCAAGCACTAAACATGAATATGCAAAAAAAAATGAGGTTATTCCTCCGTAAATTGAATGCCAAGTTAAAAATACTTTGATTGACGAAACATTGGACATAGAATGTCAAGAAGAGAATACCTTGTTTGATGAGGCATTGGTCAATGAATGCCAAGCTGAAACAACTTTTATTGACGAGTCCATTGGAAATTGAATGTCAAGTGGAAAATAATCTTTTGAACGATGCATTATCCAGCCAGTTTCTTATATTGCAATCAGATGGTTCTCTTTTACAAGTAGAAGATAACAGAACAGAAACTGAGGATCTTCATAACATTTTAAGTGACTTTACCTTCAGTTCGAATGAAATATTAGATACAGCACAAAGTTTATTTAATGGTAATGAAAGACCCCATAGCACTGTTGGACAACATGATACTACAAATGAGGAATTTGAACTATTCAGTTTGAGGGGTGAAGCTCATAATGACAATGGGATGATAGAAAATCTACTTGAAATTAATAGTAAAGTTGTGCCGAAAAGCATAGTACCTCAGGAAACAAATAATATGACAGATGATACTCATGATAATGAGATGATAGACAATTTAGTTGAAACTAATCAAAGCATAATACTTCAAGAAATAAATGAACATCAGCAACCTGGTGAAGCTAATTCTAATGATGCCAATGAAAGTGACGTAAAACCGATGTTAAACGACAGTCAACGTAGCAGGAGAAAAAGGCACATGGTGAAAGAGTATGATTGAGAGTATAAAAAGGCAAAGTTGTTGAGGGAAAAAGGAAAACAGTACAAAGGGAGAAAGTTAGTAAATGGAAAAAATAAATTTGTCGTAACTAAGCCACCAAGAGAAATAAAAGATGTCAGATGCAAATGTAAAAGTGCAAAATTTTACTGCAAATCCTTAACAGACAATCAGAGAAAGAACATTTTTAATGAGTTCTGGGAATTATCCTGGGAATCTAAAAAATGTTATGTCAAAGGGTTAACTGAAGTACGTTTGACTGGGAGGGCAAGAGACAGAAAAGAGGAAGGTAAATCAAGAAGAAAATTCTCTCATGAGTTTTATTTCACTGTAGATAACAAAAAACAGCGAGTTTGCAGGAGCACCTTTTTGGCTACGATAAATATCGGAGAATGGACCTTACTTAACTGGATTAAAGAAAAAATTAATAGTGATCATACCAGTGTTGAGAGCAATGAAGATGATATTGGTAATGAAGAAAATGGCGTCTCTAGCTCCAGACCTAAAAGTAGAGCAATTGAAACCAATGGTACATCAGAACGAGAAGAACTTACCAAAAGGCATAACGCAATGAAAGAGTTTTTTGAATCACTATCACAGGTAGAGAGCCATTATTGTAGGGCATCATCTAAGAAACTTTACTTGGAACCCATGTGGTCATCGAAAGCTAAATTGTATGAATTCTATTGCCAGGATTGGTGTAAAGGAAAGGGAATGATTCCACTATCCAGTTGCTCGTTTCATAAAATGTTCGAAGAATTAAATTTAGGTTTATATAGGCCCAAAAAAGATCAGTGTGATCAATGTATAGCCTACAAACACAACAGGATTGACAAAGAAGCATTTGATGAACACATTAATAAAAAAGAAGAAGCAAGAAAGTCGAAGGAAAATGATAAAGAAAATGAAGAGCACGTATACACAACTGACCTGCAGTCATTGCTGCTTAGTCCGAGGTCTAATGCATCAGCTTTATATTACCGTAGTAAATTAGCTGTTCACAATATGACAGTGTTTGACCTAAAGACAAAAGATGGCTATTGTTACCTATGGAACGAGTGTGAAGGCCAGCTTACAGCCAATGAATTTGCGACTATTTTAACGGATTTTATCGTTTCACAACTTCCTTTAAGAAATGAGAGCAAAAAAGTTATTATTTACAGCGATGGGTGTAATTACCAAAATAGATGTGCTACTTTAGCAAATGCCTTAATGCACTTAGCTAAAAGGCATCAGATTATCATTGAACAAAAGTATTTAGAGAGAGGACATACTCAAATGGAATGCGATTCCATGCATTCCATTATAGAGAGATGTCTGAAAAACAAAGACATAAACATTCCTGCTGAATATGCTGCAATTTGCAAGAAGGCTAGGAAGAACCCTCAACCTTACCATGTAAAATACCTGGAACACACGTTTTTTAAAGATTTCAATAAAGCAATGCCAGTTAAATCTATTAGGCCAGGAGTTGGTGTAGGTCAACCAAAAGTCACAGATATACGCTGCCTTTTATTTACTGAAGATGGTAAAATATCCTATAAACTTAACTACGAGGAGACTACAAGCTGCTTCCAATTTTCGACCAGAAAAATAAAAAAGAAACAACGGGAAATCTCAGCAATATGACTACCCCTGTGAGACCAACGAGAAAAAAATCCTCTATCTAAACCGAAGGAGAAATCTAACTTCAATTCTGGTGTCGAAGAATTATTTTATTTACTTGGCAAGTTTGACTTTCCTCAGTTGTACTCTGCTAGATTAAAAATTCCAAGGTCCAAGTTCAACCATCTGCAGGAGTTAAAGATGATCCTACCCAGTGACTACCATGCATTTTATGACAGTTTGCCACATGACTAATACGATACATAATGTAAAATAAATTTCTTGTTCTTAAATGAGTTTTAATTTTGTTAACCTTGTAATTATAGTTAGTGTTAGTTAGTTATACACTATATCACTAGCAGAGCAAATATGTTTTTTAAACTTGTCCATGTAACTCCACAATATCTAGGGAAATGAATAATGAGCAAAATGGAGGACACGTAACTCCTTGTTGTGAAAACATGTAACTCCAATAGTATTTTAGTACAAACCTCGTAACTCCCAATACATCAATACACACAAATATTTATTGGTACAATCGTTTAATAATTTCTATTACTTCACAACATGATCTAAAATACTAGGTTTTAAAACAAAAAAACAAAATCAACTAAATAAATCACTTTTTTTGCTCTCCTGTAAAATTTGGTATTTGGCAGTTACGAGGTTTTTACAATTAGGCCAACGATATATAAAATATGTGTTTCAAACTCTACGCGCATAATGCATTGTTTAGAAGAGGGTTTGTTACTATCATGATTGTTTTCAATAAACTGGGTATTTGTTATACACACTTTTTAGTGAGTATACCATAGCTAAATGCACTAGAGCTTTAACCCATACTTTAACAATTTTGTGGGGAACTACATGTAGTAAATCTATTTTTACAAAAGTGTCAATTTTTCTGATTCTGTGATGACTGAGATGAAGCCTATTTTTAATGACCAATCAAGTCCAAAACCTCCTTCGCTGAACCTTATTTGGTGGAACTGAAAAACCTTGTGTCACTAAGCCACATAATTTGGTTGAGGGTACCCAAATAGACGTTGGTGTGGAGACAACCTTAGAAATAGCTGTTTATACGGCCATAGCGTCATTAAATATAGAGAGTCAAGTATGAGCTTCCCCATAAATTGGGAATATCTCCAGGAAACAACTCCGTCACGTTTATGAGGATGCTGAATGAAACGCATATCGGAAAGATGGAGAAGAATTTTCCGGAATGTGAGAAAAGGTGCCAAAAAACAGTCTAATTTAGCTAAGAGATGATCTAGAATAGTCAGAGGACCCAAATACCCCTTTTTATGCCCCTGGACACTAATGAAGTTAGTTAACAAATTTGTAAAGTTTACTGAATTGGTAACAAAATTCACAAAGTATACTATACCAAATACAATCCTCAAATATAGAATTTTATCATGCGAGTAAGACAGGAAAAACTTTCCAGTCCCATAAGTCAAAGTAGACAGTATCAACCTCTCTACCGAATTCAATTGCGGAACTAGCAACTGTTAACAAGTATGGGGTGCATCAAAGCAGCAAGTCTTTAGCTAGGAGGACCTGTAGTGATTTTTATACTATGGTCAATAAGATAGCTCCATACGTTCTAGAAGTCAGTGACAATCACTCGAGACGTATTCATCATTCTAATCTTGTTTCTCAACACTAGGTCCATGTTTTTGGTAATGTGTATGAATTCCTTACACTTCCTTACGCTTTCCTGGGGTTGTTCAGTGGCTACCAGTAAGAAAATTTGTTCTGCAGATCCATCTCACTCCGCACTATTAAGCCGGTGAGAGATTGTGATCTCCATGAACCGTCATCGGAAACTCTTCTCGAGTGGGAAAATGCCATAGCATGCCGAAGCTAAGTAGACATCATGCAGGTAAAATTCGCGCCTTTAATATATTTTCCATTCAGAAGAGATTCTGCAGCGTGGGATCCACATAGGGGCATCATTGGGAACCCCTGATTACCAAGTTATTTTAACCTCATTAGGCATTTCAACATAACTTTTTTCGTGTATAACAGTGATTGATGGCCAATAAATTATGTTATTATAGTCTCACAAGTACTTATGTTTATATACACAGAAGGGTACGTCCTGTTCGTAGATTACGCAATTGCTTTCTTGTTTTAAGAGTATAAAACGTATGATGTAAATAATCTTGCATTTGTCCATCTGTTTCTCAAAGTACACACACCACACCATGTGTCGCGTAGCGGGTTTCGGTGAAGTTTAATGAACAATTATTGCAAGTCTATAGCTCATTTTCTTCTTGAGACGTTATGTGCACAGAAGGGAGACAATCACACAGAAAATACATTATTATGGCTCCAACAGACAAAAGAGAAATTGTGCCATCCTACTGAGGGATTTTCTATGCAGCACGAAAAATTTAAAATCCACAGATCCAACCCTTGTTAATATATCTTACCACACGATATGCTCAGATTTTTTCAATAAGTTGCGTTTCATAGCAGAGTCACCAAAAGATGATATTGAATGTGTCCGTGTAGATTAGACTACATGTATTAATATATCGCATTCAAAAATCTCATACGATTGTTCTCAGTTTGCTTGCAATTTGTTTCATTCTGTTCGTTGGGATCATGGATATCCATAGGATCTATATGTATTCGCTAATGCTCAGCCAAATCCCATTGAGTGACTTGAATAATCACACACCACTCAATGTTGACTATGTAGAGAAATGAAGCTTTACAGATACTAGTCAAATTTATGGGTCAATATGAAATCGAGATATCGTCTGGACAGAGAAAAATATAGACAGACAGACGGAAATGAAGTTTCTTCAGGTCATCGAACGGTAGGCTTCGCTAACGCTCAGCCAGTTAGTCTGCTAACCAACTAAACAAATATCTCACTGCAATATGTTTGATGCAGAAGTTTCAAACAGTTATTTGGTACTAAGGTGTCTCTCAAATATCAGTTGCAAACTAGAGATGATGCGTCGTTTCGCATGACTAAAAGACGATAGAGCTTCGGATTGAATTACTTGCGTAACCTAGTTCTTGGTACAGAGTGGCTTTATTGGTTGACACTACACAGATCTCGGTTAAACGAAGTTAAACCACTTTGCTACGGCCTCAGTAATGAATTCAACTCCGCCGTATGGCAGGTCTTCATAATATATACCAATTATCTCTGGGCGTATTCAGTTAGAGTACTGAATTAAGGAATTAAGCACTACTTATAACGCCTAAAACAGCTAAAAATACTTGATAACAAAATCAAATGATTTTACACCTTTCAAAAATTGCTAAGTACAGAATTGTTTTTAAATAAAAGTTCAAGAAGTAAAATAAATTCAAAGCATTGTGAATCTTAATTGGAATATTAATATTTTACAGTGGTGGAATAAAAATGAAACCTTATTAAACAACACAGCATCCTGAGAAGATTTATTTCAGGAGTTGTGAATCTTTTTATACAAACAAAGAGAAACTCGAGACAATTTTTACCAAAGAAAAATCTTTAAAGAATGTCAACAAAGATATATTGTGTACTCAAGCAATTAGTAAAGTAAAGATTGTGAGGGGAGGGGAGGGGTAATTGTTTCGCAAAGAATAAATAACGGTTATGTTACCTCTGCTCGGAAATGTGCTCGACAACCAAACTTAGCTCAATCTTGTTAATTATGTAACTTTGTTTACTTCCTCCAAGTTTTCTGGAGAGGTGTTGCGTCGTACTAAGTTTTATTAATGGACCCATGAATGATCCAGATTTCCTCCAGTCAGGACTCCAACAGTTGCGGGGTGTGTGTTTAATATTTATCCTAATAATTCTCTTGTTTTCTTCCTTTTCTTCATCATTTTTACATTGTTGCACGTTCTAACAACTTTTATGTACTAATTGTCTCTTCACCTGACGAAGACGGTTGATCTCAATCCTCGAAACGTTTTGTTACACATTTTGTAACATATAACGATAAAAAATATCCGAAATTCTATTATTTGTTCATACATTTCTTCGGAAATAACCAATTTTAAAAGTACAAAGAGTGGACTCATATTAGAATTCTAAAAATATACCCTATCTACCAAATTGTATCCTCAATATCCTACCTAAAGGATAAGGATTGTATCAAGTGAGAAAGACAAAAAACACTTGTCGACCTCTTTTAAGTCTAAAGTGGATATTATAAAACTCTCCTCGTCTCTTAATTGGAGGACTGTCACCTGTTGACATGTTTGACTAAGTAGGTTAACCAAGTCTCCTACAAAGTAAGCGGTTTACATTATGGAATTTTGTTGGTGTGATATAAGGCAAACGGTGCAGTGTCGCGGGTACAGCCGTTATCGCGAGATAACCGAATCAAGCCACGTCGAACGTGGCTGATGCTTGGATTGGTGGCCGCTGAGCGATCCTGTCCTTGCAAGCAGCCCGCCTGCCCGGCCGTTGGAAGTTGTTTGGAAGTCACCTTCAGGTCGTTGGTCCTCAGGTTGTATTAGAGAGCGCTTCTTGACCCTAACTTCGCCTGGTAAAAATAAGACATCCTTTACTTTACTTTTCACGATCCAAAAACAATTCTTCACATCAACAAAAAATTATAAAATTCCACAGAATTATAAAGCCATGTTTTGGAATTTCTCGAGTACCGCAGTCTGACAGTAGAAAAGAAACCGTATGGTAGTTATAATCCTTCAACTGATTAATAAAACAGGAACAATATCGCATAAATAATGCAGCAATAGTGTCAATCCCACAAAGCTGACAGAGGATAGATTTCTTAATAACAGACTGAACAGCTGTCAAGACGGGATTGGCGACTTAAACCAATACACGAGGAGTATCAACTGTTTTACAAATTGTGATGTCCGGCACCACAGGCTACTCATGCAATAATTTTAATCAAAGGATTATCTCAAAAATGCCAAGGATTTTTTACTTATCAAATTACTGAATAACCAATATGCAAGTTGTGTGTTGTAAAGCCAATGCAGCTATTTGTAAAAAATAAACATCAATAAGATGCCAAAATCAATTTATAGTATTTAGCAAGCGTTTTTATTTTAATTACCACTTACAGTAGTAACTACTTAAAATTATATACACATAAAATACGTATATGTATGTTAGAAGTGATTTAAACCCATAAATGTGTAGATTATAGACGCTTCGTTCTAATTAGAATTCTTATTTAATGTAAAAGCAATGTTTTTTTATGTTTTAAGAAATGCCCCTTAAAATTAAAAAAACACTCCATAATGATTTTTTATTATAATTGTTGCGTTTGTTTTAAAATTTATTATATATATATATATATGTGTTTGTATTAAACTTATTTTCATAGCAGCTATTTTAATATGATAAGATATTAAATATTACTTGGATGTGAAACACAGATCAACATTAATTGCATACGATGTCTTAATGTAAACGAAAATTAAATTTTATACTTAATTTCAGTAATCCAGACACTTAAAACCTATTCCTTGGTTAATAAATTGAATGATATATGTATTATTAAGCTATTATTGGCTGAGCGTTAGCGAAGCCTAAAACCTTTTGGCCTGAAAGAATTTCATCTATATGTCTATCTATTTGTCTGTATGTTAGCACGATATCTTGAACTGATATATTAATTACAAGTAAAAACACTTGTCAAAATACCCACACCACAAAAGGTGGGAGATTCATACCGCACCACAGGAGGTGAAAGACTCATACCCGCACAGCAGAAGTTGAAAGACTCATACCTGCACCACAGAAGATGAGAGACTCATACCCGCACCACAGAAGATGAGGGACTCATACCCGTACCACAGAAGGTGAAAGACTCATACCCGCACCTTTCACAGCATTCTCTAAAGATATTTGCGGTGCATTATCGGAGAGAGTGCAAAAATATCTCAAAAATACAAGTTCATGTGAAGATCTATTTACTTCGAATGAAAAAGCTACTGTTAACTACTTATTTGCAGTATGCACAGTGCAAAAGTCACTTTCAAGGTGCTTTTTTTCTTTTAAAATTATATTAAGACTGGAAGAATGATAGCTGAACAATTCTGGGACTATCTATGTCAATTTCTGGTCCTTCGAAAGATGTGACAAGTAATGATGTAATCTCCCAATTCTATATACGGAAACCACTTTTGTGTACAAAACCTTAAAAGATGAGTAAAAAATATGTACAGTATTTGATACACAGCTGTATCAGCTACTGCATTGTACAGGAACGGCTGGAAGTCTGTGTGTGTTTGTTTTCGGCCTTAGATTGATAATGCAAGAGAGCATGAACTGATCTGATCTGTATTAATATTCAAATAATACTGCGTTATGTAATGGGATTAAAAGGAACACTTACAAACCTGTTATACAAAATTATACTTATACTAAAGTTTATTCGGAGTTAACTTGCGAAATTAAGAGCAACTTGTTTTGGCACAGAAAGTGGAGAGTTCTTAACAAAGGTATATTGTGTGTTCGAGCAATTAACTAGAAAGAGACGAAGGTAGCGTAAATAAAATCTAGCAAAGAGGAATAACAGTTATTCGCAACAGTTTCTCGTAACTTATTTAAACAACAACTTAGCTCCGTCTTGATCATTATGTAACAGTTCCCCTTTCTCCAACCTTTCTTTATGGTTGAAGTGTTGTGTTGTGTTACAATCTACAACTGCTTGACTCCAATATGTATGAATGTATGTTTATTCATTCGTAGAATCTATAAAAAACCTGTACTAAAATATGAAAAGAGAGAACTACTTGGAAACGGAGTATTCCTTAAGTTTGAAGACGAGATCATACATAAACAGATTAGGAATATTTACAATCGTTATAATTGCAAAAATTTAAAAACAGCTTTCGATAGGAATAAACTACTCTGCTTTTGAGGATTCAAACTCTTAAGAATAACGGACGCAATATACCACGAAGGAACTTTCTTCCATGCATCCACATACATTTGCTGATGCAAGTACATCGTGTTGTTTAGTTATGAGCGGAGTTTCGATTTTGCTGTTTCTACTACTTGTTATGAAGGAAATAGGATTTTTCCGGACATTTGCCTTCGTTTAGTGAAACAAAACATCAGCAAACACTACGTTTCGATATCTGCAATCTGATCTCTTCTTCAGGCAAATCACTAACCTAATACATAATACTACGTGTTGTGTTTAAGGTACGCTTTTGACGTATACAGTTTTTGTTGAAGCACAGTACTAGTGCTGTCAATGTTATTAAATGGAATCTATTCGTGCCATCCCAAAGTTGTGCTATAAAGTTTGTCACATGAAGACGAGGGCAGATACGAGATCTCGAAACGTCGAGTTTCAGTTTATATAAATGTCAAATACCCTTCATCCTGTTATCCTGAATACTTTCCACAATTGGCTGAGCATTAGCGAAGCTTCTTACTCCAGAATGTACTAATATCTGTCTGTTCTTATGATACTTTGAAAACAAACTGACCTGTAGCTTTGAAGTTTTGCATGAAGGCATTTATATTTAAGCAACACTCAATAGATGATGATACATGTCATTTTTGGATTTGGCTGGTTACAGTTTATATTTCTATTTTGGTCTTAGAGGTAACTATGACGGAATCAAGAATATAGAAGAATAAATACATTTTTAAACAAACTGAGTGCAATCATGTGAGATTTTAACATGTGAGATATTAAAACGTGTAGCGTAAATATTCCTACAATTTACAACAACATCATTTTTTGGCGGGCTTAGTCTGTAAGAGTTTAATATTTTAATAATTCTAAATATTTCTTATATCCAACTCATAACAATACTACGAATATATAAGCTACCAAGATATAACGGAATCATTCCATATGCAGACTTCCAATGTTGCCTGCAACTTCATCTCTGCGTGAGAAAGAATAGATTTGGGGATGGTAAAATTTCCATCCATGGGGTTTGGTTGAGCGCCATTGAGACCTACCACTCAATAGACTTCCCCTTTTGTTTTCCGGAGGGTTGCAAACATTTCTATTTTTGTATGAATGTATGTCTTTTTGCTTTTAGGACATTTTAAGAGTGAAATGCTGTAGACTTGAAAAACTTCTGCGAAGACTGATGTGGTGTACTCCAACCTTGAAAATAATTAAGTTTCAAATAGAGAAACCTCATATTTTTTCAAAGTTCATTACTTGTAGATTGATGTTCCGTTTCATTAAGTTAACTATAAAGGAAAAACAATATATATATAATTATATATATATATATATACGTAAGTAACTGCTCCCTTTCTGACGATTTCTATACGTAAGTGCTACCTTTCTGACGATCCTGGCCCCATTCTGACGCTCATCAGAATAGGACATGGCAGTTATTATTTTATAAACAGAACTACATGTCCACGATTTGTATTATATGTTTTATGTTGTTTAATGACTTTGAACTATTTCTATGTTTTTACTTTATTCTTCAAAAGTAATAAGACTCTTTTATCCCTGAATCAAAACGTCATGTTTTTCAGTTCTTGGACATAACAGGAAATAAAGTATTGTATCGAGTTGCACAATTCTTCAATGCATTGCATTAAAATTAGTAGATACAAAATAAATACAAGCTATGTTTTCTTAGCTTACAAAGACCTACTGTTTCGTTCATCTTGAAGATACACGTCCCTCCCTACAGCTCATAAGTAGTAAACACATGTAAACAAAGTAATTTGGATAAATTTATTATTGATAAACAATTGAAGTTGGGGAATGAAAATGTCAATTCTGACCATCCCCACACTTACCGTGATTAAGTTTGGGATTTGTTATGAAGCCTCTTTTAAATGTAAGAAATATCGAATTCGATATAAATGCATACCCCTACAAGGTATTTGACTGAGCGCCATTTAAAGCTTAACTTTCAGCATTATATCTCGAGAGCTGATTGAGCTCCAAACTTGGAATTTTAGATATTTTTATGCCATTCAGTGTACTGGCAAAATTGATTTATGCCTGTCTGTTTGTCTTTCGCAAAAGATATTTTGAAAACTAAATAAATGTCTTATAGACTTTAAAATGTTGTATGAAGCTTCATTTCTAAATAGAGATCACATTGTTACTCTTACAAAATCTTACAGGGAATTTGGCTGAGCGACAGCAGTCTCATGTAGCCCAGGTCTTTTTAGTACGGTAACAGGGGTCTTACAGTCTAAACCAGCACTTGGGGCATTGAGGCCGCGTGCAGGTAGTTGCGTCCTTCAGCTGCAGGCGCGTTTTGTAATTCAATATTGATGTATACCTATGAAATAGGTTTTTTACACTGTTAAGGTTTGATTTGTGTAAATGCACTTTGAAAGTATTCATTGATTAAGTTAGCTTATAACGTTTACCATTGAAAAATATGATATATTACCACATCCCTTTAGTCAACAAACCTCAGACATACCGATTATTTGAAAGTGTAAATTAAATACTATTATTATAAGCTGTGAACCAGTAGTTTATAACCTAATAAACAATACATATATAATATATCTTTACAGTAAATGCGATTAAGACTTCAATGTCCGAGTGTTCATAGTTAACATTTAGATTAAATAATATTATATATCCTAATGGTCAAAATGATGCAACGATAAAACTATCGATTGCATAAACCATAAATATATTTGGACTTTCATTTTTACTTTTTATTTTATAAACTCCAATGAGTAGTTTTATAGTACCCATCGATACCTAGACCTATATTGTTGCCGCCCGCATTTTTTACCAGTCCTGTTTTGCACGTGATTTATATAAAATAGTCTAAATATTTCGATTTCTTGTATCTTTGGATACTTATAGCCTATAAACCACTGTAAGTATACAATTTTAGGCTTAAAAATTACAACTGCAGTAGGAATGATCAAACATATTTACAGCGTTTATATCTTTATACTGCGAGATACCTGTATACGGAAACTGTTAATATACATACTTAGGTCCCATTAAGGTGGTGCAATAAGGCTGTTGGTATTATGATACCCCTGATGCTATTTCTAAATGCAGAAATATTTGTTATTTGTCTAAAAGTGGTAGAATGTGGAAGCATAGTTTTGGACATTATAACATGGCCCACAGAAAAACTCTTGAGAATAAAAATAAGAACCTTTACAGAAGGCTATATATAACAAATAACTAGATAGTGAAATTTTTTATTTATAATAATGTCATCTCCTTATGTCATAAATTAATAACGGTCACTCCCTGAAGCTTGTGTCATTTGCGTAGGCTACTACAACAATTTTGCATGTTAATGTTCAGCGGTTTATTTGGTACATTACAGAATTGTTTTACATTTTGAACTTTCCATACCTGCAGTTCCTAGTGGATTGATTATAAAATATTTTTATGAAAACTGTCCACTTTGAAAAAAATTATTCCACTTTTCAAATTTATTTAATTTTGTACACAGTTAAACAGAATTGTTACATTAAAATATTGTAAGGTGATCCTACTATCGGTACTTGTAGGTCAATACTACCCTTCAATGAAATAATTTGGCTAGATCTTTCTAATTATGTTGCCGTCGCCCATAATCCCTTCAAAACGAGTAGAAAATGAAATATTTTTGGACACGCCCTCTGTTTACGTGTAGCCTACAGGAAGGCACTATGGTGCATCTATATCAAGCTTTCCCTACTTTGGCCATTATTATGCTTTAAGGTGGATTAGCATTTGATGTTTGAGTATGGTTCCTTGTAGTGTTTATAATATATTGGGTACTTTGGGATTATACCGACCCACACCAGTATGAAGAACACAAAAATATAAATTTATATAAACAAACATGATAGAGCAAAAAAACAACTCTTCAATGCTTAAACTTTTTTCAATGAACTTAGAACGTCATAAAACGATTGTAGTAGATTAACAGAACTAACATTCCATCAATCAACAAGCATATCCTGGTATTGTGATCGGTATTGTTGTCGCTGTTATCTTATCTTTCTCGAGAATCCCAATTACGACAGGCCGCGCGGCATCACATGATTATATTGTTTTTTGCACGGTACATAATTGCCTTTTTCCATTACAATTCAATTTATATTCCTGATCAGCCCCTCTAGAATTTGATATTTTACAGATAGGTACTATCTCGAGGGATGTTTTTTCTTTTCGTTTCCCCCCCCCCCCCACCCCCCCCCCCCCCCACCCCCCCCCCCCCCCACCCCCCCCCCCCCCCACCCCCCCCCCCCCCCACCCCCCCCCCCCCCCACCCCCAAACTATGCTTTGTTAAAAACAAGTTAGTTTCCTCCTGCTAGAATAGAACATTCATCAGTTTTCTTTTCTATTCCAATACTTTAAACTAACTAAGCAGAAATGCTGATGCAAATAATAAGTATTCGATTTATTCTTTATAGGACTGAATGTAAGTTTCGTGTATGAAAAATGAGAGTACAGTGTAATCGTGACGTTGGTGCTAAAACAATGTTTAAGTTTAATTTTTATATTCCAGAAAAACCCATATAGTAAAAAAGTTGCTTCAGAGAATATAATAATTTATATCTCCATCCTTGAAACTCGCCAGAAAAATGCGAAATGTTTGAAACAGTCCAGGATATAGTTTATAGTCTATATCTAGTCTGTCGTAGACCTAGAAAACCCCTTGCCAAGACTGAGTAAAGTAAGTCAGACATAATTCGCATAAAACTAATTTTTTCACTGAGGTTTTTTCTTATACGTTAATACCATAAATTCAATATGTTAATGATGCAATCTTCAGCCTACCTGGTATATTAGTTGGTAAATAAAAAGATTTTCAAAAAATAATAAATTCTTATTCCATAAAGTAATTATAATGTGTTTAAATTTAAATGATAACATCAAGAAAATAATTAAAATGTGATTCTTTTTATAAATCTTACTTTGACTTACATTTATATATTGTTCTGATACAGCACTATCTAAATTATCCATTCATCAAAAATTAATAAAACATAAAAGAATATTTAAATAATAAAAGTTGGTGAATGGCAAATGATTTGATGCTATATTTGTGAAAGAAGTGCTGTATTATTGGTTTGTTGTGTATATTAATTAAATGAAAAATAAAACTAATTGGAACAAAAGTAGCATTATAAAACCGTTTAGACAATCCTGTATTTGTTACTTTAACCGCGTCATGGCACTTTTCCCCCTTTGGGCAAACTTTGATAAATCCTCCCTTGTGAAGGTTCGCCTCAGTGGGTTCCTTGATCGCCTCGCTTTGTAAGCCCTTCAAAGGGTCTCTTTGAGGTTTCCTCACAGATATGAGTGTAATCTTATAAAGTACAGAAGACAAAGTACACCCGCTAATGGCTGGTGTGATTTAGGTGGACTGATATTATTGATTTAATTACAAATTGTGGGTATAAATAACTACAGTAAACTGCCGTAAAAAATTAAGAACAAGTTTTTAAAACTATAAATGAGCGGAAATATTTATTCGCTTACTGTACTAAGAAGTACTTACTTTGCAACCATTCCATTGCCCTAGTTTAATACTTAATAAGGTTCTCTGAGGTTGCATGCAAAGTCACTCACTAATCAATAACTCATATAAGTCTCGAGATGTACTGTGGGCAGAACTTTACAGGAAAGAAATTGATGAAATTCCATAGCTGGACGTGCAACAGCATTGAGGGCTACTTTTTGTGCAGAAGTTTCGTGCATAATTTAAAGACTATGAATTAAATATTTCTCAAGATATCTTGCCACAAGATACATTCAAGCTTTTGTTTATTGAGATAGGTTTTCATAGCAGTGTTCAATTAAAATATTTTCGGTGAGCTATGGCAGGTACTACAACGAAAGAGTGCGCTGGAATCAAATCCTCTCACAGAATTTCAACACTTATTTTCCACTCTATTATTTACTCTATGAATAAAATTTTACATTTTCAAATCACATATGATTGTACGCAGTTTGTTAAAAATGTATTTATTCTTCTAATTTCTAATTGATATCATGGTTACCCGTATCCTAACCCTCGGCAAAATCCCATTATATAGCATGCAGAATCATTGAACTCAGTGTTGCTTATATAGAAAAGAAGCTTGAAAAATGTCAAGTCTGGGGGTAATTTCGTTACAAGGTATCATGCAGACACTCGAGTGATACGCTTCGCTAAAGCTCAGCAAATAAGGTAAATAAAGATATATCATTACGGTGTTTAATGAATGAATTAATATACAGAGTGTTCACAAAAGGATGTTACAAAATTTTATGGCTGATATTACTCATTCCAAACAAAAAAGTACTATAAGCATAGGTTGAGAAGTGTGTTGTTTTAACCGCTAGCCGCCATCTTGTATCCTTTTTATAAAAAGCTTATTATTTCAAGAACTGGTAAAGCTAAATATTTAAATTTTGCACATACACGTGCAAAGTCTTAAAAATTGCGTTTGAATCCGCGGCTAGCTGTCAGTACTTAATATTTGCTACACTGTATAGTTAAAAGTACGTTTTTACTGAAAATTCAAATTTTCTTATCTACTTCTGTCTCTGTGTTCAAGAGTAGTTGCAGAAGTATGAAGTATGAAGTGCTGTTACTACCAAGCTTATTAATTGTTTCCACACTATGCATGTAAACAAAAAATGTAGTTGTGCTGTCACAGTATAATGTTTACACAGAACAGTTGAATACGTTTAACAGGCTTTTAACCTGTAGAAACCTCTAGGGCGAAGCCCTGATGTCGGAAAGAAAATTTCTTCCTGAGTGCGCCTCCGGGGCCCAAGATACATATATGCATCAAATTTAATGTCTTTATCTTACATGGTTTTTACTGGGCGTAGATGGGCAGACAGGACATCTAATTTTATGTAAGAGATGATCCACATATTAATTTTTTATTGGTTGAGAAAATCACCTATACTTCTAGTAAAAGTGTATCAATCCAGCTAAACTAAATTAGCTTGTATAAGCTGTGTTAGAAAGTATTTAATTTTGCGTTACAGAATAGCCAGGAGTAATGATTGAAATAATGTTTTAAGCAACCAATTACCTTTTGTTTCTGTATATGATGGGAAGTAGTTTCTTATTAAGCAGTATTTCTGTTTGTCAGCATGAGTAAATGTCACTTAAACGAATTACTTTGAGGTTTGTCTTAGGCAGGTCCATGGTACCACCGCTTTTAAATTTTGTGGCTTCTTCCAGATTGTTAAGATTTCTTGGCTCTGATCTTTCTTCAAATTATTTTCTGCTATACCTTTGTCGCAGGCATACGAGTCATCGTGTAGTATAAGTAAATCTTATGGATATACGGTTCAATTCAATTAAGGGTAGTCATTATTCAACAAAATTAGGGTCTGGCATGTAGTCAAGTGACAGTGTCAATGCATACAATCATTCCGGCATTATCGAAATTATTATAAGCTCTGAAAAGCCTAGCACTTTATTTGTTAGTATATAGCACTCTGTACTTCGCTATAGCTTTAAGCAAGCAAAAAATGAATGCACCTTTTATAATGAGCTTACTCAACAATGATGGGTGAAGATTTTAAATTTGGTTTAAATCCAAGAACAAGAGTGGGAGCTTACTATCGTCAAAGAGTGTTGTTAAAATTAGCTGCCGGAGAAAGCACTTAAGACGACACTTAAGCTGATGAGAGGTTTTACGATGCCTCGTGTACTCTGATAGACACGTTTACGCTTCTAAACTACTAGTCCAGTTTTAGCACTTGCCTACAGCTGGTGTAGAGTAACGGTACGTGGGTTTGTATTGCTTAGGGTACATGAATGGACAAAGATTCAGAATGATCATCAACAAAAGTAGACACGTATTATGTGTGTGTTTTTAGTACCTTCAGATATTTTAGATAACCCAACGGAGCAGAGTAGCGGTTACGGCGGTTATTACAAGATAAAAGAATCAAGCAACGTCGAGCGTGGCTGCTGTTTGGATGGGTGACCGCTGAGCTATCTTATCCTTGCAAGCGACCCGTCTACCCGGCCATTAGTGCTCACCTTTAGCCGTCGGTCTCCAGGTTGAGTGTTAGAGAAGACTTCTTAGCCCAAACTTCCGGCTGTTAAAATAAAACATTATTTGATTAGGACTTGTTGCCTTTTGTGTCCAAGCTTATCAGTCTCCTTAAAAAGAATTAATTGACGTTACGCTGTTGGTCTTGTTAATCACTTTCCAAGCATGAAGTCAACCACCCTGAGCTGTAGATTTGACATTTGTCTGCTAATAAAATGGCTCCAATTTGCCCAGGTCATTGTTCTACCTTTTCTGAATTTCTCTATGACTAAATGAATTCTATGTCTCATCTAATTAACTGTAGAGCTTGGAATCTGAAGTCATGTTAGTCAGAAGGGAGTAAATAGAGTTGGGCTCATAGTGATAATGTTTGGTAACCGCGGAATGACCGTGTGGATTGGGAAATGCAGACAATTGGCCACTTAGGGTAAGTCGACAAAATCTTGGTTCTTCCTCCATATGAATGGGGAACAATGTCAGTCGGAGTCCTTCTGGGGACAGCCTCTAGGCCCATTGATGATTTTAGAAATGAAATGGTAGCCTAAGTTAGTTTCGTCAATATCAGGTGGTATAATTATTGTGGACCCCGGGGTATTGATAGGACGTAGATTTAAGCCCTAGAGTGGTGCAGTCTTGTATCCATTTCCACAGTCAGATTTATATATCTGTATTGAATCTGTCATTTTATGCCAGGCCAGTCGATTTAAACCTAGCTGAACTAGACTAAACAAACACAATTTCCTTTATTCAACTGTATTAATCATAAAACGGAACGTTTTTATAGGTTTGTGTGCTTTTATACCTGCAAAGTATGTGATTCGGAATGAACTCAGTTTCTTTTTGTAAATAATAAAAACGATTCTTAAAAATTAAATAAAATATTTTGAATATACCACGATATATGTTCAAAGTATTATTACTAGTTGTATTTGTACACACACGTGCGCGCGCGCGCACACACACACACCACACACACACACAACACACACACACACCACACACGCACACACACACACACACACACACATTTATATATGTATGTATGTATGTACACTCTTTAAGTTTTTTAAAGTTTAAACGAATAGAAAATCTAGTGTTCATGTTTAATTAAGTCTCGAGTTTCCAGAAACCCTTCATCAGAAACACACTAAATTAATAAAACATAGAAACAGAACCCAAACCAAGAATTAAAAACATCATCAAAGAAGCTGATTATATATATATATATATTTATATACATATTATATATATATATATATACATATTATATATATATACATATTATATATATACATATTATATATATATATACATATATATATATATATATATATATTATAATATATAATACAAGTTTGTTGAGTAAAAGATTTTTTTCAGTAAGGATAATAATTTAATAATTTTTTATATTAAATAAATTTGAATCTACTACTCAACTCTAAAACAATCAAAATGTGTACTAAAAATATGTATGCGTAGGCTACTAACTTTTCTACGCGTTGTCTAGCATATCAACTTTACATTAACTGAAGCTGAAGCGGTTACAGAACTGTATATCGAGTTATATAAGTTTGAAGTGCTGTCACTTTGATTAATGGGTTGTTTGGTCTTGCGCTTGACAGAAAGCTATTATCATCACTATTCGCTTAAAAGAAAAATGCCTTTCGTTACAGCAAAGCTTTATGTTTTGCACTATTTTTATAAAAGCCTTTTACGATGACGCTATTCAATGTTAATGTATTTTAAAGAGCATATTATTGATGTCTGCTCTATCATGGATCTAACAACAGTAAGTTGTGTATTGGCAAGACTGATTCGTTACTGACTATATTCGGTAAAACTACAGAAACGATTATTTTTTTTTTTAATATGAACTGAAACTATTAAGAAAGCAACGGTTTACATAATAGATACATTTTATGATGATTTTAAAGAGTACTTAAACATATAAATGTCTCATTTTTTAATTTCAAAATTTTGGTTAACCTTACACGATATTCAATCAATTAGTTCTTCCGGTTCGGTCGGAACAACTAAGTAGATTTTGTGACAACTGAAATATTAATATGGGTTCTCTAGAAATTCAGGATTTCTACTACATTTGTTTATCTAAACCTTGTAAATAACAAACGTGCCCAGAACGTAGGAACTACAGCCCCTTCACCAAATAAATAAAAAGAAGTATTTTTGGTAATCAATCTAAATTAATTTACTTACAATAATACAATAAGCAATAGTTCAATGCAGTTAAAATAATTAAAATTTGGCATCCACGGTTTTTTAAACGAACGTATAAATGAGTTAGAAGCCGGTTTTAGTGAAAACGATCTCAAGTACACAAATGATTGCAGTTTTTTAAATAATTTTTAAAAATATTGAAAACCCCAAAAACTCTTTTAGATTATTAGTCGTATCTTTAAAATGAGGCATCTTGCATAATTCTGCAGCTAAAAAAGTCTTAAAAGTGTATTAGTTTTAACATTGTTCTAATGAGGCCAACAAAATCAAGATGGCCGATAGTACGGGCGGATTGAAGTAAAATATGTTTAAATTTTTGGAGGGGATAGTTGGGAAATTTTCTGCTTTTTCTGAATAGAAAGTCACATTCACCTTCAAAGCTTCATAGTGAAGAGAAGAAAATTAAAAATGTAGTATCTCGAAAAAGTTATCTGCTTTGCAACATTTTAAAAACCAGTATTTATAAATGTAGTGTCGATAACAGAACTCAACAGCAATCAACAATAACAGTCCACTATACGATAACATGGGACCTACAGCAAACAATAGGCGAGCTTACAAACAATATACCGTAATAACAATGGGAACTGTCACGCTCTTCTGCATTACAATAATCTCTCGATTTTAGCTTTTCAACGAAGTGAATATTTTAAATCATTATTTGATTAATATAAAACTATATTATAACGCGTAATGAACCTAATACGTGGGAGACTGGATTAGATAAACAAATACGAATAGATTTATAAAAATCTAGAAATTGTATTAGGTAAAGGTGATCAAATACATTGTGGTCCGCCTGTTCGCTGTTCGCATAAAGGGCTGTTTTTGCTAGAATGTTTAAATCAAGTATTTATGAACATTTTTGGAATAAGAAGACTGCAATTGAAGATTTGCTTTCTCAAATCTCAAAAGTGAGGATCATGGATGTATTTTATGTTTATTTTATTTCAACAGTACATTTTATCAATACAATAACGACTTGTTGAAGTGACTACTTCTTTTGGCGGGCTATGGATGTATGTTTTGCACGGGGAAAAAACTGTCGCTTCGCGTCACGGAACGTCACGCCACGCTTGTTCGATTTCAGTGACTATCCAGGCGTGCTAGAGGGAGGTTATTTAGTCAAAACTCACTATTTCATGTACAAATTGTCCTTTAGTGTTTTTAGAAAAAAATTATATTTATTGAGATACAGGGTTGCGGATTACTATATTCATCAAATAGCCTAAAATATTCTAAATCGCGTAGTAATAAAACGTTTAAGGTGGTATCTATGAATAACAGATGGTAAGTAAAAGGTTGAAAATTGTAGAAATAGAATATTTTTTTAGGCAATATATATAATTCTGAATAGAAATTGTTCTTGGTTTTTTTTGTTTAATAAAAAAGCATATTAATTCTTCAGAAATTAAATACGGAGATATACTGCCGATAGCCTACATGTATTTGTCAAAGAAAAATGCAATTATTCTTACTTGGCATTGAAAAAAAAAAAAACAACTGAAATAAAGTTGTTTTGCTTTTTAGGTTTAAACATTAATTAATTATATTATTAAATGTATGGCATTTTATCGATTTTATACCGTTATAAAATTAAATTATTTAAAATGTTAAAAGTAACAGGACAACAGTTCTTTTTTAAAGACAAAACTCACTATTTTAAACACAAATTGTTCTGAAATAGAATTAATCAGTGCTGGTCAATCAGATATGCTAAAATCGTTTATCATCGGAATACTGTTTATAGTCTAGGGCAGCCCCTAGAGTGAATTTGAATTAATTGTTCAAGTACACAAACGGAAATTTCTTAAAATTGGTAGAGGAATTTCAAAAATCGACCACCTGACACGCTGTTTTTAGCGGAGATCAAAATTGGACGGTTAAATACATAGGGGATAAAAAATATTAAAACAAGGTATTTTCGGATCATTATTTTCGTAGTCAAACAAACTAAAAACCAACCGACAGACACATCAATAACAGTTATATAACAGTCAGACGACTTTATAAAGAGACAAAGTCGCCATTTTAACCCAATTAGTCGGTACCTATATTATTAGGTGACCTCTTATTTACGTCTCCGGCGGATGGTGTAATAAGAGAGTAAAGCTAGGAAAATTATGGTCTGGTGAAAACAGTGTAAATTTATATGTTGTACTCTTTTGAGAGCTTCTCATTTTGAGCTTCACATCCAAACTAACGTTGCAGATGATCGAAAATTTCCATCGATTTGAAACATGTTGATATGGCTGCTAATAGGGTAGTGTAGCGGGTACTACTATTATCGCAAGATAACTGGATCAAGGAACCTCGAGCGTGGCTGCTGCTTGGATGGGTGTCCGCTGAGCGATCCTATCCTTGCAAGCAGCCCGCCTGCCCGGCCATTAGTGGTGGTTCCGAAGTCACCTGAAAGCAGTTGGTCCACAGGTAAAGTGTTAGAGAGGGCTTTTTAGCCCTTATTTCGCGTAGTAAATAAGACATCTTTACTTTACTTAATAATAAAACGCAACCTGAGGGAATATTTTGTTTGACGAATTAAACTATAAATCAGAAGAAAATCCTATACACATAATGTGGAAGGATATCCATTTCGAATACCCATTTGTGTTGATGGTTTATAATGTATGTTTATCGGCCTTTACGAACTGAAAAAGTGACCTCCAGTCATCCATGGAAGTCGAAGTCAAACTAAAATCATCTTTGGCCCAAGCGGATTCAACAGACTCTGACTGTGATGGATGTGTTTAGATAAAGTTTTGTAATTGAAAATCTGCTAGTTGGGTCCTTCTGTAACTGATATTACAGCGATTGCTATCAAGCTTAAAATAAATTTAAAAAGAATGAAACATGAAGCTAATAATAAAAAAGTAAAGACTCGTAAAATAAGATATCTTTACTTTAATTTTAAGTAACTCAGGGTGTGTGCTTATACTGTCTCGGCTCTTGGATAGTTACGTACTAAGGTACTAAAGTATTGGAATACTATACTGCATTTCCGACAAAGATAAAAATTATCTGCTTAGTTAAGTGTTTTAATAAACTAGGATACTTATATTATACCTGGTTAGTGCTAAGAAGCCCTCTCTAACATTTAACCTGATGACCAATGTCTTAAGGGTGACTTCCAAACCCCATGAACGACCGAGCAGGCGGGCTGCTTGCAAGTACAGGACCACTCAGCGGCTATCCATCCAAGCAGTAGCCACGCTCGACATTGCTTGATTCAGTTATCTTCAGATAATCGCCGTACCCACTACTCAGTGCCATTAGTAGATAGGTACTCTACTACGTATTACAGTCATCATCGTCAAATAATTGGGAAGGTCGTTCGCTGCAAGATTTAAGGCGTTTGACTTTAAATCTAAAATAGCAGAAGTTCAAAATCAACGAAGATCCAGAAAACTATATATTTCCAATGTTTATATAGTATTGTACCAATTGTATTGTAATTTTTAACAATTTGTTGTACAATAATAAACTATCAATGGTTATGGAAAAACAAATATTTATTTATATTAGTAATTCATTTTGTGAAAGTTGAGTTTTAGCTCCAGTTCACTTTCCTCTTACGTGTAGCATCTGAAATCTGATACTGTTGCAGACTTGACTCCTAAAATTCGGAGTCAGGTTCGTCTGAAGGGATTCAAAAATATTCGGCACCGAAGAAGCTCAACGTACTCTTTGCATCTTTTCGAAATCGGAGACAGCTAGACTACAAAATGTAATGCAATCTAGGTGAAGAGGTATTCTCATTGTCTAATCAGGCGCACATTTGCAGATTTTAGATGCTGCACTTAAGAGGAAAGTGAACTGGGCTAACCTCAACATTGACATTGAATCAGCCCTTCTCACTATAGCTAACGTAGCAATGTATAACTCATTGTCACTTACTTCAGAGCATTACCGAATTGGGTAATAATTAAAACACATGAACTACATAACATATTTGGTTCAAAAGTCTTACAATTATGATACAACAATTGTTTAATAATTTATTGTTTTTTACAAAAAAAAGGGCACAAAGTTTGTTATAGAATGATCTCTTCTTGATCCGCTCCTTATTAAATTCACATGAAAATTACTTACAATAGTTAGAAAAATTTAAGTTAATTTCTGTCTTTAATTTCACATAGCTAATTAACATGAGTGAAGTTGTTTAGTAGTTAAAGAAGTGCGCTGTGTGCGGCCCACGCGATACAACCCTTGTTAAATCAATGGCAGCTTGCCCTCAAAGGTAGACTGGTACGTCATCCCTCGCTGAAATTTATTCCAACCACCCCCTCTTTCTCTACAATACTGTAAACACAAAGTAATATCTGATGAAAATTTAAATGTTTACTATTTTTATTTAGGCCAAGAAAGAGTCTGTTGGCTCTAGCCCTCTCACCTTCCTCTGCTTGCATTATACCTCTGCGTCGTCAACTGGCAGGTGTCACTTAAAAATGATTTACTCATGGAACTGATGTTGTGTCATCCCCATACTGTAAAGTATCAAACTTATATTTTAATATGTGATTCATGTGTTACTATGTTAGTTTTAATTAAATATAAATATAAATATTAACAAAAGATGTTATTGCGTGACAAATTAGTTTGAGTCCCAGTCTACACTGGTAGGTAGGGAAACTGTGTTTTCTCTGCCTTCCTGCACATACTGCGTGTCTTAAAGTCCCCCCCCCCCTATATTAAATTTATTAATGGAATGATTTACTTTGGGGGATGTTTTTATGACCAACCGAAGAGGTTTCCGACGTAAGAAAATGTTTGATTTCCCCACCAAATGGGATATTTTGGGGGTAAGTCAAAATGTTTAAATGGTGATAACTCATTTTAAAGGTATTATAAAGAGAAGAAGAATGGCACAAACTAGGAGTATGTATTGTTACTCTTTCAAATTTGTTGGCCAATTAAAGTTTGAAAGAACCCTGTGAGACAATAACTACACTGAATGTGTCTCACATACTACCTGGTAAACAATAAGAGATGACATGGCAAAACCAGCTATTGGTATTCCTAGGACTTCCTAATGGGCTTCGGTCAGACAAAACAAAACCTAATAAATGCTATGTTAATCATAGTTGTTGATGTTTTTTTTTATCCTTCTAATGACTTGTTTTACGATTGTGTGTCCTAAGTTCTTAAAATAATAATAATAGTAACACGTATTTTTGTTTTATCTGCTTTACAAAAATTTTAAATGTGATTTAAACTGCGAGGGTTTATAAAAGATTAAAATTTTAATTGGCCACAAAATTTGATAGGTTAACATTAGATACCTCTAGTTTGCGCCATTTTTCTTTTTTTACAATACCTTTAAAGTGAGGCGTCACTTTCTAGGAGTTCCTATTTAAAATTTTTGACTTAAACCCAAAATACCTTACTTCTGAGTGGGGGAGGGGGGTGTCAAAAATTATTCTTTCGCCCAAAACCTCCTCATTTGGCCATATAAAAATTCCCAAATGTAAATCACTCCATCATAAAAAAAGTTAATAAGGGTGGAGATGGGACTTTTAAAACACCCGGTATAACATAGATTTGGCTTGAACTTCGCCCGATATCTTGTGTTATATTTAAATTATATATTTAAGTTATCCCGTCCGATATCGCATACGTTAAAGAAACAGCATTAAGAAAAAAAACTCAAAAGTCTATAAGCAAGCATTAAAAAGGTTTTATTAATTAAAACACCTTCATTTATCGTTTATTTATTGACTTAAGAACTTGGATAACGTTAATGAGTTTACTAAACACTGAACATTAAGTACAAGTAGGTTTCAATAAACTAAATGTACTCAAGCATTTCAGCTTGAGTTTCAGCGATGCACAGACGACTCCAGTATATCGAGTTATGTAACTTCGAAACGCTGACACTTTGATTGATTGGTTGTTTCAGTGATGCGGCTGACAGAATGCTGTTATAATCATAAGCAACTGATGCAACATCGAGAGTATGGAACGATAATGACTTTGGTTAAATCTACGCACTAAGATGTTTGCTTCGTACAAAGTGTTTTTAAATAAAGGGGTTTTATTACCCAGCAGGGATATTTTCTGGCTGGTTTATACCTTCCAGTTGAACTTACCACTGGGCACAGCAAAACCCTATAAATCACATAAATCTGGGCAACCTTATGGATGTCCAGGAACGCTACATCACTAACAGCAAATATCAAGATCCTGGGGTGAAAGGGCAATTTGTTACGTCTAGTCTACTACGGGAGATGACTGTTAGAGTTGTTGGGGTTTGTTCCCTAACTATCAGAGGTTCTACGCCTGTGCCACCCTCTGTCTGCTTTGACTGGAGAGGCTGGTTCAGAGCTGGCCTCCCCTTCTTTCGAGGGGGCATGACTTTGAGATTAGTGCTCCAATTCTTCCTCATGGAGATAGAAGGCGGCCTCCTAACCTTACCCATCCTGAATATCCTGTCACTGGAAGCAGCGCTAAGGTTTTTACAGGAATAAGTGCAATTTATAAGTTTCTTGTCCTAAGAGAACAAAAAAGGGTTTTATCTTTCTTTAGTTATTTCTTTATGAGTCTCAGTTACCTGTGTGGAGAGCTTATGAAACGCAATGAACCGATACATTGGAATATCGCATAACCTGAAAGAATGCAATGCAGTCTTACCAACCAAATTAAAGAAAGTAACTTCATCACTCGTGTTACTGTCTCATTTGATTGAACTATTTTTGTTCGTACGCAGCTTTTTCTCGTTGCAATCATGATTACCAGTGTGAAAAATTTAGAATTTTATTGTACCTTTCGTTTTTGACCTTTTGACTCAAAAGCAATAAAGTTCTTCATTGGACTAAGAGGAACCTTTGATCAAGTTTTAAGGTTATAGGACCTTTCAATCGCAAGGACGGAGAGACAACTACACGATTTTAAGAATGCCATGTCGGGTACACAATACAATTGGTACAATACTATATAAAAAATGCAAATATATGAATCTTCGTTGATTTCGAACTTCTGCTGTTTTATATTTAAAGTCCAACGCCTTAGATCTTGCAGCGAACGACCTACCCAATTCTTTGACGATGATGACTGTAATGCGTAGTACGGTACCTATCTACTAATGGCGTAGCTAGTATAGCGGGTACGGCGATTATCGCCAGATAACCGAATCGAGCAACGTCGAGCGTGGACTGCTTGGATCCAGCGACCGCTGAGCGATCCAGTTCTAGCAATCATCCCGCCCACCCGGACGTTCATGGGGTTCGGAAGTCACCTTTAAGCCGTTGGTCCTTAGGTTAAGTGTTAGAGAGGGCTTCTCAGCCCTAATTTCGCCTTATAAAATAATACATACTTTATGTTTACTTTTATTTATCTGTTTCAGGACAAGGCACTCGTATTTTAGGATTATAATCATTAGGAAGCACTCATAGATAAAGGGTGACCCTTAAAAAAACAGATAATATCGACTACAAGAGTACCCGAATGGCTAAGTTGTTAATAATTGTCTTTCATATGGCAAGATGTCGCAAGAAAATTTTATCTATAGACTTAAGTGTGTTTAACCATAGACTACAGAATTCAGACAGCTTATAAAAATGCATATAACATAATTTCCTCCATTATTTTATCTTGAATTGAGGGAGCACACAAAGTCCTGTGTTAATTCCTAGTTCTTACACTAAAATAAATAACGCGACTGTAAGACTTCCTTTGTAGAAGATACCCCATTCACTTTTATTGTTAGTTCACGTTTAATGTTAATCATCAACAATTCTGAATAATAAGCAAAATAAGTTAGTTGTTTTCTTGTTGAATCAATTAAACGTATTGAAATAATTTAGAACAGTAGTAATTAAAAGTGCAGATTGGAGGATAGATTTAGATGTAACTAATACCAGATATCCGGAGAGACATAACTTACCGCCAGGACTGGCGCCAATTAGTGTTCCCAGAACGATCTGAGATGGTAAGAGGATCGTTTCTTGTGCCTTGGGAAATTTTGTCAAAGACACAGGCTTTGGTTTCAAACATGTACACACCTTTTACAAGCTATCTATTTATGCATGTTAGTAATGTTTCTCCTCGTCATTTTTTATTAAATTTTGCTTATAACAATAGATTTATTATTTCATCTTTTTTTAAAGAAGAAATTAAAACTACAACGGAGCTTTAACGTTAACTGTAATAAAACAGAAATACACAACATTAAGTAAAATAGACCATAATGTTAGAGGGACGTGGTTGTTTAGTTTTTACTTTTCAAAGCATAACTCAGAATAATTCTCATGTTTTGAACACCCTGTATATAGCCTATATTCATCTCACATAAACATCAAATAAGAATGGAATAAAAACAATAAAAAACAATAAAGCTACAACGTAAAACCTATATTGTGGTATTAAAATGAAACGTATAGTATACAGTGTCCATCTTCATGATTAAAAGAACTGTATAGCTCCCGTCTGGAAAATCTAGTCGTTTATGCTGAATTGTTGATTGAGACTGGTATATATTGCCCAAACGAAGAAACCTTGGAATAGAGCTTGTTAAAATCGTAATGATCTTGGATCTGAACGAGGACATCAAAAGTTTGGGTGTTCAAAAAATGAGATCTTTTTTGAGATCAGAACATGAGATCAGCAGTCTGGTGTCTTCTTCTTATAACTTCTAGAGATAGAAGATTGAGCTACACTTAAAGTTTGATCAATACGTAACTCGTTGGCGTAACTCAGATTCATATCAGCGATCTTGATTAAGCACTTCTAATACTTTCATTCGACTATGCAATATCAGATTGATAGATAAAACGTAAAGACGAACAGTATTCCAACAAGGACCTGATATCTATGAAGGCAAGTACAACAGTCACGTCTAAACCAGAATTCAGACAAAACGAGACCTACATTAAACAATAAACGGTCTTACAAACAATAAACCGCGATACAAAGGAAACTACCGCGCATTTCTAGACGACAATCTCTTTACCACTGTCTTTTCTCAGAGGAGACAGTAAAAAACGTTATACCTGATGAAAGCCACACCGCGTGACGCAAGACAGGATTCACTGAGGTTCAATGCAAAATTTGAAGTCTGTTGCTCATTTCATTCTTTACAGATGGAATGACAGACTATCATTTGGAAAAGAACTGTGTACCCCCCTCCCCTATGGCAAACAAAAGAGAATTAAGGCTGCCTACCGAGCTGTAACAACGCTCAGCCAAAATCCATGTTTGGAATACACCATCATGGAATCCAATCTTGTCTATGTAAAAAAACTAGTTACACGGAAAATTTCAAGCCTATAGATAAAATTTTCTTGTGATATCTAGCCATATGATAAATTCACACTTTAAAATTAAATTATGTTTCATATCAGTGTTTAGATAATAAAAGTTTACACACGAAGTCATCATACAAATGAAGTTGTTTTTATTTGAATATGTAAACTACACGTGTTAAAATCCCATATGAGTGTACTTTGTTTGTTTAAATATTTATTTATTATGCTCGTTGCCACCAAGGTTATCATAGAACCAATATAAAATATTCTCCATCACATGGAGCCAAATCCCAAGGAGTGGCATGCACCATCATCCATGTCAGTGTTCCTCATGTTGAAATGAAGCTTAATGGACAATTGGAAGTCTTTAATTTCTTTTTCGAGATATCATGCGGACAGACAGGCAGAAAAGAACAATTTTTTCAAGCCCTTCGAGCGATAGGCTTCGCTAACGCTCAGCCAATATCGGAATTTATCGTGGGATTGTTATACCTTTTTTACAATTCTCTGCTCATAATGGTTAAATTGCTTTAGAATTCTACAAACTTCCTATTCAAAATTACCGAAAATGTCACATAGTAACTTCCTAGTTGGAAATAATCAACAATATTGTAAAAGTTGCTCCTCTCCATTAACTTAAGCAAACAATGTATGTCATCCTAAACTCTCTAAAAACACCCATTGTCTCTTCCCTAGTATCGGTAATATAAGTATAATACCTTCCTTGCTCTTCAATTGCTTTAGAAGTTTACAAACTTCCTATTACATTTTACTGAAATTGTCACATAGTAACTTGCAAGTTAGATGTGTTCAACAATGTTGTAAAAGTTGCTCCTGTTCAATAACTTAAACAAACAATGCATGTCATCCTTATCTCTATAAAAACACACATGGTCTCTTCCCTGGTATCGGTAATATAAGTGTTAACTCATTCATTGTTGGTGACGATATGTATTCTCAAAAGGTCTATAGCAGTCCACGTGTTAAGCTAGGATGGAATACAACCTGGAAGTTCAGAACCACCAAAATCAGTTGTAAGGGTGGATAATGCTTTTCCTACTAGTTCTCCTACTGGGTTGATTTAAGAATCTAAGGATTCAAACCCAGAATGTCGCCTGCCGCAGAGTTAACCTGGGCCAATCTTGTAGACAGTAGTTTTCGTTTAGTAATGTTTCACATTACGGATAATATAATGGAAATTATTCATACAAGTTCCCAAAAGAAAAGTTTAGTTAGAATCAACGACAAGTTTGGGTGCCAATAATTTCCAGTATTATACTCAAAAGTTGCTTAAAGATTTAGTGGAATTTATATAATGTAAATATATAACCTCACTTAAAACCTCTCTGCAAATTTTATTTGGACTAACTTTGATTTCGTTTCGTAATTGCTTATTTAAGAAAACAATATACTGAACTTTATTAAGTGGTTATTAAAACGCATATAATAAAAAAACGATTAACATTTTATGTGTCGTTAGGTAATTTTCTTGCAGACGAAAGCACTCTATAATAAAAAACCACCCATTATAAAGAAATATTTATAATCATTACACGTATTTTTAACTCGTATATTTACCTCGTATAATAATAAGCTTTGCCGAGCAAACATCATAGTTGTTAGTGTAATATTCTTGTGCTTCACTCTATTGATGAAATTGTCCGAAAACGGTGTCCTTGGAAGCGATAATTGACCGGGATTTCATGGAAACCCTCAAGCAATTAAGTTAATTTTCGACTGTCAGACACTTCCATTAAGCCTCTAATTTTACCTCGCCCTTTATCTCTTATTTGTGAATAATTTTATCAAAATACAGAACCTTGAGAGCGGTGTTATATTTGTTACAAGTCGATGTAATTTAGTAAGAATTCCTAAATATAAATATTACAGCTCGTCCACTGTTTAATGTATGGATTTAATTCCTGAATCCTCGGCAAACCAATGGCCAAACCTCTACTCTTAAATATGCTTTCGCAGAAACAAGGACATAATGGAAATTAAGAAAGGAGGGTTATACTGCCCTAACTTCACGTCAAAAATAAATACTATTTTCATTTAATTTAATTCATTTTTTATATAATAATATTTAAGTGATTTTTCAGACGCCTTATGGCTATAAAGGATTAATGCTATACGTTTGTATGTTCCAAAGTGATTGATTACATCAAAATTTGAACTTCAGAATCAGAATCAGAAAGACTTTATTTGTTAATCAATCACACATTACAAAATGAATAAAGAGCCACATGGGACGAATCCTGTGCGTGGCTCTGAGTTCCATTAAAAAAAACTGTGCGCTTACTACGTAATATATAAAAAAAACAGAAAGAAAGATAAAAAAAAGAAACACATTACACTAAAGAACTAAATAAATTTAGAAATATATGTACAGTTTACGTTAATAAAAAAATAAGTGCAAACTAAGACTGCTACAGAATAGTTGTAACTACACTTAATGCATCAACCACCGTATTTGACTAGCACTACAGAAATACTTTTCTTCCTCATGTAGGTTCAAAGATGTTTTTAACCATTTACTTTATGAAAAATATTTACGAAAAAAGTCATCATTAAAAACAATTAATGAATTAAAACATAAAAACAAAGTATAAACTAATAATAAAACCCTCTACTTCAATTAATTTAAAATAGGATAAAAAGTTCAATTTAAAATAAATTCAATTAAAATTAAAAAATTGAGTTACTTAAAAACATTATTACATGAATGGGAGAATAAGCCCTGTAATACAGTCACGCATATCAAAAGGAACGTTTATATAAATAGTAGTTCCAATGAAATAGATATATTGACTTCTGCAACATAGCATCAAATGTACTACCGAAAAAATATACACATCATTGAAAAAGATACTAGCTACATAAAGTCTGTAGTATTGTTGAATTTACTGCTTTGAAAACATGAAGTTTTCTCAATAGCGGCAATATTTTATATTGCTGAACGGTATTTATCATATGCGCAAGTTGTTATCGACTATCGTGATAATATATGTAAGTAATTTGTGTATACTTATAATAATTAAAGGTCGTAAAATATATTTTGGTTCAACTGATTCCTTTTTTCTTTTTACTACTCCATTACATTTTGACGAGCGTGACTTAATGATTAATATAATACTCTGTACTTATAAAGCAAAACTAACACAGTGTACCCACAAAGTCATGTCACCTTTCATTGTTTATAGCTACTTTATTGTTTATTGCAGTTGTTTAACCCATACGTAAATTAAAAAATCAGTCTTGTTTTTATTAGTAAATTACCTATTATGGTCATCTAGTAATGAGTGGTGAACGTGTTTACGAAAATAGTCATCATGGCAACTTTGCAAATAAAAGTTCAGTGTGTTGTGTAGCTAGCAAGTCCAGTGCAAAAAGAGTATCGTCAAGTGTACCATGAAAATCCCTCTGGCAGACACAGCATTTACCGATGGAACAAGAAGTTTAAGGAAACAGGACAAGGCTGACAGGTAGGCTATTAACAGGCGAATAAATCACCAAGAACATTCAAAACAGCTTTGTAATAAGTTGAAAAGTCTTTGCGGAAACGTGGTCGTGAGTTGAATGTCCCTAAGTCTACAGTTAACAAAGATTTAAAGAAAGTACTTCAATTTAAAGAAACCTCAACAATTTCATGTTGGAAAATTAAAGGCTGGTGCAAATTAAAGAGGTACGACTTTTCTGTTGCTATTCTGTATGAAAATGGGCTTGATCAAGATTTTATAAACCACATTGTTTTTATTGATTAGGCTACCTTTAAGCTCTATTTTGGAGCTAAATACTCTTTCAAGATTGCATTTAGCACAATTCCCCAAAGCCTTAATCAAACTGCCAAATGTTGATATGTAAAAACCCAAAGTTGGCCATCTTGTAGAATCAAAGCGTACAGAATCTATTACGTAAAACATACGTAGCTGAAGTAATTCTTTAACATACAGGCCAAATCACTGTCTAGATGTATTCCCAGTAATTTTGTCCAGTCAGCATGTTTTAAGGAGACATTATCAACTATGACAATAGACTTTAAAAGTGCTTAAAATCCGCACGGACAATTCCACAGTTGTAATGGTTACAAGAATACTCGTGTGGTACAAACACAGAATTGTAACGCTTAAAATATTTAAGTGAATGTTGAGATTAGCTCCATTTTACCTTTCTCTTAGTGCAGCGACTGGAATGTGGTGCTGTCGTAGACTTAACGTCTGGAATCTGGAGTCATACTCCTCTGAAGAGAGATGAGACGCCTGTTTTCGCGTCAGATTTCAGACGCTTCACAAAGAGGAAGGTGAACTGGAGTTAAACTCAACATTTACATTGTTTGAGCTCTTTTCCTCATAGCTACGTTACGTGCATGAAAGTCGGTTGCTACACCGTGCTTAGAGATCATGTCTAAAACATCGTAGAGTATAGATTACAACTAGATTTCGTAGTATAGGTGTCTCTGATGTTTGGAGCTTCTTCGTCGCCGAATTTTTAAAATATCTTCTGATGAACATGATTCCATACATAATGGAACTATGTATTGACTTGAATTGTTCTGTAAATCAGTGTACCTGAGAAACGCTTCAAAATAAAGGCATTTTTATTTATTCCGGATTTCGCGAATCAAGTCTGTGACAGAGTCAGATTCCAGCCGCTGTTCTAAGAGGAAGGTGAAGTGGATCTAAATTATCATTCACATGGATTCAACCCTACCCACTATACCTGTGTTATGTGAAGTTCGACTGTGTGATATTTAGCACTCTTCAGTCCTGCCCCACGCCAGTCAATAGAGATCAAAGTCTGCATTAACACTATACTCGTACAGTGCCGACTAATTCATGACGTGTTTGTGCAAATCGGCAATCACAACTAACACAAACTTTCTAATTGACACGGTAGTTAATAACATTATATTTAATAATTTATTATTAACATTACTGTAAACCATGTACCCTTAATTATAAAGTTATTTTCTTTTTAACAGCACTTAAAGTCTTTTATACGTGAGAATATTTGCGTTAAGCAATTTTTATAATTGTATAGTTAATTTATTATTATACTTATACATAACTAGTAATTACCTGCGAAATTGATCACAAATATAAAAAACAAATGCTTCTTAGAAAAAGCATTTACGGTGTATTATTAATTAAAGTACATTAATTAATTTTGGTGCCCTATCATTTTTTTGAAACATACATTGTCATATATTTAGTATATACTATTGCAGTGTTCATGGTTAAGAAATTTAAAATGCATTTTTCCTTGTGCTTATTTCAGGTTTTGCGCGTGTATTTATTATTCGAATAAATATTTAATAACATTTCTGACACCAAAGTTGAGTTTGGTGCACCTCCACGATGCACCGATCACGAAAATATACAAATACAAAGGTCCCAGAAACCTACTTCGAACAAAAAGCGTTAAATTCTGACCGTTGAATTTCAGCTCGAGTCCACTCATTTCCATTGCCTCAGTTGAAATTTCCGCAATCGAGGAAATCTATACCAACAGAAACCAACCTAGAACAAAAAGTACCCTGTTTTTTAGCCCTTTTAATTTCAAAATTGAATTTGTATTATTATATTTTAATTATTATAGTTTAATGTTTGTAATAATATAATTAATACTAGAATATATAATAATTATTTATTTGTAATATATTCGCATATTAGGTTTACCTCCTTTCACCGTACGCTTAGTGAAAACCTTTCTACAGGAGTTATGTTTTGCGTATGATGTATTATAATTATAATTTTACAATTTCACGTGGATATCCCTACTTATGTAAAAAAATCACAGCTGTATTAAAGAGTTTTGGTTATTTATGTATAACATATAGGGTAGAATGAACTTAATGAAATAGTATTGAGCTAAGACGGTTTATTTCTACGACCCAGCTCGCCTTAGTAAGGGTTAGGTCACGTTGATTTTGCGGTCTAGGGTCAAGCTAGAGGTTGGGTTCTGTGCAAACAATCACTCCTTTGTTGCAACACGGTGGTGATTAGTATGCTTGAATAGTGGTCGCTAACACGTCATTATCCGCCAGGAAATCGTTATTATTAATTATTTATTATTTAGCTATGTGCTTGTGCTGTTACAACTTCAAACAGAAAAAATTCACTGCTATAATGTGGTTTATTAAGCCAGTATTTTTAATTTCATTTCAAATCTGAACTTTAAACAAATGAAAGGTAAATGTAAATGAGTTTTACAATGTTTTTACAATATTTGTCGAAAAAGAGGGTTTCATTGGAGAATCGTAGTAGGAATTGCTGTCTTTAGTTTTGATATAGTTCAAAATTAAAATCCGCAGCCAATTAAAATTCATTCTTAGTGATTATAGTGAAGCAATTCTAAGAAAACATTTTTGAAGTATAAATATAATTGTGCACTCATGTAATATTTAGCACACAGTAGAAATACTTTTTGTTGTATTTTTTGTAAAAAAATTGGGTGTTTATAACCTATTTTATTTATTTTGTAAAAATATATATGTTATTAAAAGTTGTTTTTACTTGATATAAAACTAGTTATAAAACTATTTTTCATTAATATATACGTTGTACATTACATATTTTTATGTGTAATGGAAGAGGATGTAACTAATACAATCAAAGATCTATTCACCAAATTTGTAATCTGTTACTATTGTACTCGATTCTGTTTGCGTAGGTTGTTGTTGAATTAATTAGTTGTATCTCTCACGCTCGTTTATTTTGTACTACAGATGCTTTTGATGAACTGTAGGCATATTGTTTTTGTATTGATCATGAAACCTTCAGGCACTGAGCTAGAAGTCATTATTCTTACTTGCTTCATGCACTTTGTCATTGTAGCCGCCTTTGTTGGAGAAAATATTAAAAATACGGAAAACTGTTGGAATAAAAAAATGGTAAATAAATCAACAGATACGTAGTACCAAGTTATTTAAATAACTAACAAATATTTAATATTTAAAAACAATTTTTCAAACTGTTATATTTATAGGAATAATATTAGTCAACTAAGATATAAAGATATAATATCCTGTTGAAGAAAGATTGGTATGTTTATAATTTAGTATTGAAATATTGGATTTCACGTTGGAATTCATCCCACTTCAACAAACGAATCCAATTTATTAAATGGAGCAATGAAATGTACTTTTAATTTAGTCAAAATGGAAAATTGCTATTCCAATGCCTTTGCCGTGCTGATTGTTGATAGAACGAATTGTATTTTTGATTCGAATTTTCATTTATTTTACAGTTCCTCTGACGCGCATGCGCAGTGGAGCTATTGTTTAAATGAACAGTATTTAAAAACAAATGATTTTACACACAAATTTGAAACCAATAGTTCGAAAAAGCTGTGTCAATTAGCAATTTGCACACGACCTTAAATTTCTTAATTCGATAAATATTTTGTAAGAAAGAAATCGATCGTTTTATATCACCGTCAGTAATATACGAGATAACATTGTAATCTGGACTGGAACTGTCACTTTTATGGCCTGTATTTGATTAGCTGATGCTTTAAAAATGTTTGTATGCGTGTCTTATGGTTGATTTTGACTGTACCAAGTTGGAAAAGTTTGGTCTGAGAGGAATGCTATGGATTTATCTTTTTAACCCTTTTAAACCCTCCCATTTGACTGTCACCAAAAGGAGCGTGACTGAGTATCGATTTATTTTAATGGAAAATTTCTTTATCGATTTGAAGACGTCCAGTTTTGTGTGCTTATTCAATAAAATCGGGCTCTCGCTATCTGGTCTATAGCAATTTAGAAAATGCAAAAAAGAGGATTTCATTTACAATAGAGAATTCAAATTGTAAATCAATATTTGCAATATTGTATTTAGATATAACTTAACTTACATTTAAATTTAGACAGCGACAAAACTCCTATGTATCCCAGTCATGAAATTAATGCATCTACTCTGTTGTTCTGGGATGTTGTAAAGTTTACTCAATTTTGGTCAGTGACCAGTTTGTACGTCTTTTAAATTTATGTCGTTGGTGTTTCTCTGAATCTAAATTCTAAAATCTAAATTGGAGTCTTCTTGAACTGATAATTCCATGTAGACCAGTCAATGATGGTAAAAAAGTTTAACTGTGTATTTACCCTACACAGCACCGATTTTCATAAAAAAATTAGATGTAGGTTCTACTTTTCCTCTATTTCAAAGTCTACCCTGTGCCGGGATTTGCTTTTTCACTGGGGGTGGATGCCTCCCCCTTCTCGGGGTGAACAATTTTTCATTGAAAATAAGTGCGGAAATGAATAAATTAACTAATTCTAAGCAACTTTTGTTCTATGAAGTTTTTTATAAAAGTAAAAATTGTAGGTCTTTCTTTTCTGAACATTTTGGCATTTTTTAAGGTAAACATTTGAGTAACATAGGCCGTTTAAAGTTTGCGTGCGTTCGTGCAAAGTATCTTTTTTGACCCTTTTAACATGAACCTTTTTAAAAATAAAATCTGAAAAAACATTTCCCTGGGACTGGGTAGACTTTGAAATAGTAGACAAGGGAAACTTAAATCCAATTTTTTTTAAATCGGTGCTGTATGAGATAAATACACAGGTAAATGGTAGTTGACAAGACTAATGATAATCTCAATATCGTTAACACATGCCGAACACAAATCATCAGACTTAAACTAGAATGTGATCGAAGAGTTTGGATATATTGGAATTGGTGCATTTTCATCGTCACAGACAACAAAAACATTCTGTAAAAATATGCAAATCTAGTTGAGAAAGAAAATCGTTGAAAGACAAATATTCGTGTCATACACGAGCTGAAATGAGAGATACGAGTTTTATACTACAATTAGTTGTATTCAATATTTTATCCAATAACTGATTGTACTCTTAGATGATGTATGTTGAAATATGCGGGTTTATGAGGGAAGGGAATTCGGTTGGTGTCGCCATTCAAGCTTCAGGCGACGCATGAAGGATGTGATACTCTCCTTACACATCCTTCTCCGAAAATCAGAGAAATCCTTCTCCGAAGTTTGATTTACCGTCGGCGCCAGTCAGTGTAATAATGTACAGTATTCAAAAATAAAGGAAGAGAGAGACTAGGCCTAAATAAATAAAGATTAGATAAGGATGAACTAGTAAAGGATGACGATGAGATACATTTAAATTTAATACTGTAACAGCCCATGTTATGTAAACTTTGGATTTTAACAATGTTCCAAGGGTTAATGCAGTGTTACTTTTACATTAAAAACGAAAACATCAACAAAGCAGAAAGCCCAGTATCAGGTGAACTGTTTGAAAACCTAGCCTTGACCCTCGAGTTTACTATAGACGTGGAAATACATAAAAGACATAAATACTTTAATAATGTTTTATAATTTATAAATATATATATATATATATATATATATATATATAATAAATATAAATAAAAATATACAGGGGTGCTGAAAAGTCCCGGTACGGTCTAATAACTTTTGAACTAATTACAATATAAGAACCAAAATTTACATCAAGCTTTTGCTCATATAAAAATATTATTTTATGTATTTCACCATGATATCCTGCTTATGGGGGACGTCCCGCTAGGGGTTGGTGAAAATTCTTAAATAGAAGCATAGGTCGAGTCGTACATCAAATTAAAGCTCTTTTAATTAGAAACATTTTGGCGAAAATCTGACGTAAAATAGTTGACGCATTACAAAATGGCGGACACTCAAAGATTATAAAATACAGAATTTTTCAAATGCAAACATTCTGGTTGTTAGAGAAAACTGAGACACTTAATCTTTTATTTTACTTCTTTTACTTCAAATCACTTACCAAAACAGTTATAACAAATGTTCAAAGTGTTTGCCTTCAGTTTGCTGACAATATCCCAATCGATTGTAGAACGCTGATATCGCATTGTTTAAAGCTTGGACAGGAACACCCTGAGCTTCTCTTACAATACGGTTTTCTCAACTCATCCAAATTTTGAGGTTTTGTTTTAAAACACTTTTTCTTTGAGGTAGCCCCAAAAGAAGTAGTCTAAAGGAGACAAATCTGGAGAACGGGCAGGCCATTCTATTGTTCCCCTTCTACCAATACACTTGTGGAAAGACATTGTCTAAAAAATGTCTTACATGTACGCCATAATGTGAAGGGGCTCTATCTTGCTGAGCTGAAACCAAATATTTTCATTAAACAGATGCCTTACCTCACATGATCTAATACGGTCACCAAACCCGCGCATCATTAATAAAGTTATTCTTTCTCTCTCGGAAAGCGCCATAGCAAAATAAACTAGCACTACTGAAACTACTTGCAAAATTAGGGCTTGAAGACTTCTAAGTGACTGAGTTGATAAAACAACTGTATCTGTCAGCTGGCAATTTCATTGTTGTCTTTTTGGTCTTGTTTGCTCCAGCTGATTACCTTCCAGATAAGGAAGGTAATAACCTTACCTGCTGATAAGGAATTTCCAGATAAACAATGCGATATCAGCGTTCTACAATCGATTGGGATATTATCAGCAAACTGAAGGCAAACACTTTGAACATTTGTTATAACTGTTTTGGTAAGTGATTTGAAGTAAAAGAAGTAAAATAAAAGATTAAGTGTCTCAGTTTTCTCTAACAACCAGAATGTTTGCATTTGAAAAATTCTGTATTTTATAATCTTGAGTGTCCGCCATTTTGTAATGCGTCAACTGTTTTACGTCAGATTTTCGCCAAAATGTTTCTAATTAAAAGAGATTTAATTTGATGTACGACTCGACCTATGCTGAAATACATAAAATAATAGTTTTATATGAGCAAAAGCTTGATGTAAATTTTGGTTCTTATATTGTAATTAGTTCAAAAGTTATTAGACCGTCCCGGGACTTTTCAGAACCCCTGTATATAAATAATTTATAAAATACTAGCTGTTCCCCGCGGCTTCGCACGCTTCTGGTTCAAGTGAATTATATTTCCAACGGCGATGTAGAGTTTGACCTTGTTGCCACGACCAAGAAAATCTGTCAGAAGTGTATGTCTATAGCCATTGTACACGCACAACGCACATGTACTTTATTAAAAAGTGGTCTAACACTCAAGCTTTAAGTTCAGCCAGAAATTTATTTTTAAGACATAATATACATAATAAATTAGCGCCTTCAAATAGTGTTTGGCAATTTAATATATGTAACTGTCTTGTAGTTGCAGTTTATAATGTGCAGGCGCTTTGAAAACCTTTATATTTTGCAGCGCTGCCTTGTGGTAAGTTACATCAATGGGCATAGCATATAAACCTTCCCCGTGTAAAAATACATAAACATACAGATTTTCATAACGAACGGTCAAATAGTTTCTGAGTCTATAAAGGACATACACACAAACATTCATTTATACATATATATAAAAGCATATTTTAAAAATTGTGTCCAATCAATTTTTATCATGAGTCATTGTAAATATAACCATAGTTCACTTTAAAAACTGTGCCTAAGATTGTTACAGATGTATCATACTTGCAATAAAAATGTCATTAGCTAAAGATCTTGTGCCAGAATGCTTATCGTCTCTGAATTAAGTCAAATTGTAAAAAGATTTCAGCTAAATCAAAGAATTCTTTTAATGGATTTAATTTTTATTTTGTCTTTTTGCTATACACTTTTTGGCTTTATCATTTTTCCAATATCTTAAATTTTAACTACGTTTTTGACCACAAAACTGAAACTATGACACGCGAATTGAAGCATGGAAAGGTACCTTGGTAGCGCGGATCTTTGATGCAAATATCAAAAGCTGGGGCCAAATAGTACAGTTAACAACTTCAAACATAAAAATCCTTTTTCTACAATGGGGATTAATCAGGCCAGTATTTTTAATTTTATTTCAAACTGAACTTTTAACAAAAAGTAAGGTAAAATGTGAGTTTTTATTTTAGTGTATTTGCCCCCCAAAAAGGGGTTTTTATTGCCGTTTTAGAAATTGCTGTCTTTAGTTACCTTGCAAAAATTAAAATCCTCATCTAACTAAAAATCATTCTTGGTGAGTATTGTGAAGCAGCTCTAAAAAAACTTTTTATACTATAAAAGTAATTGTGCACTTATGGAATAGCTAGCATACAATGGGATGCTATTTTTTTGTATTTTGTGTAAACAAATTGTTTTTGTAAAAAAGTATTTTTAGTAAAAGTTGTTTTTTTATTTTAACTTGATATAAAACTATTTTAAATTAATATATACAATATAGACTTTAAATCTGTTTAGTTACATAGTAAGACTTTAGACGTTAAATGGAGAAGTATTATTTGATGTTGTAGTAGCCAAATGAAGAATTTCCTGAATTGTGTTGAAAGTTATTGCTCTTTTCAGAATCTCTTACGAACCGCGTTAGGCACACAAATGTGATGTATTGCATTATAAAGGAATAAATCTACTTGAACCTGAACCCTGAACAATAAGAGCGATGCTCGACGATAAAATGGCCAACGCACTAGTGTAACTAAAGTCGTTAATTAAACTGAGGTTTGTTATTTATCTATAGACGCACACCACTCTTGTGCGTGCCATAGTTTATTTATTTCTGTTGACGCTTTATTTATAATATGATTGATTCTGTTTACGTAGGTTATGTTGTTGTTGAATAACTAGTTGTACTGTTAACGCACGTGTCTTTTGTACTACATGTGTTTGTTATTGGATTAGCTAATAGTATTATTGTTTTCTATTAATCAAGAAGCCTTCAGGAGGCTTTTAGCTAGAAATCATTGATCGTAAATACCTCATGTACTTATGTAATTTTACCCGTCTTTGTAGGAGAACAAATTGTAAAAGCCGAAATCTGTTGGAATAAATAAATAAATTAAAGATTACTAAATCAATAGATAAATTTTACTATGGCGTTTAATGACCCAACAAATATTGAATGTTTAAAACAGTTCATAATGTTTTTAAACCTGTTATATCTATAGAAATAATACTATTCTATAAAGATGTGGACTGGAAGATGCACTACTGGCCAGCAACTTGTACCAAATACCCAAGAGACAAAACTCGTCGCCAGAACTGGCGGCAATTATTGATCCTGAATGATCTTAACTCATCCCGGTGATATGTGGTGAGGGACGCGGTTGATTTCCTGTGCCTTAAGTCATTCTGTTAAGGATTCAGAATTTGTCTTCAAATATGTACAAATTTTAAAGTTTTCCATGATCGGATATGTTGGTTAGCTAAAGATGCTGAAGCAAAAAGTGATTCCACAATTATACATTTTATCTCATTATTTTTTATTTATGTTTCTTCAAATACTGTTTTTTCAGAAATTTAAATAATAAATTTTTTATACTTTCTATAAACTTAATTTCAAATGTATAAAGTGGTATTAACTAATACCAATTCAAAATAAGATATAGCTTCTTCTGTGACAGTTCGTAGCTAGACCATTTTCTTTTCATTTTAAAAGGATAAAAACCATTACAGCATTGGGTGCAATAACACAATTTTGCAATATTTACAGTATTTATTAATAAGTTATAAAAAAGCTGTCTCATAAGAGTTTAGATCGAGATGTAAATTAATAAATAAGTTAACATTAGTAAATAAATAATAATGAGTAAAATAAACAAATAAATATCAAAAGTGGTAGTAGCCTAATACAACAACAATAAAATAATAAGAAGTAAAACATTTCTACTAAGAAACAACAGATAAATAAATGTAAATGCTCTGAATGAATAACAACACCTACAGAAATATTTCAACCGTCACTTTCCCGCGAACTTTAAGGATTTTATGACACCATCAAATACAAGTATTATAGACAAAACCGTAATGGGCACATTGGAATACTAGAAGGGTGATGGAATCGTTTTGCAGCAGGATGAGAAGAGCTCTTTTGAAGGACGCCAAGGAGCCGGAGAAAAGTCCATATTGTCTCTGAAACCCTATCATTGGACTGTTGGTTACGTAGAAAATGGATAAAGCTTTTCTGGCAGAAAGGACCCTTGATCTTTTGCCAGAAGGAATTTTGAAAAATATTTTCTATTGGCGAGCCGAGAGTTATCAAAATTATACTTAATTGTAGTAATTGTTACTCAATGTATTCGGTTCACACAACGCAGAAACATTGCAAACATTATTAAAATCTAGAAATATTTTGGCTTTTTAGATGCCGTCAGTTAAACTAGAATTGTTAGAACCAATAATGAACATCCACTTTTATTGTTGAATAATAGTATGTCGTAATTGGCCAACGCGAGTTAAACTAATCATAATCGATGTGGTTTCTTTATCACAAGATGCCACTTTTCTTGTAATCTGACACTGATTCCTTTATCGAGATACTTTCTTTCTTGATTATTTCTAACAATTTTATTTACCATCCTCAAGTATGGTTCTTGTCACGCCAAATCTAGAAAACAACTTGCCAAGGTCTCTTGATAGTTATTGGCTGCTTTAAAAGCACGTCTCAGTCTATAATAGACTTATCTCGTTATGTCTGTAACAGAGCGTGCTTTTTATCTCTCAGCTATTTCAAAGTTTCAATAGCTCTTAAATTCTCAATTACTGATTTTTTGATCAGATACCGTACATCATATGCGTCGATACCAGATCAGCCATATTTATAATACAGTAAAAGACAATCTTAAACTATAAATACAGTAGCATAGGAAACTCCTGCAATTCTGTAAATGGTAATCTCCCTAGAGCACAATTTAGGCTTTTTGAGAAGGAGAGACCTTTATAATCAAGAGCGGTAGTTCAAATATTGTCTATTGCTTGTATGTATACTAAGCAGTGACAATGCCTCGGTTCATTTCTCCAGTATGAACTTCATGAAATTTTTCAGGCATGATAATTTTTGTTTGTTAGTGGCCAGTTTTTATTGCATCACGTTTTTGGTTTAAGCAATGTATTGTGTATTACATTATACGCCATTTTGTTAATATTAAAGAAAACAACAAACCTATTTTTTTAATTTTCCTCTTACCAATTCATACCTATGTGCCAAATTTTGTTTCTTTAGCTTTACTACTTTTAGAGATAATAATGTGTAATTAATAAAAAATACAAAATGGCGGCTAGCGGCTAAAATAAGTGAAAATTGGAAAACAAGTTATTCTTCATTTTTAGCTTAGAATCACACATAACATCTCAAAATGCATAGCCAGCCCAACCTTTTTGTTATACTCTGTCTAGTGCAAGGTTAATGGGGTCAGTAGTGCGCAATCACGCTAAATCCATTCATACTACCCCTCATTTTTTTAAATATTAGTTTACATTACGAAAAAAATTATATTCACGGTTTTCAGAAAAAGGTTTAATTCACAAAACATGGTCTAGTATACGAGTAAGTGAAAATGATAAGTTAAACATACATAAGGTAAGGTACACATTATGTTCAACACAAGTAAAGTAACATTTTTATTTTATGATCTGTTGTTACTTCCAATATTTATTTCTAAAATATCAAATTTCGTTAGAAATATACGAAAAGTTAGATGATATAATTTAAAAAAATCTTCAGCATAACACATTATTACTTCAAACCTTATAGAGTTTATCTTTTTTAATTAATTTTAACTAATTGAGAAAAAATTTTAACAAATCGGTATGTTTATACAGAAATGTATAAGCTAAATATCTATTTTTACCACCGTGCAAACATTATATTATAATCTGCACTCTATAATGAAAGTGTTCGAAAGCAGTGCCACGGAAGCGATAATTGACCTGGATATAATGGAAAGCCTCGAGCAATTAAGGTTACTTTCGTCTGTCAGACACTTCCATTACAATCTCTGATTTTACCTCGGCCTTTCTCTCTTATTTATGAAAAATGTTGTAAGAATTCAGAATTATGAGTGCTATGTTACATTTTTTTACGTCGGAGAATTTCATTGAGAAATCGTAACTTGTACAATATTCAAACTTTAATTTCAAAACCAATGATATCTAATGTTGTTTAGTTAGTAATTGTTTGAAAAATTATACCCCAAAATCTCTATTCTTAAGTGTACCTCCTGTAATTATAAAAGCAAAAATATTACAAGACCTGAGCTTATTTTGCAATTTAATTGTCATTCAGTTCACTTTATTCTCATCCTTATTGGTTCGGCTCAATTTCGGCTCAATAAAGTTCGTTTCTAGAAATAAACATTGTTCTAATGCTGGTTAGATTACGTTAACATTGCTATTATCTGACTAGCGTTTTGTTATAAGTAGAAAACCAACTTTATGTGTAAAACAACGACAGTTTCTCGTCAGAGTGGAGACAGATAACAAGTTATTACCATAGAAAGCAATCATAAAAATATCAATTTATATAGCTTCCATTACATCAATATTTATCAATGTTACATTTATTACGTTATGTAAAATCTTTAAAGTTTCTAATAATTAAAAACTGTATAGAAACACTCTAATAAGTTACTATTAAATTTGAATGTCTGCGTTTGATTTAATTTCAATTTAATAAATAAATCCAATTTATAAATGGATTGGTTTAGAACATTGTAAGAATTAAATATTAAAGTTGGAATTTCCTTGTCATTATAATTTGCTCCGTCACCAGTAAAAACTATCAGTTAATTTTTAATTTGTATCTAAGACAAGAAAAATCAACGGTTTTTATTTTTGAACGCACATTAAGTGACTATTTTTTTTACATTCGAGCTCAGTTAGAATTCATTTATACTATTATATATTAAATCGAATTTTTTAATAGATTGGTTTCGAACTTACAATGAAATTTTTAACGTTATAATCTCTTTGTCATGATATTTGATTCATAACCAGTAAAATCAGTTAACTTTTAATTTGTATATGAATATACATTTTTTAGAGAAGAAATTAAAAAATCAGTGAGTTTTATTTTTGAATTTATAATAAGTGGCTATTGATTGTATTAGAGCATATTACTTACAATTAAATTCAATTACTAGCCCTATATTGTCGTTGAATTAATACAGCAATTGAAGTATCCATATTTCACATACTAAATCGAGTGGAGAGCCATTGTAAATATTTTCGTTAAGGACCAATTTGTATTTTCTTCCATTTTATCTTTTTAGAGTTTTGAAGGAAACAAACAAAGCTACTCGTATAACAACTTGTACGTTACCAGGTGCTCCGTGAGAGCCGAAACTACACTGTTGACAAGAACATAAATCACCAGTCGGTAACTGGGAGTTTGGACAAAGTTTGATTGGTTGGGTAGTGGAGTTGAAGTGGACATTTGCCCAACGTCAAGTACAACAAAACCATCTTGTGGCAAATGTATAAAGTTTATGGTATTGAATGTAAATAATATAGCTCATTGAGGGATGGAAATATGCATGTTCACTATATATACGAGCTAGAACTGAGTTTTGTTTCCGGAAGTTCTACACATACCAGTGGTTTATTCATAAACTGTTAAACTATAAAAGTGGTAAGGGGTTATGGTACAATACTAGGTGGCGCTTCCGGCTTTATTTTTTTCTTATCTATTCAACCCTATGTGCCAAATTTGGTTTCCTTAGTTTAACTAGTTTTGAAATAATGATTATTTTCATAAAAATACAAAATGGCGGCTGCCGGCTAAACGAATCACTTCTTGACCTATGTCTATATGACATTTTTTGTGTAAAATGTTCGACTAAAATCACCCATCGACGTTTGTGACACCCTGTATATATAATACGTAAGCATAAAAAGACTACTTCGGTCAAAGAACACCTACTTCCGTCGCTTGTGTTCTGCTTCCGGTGTAAGTGGGAGAGTGGAAAATCCTTGAAACTAAGTTCGCTCCATATTTCAGATATCGTCGTTTAAAATAAGTTTTGCGTGATAGGAGTCTTGTTGTTTTTCGGACTGTAGTCTGGGGCAGAATAACTCGCTAAAGCATTTTTTGTGCAACCACTGTTTTTCCTTAAAACACACTAAAATGCCTTAAACCATCTCAAGGGGGCATTCATACAGCTTTGATCACTGAAGTGGGTTTTATAACAGAGGTGAAATAGCATTTCTAGATGGTTTAAATTCGACACTTGTGAAATCATTAGTCAAAATCAGATAGTAATTTTGTCTCCGCAGTCTGCATTAAACTACTGATCAAGCAATGTATATTTAATATTTTCTAAAATTTAAGTATAAGCAAATGTTCCTGCCTCTTTAGTGAGTTGCAGCTGAAAGTTTCAACTTTACTGTCAGTTAAATTTGAATTATGTTTCCTAAATATTATTATTTTTCCAAATCATAAAATATTCCAAAAATTTGCCTAATTCTTCACTCCATTAAAACCTTCTTCGGTCTTCGAATATAGGAAAAAATTACCGGATTGGTTCACCCGTTCCTGATAGCGCTTAACAAAACATTTAGCATTTCATTTTTATTTATTAGGTAACTTACTGTTATACGGTATGTTTGTATAAAGGATGTATATTGAAATGGTGGTTTATAAAGAAAGGGAATTTTGCTATTATCCTACTCAAAGTGCATGTGAAACGAGAAGTATGTGGTACTTTTCATTACTATTCCTGGAATACTTTGTTTGGATACTCTGAGTTTCATTGGTTTACAAATTCTTTACAAGACTGGAAGAACTGGAATGTGTGTAGGCGTGCCCTGCATAAATTATGGATAAAGCAATGAATAAAGAAAAGCAACCTTGAATGTAATAACCAATTGTGTTATAAATGGATCGTTTAAACTCATTATCTTCATTAATTACTATACTCAATGAACATCTCACTGTCTTTGCGTGTTACTGTTTGTTTATTCAAGAAGACCAGGCGACTTGGTACTGGAGAATCGGCACGTGCGACTGGCCTCTGTTTAATCTACTGAATATAATGTTTAAACCGTTTTACATTCACTAGTTTCAAGAATATGAAACTTATACGCGCAGGGTGATTAGAAAGTACATCATATCTGCTGTTTGAATGGATAAAATCGAAAACGTACAAGGAAAACCTAATTTCCTAAATAAACCTAATAATAACGTGACTTTATTGAAATTACTTGAAGAACATGAGTCAGTACTATTCCTTTTGAGAGTTACCCTCAAGAAATGCCCTTCAGTAAAATTATTTTGTCATTGACATGAAAAATAATTAAATACTAAATACACGAATAGTTCTATACAATTTTATGAATTTATTTTCGAGTTATAATTTTGTCAGTAATAGGTTAATGCTGCGTTCTTTTGCTATGCAGTATCTTTATAATTTTAGTTTACGCTTCGTAGCAAACGCTTCCAAGATTAAACATGAGTAACAGTAAGATTACAAAGAATATAATAATTACAACACAAGATTACACAAAGATTACTTAGAGTAAATATTAGTTTAAATATTTATGGGTTGTCACTAAAGTACTGAGTAATCTTGCTTGTAGTTTTTTAAAGTTACAAATCAAGAAGATTGCAATTACGTTCATAAAGTTATCGCAAATTTAAATCAAGAGGGAACGTAAATATTAATATGAGTTCAAGATTATTGTTTGAAAAATAGAAATTAGTAATCTTCGAGATAAAATAATCTCCACATTAACCGTGAGATATCGAGGTCAACGCAGATATATAATACATAAATAGCAAGGCATTGCAAATATAATGTCAATATAGATACATAACATTATAGAGCATCTCGTATGTGTTTGTAGAAGTATTACAAATGTTGGTGCAACATTTTATATCCGCTTCTCTGTTAATAATTTCCACTCCAAATTTGACGAATTTCCCCTAATAAAAATAATAGTGGAATAGATATTGACAAGAGATATTTACCGTCTTAAATGATGAAGAGAAGTATAACCGCAGGAAATGTTTCCACGCAGGTGTAGGTGTGAGTGAATGTGTCGTGCTGCTTGCGATTTAAAGAGATGAGGCTAATTTTTTCAGTGTCACACGGAAAGTAAACACTCGGGAGCCGGCTTTACTGGATCGACCTTGAGTGTCGTCTCTTTGGAGCAATGTTAAACCCGAACCCACTTTAAGGTTCTTTATCTTAAGGTCTCTTGAAGTAAATAGTAAAACCGATTTCACTGCGATAATAAATTTTCTGTATACTATAAAGAATGATATCTTCTGTTGCACTTCATAATTTAATATAAAAAAAATACTTAGATGTAAAATTTAGACTTAAGTTTAATAACAAAACGCACCTTAGGAAATATTTTGTGTGACAAATTAAACTAAAAATCAAAAGAGATTTCTTTACATAAGGTGGCAGGATACCCATTTCGAATAGCCATTTATGTTGATTGTTTCTAATATATGTTTATCGGATTTTACTAACTGAAAAAAGTGACCTCCTAATCATCCATGAGAGTCGAAGCAACTAAAGTCATCTTTGGCCCAAGTGGAATTAGCAAACTCTGACTGTGATGGATGTGTTTAAATACAGCTTTGTGATTAAAAATGTATGCTAGTTAACTGATATTACAGAGTTTGCTATAAAGCGTGAACTATAATTATAGATAGCCACAGCATCGCAAAAGAACGCAGTAAGAACCTAATAATAAAAAATAAGACTCGTAAAATAAATTCTATACCCGTATAAAACTTATTTGAGTTTTTAATATTTAATTGCCTAGTACTTGTCATAACAGAATATAAGACATTGACTGAGATGGATGTTGACACAGTTTGATTGAATGAGAAAGTCTGTTAGTGGTATTGCTGTCAACTATTACTTGCCAATGAATCAAGATAAATGATTAGACTGAGACACTGACTGTGATAGACGTGGGCTACATCTTTGCTTGAATGAAAAGATTTGGTAGTGGTATTGCTGTCAACTATTACTTGCCAATGAGTCAAGAGGAATGATCAGACTGAGACTATGACTGATGGATATGGGCTACATCTTAGATTGAATGAGAAGGTTTGGTAGTGGTATTCCTGTCAAATATTATTTGCCAATGAGTCAAGAGGAATGATCAGACAGAGACTATGGCTGATGGATATGGGCTACATCTTAGATTGAATGAGAAGGTTTGGTAGTGGTATTCATGTCAACTATTATTTGCCAATGAGTCAAGATGAACGATCAGACTGAGACTATGACTGATGGATATGGGCTACATCTTAGATTGAATGAGAATGTTTGGTAGTGGTATTCCTGTCAAATATTATTTGCCAATGAGTCAAGAGGAATGATCAGACTGAGACTATGACTGATGGATATGGGCTACATCTTAGATTGAATGAGAAGGTTTGGTAGTGGTATTCATGTCAACTATTATTTGCCAATGAGTCAAGATGAACGATCAGACTGAGACTATGACAATGGTGGATGTGGGCTACATCTTTTATTGAATGAGAAGGTTTGGTAGTGATATTCCTGTCAACTATTATTTGCCAATGAGTCAAGAGGAACGATCAGACTAAGACTCTGACTGTGGTGGATGTGGGATAAATCTTTGATTAAATGAGAAAATCTGCTAGTGGTATTCCTGTCAACTATTATTTGCCAATTGATCAAGAGGAATGATCAGACTGAGACAGTAATTTTGATGGATGTGGGCTACACCTTTGATTAAATGAGAAAGTCTGTTAGTGATATTTATGTTAAGTATTATTTTCCATTCAATCAAGAGGAATGGACTGTGATGTATGAGGATGACATAGTTTGATTGAATGGGAAAGTTGAATAGTGGTGTCCATATTACAGACCTATCGTCATTGACTCAAGTAGAATGATGGAACTGATATTTGTGGTTTACACAGTTTGATGGTTGGAAGTCTCTGCCATTCACTAGTATCCCCAGCAACTGTTAAGGTACGGTGTTGTTGGAGTTTAAAACAGGTAAGGCGTGAGATAGCTATCTACATATTATGTGGTGTATGAAATTTGTGGGTTTTACGCATTTAAAGCGAAGAATTTTAGAGAGAGGAATTTAGTCGCTTTACAGAGGATCAACCTTAGAAGTATAATAATAATAAAATTATTGTTACTAGCGTGTCTCTTTTAATTACTTTCATAGCGAAAAGAATCCTCTATCGATTTCAAGAAAGACCACTATGTGCGCTAATAGAGTGCATATTGGCTCTTTGCATCGAGAATGTAATACCTATTTTCAGACACCTTCAATTGTTATTCATTAAGAGTGTTGTTATTATTTGTAGTAGTAACGTATTCTTAATTGTTTGAAGCCCGCATCATTCAACAATACTCCAATCACGAGGAAAAACATTTTGACCCCAAACAGTTGAAGTATTCATAATCTAACTCTTCGTTCTGTATGTGTTAATTCGAAAAAATTGTGTACATTCCGCACGAAAAACATAGTGAATAAAAAGAGTTAAACTGTTACACTTTATGTAACATGTTCCATTCAGAGTGTAAAAGATATTGAGTTACTTAATTAGAGCCCTCTAAGTGTTAATTTCTTTTATGTTTGTTTTCTATGAAATATATAATACTTAAGCGATAAATAACCATAGCGTTTTGTTCATTTTAATGCAAACTCTATTTACAAAAGGAAAGGCTTTCCGATTCTACCCACTGACGTTTGGGTTAACCCCACAACGTTTTGTGCTGTTAATTATTTGTGACAAAAGGCAGTGGCACTGTGGGTGTTACTAATTAAAACGTAACTGCATTTATCCCTCATTCACTTCTTGCTGTCGACGAATCCCTTTAAGGGAAGAGTGGATGACATTTGTAATTAAGATTTATTGTCTGAACCTCTTTTACAGACTGCAAGTATTATACACTGTATTTATAAAGTAACTTCAATTATTTATGAAATCATTTTCTGGACTATAAGATTTGATTTAAATTTGATTGGAATTTAACAACAATATTCTAATAAGATACTGAAATAAAACACAATATGTAGGATAATTATGTCACCCCAATACATTTTTATATTTTGTTTAATAAATTATAAATGTGAGAGTTCTATTTACAAGGGTAGCCAATATCACAAGCTATAACAGTTTGGAAAACATTCGAAGATTAGTTATGTTGTACGGTACATTATGTGAGGAGAGTCGATCTCCATACATGAACACACGGTGAGGTGATCAGGTTAAGTTTGACTGTGATGTTGTAGAGCGGACAGGCAGACAGACAGACAGACTCCAAACTTCCGTAAGTCGATTACCGCCTGTAATACTGAGGTAGAATGTCTTGTGTAGTTGGGATGCTACTGATGGTGGGGGAGGTGATTATTTGGTGGGGGGGGGGGGAAGGGTGGTAATTAGAACCTAAATTGTGCTGTGTTGATCTTCTGAAATTTAGTCATTAATTATGAGCATTGATTATGTAAATGACATTTAGAAGTGTGGTAATTTAGGAATGTTTACAAATATAATCTCATGAATTACTGTTCAAAAACCGGGTTTTTTTTTAAATAGTTAAATTTTTTAGTTATTATCACTTATAAAGGCAATAATGAATAATCAGCTTCCAAAAGCTTTTTCTTTATACCTGACATTTATAAACGACCGTTATGTTATATAATTTTTAATAATAGTTGGTGTGTATTATAGATGACGATACATGTATATAATCGCAAGTTTTGTATACTAGAGCCCAAGTGTCTAAAATTAAAAAAGTCAAAATTAAAAATTAAGTATATTCAATCTAAAAAGGATGATTTATATGATTTGTAAAGTCGGTAATCAATTTAAGACAAATTAATTTAATTCGCATTATCAATTTTTATAAAACTTCCTTATTTTTGTATGAATAATTAAAATATTTTATCAATACTCAACACTCAAATACTATAAATACAACTTTAATATTCATATAATTAGATTATTAATTTTTGTTGTGTTAGAGTACACTTGTTGTAAGAGTAAGAGGCGTCTAGAACACATATAGGAGTGAAGATTGTATACTACCCCACTATCTCGATCCCAATTCCCCACCCACGGGATTTGAATTATTTCCTCAATTAAAAACAATCTTCGAGTGGATACTATTCAAAAAATAAAGATAAAATAACGAATTTCTTAGCATTTTATGGATCCATAACTCTACAATGAAGCATAAATAAATAGTTTATACCTATTTAACGTTAGATGGAATAGTGCATTAGAATAAATGATCCAACATTCTTTTACTAGTTATGATAAAAAATTTCATACGTTGTATGAAACTGCAAGGGCTGGACAGGCGAGTGAGTGACAAGTACCACTGACAGCTGCCTCAGCTCGTGTTACGTGTGACACACAGACATGTCCGTCATATCGACTTTATACCGGTCAGGGACACATATTAAACTGCAAGGGCTGGACAGGCGAGTGAGTGACAAGTATCACTGACAGCTGCCTCAGCTCGTGTTACGTGTGACACACAGACATGTCCGTCATATCGACTTTATACCGGTCAGGGACACATATTAAACTGCAAGGGCTGGACAGGCGAGTGAGTGACAAGTACCACTGACAGCTGCCTCAGCTCGTGTTACGTGTGACACACAGACATGTCCGTCATATCGACTTTATACCGGTCAGGGACACATATTAAACTGCAAGGGCTGGACAGGCGCGAGTGAGTGACAAGTATCACTGACAGCTGCCTCAGCTCGTGTTACGTGTGACACACAGACATGTCCGTCATATCGACTTTATACCGGTCAGTGGCACATATTAAACTGCAAGGGCTGGACAGGCGAGTGAGTGACAAGTACCACTGACAGCTGCCTCAGCTCGTGTTACGTGTGACACACAGACATGTCCGTCATATCGACTTTATACCGGTCAGTGGACACATATTAAACTGCAAGGGCTGGACAGGCGAGTGAGTGACAAGTATCACTGACAGCTGCCTCAGCTCGTGTTACGTGTGACACACAGACATGTCCGTCATATCGACTTTATACCGGTCAGGGACACATATTAAACTGCAAGGGCTGGACAGGCGAGTGAGTGACAAGTACCACTGACAGCTGCCTCAGCTCGTGTTATGTGTGACACACAGACATGTCCGTCATATCGACTTTATACCGGTCAGTGACACATATTAAACTGCAAGGGCTGGACAGGCGAGTGAGTGACAAGTATCACTGACAGCTGCCTCAGCTCGTGTTACGTGTGACACACAGACATGTCCGTCATATCGACTTTATACCGGTCAGGGACACATATTAAACTGCAAGGGCTGGACAGGCGAGTGAGTGACAAGTATCACTGACAGCTGCCTCAGCTCGTGTTACGTGTGACACACAGACATGTCCGTCATATCGACTTTATACCGGTCAGTGACACATATTAAACTGCAAGGGCTGGACAGGCGAGTGAGTGACAAGTACCACTGACAGCTGCCTCAGCTCGTGTTACGTGTGACACACAGACATGTCCGTCATATCGACTTTATACCGGTCAGGGACACATATTAAACTGCAAGGGCTGGACAGGCGAGTGAGTGACAAGTATCACTGACAGCTGCCTCAGCTCGTGTTACGTGTGACACACAGACATGTCCGTCATATCGACTTTATACCGGTCAGTGACACATATTAAACTGCAAGGGCTGGACAGGCGAGTGAGTGACAAGTACCACTGACAGCTGCCTCAGCTCGTGTTACGTGTGACACACAGACATGTCCGTCATATCGACTTTATACCGGTCAGGGACACATATTAAACTGCAAGGGCTGGACAGGCGAGTGAGTGACAAGTATCACTGACAGCTGCCTCAGCTCGTGTTACGTGTGACACAGACATGTCCGTCATATCGACTTTATACCGGTCAGTGACACATATTAAACTGCAAGGGCTGGACAGGCGAGTGAGTGACAAGTATCACTGACAGCTGCCTCAGCTCGTGTTACGTGTGACACACAGACATGTCCGTCATATCGACTTTATACCGGTCAGGGACACATATTAAACTGCAAGGGCTGGACAGGCGAGTGAGTGACAAGTATCACTGACAGCTGCCTCAGCTCGTGTTACGTGTGACACACAGACATGTCCGTCATATCGACTTTATACCGGTCAGGGACACATATTAAACTGCAAGGGCTGGACAGGCGAGTGAGTGACAAGTATCACTGACAGCTGCCTCAGCTCGTGTTACGTGTGACACACAGACATGTCCGTCATATCGACTTTATACCGGTCAGGGACACATATTAAACTGCAAGGGCTGGACAGGCGAGTGAGTGACAAGTATCACTGACAGCTGCCTCAGCTCGTGTTACGTGTGACACACAGACATGTCCGTCATATCGACTTTATACCGGTCAGGGACACATATTAAACTGCAAGGGCTGGACAGGCGAGTGAGTGACAAGTATCACTGACAGCTGCCTCAGCTCGTGTTACGTGTGACACACAGACATGTCCGTCATATCGACTTTATACCGGTCAGGGACACATATTAAACTGCAAGGGCTGGACAGGCGAGTGAGTGACAAGTATCACTGACAGCTGCCTCAGCTCGTGTTACGTGTGACACACAGACATGTCCGTCATATCGACTTTATACCGGTCAGGGACACATATTAAACTGCAAGGGCTGGACAGGCGAGTGAGTGACAAGTATCACTGACAGCTGCCTCAGCTCGTGTTACGTGTTACGTGTGACACACAGACATGTCCGTCATATCGACTTTATACCGGTCAGGGACACATATTAAACTGCAAGGGCTGGACAGGCGAGTGAGTGACAAGTATCACTGACAGCTGCCTCAGCTCGTGTTACGTGTGACACACAGACATGTCCGTCATATCGACTTTATATACCGGTCAGGGACACATATTAAACTGCAAGGGCTGGACAGGCGAGTGAGTGACAAGTATCACTGACAGCTGCCTCAGCTCGTGTTACGTGTGACACACAGACATGTCCGTCATATCGACTTTATACCGGTCAGGGACACATATTAAACTGCAAGGGCTGGACAGGCGAGTGAGTGACAAGTATCACTGACAGCTGCCTCAGCTCGTGTTACGTGTGACACACAGACATGTCCGTCATATCGACTTTATACCGGTCAGGGACACATATTAAACTGCAAGGGCTGGACAGGCGAGTGAGTGACAAGTATCACTGACAGCTGCCTCAGCTCGTGTTACGTGTGACACACAGACATGTCCGTCATATCGACTTTATACCGGTCAGGGACACATATTAAACTGCAAGGGCTGGACAGGCGAGTGAGTGACAAGTATCACTGACAGCTGCCTCAGCTCGTGTTACGTGTGACACACAGACATGTCCGTCATATCGACTTTATACCGGTCAGGGACACATATTAAACTGCAAGGGCTGGACAGGCGAGTGAGTGACAAGTATCACTGACAGCTGCCTCAGCTCGTGTTACGTGTGACACACAGACATGTCCGTCATATCGACTTTATACCGGTCAGGGACACATATTAAACTGCAAGGGCTGGACAGGCGAGTGAGTGACAAGTATCACTGACAGCTGCCTCAGCTCGTGTTACGTGTGACACACAGACATGTCCGTCATATCGACTTTATACCGGTCAGGGACACATATTAAACTGCAAGGGCTGGGACAGGCGAGTGAGTGACAGGTATCACTGACAGCTGCCTCAGCTCGTGTTACGTGTGACACACAGACATGTCCGTCATATCGACTTTATACCGGTCAGGGACACATATTAAACTGCAAGGGCTGGACAGGCGAGTGAGTGACAAGTATCACTGACAGCTGCCTCAGCTCGTGTTACGTGTGACACACAGACATGTCCGTCATATCGACTTTATACCGGTCAGGGACCCCCCCCCCCCCACCCCCCCCCCCCCCCACCCCCCCCCCCCCCCACCCCCCCCCCCCCCCACCCCCCCCCCCCCCCACCCCCCCCCCCCCCCACCCCCCATGAGGTAGAAAGCTCTAGTTTCCACTGTTCTTCTTTTATCAAGACCCATATCAACTTAACGGGCCATTAACCCTTAACTACTACAATACGTCTCTCAGGCCACTTGAAAAATGAAAATTCCCGTAATTCCCTCGCGGCATCACTTGACCGCGTGTTCGGTTCAGTAGGCTGTCAGTTTTAAGGTTATGTTTCAGTACGTGGTGTGCCGCGTTCAAGGTTGCCTCGGTAAGCGAGTTCCTAGTACAAAGTGGCTCGAGAGACGTATTGTAGTGTTTACGTGAGTTTTTGACGGTGTCCAGTAGACGTGTTTGTAGTAGTTTTGTTACTGATCTAAGGGATTGTCCCAAGAGTTTAAATTAATTGGTTTTTGGGGTGGTTTTTTTTAACAATGGCTTTTAATGAGCCTGGGAGCTCTTCCGGCGGATCTCAAATTCGCGTTACACGCCCAAAACGTCCACGTTTATCCTCTCAATGTGCAAGTTTTTCTTTGTGATCTAGAAGATTTAGTCAATGAGGAATTAGAAGATGAATTAGGACGACACTGATAGCGACCCTGATTTTGTTCTAGACAGTGAACATGATACTAGTACCGATCAAAGTGATACAGAAGGTGTTGATATAGCTCAGGTTTGTGGTAGGAATATTGGCATACAGGACGAAAATATAGACCGAGGTGAGGAACAGCCCGAGCAAGGTGTACATCAGGATGCATTATCAGAAACAGTCATCGAACAAATTGCAACAGAAGATGGTGGGACAACAGGTTATAGTCCCAGCAGAAGTAGCCGTTGAATTACCTAGGCAAAGAGGAGATAGAACCTACTTCTATGGAAGACGTACTAAACAAATGATAAAATAAACTAATTCCAGCATTCAAATGGAGAAAGGGAACCTGGTAACCAAAATGTTCGGACCCGACAAGAAAAACATTGTCACCCAGTTGCCTGGTTTAAAGGCTCGTGCATTAAATCTTGGCTCCAATCCCGATGCGGAATCGGTGTGGGGGTTACTGATTACAGATGATATTTTGGACGAAGTCATGAAATGGACAAATGTGAAGATAGGTGCTATGAGGGGACATTATAACAAGCCAACTTCTTATGTACATGATATTGATCTTGTTGAACTCAAAAGCTTTATCGGCCTCCTAATTTACAGCGCGAACTTTAAATCCGGAAATGAAGCAGCACCTAGTCTGTTTTGCACCTGATGGGACGGGAAGGGAAATATTTAGATGTGTAATGTCTAAGGAAAGATTTTTATTTCTCTTACAAGTGATGAGGTTTGATAACCGTCAAGACAGGCATAAAAGAAAAAAGGACATGAAGGGAAGCTTGCCATTGGAAAAATATTTTACAAGTTTTATAGAAAACTGCCAGTCTTGTTATTAAAACTGGAGTTTCCGTGTGTATCGATGAAATGCTGGTCCCCTTTAGAGGACGATCATCATTCAAGATGTACATGCCAAAAAAGCCGGCTAAGTACGGAATTAAAATACAATGCTTAACTGACGCTTAAAACTAATTACTTGTACAATGCGTACATATACGTAGGTAAGGGAAGTGATGGAAAAGGTCTCACACCAGATCAACAACAAAGACTACTTATCCCAACCCAAGCCGTGCTAAAACTGATTGCACCCATTGAGAACACGAAAAAAAATGTAACAGCCGACAACTGGTACAGCTCCAATTCAGTTGGTACAAGAGCTCAGCAAAAAAGGCCTGACTTTACGTTGGCACTCTAAAGAAAAACAAAACTGAAGTGCCAGAAGTTTTCCTTGCTGACAAAAATAAAGAAGAAAAAAGTGCAATGTACGGTTTTGCTGAGAAAATGACTCTACTGTCGTATGTCCCTAAGAAATCAAGAGTTGTTCTCTTAATTTCTTCAATGCATTATGGACCCGAAAATGACAACGTGACTGGTAAACCTGAAATAATAGCTGAGTATAACCGTACTAAAGGAGGTGTAGACACACTTGATCAGATGTGTTCACAACTATTCTACTCAAAGGCGGTCCAGAAGATGGCCAATAACGATTTTTTTCACAATGATAAATGTATCTGCAGGGGTCAATTTCGTATGTTTTATACAAAGCATACCGAGAAACTCCAGATTTGAACCAGAATAACTTTTATGAAAAATCTTGCAAAATCACTGTGACACCCACAACTATTACGTAGAATGGAAAGTGGGGGTCATGTAAAAGATGAAATGAAGGGCACTATCAGGAGAATTTTACACATTCCACGACCAGAGCCTCGAGGAGTAGACGTCTTTCCAACCAGGAAAACTTGCTACACATGTGGATCCAAACCTGAAAAGAAGAACCAAATACCCGTGCAGTGTTTGTGAAAAACCGATTTGTCTTGAGTGCGCCAAAAAAGTCTGTGTTCGGTGCCACACTGCTCTGAACAATCAGTGACTGCAAGAAGCACAAACAGGTGAAACATTACTTATATAGTACGTATTACGTTAAAGTTAATGTTCAAGTTGTATTACGTTTTAGCCCTAATTTCTTATAACAATCCATTTATGTCAAGAAAAATCTATTCAGTTTAGAAAAATAGTACAAAAATACTTCCTTTAATATATCCTTAGTACATTTTAAAAACTTCTTATCTTAACACTGGATACAGTATTAGTAAATAAGATCCTTCATTATTTTGTCGCTTATAAAATAACTTAATAAATTCATATATAAAATTAAACTTTGTTTTTATTTTCCTAATAGCTACCCAATACAAATTAGAAAACTCAAGTTTTTTTACTCCAAAATTAACATTCCTATAAGTGTTAGAGTTAGAAATGTATTTTTTTATAGTTGAATATATTATGAACTACGAAAAAAAGTTTATTTCTCCCTCGGCTATTAAAAAATTTAATAGTAAAATGTAATTTTTTATATAACTTAACAATTTTTGTCTACTTTACAGAATATATACATATTATAACCTTAATTCTTTCAATTAATTCAATTATGCACTTGGTAAGTAAGAAAAATATCCATTTAATACAAAGGACTTTCTTTCCTTCAAATTTAAAAAAGCAATATTTTTTTTAATTTTGAAAAAAGGTGGCCTGAGAGACCATGTTGTAGTTGTTGTGTGACAAAAGTAAGTTGTAGTAGTTAAGGGTTAAATTTAACAATTTTGAGCCGCCTCCAACCCCAAAAAACCCCATTTTAGGGAAGTGGGCAAAGTTTGTAAACAGTGACTAGAAAAGTTCACTTTTATTTACTAGAAAGGTGTCCTAAGTTCCACTCCTCCATCTTTATCCATAAACAAATTAAACAAAGTGTATCTATACGTTGAACTCACACTGTATGAATTATTATACTTCTATGATACTACGATTGGGGGAAGGCTCCTAATGAAAGTAGTTGTGTGGAGAAGAACTTTCCATAACCTACCAAGCTATCACATGAATGGATTGATTGAAACCTGCAAGTCCTTTGCTGAGGTATTTCGCAAAACATACGAGACAAATCGTATACTTCTTACAACTCCATGAGCTGATATTAAAATAATCGAAAACATTTCATGGAAATCCACCATGGCATAAAGGTGAACTGATTTTAGGAATATTTAAGGGAACTTAGTTCTTAATTTAATTTCTTGTGTGATTACTACAATATCTCCACAAAAACATAACGTAAACAATCGTTTTGATATATATATATATATATATATATATATATATATATATATATATATATATAATATATACGTTAAATTGTATAAATGGCAATAGCCTTATCTATATACAAAATAGTCATTTGTCAATGTCATATACGTTTTGTTTACTTTACGGAGAGACTCAATTATTTCATTAAAAATATCCAATGAATTATAATTATAATTACCTTCAGGTTAAAGACCTTCTTGCATTCTCAGCTTTTACATTTTTAACGAATGAATGAAAATTGTCAACAGAATAAAACATGAATTAACTTGAAGCGTAAAGTCATTTTGAGCCTTCAGCGTGGGCTTCGTTTGTTGTTATCTAATTTTTTATTCACTTTTTACTGAAGTTTCTTTTATTTTTTGTCAAACCACTTATACCAGTTTTTACTGGAAGTTATTACGTGCGAAGTTTTGCGCCGTATTAATATAAATTGACTTTGATAACTGTTAGAAGGAAAAAATTCAAGAATTTATTAGATACCATTAGCTTTTCAATACCTTAAGGAAAAGGAAAAAAAAAGCTGAGGTACATTATTTTTTTGAGAAATTAATATACACCATTGCCTGCTTGTAAATATTTTAAAAGTAAACAATAAGTATTATTATAGTAAATAAGTAAATTTATAAGTATAATATTTTTCGGGTGAAGAAGGATATACCTAAAACCGTTTTCAATTTTTGTTACAACTGAAAATACAAACTGAAGCATAATTATTTAATTCAGAATTATTTTATTTTATCAACGCTGTATTCGAACCCGTGATATACCATTTTTGGTGAAACAGTTTTGATCCTAAAGTACTGTAAAAGATAGTTTCAGAGGACGAATTTTAAAACCAAAAATATGAAATGGAATGAATAGCTCATACGCAAAAGGACTTTAGAAACTCATATCTGAATGTTGGGAAAGGTGGCATAGACAATAGTCTTTGTGGGGATTGAGAATTAAAAAAATACATATTGGAGATGTGAAAATTTGAACGAAAAATTAGTCTAAAGGGCAATATGATTTTAAAAACCATTATCGGAATTTGTGAACAATAAGCTAGACATTAGTCTCTGATGTGTAGGGAGAATTAATAAATTAATAAAATACCTGCATCGAAATATGTGAAAGCTGAACACCCGTTTAACTAGAAATGAGTTTCTGATGGGAAATGAAACCTATATCGTAATGTATAAAACACGAACTAGAAATTTAATCTATGATGTGATTTTAGAATTGAATACCTGTAAAGTATGTTTCCGTCTTCAAGAAGTTCAGTGGAGCTACCGCAGATTACCGCTGAAGACCGTTGTTAAACTTCCTGTTTGAGAGAACACTCAAGCTGACATTTAAGATGATGGCGCAGTTTAATCAAAGTGAACGAGATCACACAAGAACGCCCTCAAATTATTGCACTCTACAATTTTTCCTCACAAGATATTTGAGCCATGATTCACACTGAACTCCGTTTTAGCTTTATATTTAAATTGGTTATCTACCAATAAACCTAGTGAAATTAATAGTAAAACTCTAGGTTATAAGGAATATTGAACACTATACAAACAGTTAAACTATGTTCCGATGCATAAAAATTCGGCGTTTAAGAACTAAATATCTCACAGAGGCAGACCATAAGCTTCCTTTCAAATTTTATTTGACGTTGAGCTGTTGTCTTAATCTTTATTTAATAAAATATATTTCAAAATTTCACTAAGCACCTGACAAGGGATTCCTGAAATCGTGTCTTTGTCTTTCTGTCTAGGTATTAAAACTTGATACAAAAGCCTACAAACTTTAATATTGGTACGTGGGAAAAATCTAGGAGTGATAATATATCTTGTAATAATATTACTTAGTAGTAGTTTTAAAATGAGTCGTTTAGTGTCTAATCTATTAAACTATGCAAAAAACCGGAAGATAATTGGATGATTTGATCACTACAGATCACTAACCCATATCTGAATGATGGGAAAGGTGGCATAGACAATAGTCTCTGTTACGTATTGAGAATTAAAAAATCCATATTGGAGTTTTGAAATACGAACTAGAAATTAGTCTGAAGGGCGATGTGGATTTAAAAAACTCTTATCACAATTTGTGAATAATCTGCAAGGATGTTCAAAATAACTAATTTTCCATAACGATAAAATAGTTGACTTCATTAGTAAGTATAGAATGTCCATAAAACTATACAACTAAAGCGCCGGCTACAGGGGGAGTTATAACATATCGCCAGGACCGTCGGCAGTTAACGTTCCCCAAACACTCTAACTCATCCCTGCCAGCGGTCATTTAGAAGAGGGGAGGGGGGAGTAAGATGTAATTTGGCCACTGGTATTGCTGCACAGCATATACACAGAGGTTTATACGTTTCTCTTCTTACACTCGTATTGCTATAACAAAATACAGGTACTATAGTATACACGATTATTAAATCTTTAGTTTCCATTATCTCAATACAATTTTACTAAAAATTCGTTCTATTTCGTAATAACAGTCGTCCTAATGTTTTAAAGTATATGAAACTAACCTCATATAACTTTATTCCGTTCTTTTACCACCCATAATTTTAATAGTAGTCACGCATTTAGCGCTCTTTTTTAAAAACGTTTTAAAAGCTCTTTTTAAGAGCCACTATTCAAGGATATATGTGATATATAATAACATAAAATTGAATTTAATGTTAGTAAAATAACCATTTTTCTTATAAAAATAATAAAGTTAGGTAGATATGTGACCATGGGTAATTTCATTTAAATTAGATATGGATCTCATTGTTTATCTATAAACCAGTAGAAAATACCCGATATTTGTATTACTCCACGTGTGTGAACCTCCATTTTTAATAACTGTAAAATATCTGTAAAAAACGCAGTTTCAGTAATATTTGATTTTTACGAAAGCTTTAAACTATGTGCGGTGGGACTCATTTTTTGACGTTCCAGGATCGTCAACTCTGCTAGTTCTGATAGTGATCGAAATAGAAGAAGATGAAAAATTAAAATAACAATTGAGGATCGACAACAAAAACAGAACCTCTCAAACAGTTACAACTTGATAATGAAGCACACTTCTCCGTGTCAGCACCAAACTACAACATAAAATAACGAGGGATCGACAACAAACAACAGAACTCCCAAACAGTAGCCTACAACTTGATAATGAAGCACACTTCTCCGTGTCAGTACCAAACTACAACATAAAATAACGTGGGATCGACAACAAACAACAGAACTCTCAAACAATACAACTTGATAATGAAGCACACTCTCTGTGAAAATTTCGGAACATTGTTTTGATTTGTGGCGTTTCATCGAATCGTCAATTAAACCTGCTAACATTTGTAGTTTCCGCTAAAACCTAAACAAGTGGTTGTGGCATGCTTTAAAGGTAATTGATAAGGTCAAATCGCGAACCTCTGTGTATCAGTAATGTATCAAACAGTTGAGCCACTATCGCTGCAGAATCCATCAACGCAGAGATCCCGTGGCTCAAGTGGGATTTGCGGGACTTATCGGGAGTATAAAATATTAATGTGGCACACCTGTCAATCCTCGTCTATTCGTTTTTTTTTACCTCGGAATCCACGAGAATTGTAGCGAGATCAAATAGAATATAAACGATATCATATGAAAAATGGCATCGACCTTATAATATCAACGTAGCCTCGTAAGAAAGAGTTCGGTGTGTATATATTAAAAATAAAAGTCGAACCCAATGAACTTGGGACTACCAAACTCCTAACATATAGTTCAAGTACATATAAATTTTAGAACATAAAAAAACATTTCTAACACCTATAAATTGGTCTTATAGGTAAGCATGATGGCAGCGAGAAAGTATCAGAATGAAGCAAATTTAAATCAACTTAGTACTATCATAAAGTGACATAGTAAGAGGTCACGTAATCTATCCCTAAGAGGACGAAGTCTATATTACTGTCACCCTAGCACTTTTACCTTCCAGTTGAACCTACACTGGGTACAGTAAAACTGATGTGTCACTTTAGTCTGGGCCACTCCATGGATGTCCAGGACCGACAAATCATACCCACAAATGTCGAGATATTGGGGTGCAAGGATGGATCGAAAGTTCTAGTGTACTGCAAAGGATGGTTGTTGGGAATGGGGAATGGTCCGAGCACCCTTAATGTTAAGAACTGTGGTTAGCCTAAACATGAGAGAGTAAATACACATATCCGCTACGATTGTAGGAGGCTGGAACAGAGCAAGCCTCCCTTACTTACAACGTGACATGACCAAGCTATAGCCCGCTCTCTCTCCTTGTGGGATTTCGATGAAACAGCTGCTACCAACAACTCTACCCATCCTTAAAATGGAATCGCTCCGGAATAAAATGCAAAGGTTCTTTTACGACTAAGTACATTGAGAGAATTTCTCTGCTTGCTGTCCCAGGTAAACCGAAAGTCTGATTTTTATTTTCATGCTAATAGAAAGGTGAGCCAAACACTTTACACGATAAAAAAGGACACTGCCACGCTCTTTAATGTGACAATACCTTCTATCACTTTTTTATTAGCTTTTCTTTATAATCTAAATAAAAAGTTTAGATGATAACAGTTCCGTCAGTAATATGGTTTAGTTTAAAAGCATAAAAATAATAATTGTCGGAACATAGACGTATTTATAGTTCCAAATGTTTCTATGTACACGCTAAATATACTTGTACCAAGTCACACTTCTCAGTCTCCTTGAAGCGAATTATAGAATATTTTGTTATACACACTCAGAATATTGAAACCTTCCGATTAACCCAATTCAGATTAAAATATTTCAACCCATCATATCCACTCCATGAAAATCAGTTAATTATTTATATTTCACTTGCGCAATTAAACATTTATAAAGTAAACAAAATCAAAATTTGTTATTTGAGTCTTGAAAATCACTACTTTGAACATCGAAGAATCAATCCTACGCTCAAACCCCTTTTATAACTAAAGTGTGTTAAAGCAGAATATAACGGAGCTTTCCGCAGAAGCGATAATTGACCTGGATATAATGGAAAGCCTCAAGCAATTAAGGTAACTTTCGCCTATCAGACACTTCCATTACAATCTCTGATTTTATCTCGGCCTTTTATACTTCTTTGTAAATAGCCTTGCCCTCAAAAGAACATCAGTACTGTAATGTCAAGTTTATACTCATCAATACAAATTGTAAATTTTATGACACATATTCAGACACTCTCAACATTATAAAAAATTGCCGAAGTTGTTAGTACACCGTTACCTTGATTATTCATTTTAAAAAAATACCCAAAAACTTACTTCTGAACTCTTTTAATCTTCCCATTGGTCAATGAAATTATTAAAGTTATAAACATATTACAGCCTTGAAAACTAAGTAATAAACGAATGTTTTACAAACAGCATATATCTTTTATCGTTTCTTAAATACTTAATATACAAGTATTTGTATTTTACAGATTAAGATTATCCGAAATAATTTCCTCAGTAGCATATTAATGTAATGGAAAAAGACAAAAGAAACCGGCTTTAACACGAAAATTTTCATTATATAAATGTATTGGGTTTGTTTGATAGTTTATTTAGAGTTAAAACAATACATATAGCCATTCCGGCTTAAACGGAAAACCTTCGTCGATTTTGTGACAACCCCTAATCCTTATACTTTATTTTAATGCGATTTAAACTCAATATTCATAGAAATTGTCTGAGAAAATTTCACAGTTTGCATGACTTTCATTATTTTATTGCCCAAAAATTGGATCTTCCGTTAATTTTATAACATCTTATTCTTTCCAAAATTGTAACCGATAACTAAGTCAGCAATAGAATTCTTGTAAAAGAGAAATTTGCACAAACTAAACTGTTACATAATTAAAAAGATTAATCCAAGTTGTGTTATTTAAAGAGAAAGGGGAACCATTAGTGGTTATTTACACTTTGTTCGACTTTATTTGGTCCACTTTGTCTCTTTCTCGTTAATTGGTTGAACACACAATATGTCTTTATTAGAAATTCTCTGGCATCTTTGCCCTAAACACAAACAGCCTTAAACTGCGTAACGTACCGTATAAAAACCGTTAGTTAATATTCTTAATTATTTTAATTAAATAATTAAGACTTTATCGTCATAACTATCCCAATATTAATTAATATGAAACAGTTGTCCATTTAATATAACAAATACAGTATAGATTGTTTTGTATTCATTGACCTATTTATTAGAGTTTTTATTTACCACTGTACATAGAGAATTTATTGTATTTTCATAAGGGTATTCATACTCAATAAATAGTCTTATTAAAGATCAGTAATTATCATTTGGCTAATAAATGCACTTTCAATCTTTCCAGAGGGTTCTCTCGACGTCAGAGGCATTTAATAAGTTGTACTAAACCATGTTTTACGGGAAAACGGTCCAAAAGCATTTGCGTATTTTTATTCCCCTCTCTAGAAATCGAAGCCATGACAGACGGTTCTAGCATTTTCCCCAACGCTACAGTGAAATCAATCGCCGAGAGATTTTGTGGTGAAACCTTTGACACCTGACATTTCTAATCGCGCTAAAACGTTTATTTATATAATTTATACCTGTATTAGACACGAGGAGAGAGACAACTTAACTTGAACATAAATAAAAGTACCGTAGTTATTAATAAAGTCGGTGGAATTTCCCATAAGAAATGACTTGATTGCAATCTACATTGTTTTGATTAAGTTCAAGAAGAGAGGTGATCACTCTGCCTAGTATGGGTCGAAAGTTCTAGTGTACTGTAAAGGATGGTTGGTGGGAGTGGGGAATGGTCGGAGCACCCTTAGTGTTAAAACCTGTTGCTAGTCTAAACACGATGGAGTAATTAACTACACCTATCCACTATGACTGTAGGAGGCTGGAACAGAGCAAGCCTCCTTTACTTCCAACATGACATGACCAAGCTATAGCCCGCTCTCCCTCCTTGTGGGACCTTTAAGTTGAACCTACAATGGGTACAGCAAAACCCGATGTGTCACTTAAATCTGGGCAACCTTATGGGTTTCCAGGTGTGGCACATCAAAAAAAATGTCGCATCGAAAATTTCGAGATATTGGGGTGCAAGGGTAGGTAGATTGATCTAATCTACTGTCGAAGATGACTGTTGGAGCTTCCTAAGTGTTAAAGGCAGATGCTATTCTAAACACAAATGCGTGCCAGTCCTGTCTGATTTGACTCAAGAGGTTGGTATAGAGCTGTCCTTCTCTTCTTCCAAGAGACATGACTGATTTTATGCCCAAAATCTTTCCTTGAGTACCACGACAGGAGGCGGCCCCTATCCCCAACCTTACCCATCCTGAATATCCTGGCACTCTGGAAACAATGCAAAGGTCCTTTTAGTAGGTACTAAATGCAATTTATAGGAGAAAGAAGAGGACATTACCCACAAAAGGACTTATTATTCACAGGTCATATTTTCAGCCTTATAAAAGCAAACCATCAGGAACATAAAATTTCATGTTTTATCAGTAAATAGAAATATTGGCGTCAGCCAATGAGATAAGTACGGGAAGAAATAAACCTCCCTGTGTGTGTACTGTATATTGTTCATTTCACATCGTGCAAACGTTGTAAATAACTATAAATGACTTCGTGGTTTTATGATCAAACAGACTTAACGAGATGACAAGGTAGAAGTACGCCACACCACACGTCGTAACAGACTTCACTGAGGTTGAGTACAAATTTAAAATCTCTGTCTCATTTTATTCTCGAGATTTTCTTGCGAATAGTCAGGCGATCATAAAAAATATGGTCACAAAAATTACGCATCATAGAACTTATTCTTGTATAAATGTAGTTTAATAGAAAATCATATTTTACAAATGAAATATTTCTCGACAAATTTTGCTACATAATACATTCGCAGTTTTGTTTCATTAAATTGGTTTTCAAGGTACACACAACAATTTACAATAATATACTGTTGTATATTGTGGTATAGATATCACATGTTTAAATCTCTTATAGGTGTATAGGTGAGTTTGTTAAAAATTTATTTATTCTGCTGTGTTCCCGTTGTCATCATGGTTAACCATAAGACCAATGTAAAAATATTCACTAACGCTCAGCCAAATCCCATGGAGTGACATGGCATTATCGTGAAACTCAGTGATTTTCATATAGAAATAAAGCCTCATACAGAATTTCAGCTCTATAGGTCCGATCGTTTTCGAGATATCGTGCGAAAGACAGACAGACAGACAGAAATGAACATTTTCCAGCCCCACGAGTGCCATACTTTGCTAAAGCTCAGCCTATAATGTATTCATCCAGCCAAGCCATGCCAGCCAAATGTATAATGTATCATCTAGTCTGTTTCATGAGTGTTATAATCACTTTCTTTCAGTGATATAACTTTCTTTGAATCTGAAAAGGTAATGTTATATGTAAAGGTACTACCGCCGTGAGCAGCGCCGAGTTAATACCTGATATTAGCAATAGCCAACAATAACAGGACACTATAACACGACACCAGGTCGGCAATATACGGCCTTGCAAACAATACACGTTATAACAAAGCACACTATCGAACATTTAATGATGAAACATTTGTCAATAACCACTCCTAGATTGACTTTTCATAGTTTTCTATTCAAACCGTTACATTCGCTGGTACCATTTCCATTGATTTTTTTGGGTAATTTTATAATTATCTCTGTTGTAATGAAGGTGATACAATTTCATGTACTATAAACATACTTACGTTACTATGTATCTCTTCAGTTGCCACGATTAAACTATTGTGCTGCATTAGCAAAGTGTAAGGTACAAGCTGTTTAAGAAATGTGTGGAAATATTTTCAGGTATGGTTCAAATAGGTGAAAATAAACAAAAACGGTCCTATGACACAATGGTCAGTTTCGCTTTGTTTATAAATCTGTACCTCATCTAAAGTGAACTGAACGAAGGTAAAAACATGCATTTATTACATTATTTATTATCGGTCCATTACATATAAATTATTGAAATTGTTATAATTTTAAAGGCTATATTTAATGTGTATTGGCATTTTTTCTTTTTTTTTCGTCGGTTTTCATGACATTTTTCTTCGAAAATATTTTCAAAAGCTATCATTTTAAAAATAATAACAACATTTTTGGAACAGAATGTAACATCCTAATTATACTTGTAAACGTGCAAAATTTATTAAACCGTTTATCAGTTATAATTTTTTAAATTAAAACACAAACATTTACGAAGCTAAATTGGCTTTATTAGCATAACTAAATTGTTATTTTCACCTACTGTACCTTCTGAGAAAATATTTCTCAACGTTTTCCAACAAAATTGTTTTCAATTTTGACATTTTCAGGAAGTGTTTCAAATACGCTCTAAAAATGTTAACTCCAAAAACTGAATACCAGTTCAGTAATTCTTAAATATTAATTGATACAATCAAATCCTTAACCACCTTGTATCAGTAATGTATCGAACAGTAGAGCCGCTATCGCCGCAGAATCCATCAGCGCAGAAATCCCACGGCTCAAGCGGGATTTGATGGACTTACCGACAGAGTAAAAGTTTAAAGTGGAACACCTGTCATTTCTCGTGTATACATTGTTTTTAGGACAATGTATCGAGCAGAAATAACACCTGAACCAGTTCATGGAAAGTTCATGAGGGTCCAGGAGCAGAAGTTTACGCTGCTATATTTCCAACTGGCGCAGTACCGAGAATGAAGATATCCTGCACAGGTGACCTTCTCACTGCTGACCTTAGGATACACTAGATACAGCTTTAAGCCTCAAGTGAGATTTTAAGGGACTAACCGACAGAGTAAAAGTTTAAAGTGGAACACCTGTCACATCCTTACATTGTTTTTAGGACAATGTATCGAGCAGAGAAATAACACCTGAACCAGTTCTTGAAAGTTCATGAGGGTCTAGGAGCAGAAGTTTACGCTGCTATATTTGCAACTGGCGCAGTACCGAGAATGAAGATATCTACACAGGTGCCTTCTCACTGCTGACCTTGGGATACACTGGATACAGCTTTAGCCTCAAGTGAGATTTTAGGGACTTACCGACAGAGTAAAAGTTTACATGGAACACCTGCCATTTCTAGTGTATACATTGTTTTTACAATGTATCGAGCAGAAATAACACCTACCATTTTGAAATTCATTCTAGGAGCAGAAGTTTACGCTGCTATATTTCTCAGTACAAGAACTGCACATTTTCACTGCTGACCTTGGGACACTATACTGCTTTGCCTCAAGTGAGATTTTAGGGACTTCAGAGTGTCACCTGCCATTTCTAGTCGTTGGGTCGGAGCAAACCTATTAATGTACATTTATGCTTGGAAAAACTTGTAAAAACCCATACACATGCTGAAAGTTACTCAATGCATTTCGACCTAAACCAGTTTGTATTCGACCTTGTCGTATTCCATAGTATTCCACAAATTTATAATCGAATGAATTCAAATACGATATTACGGTTACTTTTTATTTTAATATTAAATAATTTGTATATTATTTAATATTACAATTAAATACTATTTAACAAATTTAATGCTTTATAATACAGTTAGCTGTAACAATTTAGTGTGCCGAAGTAGTTTTGGGTTAAGGACGCGTCTTGGCCTGTTGTAAACGACGCGACGACGTGACATTCCACTGTGCGTGAGATCACGTAATTTCCCAAGTGCCTTTCCTGAAAGAGGAAAATATAAATTTCTGCTCATTTTTGTGTTATTTGTAAGAACATTTCATAAAATAATATACACTTGGGAAACCGCCACGGTCTCCTAGATGAGAAAGTCTTCTAACAGTAAAAATTCAGACCATAGTCTTACGCTAATAAATAGAGTGTGCTAAAGCAGAGAGTAGCGGAACTTTCCGTAGAAGCGATAATTGACCTGGATATAATGGAAAGCCTCAAGCAATTAAGGTAATTTTCGTCTATCAGATCCCGGACACTTCCATTAAAGCTCTGGTTTGATCTCGGCCTTTTCCTCTTCCGTGTAAACGGCTTTTATCTCAAAGGAGATTTAAATAATGTCAAGTTTATATTTATGAATATAAACTGTGTATTTTATGAAACATATAAACATGATTTTTTTACCCTATTACCTTTATTTTCACTTGTAAAAGCCCCAAAAACTTACCTGAGAACTCTTTTAGTCCTCCCATTTATCATTGAAATTAACGTTTTGATTATTGTCTTGAGAACTAAGTGCATGTAGTACTGAACAAAAAACTAAATATTGTTACAAATGCATATGTCTTTTCATGTTCTTTAAATATACAATGTACAAGTATTTGTACTTGACAGATAAAGATTATCGAAAAAAATTTCCTTTTTTGAAAAACAAAGAAATCGGTTTTACCATGAAATTGGTTACTTCCATAAATGGGTGAGGTTTGTTTGATAGTTTATTCAGAATTCAATAATAAATATAGTCATTCCTGTTCAGTCAGATAAAATAGTTATATTTTGTGACAACTGTAATATTAATGCGATTTACTTATACTCGATGTATCGAAAACCGTTAAAGATATAGAAAATATTTTGTATTAAATGTTTATGAACGTTACAAGCATTACAGTACAATTAAATGCATTAAATAACAGATTTTCGATTTTGTTAAAATTATTAATGGGTGCCATAGTGGAGAACCAATATAAACGTAGAACCAAGCTGGCCGAAATGTAAGGTAAATATTTATACAGATCAATATCTCTAAGTCTGATACTAAGTGAAACAATCTCACTTTATTTTATCCCGATATGATCTACACTTCACATTCCTTCCCATGGAAAAAGTTTAGATTCTAGTTGAATTAAACCGTTATAGAAATTAGCTGTAAAAATACCGAAATTTGCAATAATTAAAATTTCCGGCTATGAAGGCAACCTGATTAGTAAGGTGAGTGCGGTCGAATATGATATATTAGAAGATTACGTTGATGATGTATGAGCGCATGCTGAGAGATATAAGGTGAGGGGAAGGGGGCTAACTACACGTCAGCAAATAGCAATCTCATCTACAGTAGCCCCGAGTGTCGCTGCTGAACTTATTGTCATATCGGGCAGCTTACCGTGCATTACTTGTGATATACTGTTGGTTGAGGAGGGACAACACGATAAACGTCAGCAAATAGCAATCTCATCTACAGTAGCCCCGAGTGTCACTGCTGACCTTATTGTCATATCGCAGGGCTTACCGTGCATTACTTGTGATATACTGTTGGTTGAGGAGGGACAACACGATAAACGTCAGCAAATAGCAATTTCATCTACAGTAGCCCCGAGTGTCGCTGCTGAACTTATTGTCATATCGCAGGGCTTACCGTGCATTACTTGTGATATACTGTTGGTTGAGGAGGGACAACACGATAAACGTCAGCAAATAGCAATTTCATCTACAGTAGCCCCGAGTGTCGCTGCTGACCTGATTCTCATATCGCAGAGCTTACCGTGCATTACTTGTGATATACTGTTGGTTGAGGAGGGACAACACGATAAACGTCAGCAAATAGCAATTTCATCTACAGTAGCCCCGAGTGTCGCTGCTGACCTGATTGTCATATCGCAGAGCTTACCGTGCATTACTTGTGATATACTGTTGGTTGAGGAGGGACAACACGATAAACGTCAGCAAATAGCAATTTCATCTACAGTAGCCCCGAGTGTCGCTGCTGACCTGATTGTCATATCGCAGGGCTTACCGTGCATTACTTGTGATATACTGTTGGTTGAGGAGGGACAACACGATAAACGTCAGCAAATAGCAATCAATTTCATCTACAGTAGCCCGAGTGTCGCTGCTGACCTGATTCTCATATCGCAGAGCTTACCGCGCATTACTTGTGATATACTGTTGGTTGAGGAGGGACTACACTATAAACGTCAGCTTAAATAGCAATTATTTACTACAGTATCAGTGTCGCTGCTGACCTGATTGTCAATCGCACTACCGTGCATTACTTGTGATATACTGTTGTTTAGGAGGGACAACACGATAAACGTCAGCAAATAGCAATTTTTATTTATTATAATTATAATTGTCATAATAAGAGCGGAACAGGTATTTATATTTATATTAATCTGTGTGAATACGATAAAATTAAATGTATAGTATAAAATGTTTTTTACAAAGGATGTTTTTATGTTTGCTTAGTAGAAGGATTTTAAATTCAAACATAATACAAGTGAAGTATTTGCTCTGATTCACAGGCGAGAAACTACTAATATCAAGTTAATCAAATTCTTGCAGTTCCTTATATACTTATAACAAAAGGATTTGATTTGCTGTCTTTTCATTTTAAGTTCAGAGATAATAAACACGAGATTATACAATAATCATAAAGAATATGATTTCAGTATACAAAACTCTTTATTTTACATTTTTGTTAGTAAAAGCTTTGAATATTAGTAACAAAAGAGATATCTCATCCAATTCCATAAATTGAGGCTATGATGAGGTATTGGTTCTGGGCTATAACTTTGTGGAGTGAGAAGCTCGCCTCAAGTAGCTGATTTACATTAAATATTATTTACAAATTAATTAACCAATATAATGGCCATCTCCAAGACTAAGTGTTGAATACTTATAAACTATATACATTACCAATAATTTGACTGCAATTGTGTTCTCATGTTTTGGCACTCAGCAATGGAAGCAAAGGCCAATTCTAGTGGAAAACACAAAAACTAGCTACGAGTGTATGAAACAAAGGAAGAGCACTCAATAAAAACGCTTTTGTTACTGTCGGTGGTACTTTAAAACAGTATATTGTTGTTCTGTGGTTAGGATGATCTGGATAACCATAAAAACACTAGTTGTGTTCTGTCCATATTTCGACGGACACAAAATTATCATGTTATAACTATAATAATAATAATGAACAATTTCTCAATAGGGACACACATTTAGCCAATCAATGAAATTAATTAAGAATCCATCTTCTACAATGTCCTGTAAGCTACTTTCACTGTTCATAGTTCCAAGTTCCCTCAAACACAAAAACTAGGAGAACAATGTTTATGTTTTTTTTTTTATTCTCAACAGTTCAACAATATGAACAAGTAAGGGGTGCCCTCATCACTGCAAGGGGTTGTACTAGGTGCTCTTACTAAATTTTTGTCGAATTTCCACTTTGTTTAGCCGCTAGTCCCCATTTTGCATTTTTTTATTTAATAAATTATTACTATCTCTCAAACTAGTAAAGCTAAAGAAACCAAATTTGGCACATTGGTTTGCATACATAAGAGGAAAATTAAGAAATAATTGTGTTATTTTCTTTAATATTAACAAAATGGCGTGTTTTGGAAATTCTTAAAGTCAAATAACGAAGAAGCTAGTATAGTTATAAAAAACGTACTAGACGCCAACTATTTGCACAATGTCATCGCAATTCCAACGGTTTCAACGAAATCCGTCAAGGCATAAGCGAGCACGGCCATTTTAAAGGCACGCTTGAGCAGCAAACATCTTGTCAAAAGATATCATCAAATTATTACTCTATTATAACAAATGCAATAATGGGAAATTGTACTGAACCTTCTTTGCACCACATATATTACGTCAAAACATCCATAATACAGAGTGAAATTGTGGAGCTTATAGGAAAATAGGTAAGACCGTTGAGCCGAAATCTTGCGAATGCGTGTTCAAAGATGTGGAGGGAGTAGAGGCACTTTTGGGGAAATACCCCTCTAATACCTCGTAACTATACTCCTAAGAACTAGTTAGGAACTCAACGTATTTAATTCTTTACCCTGCATTCGAGAAATTTTCCCTCATTGACTAGGCTATAATTATTACTTCTTCTTTCAACCGCTTCCACCCCTTTTACTATCTCAACTTCACTGTTTTTATGTTTTTAATAATTTAATGTTTACGTGTATATTTATTTTTTTTATTACCGAAACAATATTTAGTTATGAATGTTTTATTTAAAACATGTGTTTTACAATGTAAATAATATGATTATATACGTTCGAAGAAGAGGCACACCAAACGCCAATTAAATATGTTCAGGCAATATTGGATCTGTCCAAGTTTGGAGTTTGGATATAAGCATTATATTAATCTGTTGAAAAAGTATATTTTTGATGTTCTATTTAACACTATATCAACTGTTTTACTTTATGGTATTTAGCTTGATGACTTATCATACTTATACATTAGTGTATCTACAAATTGAAAACCAGATAAAAAATAAACCGAGAATTGGCAAATCGAACCACAATTCTGGCAATTACTGTGACGTTGAAGTTTCATTTCAGATTGAGCATACCGTATATTCAGTACTAGTGTAGTAAGTTTTAAGTCTTCGCGGCATTTCTTTAAGGAGTTCTTGCAAATTTGCTATCTTTTGACCACAAAATTATTCTTCCTTGGACAAAGGGCAACCTATGTACCAAGTTTCAAGTCACGATGACAGTTCTATCAGGTGTTATTGCATAGGCGGATATATAGACACAGGGACAGTTACATGAAAGGAACTTAAAAAAAACTTCGAGGCTTTAATAAATAAATGAATACATAAACTAAGCATTTTTCACTTCACAAAAATTATCAAGCAATAATACATGTAATTACAATTTTCAATACTGCGGTACTTACTATGTTAAACTGACCGATATTTTTCCAGGCTCACAAAACGCCTGTTAAATATATTAAGGCAATATTGGATCTGTCTAAGTTTGGAGGCATCAAAATTTGAATAGGTCATTTTCTTTTCGGTCTTCGAAAACAAATGAATAATCAATAATTTTATTTCTGCCCTTAAAGACTCATCTTAAAATTAAAGTTTCGTTACAAGCAAATCTTTTGAATCCATTAACTGCCTGCTACTTTGTAAGGGATGGAATAGTCTGTTTTCACACAGTGCTTGTCGAAATAGTCGTTCACAAATTCATTACGGAAGATCTTATCGGTAGAGCCTTTACTTACGAAAAATTCAGTAACATTCCAATTGGAATTTCTTTGATTAAACAATTCCAAAATCAACAAAAATGCAGCTGTTTATGGGTGGGGGTAATAATGGAGTATTTATCAATGCATCATGAGACAATGAATGTTTGTCACTGTTAAAACTGGGTACTCTCCAGAGGGAGAATATGAAACTCGATAACGTCAAATAGTGTATTGCTTTGTTATGACGTTAGTATTCTGAAACATTTATCAGGAAGATAAAATTTTACTTTGTTAAACTCAGAAAAAAATGAGGCCGAAGTTGAACGTTTTGTCTATTATAACACCTGTTTGTCCTCCAATCTTACTTTTTCTCCGTTCTTTGTGTTTAAACAAATGCCACTTACTTAGACTTAATTTAAATCACCGTCCATTGTCATTAAAACAGACTTTCACCATGGGCAGTAGCTCAGGAATAAATACTTTTATAGCAGTTGTTCCAATAGTTGTAACAGTAAAACAGCCATGTTTTATTCCTGTGGAAAGCAACGTAACTTTAACAACTAAATACACTAACAGTTTGTGCTCATGAAGACAACCGGTTATAGAGCACCATAAATTATTCACGCCTTTACAACGTTTTGGATGGATTTTTACAACTTTACCGTTTGATAGATTTCAAATATAGAGATTTAACACTCTTAAGTACTAGTCGAAACAGCTTAAGAATCTTTAAATTTTACATTTACCAAACAATATAGTTTTTAAAACCTACCCAAAATCGTTGTGGAGGTCAGTGTGGAGATATTTCTGAACAACATCTATTAAATAATTTAGTTAATTTTGCTATTAAATCAAGTGCAAAGTTTATTAAAATAACACTATTCGTTTACACTTTAAACTCAAGTTGAAAACGAATTGCGCAGTCTAAGAATGATGTGTCAGTAATAAAGAACGAGACTGCTGCGTCTCACCACATAAAAGTGCTGAGTTGTAATCCTCATCTGTGAGTCAAATCGCACCCTTTGCATGAACACATTGGTTGTATTCACTACCCCAATACGACTTTGTCTATTTTTTACTTATCCTCTCGCTTATGTAACTTCTACCTAAGTTTAACTAGCATCATTAATAAATGCATATGTTTATTAGTTTAGTCAACACAAATAAATGAAGAATGTGTTAATAAAAAAATAAAATAATTCAATTAATAAAATATATTCACACTTATAATGCAACAATACGCATACTTGTCAGTAATAAAGAACGAGACTGCTGCGTCTCACCACATAAAAGTGCTGAGTTGTACAATTGAAAAAAAGGTGCGTTGACACAACGACCCCCATTATTTAAAACTAAACTAATGTTTGGGTCGATGAGGCCAACGATCGGTTGACTAATCGTGCCAGATCACTAATAATCATAATATTTATGCTACTGTATGCATCATTATATTTGCTAGTTGTAAAAGGGAGAGTGGTTTGTAGTTAGTTTTTGACAAATGTAGCGTTTTAATCCACAAAGCTTTTCTGCCGGAAAGCAATCTTCCTGTATAAGAAGGATATCCGAACCAGCTCCTGAAACGGATGTCCGTTTAAACAGTAGAACATTGAACATTCGTTGTTATTTGATGAGTCACATTGCACACATCCGGGTGTTTACTGGGACCGCCTGCCACGTACACTCTGTGGACACGTAATTTGCAAATTTCATTGAACACAAACACGCACTCAAACACACGCGTGCGTGTTGGTTTTGTTACGGACTCATGTTGGTAGGGATCGATCTTGGAAAGTTACAAAAGGACACGTGTCATACACGCTTAACTTTGAACAATCGTTAGAGGATTAAATACGAATTGGACCCACCGATCTAGAAATTCAGAGAAGTCGAATTCACCTCAAATCTACTGATTTAAGGAATAACCCTAGAAATGTATTAATTACTTTATGATATATTACTAATAAAACTTGCTCCTTAATTTTTTCTGAACAAGATTCCTGGGATCTTCTGAATTATTTGTCCGCTGCTGTTACTAAACAAAATGTTCAAATTCAGGACCTATTTATTGCTCAATCCTTCTGAGGGTAATTTAGTTACAAAAAAACGATGGTGTGCCGGACCGCCCTGAACTCTCAGGAATATGTTTGAAATTTTGACGTACCACTTTTTTATGGTTAAGTTTGACATTGGCAAATTCATCGTCATATATTAGTTTTTGTGTTCATAACTTTATGTCTTCAGTTTTTTATACCCAAAGAACACGATATATTCCTATCTTGAAAACGCAGTGTTCCATTTTAGTAAAATAACTTTGGAAATGCCCGAAATTATGGGATCCATTCAAATCTTCCATCGCCAATTTCATAACCTTATTAGTTTGTATTTTCATAACCTTATGTCTTAAGTTTTTTTTACACACAAAGAACACGACAGATTCCTATCCTGAAAACGCAGTGTTCCATTTTAGTTTTAGAAAAATAAATAGTTTGGAAAATGGAAAATGCCAGAAATTATTCAAATCTTCCATCGTCAATAATATTGTTTTAATGAGTGATTCTGTTCCTGCAAAAAATTATTTCTTGTGCTACTTTCGGTCTTCAAGAGCATAGTAGAGAGCTTTGTGACTTTTCGTGTACTTGATGTCCACTCACTTCAATTACTAGATGACTACTATTCTGTCTCTGAACAAAAATAAAACACACAAAAGCGTGAGTGCTCGCTCCTTTTTCTCTTCCATCCATCTACGGTAATCAAGACATTACATTGGATTATCTCAATTGGTTCAAAGTTTTTTTGTTAATCTGTATCATATTAAAAGAAACTTTTTGTTTTTGTTACGTTTGAGTTTACACTGTTGTAAAATATTATTTTCTCATTGCAATCAGGGTTACCCAAAAGACAAATAAAAATACTTGCTAACGCTCAGCCATATCCCAAAGAGTTACATGCAACACTATCGAACACAACATTTCTCTTATAGAAACGATACTTCATGCAAAACTCCAAACCTACAGGTTCGTTAATTCTCGAGATATCGTTCGGATAGACAGACGGACAGAAATTACATTTTCCAATCCCCCGAGTGTTAGGCTTCATATCGCACAGCCAATGGCTTATAGGCACATGAGCTCATTCATAAAATAGTGCACACGGTCTACCTCGTTTTGGGGATTACCTCATGGACTTTTACATTTATTAAGTAGTTTTTGGTAAGATTTTACAAGAGTAGGCTACATATATATTACAAATGTAGCAAATAGTCAATAAATAGTCTGTTAATATAAATAATTACCCTATTTATTATAATAGATTTCGAATATTCTTTACAAAATTGAAGAATTAAATTAAACCAAACTTAAAATGCCTAAATTTTAAAATATATATATTTTAATACTTGTGTAATTTTTCCTCTACATAAAGAAATAGTCCAGCAAAACGTTTTGAAAAAATGTGAACGCCCTCTTTAATGAAGCGCTTTATTCTTTTAAACTGACTAACTAACGCATCCAAGCAGTGTTCCAGTACACTCTACGTACCATGTCCAATCTGAACCTATTAAAAATTAAGGCAATTTTCATTTTCACAATTATTTGGCAATATTCTTGCATACTATTCAAAATTGTGTATGGCCGCTATCTGAAAATCTTAAGAGAAGTAAAAAGAAAAACACATGAGAGCAAATATTATTGAAAATGATCTGAGATTTCTAATAAACTTTTTTTGTTTTGGTCTACAATACACAACAATTAGACATAAAAATGCCTTTACCAAACTTTTAATGGCCGCCATCTTGAAACCTTAAGAGTTATCGAAAAATGTTTAAGAGTAAAATTTGTTTGGAATTACTTATATTGGGGATTATTCGAGTTACAATTTTTGCACAAATACCACTGGTTATATATTGAAACTTTGTATTTATTAAGACTGACCAATGAACTCATCCAAGCTACCTTTTGTCTGAGTCTTTCAAAAACTTCTGCAGCTATCGTGTTCACAAGCTCGCGTTATATTACCATAAGCCCTTACATACAGATACACATAATTCATGTATTTTATCATTCACATTTTCAGATTATGGTGGTTTTGGGTTGTGAAGGTCATACCGAGGAAAATGCAAATAATCTTCCGAAAGAAATGTCTTGAGAGTAATTGGAAAATCTACCTAAAACACCCTGTATAAATAGAAATCAGAAAAGGTTCTATTGTGCTTAAATCACCTGATGTTGCTCTCAGTAACTCAAAGGCAAATTACTACCAAAGTGTAATTTGCATTTCATTGGGAACATGGCATCATCAGCATCTCTTCTCTCACAGGATAAAAAACAGACCTCTCCACTGCAAATTATTTTCCTTCTGACCTTAATCCGATCGTAAAAAAGGAAGGACCCCTCAAGTAAACCCTGTATCCTATCAACATCAAATAACTATTCAAATGTGGATGGCATGTCGTTTCGCCGCCACAACGGTTGGACATTCACGCCATGTCACTTCGGTTGCTGACTGGGGTGTAAATTTTATGTTACCATCAAACATCTACCGATTTTTAGATTATCACTAAAGGTTTATATATATTTTGTTTTCCTTTATAGTAAACTTAATGAAACGGAACATCAATCTACAAATAATGATCGTTTAAAAACGATGAGGTTTCTCTATTTGAACTTAATTATTTTCAAGGTTGGATTACACCAAATCAGTATTTGCAGCTAAAATTGGTCAAGTCTATAGCATTTCATTCTTAAGATGTCTTAAAAGCAAAAAGACATACATTCATACAAAAAATAAAAATGTTTGCAACCCTCCGGCAAACAAAAGGAGAAGTCTATTGAGTGGTAGGTCTCAATGACGCTCAGTCAAATCCCATGGATGGACATTTACCATCCCCGAATCTATTCTTTCTCACGCAGAGATGAAGTTACAGGCAATATTGAAAGTCTGCATATGGAATGATTCCGTTATATCTTGGTAGCTGATATATTTACAGTATTGTTCATTAAGTTATTTTTAAGAAGTATTAAAATATTAACAGTTTCCAGACTAAACCAACCAAAAATTATGTTGTGGGCGTTAGGATAGTTACACTACATGTTTTAATATCTCACATATTAAAATCTCATATTATTGTACTCAGTCTGATTAAAAATTTATTTATTCTGCTATTTTCTTGCTTCCGTCATAGTTACCCTTAAGACCAAAATAAAAATATAAACTGTCACCAGCCAAATCCAAGCATGACATGTATCATCATCTATTGAGTGTTGCCTAAATATAAATGCCTTCATGCAAAACTTCAAAGCTACAGGTCAGTTTGTTTTCAAAGTATCATAAGAACAGACAGACATTAGTAAAATTTCAAGATTCTGAGTAACAAGCTTCGCTAATGCTCAGCCAATTGTGGAAAGTATTCAGGATAACAGGATTAAGGGTATTTGACATTTACATAAAATGAAACTCGACGTTTCGAGATCTCGTATCTGCCCTCGTCTTCACGTGACAAATTTTATAACACAACTTTGGAATGGCACGAATAGATTCCATTAAACAACATTGACAGCACTAGTACTGCTTAACAACAAAAACTGTATACGTCAAAAGCGTACCTTAAACACAACACGTAGTATTATGTATTAGGTTTAGTTATTTGCCTGAAGAAGAGATCAGATTGCAGATCTCGAAACGTAGTGTTGCTGATTGTTTTGTTTCACTAAACGAAGGCAAATGTCCGGAAAAATCCTGTTTCCTTCATAACACGTAGTAGAAACAACAAAATCGAAACTCCGCTTCATAACACAAACATAACTGCACAACACGATGTACTTGTATCAGCAAATGTATGTGGATGCTTTGCAGAAAGTTCCTTCGCGGTATATTGCGTCCGTTATTCTAAGGATTTTGAATCCTCAAAAGCAGAGTAGATTATTCATATCAAAAGCTGTTTTTAAATTTTTGCAATTATAACGATTGTAAATATTCCTAATCTGTTTATGTATGATCTCATCTTCAAACTTAAGGAATACTCCGTTTTCAAGTAGTTCCCTCTTTTCATATTTAGTACTTACTCCATGGTTTTTTATAGAGTGTACGAATGAATAAACATACATTCATGCATATTAGTGTCAAGCGGTTGTAGACTGTATGATAAACGTTCTCAACACAACACGTCAACCATAAAGAAAGGTTGGAGAAAGGGGAAACTGTTACATAATGAACAAGACGGAGCTAAGTTGTTGTTTAAAGAAGTTACGAGAAACGGTGGCGAATAACTGTTATTCCTCTTTGCTAGATTTTATTTACGCTACCTACCTTCGTCTCTTTCTAGTTAATTGCTCGAACACACAATATACCTTTGTTAAGAACTCTCCACTTTCTATGCCAAAACAAGTTGCTCTTAATTTCGCAAGTTAACTCCGAATAAACCTTAGTATAAGTATAAGTTTGTTTAAGTGTTCCTTTTAATCCCATAACATAACGCAGGATTATTTGAATATTAATACAGACCAGTTCATGCTCTCTTGCATTATTAATCTATGACCGAAAACAAACACACACAGACTTCCAGCCGTTCCTGTACAATGCAGTAGCTGATACAGCTGTGTATCAGATATTGTATATATTTTTTACTCAACTTTTAAGATTTTATACACAAAAGTGGTTTCCGTATATAGAATTGGAATATTACATCATTACTTGTCACATCTTTCGAAGGACCAGAAATTGACATAGATAGTCCCAGAATTGTTTAGCTATCATTCTTTCACTCTTAATGTAATTTTAAAAGAAATAGAGCACCTTGGAAGTCACTTTTGCACTGTACATACTGCAAATAAGTACTTAACAGTAGCTTTTTCATTCAAAGTAAATAGATCTTCACATGAACTTGGATTTTTGAGATATTTTTGCACTCTCTCCGATAATGCACCACAAATATCTTTAGAGAAAGCTGAGGAAGGTGCGGGTATGAGTCTTTCACCTTCTGTGGTGCGGGTATGAGTCTCTCACCTTCTGTGGTGCGGGTATGAGTCTTTCAACTTCTGTGGTGCGGGTATGAGTCTTTCACCTTCCTGTGGTGCGGGTATGAGTCTCCCACCTTTTGTGGTGTGGTTATTTTGACAAGTGTTTTTTAATTGTAATTAATATATCAGTTCGAGATATCGTGCTAACATACAGACAAATAGATAGACATACAGATGAAATTCTTTCAGGCCAAAAGGTTTTAGGCTTCGCTAACGCTCAGCCAATAATAGCTTAATAATACATATATCATGCAATTTATTAACCAAGGAATAGGTTTTAAGTGTCTGGATTAATGAATTAAGTCTAAATTCAATTTTCGTTTACATTAAGGCATCGTATGCAATTAATGTTGATCTGTGTTTCACATCCAAGTAATATTTAATATAATATCATATTAAATAGCTGCTATGAAAATAAGTTTAATACAAAGATATATATATATATATATATATATATATATATATATAAATAATATATATATATTATATATTTAATATATATATAAATATTTATATTATATTATAATGAATTTTAAAACAAACGCTACAATTAAATAAAAACATTATTGGAGTGTTTTTAAGCATTAAAAAATTTAAACATTTCAAAACATTGTTTTTAAATTAAATTAAAGAATTCTAATTAGAACGAAGCGTCTATAATGTACACATTTATGGGTTTAAATCACTTCTAACATGCATATACGTATTTTATATGTATATAATTTTAAGTAGTTACTCGTACTACTGTAAGTGGTAAAACGCTTGCTAACTACTATAAATTGATTTTGGCATCTTATTGATGTTTATTTTTTACAAATAGCTGCATTGGCTTTACAACATACAACTTGCATATTGGTTATTCAGTAATTTGATAAGTAAAAATCCTTGGCATGTTGAGATAATCCTTTGATTAAAATTATTGCATGAGTAGCCTGAGGTGCCGGACATCACAATTTGTAAAACAGTTGACACTCCTCGTGTATTGGTTTAAGTCGCCAATCCGTCTTGACGGCTGTTCAGCAAGTAATCAAGAATTTAAATCCTCGGTCAGCTTGTGGGATTGACACTATTGCTGCATTATTTATACGATATTGTGCCTGTTTTATTAATCAGTTGAAGTGTATTATAACTACCATACGGTTTCTTTTCTACTGTCAGACTGCGGTACTCGAGAAATTCCAAAACATAGCTTTATAATTCTGTGGAATTTTATAATTTTTGTTGATGTGAAGAATTGTACAAGTTGTTTTTGGATCGTGAAAAGTAAAGTAAAGGATGTCTTATTTTACCAGGCGAAGTTAGGGTCAAGAAGCGCTCTCTAATACAACCTGAGGACCAACGACCTGAAGGTGACTTCCGAACAACTTCCAACGGCCGGGCAGGCGAGCTGCTTGCAAGGACAGGATCGCTCAGCGGCCACCAATCCAAGCAGCAGCCACGCTCGACGTTGCTTGATTCGGTTATCTCGCGATAACGGCTGTACCCGCGACACTGCGCCATTGGCCTTAGTTTATGAAGGTTTTTGGAACATATATCACACCAACAAAATTCGATAATGTAAACCGCTTACTTTGTAGGAGACTTTGTTAACCTACTTAGTCAAACATGTCAACAGGTGACAGTCCTCCAATTAAGAGACGAGGAGAGTTTGATAATATCCACTTAGACTTAAAAGAGGTCGACAAGTGTTTTTTGTCTTTCTCACTTGATACAATCCTCATCCTTTAGGTAGGATATTGAGGATACAATTTGGTAGGGTATATTTTTAGAATTCTAATATGAGTCCACTCTTTTGTACTTAGTTTAACCTATTTCCGAAGAAATGTATGAACGAATAATAGAATTTCGGATATTTTTCATCGTTATATGTTACAAAATGTGTAACAAAACGTTTCGAGGATTGAGATCAACCGTCTTCGTCAGGTGAAGAGACAATTAGTACATAAAAGTTGTTAGAACGTGCAACAATGTAAAAAATGATAAAGAAAAGGGAAGAAAACAAGAGAATTATTAGGAGAAATATTAAACACACACCCCGCAACTGTTGGAGTCCTGACAGGAGGAAATCTGGATCATTCATGGGTCCATTAATAAAACTTAGTACGACGCAACACCTCTCCAGAAAACTTGGAGGAAGTAAACAAAGTTACATAATTAACAAGATTGAGCTAAGTTTGGTTGTCGAGCACATTTCCGAGCAGAGGTAACATAACCGTTATTTATTCTTTGCGAAACAATTACCCCTCCCCTCCCCTCACCATCTTTACTTTACTAATTGCTTGAGTACACAATATATCTTTGTTGGCATTCTTTAAACATTTTCTTTGGTAAAAATTGTCTCGAGTTTCTCTTTGTTTGTATAAAACGATTCACAACTCCTGAAATAAATCTTCTCAGGAGTGCTATGTTGTTTAATAAGGTTCCATTTTTATTCCACCACTGTAAAATATTAATATTCCAATTAAGATTCACAATGCTTTGAATTTATTTTACTTCTTGTACTTTTAATTAAAAACAACTCTGTATTTAGTAATTTCTGTGAAAGTGGAAAATCATTTAATTTCGTTAATCTATTATTTTTAGCTGCACTAGGCGTTATAAGTAGTGTTTAATTCCTTAATTCAGTACTCTAATTGAATACGCCCAGAGATACTTGGTATATGTTATGAAGACCTGCCATACGGCGGAGTTGAATTCATTACTGAGGCCGTAGCAAAGTGGTTTAACTTCGTTTAACCGAGATCTGTGTAGTGTCAACCAATGAAGCCACTCTGTACCAAGAACTAGGTTACGCAAGTAATTCAATCCGAAGCTCTATTGTCCTTTAGTTATGCGAAACGACGCATCATCTCTAGTTTGCGACTGATATTTGAGGGATACCTTAGTAGCAAATAATTATTTGTAACTTCTGCATCAAACATATTGCAGTGAGATATTTGTTTAGTTGGTTAGCAGACTAACTGGCTGAGCGTTAGCGAAGCCTATCGTTCGATGACCTGAAGAAACTTCATTTCCGTCTGTCTGTCTATATTTTTCTCTGTCCAGACGATATCTCGATTTCATATTGACCCATAAATTTGACTAGTATCTATAAAGCTACATTTTCCTACATAGGCAACACTGAGTAGTGAGATTATTCAAGTCACTCAATGGGATTTGGCTGAGCATTAGCGAATACATATAGATCCTATGGATATCCATGATGCCAACGAACAGAATGAAAAAATTTGCAAGCAAACTGAGTACAATCGTATGAGATTTTTGAATGCTATATATTAATACATGTAGTCTAATCTACACGGACACATTCAACATCATCTTTTGGTGACTCTGCTATGAAACGCAACTTATTGAAAAAATCTGAGCATATCGTGTGGTAAGATATATTGACAAGGATTGTATCTGTGGATTTTAAATTTTTCGTGCTGCATAGCAAATCCCTCAGTAGGATGGCACAATTTCTCTTTTGTCTGTTGGGGCCATAATAATGTATTTTCTGTGTGATTACCTCCCTTCGATACACATAACGTCTCAAGAATAAAATGAGCTATAGACTTGCAATAATTGTTCATTAAACTTCACCGAAACCCGCTACGCGACACATGGTGTGGTGTACTTTGAGAAAGAGATGGACAAATGCAAAATTATTTACATCATACGTTTTATAATCTTAAAATAAGAAAGCAACTGATTTAATCTACAAATAGTACGTATCCTACTGTGTATATAAAAATAAGTACTTGTGAAACTAAAATAACTTATGATTTATTGGCGATCAATCACTGTTATACACGAAAAAAGTCATGTTGAAATGCCTAATGAGGTTAAAATAACTTGGCAATCAGGGGTTCCCAATGATGCCCCTATGTGGATCCCACGCTGCAGAATCTCTTTTGAGAGAAAATATATTAAAGGTGCGAATTTCCCTGCATGATGTCTACTTAGCTTCGGCATGCTATGGCATTTTCCCACTCAAGAAGAGTTCCCGATGACGGTTCATGGAGATCACAATCTCTCACCGGCTTATTAGTGCGGAGTGAGATGGATCTGCAGAACAAATTTTCTTACTGGTAGCCACTGAAAAACCCCAGGAATGCGTAAGGAAGTGTAAGGAATTCATACACATTACCAAAAACCTGGAACTGGTGTTGAGAAACAAGATTAAAATGATGAATATATCTCGAGTGATTGTCACTGACTTCTAGAACGTATGGAGCTATCTTATTGACCATAGTATAAAATCACTACAGGTCCTTCTGTATTGAAGCTAAAGACTTGCTGCTTTGGTGCACCCCATACTTGTTAACAGTTGCTAGTTCCGCAATTGAATTCGGTAGAGAGGTTGATACTGTCTACTTTGACTTATGGGACTGGCAAGTTTTTCCTGTCTTACTCGCATGATAAAATCCTATCTTTGAGGATTGTATTTGGTATGGTATATATTTTGAGAAATTCGTTACCAATTCAGTAAACTTTACAAATTTGTAAATTAACTTGTGTAAGTAGGCAGGGCCAGAACCTTCAAAAGAACCAGGGCCCAATGTTGAGAAACAAGATTAGGAAATGATGAATACACACAATCCCTCGATATATAAATATTTGAGGATTTGGATTTGGTATAGCATACTTTGGGAATTTTGTTACCAATTCAGTAAACTTTACAAATTTGTAAACTAACTTCATTAGTGTGCAGGGGCATAAAAAGGGGTATTTGGGTCCTCTGACTATTCTAGATCATCTCTTAGCTAAATCAGCCTGTTTTTGGCACTTTTTCTCACATTCCGGAAAATTCTTCTCCATCTTTCTGATATGCGTTTCATTCAGCATCCTCATAAACGTGACGGAGTTGCTTCCTGGAGATATTCCCAATTTATGGGGAAGCTCATACTTGACAATATTCTCTATATTTAATGACGCTATGGCCTCATAAACAGCTAGTTCTAAGGTTGTCTTCATACAAATGTATATTTGGGTACCCTCAACCAAATTATATTGTTTAGTGACACAAGGTTTTTCAGTTCCACCAAATAAGGTTCAACGAAGGAGGTTTGGACTTCATTGGTCATTGAAAATAGGCTTCATCTCAGTCATCACAGAATCAGAAAAATTGGAAACTTTTGTGGAAGTATTATAGAATATTTGAAAATTATAGCTTTGTTCCCAGTCACGCGTAGATACTTTTTATCACGTATGATACAAAGTCCTATAATCGTAGTTATAATCACCAGTAATTAATAATCTTGGCACTAAAACAATGCTGAAGGTATCCTGTAACAATATAACAAATAGAAAATGTACTAGTTACACGCAGTTGTTTCCCTTGAGTTACTTTTTTAATCGTCAAATAAATTAATTAAAATTGAACCTACATGTAGTTCCCCACAAAATTAAAGTATGGGTTAAAGCTCTATTGCATTTAGCTATGATATACTAACTAAAAACGTGTGTATAACAAATACCCAGCTCATTGAAAACAATCATGTTAATAACAAACCCTCTACTAAATCAATGCATTATATGTGCGTAAACTTTACAAAGAAAAATAGGAATCTGAATGTTTACAATACTTAAAGTATTTTAAAACTTAAAGTTCGTTAATTTAATCAGGAACCACACTATGCAATCTGTAAAGTATTATTATTCGCTGGTGAGTAACGGATGCACCAGCTGGCATTCAATGTGTTTCAAAATCATAATTAATTATTATTACCGTAGATCGATCTTGTTGCCTTTCCATATTGTAAACTAATTTATCTTCTCAGCTGGCGTGTGATTAAAAGATATTGAGGTCATAGAATGGTACCCGATTTTCATAATAATGAACCAATATGTCATTTTGACGTTGTTAGGGAAAATGGGAAAGAGCTATACCATAAAGTAATTTCGTGAAAGGAAATGATTCAGCTTCAACTCTTTATTAATGTTATATAAATTTATAAGCAAAAATAATAAGATGTATAATCATAGAGAATTTCACAAAATTCTTTCTTCAGTATACAACAGAATATATTTATTTTTCGAAAGTATTGACATTTACATTATTTAACTTGATTTTATTACATTTAGTCTTAAAATTAATACTGTAATTAAACTATATAATATCACAAATTTGTCATAATTTAAATCATAAAAAAACTATATACAAGTTTAAATGCAATACAGTCACTCTAGTATATATACTACGTATATGTATCCAATAAATATTTACTTTCAAAAAACATAGGGACTCAAAGGCATAGACATACCCGGTGTATAGGTTCCTTCTCTAATATTAAACATTTTGTACAAGAAAGAATTTTTTTATTTAATCACATAAAACCCCACCAATTAAAACGCAATTGTGGCAATACCACTTCAATAAACATATCGCTTAAAATAATGTTTTGTTTGTTTAAGATATAGATAAAATTATTAGTTGTATATTAATAAGGAAATGAATATCTTTTTTTAGCCAAAACTTAAATAAGTTGTAAACAGCTTAGTACTTCTACAATTTGCAATGCTTTTCAGAATAATATTAAACACTCTGTGACCCAAAATCAATTACGTTTTGTAAAAAATGTAAAATTTGATTTGGGTACTTCCAAACGTTCTTTGTAACTCAATTTTTCTTTGTAACAATTATTTATACTTAATTCAATCAAATTGCCACTCCTCACGTAAAACATTTTTAAAACTATTTTTTCTGCAGTATCTCCAATAACCACCAATAATTATAACCAATAACCACCAATAAGTATAAGCAATAAATTTTACCAATAACCACCATTAAGTACTCGTATTACCAATAACCACCAATAAGTATAACCAATTACCACCAAGCAAAGAAATGACGACGGAGAATGAAATTAAAAGAACTCGTTTGATCGCGTGACAAGGTCGTCTGAGGCGTGGTCTTGCCAGACGGACAGACAGGCAGACAGACGGTAAAACGTCTACACCTTTCTTAATGTGGATTTGACATGAAACGATATCTGATACCTTGTGGATATCACAATGAATAAAACTGGAAAGAAAAGTACAGGGACTTTATAAAACCCCCTAATGCATTCTGAGTTGTGCATTACAAATAGAGCATGAGAGGTATTTTGTTCTTTTACTACAATAAGCTTAGAAGTTGCATTTGTTCCTAAAGGAACCTTAGACGAAGGAGAATCTAGGTCTGTACCACCCTCTCCAGTCAAAGCGGGAAGGGGGTTTCACGCCCTTATACTTAGACTAGCAACTATCTCTAACACTTAGGGAGCCCTACCAACTCGAACAGTCATCCCTCGCCGTAGACTAGACCTATCGAATCACCTTTGGACTCCAGAATCTAGAAATTTGCGGTTAATGGTGAGCCGCTCCAGAAAGTCCATGAGGTTGCCCAGATTTAAGTGACACATCGGTTTTTGCTTTACGCAGTATAGGTTCAACTGGAAGGTATAAACCAGCCAAAAATGAACCTTCCTGGGAAAAAATAGACGTTGGTTACACATTTAAGTAAATCTGGAGTAACAGGATTTCGGACATTTGCCATCGTTATAGGTTATAAATCATATAACTCAACGTTTCGAGGATTAGAATCTATCTTTTTCGTCAGGTGGAAGAAGTATTAATACATTCAAAAATAACGTACAGAAAGAAGTAAATAAAGGAAAGAAAATTGATCAAACTTACCTAAAAGCTGCTTGGAGGCCAGTCCAGGCGTTGTCACTGCACAAGATTTGTGCTCGGGACTTGCATCCTGGAGGACAGACAAAACAAGGTATTAATAAGGGATTATACTCTCCTTTAAAAAAGTGTTGTATCCTTAAAAAGATTACCTACTCAAGGATAACTCTTACACATGTTGAAAATACTTTCCAAAGGTCACTTTAGCTTTTAGCTTGTTGTGCTTTATTCGAGCTTTACGACCATGACTGATCGTAGCACATACAGTGGCTCAAAGGACATTAGGCTTAGCATAATATTCCTTTTCGATCGCATAATCGGATCAATAGTCGCGGGTATGATTAGTTTAGGATAATTTTAGAATATAGTTACATTGTCAATATGTAAATAAAGTAATCATAATGTCAGTGCGTTGATTATGACTTTTTCATTTACATTCTTTTTAAAGGGTTTCTTTAAGGTAGTTCAAAGCCAGAACATTTGATTATGATATCTACACATTATTCAAAGACACGCCACTTATACTTGTCGTCCGTGACCTGATCGTGTCCTAACTACTTCTCCCCTTCTTCTCTAAATCCCCCATTATCAGCTCAAGTCGAGATTTGCTTACTTACAAAATGTATAGCTTAGAGTGATCATCGTAAAATCGAATCTCTGTTTCTTCAATTATCTTTTACCGTTTCCTCCCTTACCGTCTTAAGACGTTTCATCCCTTAGACAGTCTATTTTCATGGTTCTAAAAGGGTTTTATTTTGATTATTATGGTAACTAAACCATATGGCAGAAAATGAAGTTATATGATTCCCCCGCAAAATAATTTTCTTGTCTCTAATTTCTCTGTTCTTAGTTTCGGATTGGGAACGATTAAAAATAATTCTTATACGATTTTAAAGCTTTATTAAACTAAAATGTTTGCAAGCAATACGCATTATAAGATTTATACAAATATTGTTACGAAAATTAAATTTTTATAAGATGTTTCAATCGTTTGTTTAGTTCAATCGCGTTTAACTGTATTCGTGTATTCCCGCAAAGGTACAATGATCCCTCGACACATGACGATCTTGTTACATAAATGAGGACGAGGTGATAGCGCCAACTCCATACAACTTTGTACTCACAACGGTACCAGAAGTCTCCTATAACGTGCATAACAAAGTTAGCTCACCAATCAGTCAACTATCTAACCAACTGTTATGTGACTATACTTGTGAACGTCCAGGTGTTCAACCTAGTTTTATTGTGCGTACAAATGCAGTTAGCACAAAAAACGTGTAGCCCCCTATAACGTGCTTAATAAAGTCAGCTCACCAATCAGTCAACTAACTAACCAACTGTTATGTGACTGTACTTGTGAACGTTCCAGGTGTTCAACCTAGTTTGGTTTGTGCGTAAAAATACAGTTAACACAAAAAAACGTGTAGCCCTCTATAACGTGCATAATAAAGTTAGCTCACCAATCAGTCAACTAACTAACCAACTGTTATGTGACTACTTGTGAACGTTCAGGTGTTCAACCTAGTTTTATTGTGCGTACAAATGCAGTTAGCACAAAAACGTGTAGCCCCCTATAACGTGCTTAATAAAGTCAGCTCACCAATCAGTCAACTAACTAACCAACTGTTATGTGACTAACTTGTGAACGTTCAGGTGTTCAACCTAGTTTTATTGTGCGTACAAATGCAGTTAGCACAAAAAACGTGTAGCCCCCTATAACGTGCTTAATAAAGTCAGCTCACCAATCAGTCAACTAACTAACCAACTGTTATGTGACTACTTGTGAACGTCCAGGTGTTCAACCTAGTTTGGTTGTGCGTAAAAATACAGTTAACACAAAAACGTGTAGCCCCTATAACGTGCATAACAAAGTTAGCTCACCAATCAGTCAACTAACTAACCAACTGTTATGTGACTACTTGTGAACGTCCAGGTGTTTCAACCTAGTTTGGTTGTGCGTACAAATACAGTTAACACAAAAAAAGTGTAGCCCCCTATAACGTGCATAAACAAAGTTAGCTCACCAATCAGTTAACTAACTAACCAACTGATATGTGACTGTACTTGTGAACGTTCAGGTGTTCAACCTAGTTTTAATTGTGCGTACAAATACAGTTAACACAAAAAAGTGTAGCCCCCTATAACGTGCTTAATAAAGTCAGCTCACCAATCAGTCAACTAACTAAACCAACTGTTATGTGACTACTTGTGAACGTCCAGGTGTTCAACCTAGTTTGGTTGTGCATACAAATACAGTTAACACAAAAACGTGTAGCCCCCTATAACGTGCATAACAAAGTTAGCTCACCAATCAGTTAGCTATCTAACCAACTGATATGTGAACTACTTGTGAACGTTCAGGTGTACAACCACCTAGTTTTATTGTGCGTACAAATACAGTTAACACAAAAAAGTGTAGTCCCCTATAACGTGCTTAATAAAGTCAGCTCACCAATCAGTCAACTAACTAACCAAACTGTTATGTGACTACTTGTGAACGTTTCAGGTGTTCAACCTAGTTTTATTGTGCGTACAAATATACAGTTATCACAAAAAAGTGTAGTCCCCTATAACGTGCTTATAAAGTCAGCTCACCAATCAGTCAACTAACTAACCAACTATTATGTGACTACTTGTGAACGTTCAGGTGTTCAACCTAGTTTTATTGTGCGTACAAATACAGTTAAACACAAAAAACGTGTAGTCCCCTATAACGTGCTTAATAAAGTCAGCTCACCAATCAGTCAACTAACTAACCAACTGTTATGTGACTACTTGTGAACGTCCAGGTGTTCAACCTAGTTTGATTGTGCGTACAAATACAGTTAACACAAAAACGTGTAGCCCCCTATAACGTGCTTAATAAAGTCAGCTCACCAATCAGTCAACTAACTAACCAACTGTTATGTGACTAACTTGTGAACGTCCAGGTGTTCAACCTAGTTTGATTGTGCGTACAAATACAGTTAACACAAAAACGTGTAGCCCCCTATAACGTGCTTAATAAAGTCAGCTCACCAATCAGTCAACTAACTAACCAACTGATATGTGACTCTAGTTGTGAACGTCCAGGTGTTCAAACCTAGTTTGGTTGTGCGTACAAATACAGTTAACACAAAAACGTGTAGCCCCCTATAACGTGCTTAATAAAGTCAGCTCACCAATCAGTCAACTAACTAACCAACTGTTTATGTGACTACTTGTGAACGTCCAGGTGTTCAACCTAGTTTGGTTGTGCGTACAAATGCAGTTAGCACAAAAACGTGTAGCCCCCTATAACGTGCTTAATAAAGTCAGCTCACCAATCAGTCAACTAAAACTAACCAACTGTTATGTGACTACTTGTGAACGTTCAGGTGTTCAACCTAGTTTTATTGTGCGTACAAATGCAGTTAAGCACAAAAACGTGTAGCCCCCTATAACGTGCATAATAAAGTCAGCTCACCAATCAGTCAACTAACTAACCAACTGTTTATGTGACTACTTGTGAACGTCCAGGTGTTCAACCTAGTTTGGTTGTGCGTAAAAAATACAGTTAACACAAAAAACGTGTAGCCCTCTATAACGTGCATAACAAAGTTAGCTCACACAATCAGTCAACTAACTAACCAACTGTTATGTGACTGTACTTGTGAACGTCCAGGTGTTCAACCTAGTTTGGTTGTGCGTACAAATACAGTTAACACAAAAAAGTGTAGCCCCCCTATAACGTGCATAACAAAGTTAGCTCACCAATCAGTTAACTAACTAACCAACTGATATGTGACTACTTGTGAACGTTCAGGTGTTCAACCTAGTTTTATTGTGCGTACAAATACAGTTAAACACAAAAAAGTGTAGCCCCCTATAACGTGCTTAATAAAGTCAGCTCACCAATCAGTCAACTAACTATAACCAACTGTTATGTGACTACTTGTGAACGTCCAGGTGTTCAACCTAGTTTGGTTGTGCGTACAAATACAGTTAACACAAAACGTGTAGCCCCCTATAACGTGCATAACAAAGTCAGCTCACCAATCAGTTAACTAACTAACCAACTGATATGTGACTACTTGTGAACGTCCAGGTGTTCAACCTAGTTTGATTGTGCGTACAAATACAGTTAACACAAAAACGTGTAGCCTCCTATAACGTGCTTAATAAAGTTTGCTCACCAATCAGTCAACTAACTAACCAACTGATATGTGACTGTACTTGTGAACGTCCAGGTGTTCAACCTAGTTTGATTGTGCGTACAAATACAGTTAACACAAAAACGTGTAGCCCCCTATAACATGCATAACAAAGTTTGCTCACCAATCAGTCAACTAACTAACCAACTGATATGTGACTGTACTTGTGAACGTCCAGGTGTTCAACCTAGTTTGATTGTGCGTACAAATACAGTTAACACAAAAACGTGTAGCCTCCTATAACGTGCATAATAAAGTCAGCTCACCAATCAGTAACTAACTAACCAACTGATATGTGACTACTTGTGAACGTTCCAGGTGTTCAACCTAGTTTGGTTGTGCGTACAAATACAGTTAACACAAAAAACGTGTAGCCCTCCTATAACATGCATAACAAAGTCAGCTCACCAATCAGTCAACTAACTAACCAACTGATATGTGACTACTTGTGAACGTTCCAGGTGTTCAACCTAGTTTGGTTGTGCGTACAAATACAGTTAACACAAAAACGTGTAACCTCCTATAACGTGCATAACAAAGTTAGCTCACCAATCAGTCAACTAACTAACCAACTGATATGTGACTGTACTTGTGAACGTTCAGGTGTTCAACCTAGTTTGATTGTGCGTACAAATACAGTTAACACAAAAACGTGTAGCCTCCTATAACGTGCTAATAATAAAGTCAGCTCACCAATCAGTCAACTAACTAACCAACTGATATGTGACTACTTGTGAACGTCCAGGTGTTCAACCTAGTTTGATTGTGCGTACAAATACAGTTAGCACAAAAAACGTGTAACCTCTATAAACATAAAGTCAGCTCACCAATCAGTTAACTAACTAACTAACCGATGGATATGAATCTAGATGTGAACGTCCCAGCATTCAACCTAGTTTGATTGTGCGTACAAATACAGTTAGCACAAATGCATGTAGCACACTTTACAGTAAATCTGTTATTTTCCATTGTTCCATACATAAGGATCTGAGTTACTACACAGAGCTCTCACATTCAGTCTACACGTGATATAGACCATATCTCAGCGTACTGGGAAATATCACCTAGTAACAAAAATATATATTAATTTTCTGATAGTTAAAATAATATTAAATTTTGGTTTCGTTGTTAATTGTTGTTATGGAACACTATTTTTATGTTTCCTAGGTGAAATTAAATCTACAATTTGCCGCTTTTAAAATAGTTGCTCAATAAAAGCACATTATAATACAAAAAGCTATAAAAACAATTTAGACATTGAATGAAAAGCGATAATAAATAATAATATATTCTTAAAAAAGTAAAAAATTCAAATATCTGAACAATGTCACGTATAAAACGATTTAATAACAAATTGTTATACATCTATTTTGCAATATCAACAAACACAATGTAAACCGGAGAGAATTTTTCACACGGCAAATATTTCTCCGAACACAAATCAAGCTCTTCTCCAGGAGAACGCACTCTGAATATTCTCCGCTTTTTGTCAGTATTTCCAATAATATTTCAATGAAAAAGAGAATTTGTTCACCCTTCACAGACGGACAGATAGACAAACATTAATCAGGCTTTGAAATCCATTTCAATATCTGTCCAAACCCACCACAACCCCTTCTCGTCATAACCCATCACAACCCCCCACCCCCCAACATCAATCCCTCCCATCCCTCTCTTGAACGCTCTAGATGTGTTGCTCACCGAGTAACCGGAATTCCAGCAGGAAATATAGCTTTATTACATTTGTATGGAATTTTAAAGAAAAAAGAGGTGTGAACTGTTCATTTAATTTACATGTGATCTAATGTGATAATTAACTTCGTTAATCGCGGCTACCGAGAGTTGAGTGTTACTTTTTCAGAGAAATTAGTTTTGTTGAACACTCATTAGTTTTAATTTCAGCAAGGAACGTTTATAAAACTACTTAAAGTTCAATTATAATTGCTCCTTCATATTTAATTGGCACTTACTTCGGTTCTTACCCCTTCAAATCAACAAAAAATCTATTAAGTGTTCTTAAATTACTTGTTTCGGAAAAAACTCAGTTATAAGGCTTGCAGTAATCCTCAAAATGTTTAAGATTATTATAATAAATCAAATAACATATAACAAAGGAATAAACCGAGTTATAGAGATTTAGGTCGTTAATCGAGAGAATACACAATAGAAACAGTACAATTTGATGATCGTTGGTATATACCCCTTCTGGTAACGAACCCTGCAAAACATACAAAGCACGCTTGCAAAAAAGTAAGAATTATTTTATTTTACTTATTTTATCAAGCGAAGATTAAGAAGTTTCCTCTAAAACTTAAACCTGGGGACCAACGGCTTAAAGGTGACTTCCGAACCACCACAAATGGCTGGGCAGGCGGACTGCCTGCAAGGACAGGATCGCTGAGCGGTCACCCATCCAAGCAGCAGCCACGCCCGATGTAACCTATTCGAAAATGACAATCAGCAAACCATGGTCAAATTTGAAAACAAGCATAATTGCCCGTTTATTGCAACAAGCTTAAAATTGTAAATGTATACAGATGATACAAATATCCGAGTTCCCTTATAATCATGCATCGCAAAAAGGAATGTTAAACAAAGGACAAAATAAACATATTTACAGCTTACTGGAAAGGTATCAAACGTATTTGTGTCTTCATTTACATGTTACCACAGTGGAATTAATGGCTGGATACCCATAGTATGATGTACACAACAATGAACGCGTTAAGAAGTATATATAGCTAGTGCAATAAGTTTATCGCTGAATGTCCAAAGGACTCAGGAGAGCTGCACTAATGCTGTGTAGTGAGTATTTTATATTACATCTCGTACGAGAGCTTTACCTTTTTCCATGTAATCAGCAAGGTTGCACACGCACTCCCGGTATTGGGCCAGCATGATATGCGTCGTGTTGTCGCCATAACATGCATACTTCCTTTAATCCCTTAAATATAAAGAATTGCTCTACAAAGTTAGTCAGCAAAAGCTCCTCTGATTCTAACAGAACAATATCAATACAACAAGTAATATAACAATCATTCCTGCCTTGTGTTCAACTAATATAGTAAAATAAATATTCAAATTTTATTTATTAGAATCAAACTTAATTATAAATAAATTTCTCCTCTGGTCTTTAAAGTGGCGAAAAATCCCATCTTGGTCTCTAAAGTTGTGAAATACTAACTGAAATAGCCTGTCAAAATGTAATCAAGTGTTTTACAAAGTGCAAACATTGTTTTATGAAGGACGAAACATAATATGTTTCAGTATGTTCAAATGCAAACACTTTTCAATTTGTTTTCATTTATAGCGAGTAAATTATCTACGGAGTTACTATTAGTTTCACTCCATTTGAAGCTTATTACTTAGTAGGCTGACATAATTCCTATTTTGTCTGCCAGGAGGGCTTTAAACGTAATACAATTGAATATAGTGGTTAAATTAAATAAACAAATTTTCGTGCCGTCATAAAGCAATGTTTACACAGAACAGTTGATTACATTTAGCAGGCTCTTTCAATTAATATTTCCCAACTTTAGAGATCAAGATGGGTTTATGCTACTTTAAAGACAATAGGGGGTAGCCAGGAAGGATTTTCGAAATAAGAATAGGCTTCTATTCATGCCAGAGACCGTGAGAATGTCCGTGTACAATTTCAGTACAACTGGATGAATAGTTTACGCGTGAAAGCAAAACAAACAAGCAAATGCACTTTCGCATTTATAATATTATTAGGATTAGGATGTTTTAATAATTCTTTATATTGCAAGTGTATTGTACTCTCCATTCGTTTCAAGCAATTAGTCCAAAATTGTGTCATCTCTCCTAAAAGTTACAGAAACGTTTCTAGGTTAATTTTTAATTAGTGACATACCTTGTATTCCAATTACACAAAATTGTATTCACTTTCACAAACACAACTAGGCTACATACCATACAGATTACAGTAAACACAGTACAAATATAATCAATTTAAAACACATTCACAAACCGAAGAACAAGCACGCACTGAAGACTTTAACGATGTAAGTTTTTATTGGTTTGTATTGTTGTTCCTCAATTAATCTAGGTCAGCGACCTCCCCTCCCCCTCCCCGCTCCACCTGAGCTTATCTATCAGGTGTTCGGTCTGATAGCGCGAGGGGAGGTCGCTGCAATCTGTATTCATAGCTCAGTTGACCAATGTCTTTATTATTTTGTTCTCTTTGTAATATAGTATTTTAATAACATTATTTACTGCTATTGTTAGTATACTTTAAATGTACACATATTACTGAGTTTGGTTTTCGATGTATTAGTTTTACAATTTCACCTTGTAATATACTTATTATTATTATACACTTTAAATAAATGGTTAAACTTAATTTGTATTCTGATTATAGTTAGAAATAACAAATAACTCAGTATGATATAAATGTGAACTTTAATGATGATAAATTAATTGACACACACAAGTTTGAATTTTGAAACAAGATGGAGGATACAATAATAATGGTAAAGTTTTAAATACAATTCTTAAATTTTAGGGCAGGGTGGTCGTGCTGGCTTAATGAAATAGAAATATTGGGTTTTTTTTATAAAAGATATTGTAATTTTGAAAAATAATTTTGTTAAAATTTAATTCTATTAATTTTGAATTATTAACCAAATTGAATGTTCCTGGGTTTTATGTTCTTCCAATGAATCACTGTTAAACTTAAAAACAATTTTCTCACCCAATGTCTGTCTTCTGCTTCTTTGTACTTCAGTGATAATAAGAATTTAATAAAATAACCTTTCAAATACTGCTGAATAAATGTAACCAGTTTCTTTATTTAAAATACTAATCTTGCTTCACTTCTTCCAGATCCCTCTCTCCTCTTCACCTTTCAAATCTCTGCTCTCTTCACTCTTCAACAATCATCCCTGCACACTGTATCACTGACTTTAGTTCACTTTATAACTTTTGAATTTTATATGTAATAAGGTGAATTTTGATTAATTTTGATATCGTATTTATTATTGTTTGTAGTTAAATTTGAGACAATTTATAAATAATTATTCCTTAATTATTTAATTATTATTACTAATAAATTTCTAAATTAAATTAAATATTGAAATGAATGTGAGATGGGTGTATGAAATGAGTCATTACAACCTTTATTCAAGTTTAGGATGGTTATGTATTTCATTTGTATATTATTCTGCCAGCTGTTATAAAGTTTATATTTTGTTCTCCAGTCAAGCTAGGCCTGGGAGATTCCTCTATACTCTATTTACTGTTGGAAATTTAAAAGTGAATGTACTTCTTTGTGTTATTATGTAAGATTTTATTTTTATGTACAGTATGGTATTTCGGGTTGCTATTAAAATTGCACCTTTTCATTTATATATGTAAACAATTAGAGGAATAAAGAAATATTATTATTATAATTTTGTTTTATTATCTTTTTTATGTGCGGAAAATATTTTATTCCAAATGTTTGAGCTGGAACTTAACGCGTTTTCCTTTATCTCTGAACACTGGGAAACAAACCTCAACAGGCACCAACGTCTTCGAAAAATGTCGAAAGAGGCTTCCTTTATTCCCTGCTAAAGAAAAATGAGTCAAAATATCACTATGAAAGGTTCTTAAAACTTGCTTGAAAATATTTTGGCATTTGAACCTTCACTACTTCATATAAAGTTAAACCAGGTTCATTAACAAAATGCATATTACTTCAATTTAAAATATATCTGTCTCTACCCACTTTTTCTTATTCCTAAACAGGTCAAGCTTCAGCATTTAAATTTTGCAACGTATTTTTGCGATAAAAAATACCGTTTATTTTTTTTCAAAACACCTTCCCTTTTGAAATCAAATGTTACAAAAACAAGCCTAAACAAAATTAATTTAAATCACAAGGTGGTTTGAGAAAAGCAAAGTTCTTTATGTATCATTTGTGAGGATTGAAAAAAGTCACTTGCAAATTATATTATTAATGATCTTGTTCAATGCCCTTAATGTCGATCGTATAATGAAAGAACGTTGAAGAAAATCAAGGTAAGAATATTTAAAAAACTTTTGAAGATAAACGAGAAACAGAGACATAAATACGTTATTATAGTTACTTCATTACATTTTTAAATTTCCAAATTGATTATTAGTGTTTTCAGCCTTATTAAATGCTTAACTTTAATAAATTATTATTTTTCTTGATTGATAATTTTCTTTTTGTACATGTCAGGGCTCGCATTTTAGTTTTAGTGCTAATCTCTAATTTATTTCTTATAGTTAACGAGCAAAGGGATTGTGGTATGAAGCTTGTATTATAATTTATTTTGCGAAAATAAAAAACATATAACTATTATTATAATATAATAATTGTTAGCTCTTGGATAGTAGTATCTCTTGATATCGTTAGCTCTACTAGTCAAAAGTAAATTTTAGTTGGCTAAACATTACAAGTCACGTTTCTGTTACAATATTAATGTTTACAACATGTTTAATTTGTTTCTATAATTACACCAAAGAGTAAATTTGACGCATTACTAGATTAATTGTATTTAGAGCTATTGAGTTGTACAAATTTTGCTGTGTCTTTCCGTTTTGTATTTTTTAACTTATACAATAACATATGTTCGCTGATAATAATCAAGAATGTTTAATATGTTATTCAGTGCCGTTACGCCTCCTACACTAGTAAGGGGAACATTTCAATTTCCTCTTGTTTGATCTTTATGATATTTACCGTCTATTTTACTCTCACTTGATAAATATGGACGTGAATGATTTTTTTTCTCTTATTATACATAAAGATAACATTTTCTGCCGTAAAATTTTAATTGTTAAACAATCCAAACATTATCAACTGAACCTCTAATGATTTTTATATGCAATAACGTATCAATACCCTGTTATAAAAATTTATTATTTGTTATATTCCATATACTATATTGACTCTACTTTCATTGACAACAATCTCATATTTGTAAATTCGAAGATTATTCAACTTTGAATATCATCCGTATTTAATAATACACATCAATCTATCATGTCTACTAAGTCAAAATAAAGCGTTTTCAGGCCAACGATAATTATATGAGCGTTTTCGGTATCGTTATATGAGAAAGTGTAGATAAAGTACGGAAGGTTTTCAAGCTCAAATTGTATACAAAATAGAGCCTTATACGTTGACGGAGTTTTTTAAATAAAGTTTCGTTAAATGTGCGTTGACCCAGTTCCTTGGAATTGTAATAAAAATTTGAAAAAAATAATTGGTATTTTGGTACATTTTTATACGAGTAACTATACAGATTTTTTGTTAATTGGCTTTTAAAATTTTACTTTGCTAGATAATATTTTTTTATAAAATACAAAATGCCTGTTAGCGACTAAACGACACATTTATCGACCTATTTTATATAACATTTTTGTTTGAAACCATGAGCACTATCAGCCAGAGAAGTTTGTGAACTCTTTCCTGAACACCCTTTATATGTGGAATTTTTTCGTAACACAATACCCAAGAAGAATTTTGACACTTTGTTCTCTAAAGTTATCAGTAGTCATTTTTAAACATTGATTCACAATACAAAATATTTGATAAGGCATTTCAACCTTAAATCTTATTCGTTAGTATCACTATCATTATAATATTTCATTTCTAGAACAAATTACATTGTTTAAGGGGGTTCGGCTCGTCCTATCCTTTCCATGTTGAAAAGCACAAACTTAGGAACACACAACTCCAAAACCATTAGAGGTAATAAGCTAATTTTTTTTATTTTGATCCTTATCCTTATACCTAACATTTAAGTGATGGGTTTTTGAATTAAATGAAAATAACAAATTTTTAATTTAAAACAAAAAAATGTTGAAAAAACATTCAAAATTAAAATTTATTTTTAATAAAAAAAATATATTCTAGTATAAATAATGAATATCCCATCATTCATATTTTTCATTGTAGTGTAAATAACAAAACAAAACCAAAATCAATGCAATAACTCAAGTAGTTCAGGAGAAAATTGTTCCTAAGTGTAAAAAAATCGCTAATTTTTTGGAAAATCACTAGTAAACATCATTTAACCACAGTGACATAAGTAATCCTACCTTAGTGCATGCCTGGTCCATATGAAGGGTTGTCTGGATCTTCCTGCTCTTCATACATGTCCTCTAGTCTTTTCTTAGCAATCTCTCGCTGTTTCCGGCACTTTTTCTCGATTTCCAACATATCTTTCTCAGCGTTTTTAATCCGGGTCAAGTCAAAGTTCTTCATTTTGTTTATGCACATTGGGCCAGGGGAAATACCAAATTTACTCAGCATTTTATACTTTGTGATATTGCCATCATTGAAGGTAGCAATGGCTTCATAAATTCCCAAGTCAAGTGTATTCTTCATCACAAAGGTCGATTTCGGTAACCGATTCCAAATTATGCTGTTCAGGCTCTCGCAAGGATTTTGTGTTCCACCATGGAGGCACTTCCGCAACAAATGTTCTTGAGATAAATCTCTAAAAATGGGCTTTATCTCTGCCATAACTGTAGGAGGAAGGTGAGTGTGGTCACTATGTTTGTAGTCAGTACCCAAAGATTCAGATTTTCTAAATTTACACCATGTGTCAGTGTCTTATGGGCACAAACCATGTGCTGGTTCTTGGTCAGTGCTTGCAAGATGAAAATAGGTAGCCCAAATAGCTCTTTTCATATTTACTAAACTATCTGTGTTTCTTAGATTGGCCAGACTATAGTAAGTCTGAATCTCATCAATAATAACTTTAGTCAAACGACCACGACCGCCAATTTTTTTACCGTCTGAAAGTTTGGTGTTTCCTTGTTTTTCTTTTAACTTCCTAAGACGAGTGCCCATTCTTTTTATAACTGAACTGAAGGTAACCAGTGTTTCCAACAGCAACAACAAACAATATAACCTCAAATAGTAGGTGTGTATTATATAAAGTGTGTTCAAGAGCACAATCAAGGTTGCTAACCAACGGTACCAGTAAAAAAAATGCATGTGCTTCCACAAACTAAAATATCAATAAAACCACTAATACTCATCCTATTTAAATGAAATTTGTGTTAAATTAAAGGTAAAGAGTTGTAGAAAACAATTCACAAATAAAAAAAAGTTTAATTTTTTGCTAAATTTGAGCCGAACCCCCTTAACGATACTAAAATGTTTAAACCTTGAACACTATACTATATCACCACCACCAAAACTGAATTTTTCTTTCGGTCTTTCTTCGTCTTCCATATATTTGTTCACTATAAAGAAACATGTTCAACTAGAAATGTTTTTTTTATTTTATATAAATTGGGAAAAAATCTACTGCTTCTAACAATTAAACACTGTCCGATCCTATCTTAACACGAGCCTTGCCAATGTTCTGACAAATATACAAGCAAGACTAAATAAAGCCTTGATAACTTGATGAGTTGCTGGATCAAGAAAGCAGAGAACGGGTAACTCTGATTGCCTGTTTCTCTGTGTTTAGTAATTTGTCCCGGTTAGTTAAGGCAAGAGCGTATTCTCCCCGTTCTTCGAGATATTGCATCTATTCACTAAACGTTAACTTCGTTTATTTTGATTGCTGGCGGAATTAATGCAACACAAGAAAGTTCCATGTTGAGCTAATTAATACACAGTAAAGCTTATACGTAACTGTTATTTAGTAGAAAGTCTTGTAAACAAACCCAGTTTGCCTGCCTGTTATCCTACTTTTCTGGGCCCAATTAATATTTAAGGCTTAAAACCAATGTTATAGTACTCCTCAAGGTTATGTACCTCCCCAAAGGGAATTTAATTTTGAGTAGAAGATGAGAAACTTAAATAATACAAGCCATACTGTACATAATTGTTGTTCATCATTTCCAAAATTGTGATGATACAAGAACGATAATTTGCAATCGTTGACATCAGAATATTTTGTAAATGATGGTGACCATGTAAGTGTTTGTATGTATATATTAGACATAAAATATTCTTCGGTATATGATTTTTTAAAGGAAGCCTGTCAAAACATGAATAAAGTTTTAAATACAGTAATAAAAAAACTTAATGATTAGAAATCGTACATCTCACGAAGTTTCCTGAAGCATATTTTTACTGCTAGAATTTTTAACTTGTAAATTAATGTTTGGTCTCACTAATAAATAATTTCTTAATTATCTTTGTCAAAACTTCTTGTGGTCAGATTCCGTTATTTGCCCCCAACTCTTGAACTTTTTTCAATGAACTTAGAACGTTATAAAACGATGTAGTTTAGTAACAGAACTAACATTATGCCCCAACGCTAATTTTTCATTTACGGATGATGATAATGAATTACAATTGGTTACTAGCTAAGAAAAAAGGGTACTTACGTATTATATCGACCACACCCATACATTTCTCCAAACACAAAAACTCAACAAAAACAAACACTACCAAACAAAAACTAAACTCTTTATTGAAAAAACACACAAAACCTGTTTTTATTCTTCATCACACTCCGCCACCCAAAATGCGAGTGCCTTCGGTGCTGCCCCGCGCTGATTTCAACGAAAGAAAAACATCCCTCGAGATAGTACCTATCAGTAAAATATCCAATTCTAGAGGAGCTGATCATAAATATAAATTGAATTGTAATGGAAAGGCAATTATGTACCGTGCAAAAAACATAAATAATCATGTGATGCCGCGCGGCCTGCCGTAATCGGGATTCTCGAGAAAGATAAGATAACAGCGACAATAATACCGATCGCAATACCTGGAAATGCTTGTTGATTAACAGAATGTTAGTTCTGTTACTCAACCACGTCGTTTTATAACGTTCTAAGTTAATTGAAAAAAGTTTAAGCGTTGGGGGCATATAACGGAATCTTACCCTTCTTTTCCCTTCGTTTTATGAACCTCGTGCACAAATGACAGAATAAGTTTTATACGTCAATCAATATGGATGATACAGTCAATATAGGAAAGGTGTATACCACTAGGTTCTGAGATGCACATTGACCGAAGGCTGACCTGGAGATTGGAGTAATCAAACTAATAGATTTCGCTCTGAACTGCCCTCAGGCGTTATTGGCTTGAGGACGTTGTCCAGACGTATATTGCCTGCCTAATACAAGTATTGATGACTGCGCAATATGGGCATAAATCCCTCAGCCTTCATGTAGAATTTTGCTCTGTTCAATTTGTGCTGATTAGTATTACAGTAGTTATATTCTTTCAGATCTTAATTACAAAAGTTTAGCATTTATAATTTTAATCAGGCAATCGTGCAAATCTCTAGAACTTTTGACACTACTCTTCATATTGTAATCTGTTTTATCTTCAAACTAGCTCTTACCCGTGGCTAGCACGCTTTCCATATGTTTTGTTTGGCTACCACAAAATCTAAAATCTGATCGAAAGACCTAATGGGTACCTAACCTACCAAATCACGTTTTAATAATCATTCAATCTGTATAACATACGTGGAATAGTACAGTAAAGATTCAAATTCAAATTCAAATTCTTTATTCAGCATGTAGACAGAGTTAACAATGTATATGCTAAGTCAACAAATCATAACAAAATATAATAATGTCTCTCAATAAAATAATTTTACTTTTTCAAGTTTACACTATCTTATCAGCTAAAAAGTCCTTAACAGAATAGTAAGCCTTCTCGATCAACAACCATTTCAATTTTTTTCTAAAAACTGTGTAATCTTGGGACTAATCTTAAGCTTAATGGAAGGACTGTTAAAAAGAATTACTGCTGAATATTTTAAATGATTTTCAAAAAATGAGGTGGAGTGTGGCGGGATATTCATAATGCATCTGGGTTTACTTCTATGTTCCATACATGTGAGTCGGAAAAAAAATCTATTAAAAAGGTGAAAGTTTTTATGAAGAAATGATAAGGTTTCCAGAATATAAATGGAAGGAAAAGTTAAAAGTTTGTTGGAGGAAAAAAGGTTAGCACATGAGGTTCTGGATGGGACATGACAAATTATTCTTAAAGCTTTCTTTTGAAGCCTAAACACAGACTTAGTTTTGGTGCTTTCAGAACCCCAAATGGGAAACCCCGTAAGATATGAATGGATAGATGATGCCATAATAAGTAGCAGTAAGAATTTCAGTTGATGCGAAACGAGCCAGATTTCTGAGCACAAAAATACCCTGACTCAGCTTCCTACATACATGCTCTATGTGGAGATGGAAAGACAAATTGCAGTCAATAATAAGGCCAAGAAATTTTACGGAGCATTCTGAGAAAACAGCTTCATCACCCAAATGAATACTGAGCAAACTTTTGCTTGAATGGCTGTTAATCGAAAATTCAATGAGTGTAGTTTTTGAGACATTTACCTGAAGACTGTTTTGCTCAAGCCAATTAACAAGTGCATTCCCTTCTAAGAATGTGTCGAGTTCCAGGTGATCTCTGGAGGAATTAGAAAACGTTAGTGACGTGTCATCTGCATATAGGCACAAGTTTGGCACAGTTTAAGCCCTTACAAAGATCGTTGATAAAGATTAAAAAAAGGACAGGGCCCCAAAATTGAACCTTGGGGCACGCCCTTGCTGATAGTTCCTTTCGTGGAAAACCTATTGCAGATGTTATTTGACGCATTAATAGAACTCACCTTAACAAACTGTGCCCTTTTTGACCAGATATGATTGAAACCACTGAAGTGCGACACACCTCTAATCCCCATGATAGACAATTTATTTAGAAGAAAGAACGTGATCAACTAAATCAAAGGCTTTAGTTAAATCAAAAAATAAGCCACTAGACCGGTTACCCGAGTCAATAGTATCAACAATGTTCTGCACGACACAGAACATTGCGTCAACAGTACTTTTCCCTTGGGTGAAACCCATATTGATGTTGAAACATCAGCTTGTTGTGCTGTAGGAAAACTCCAAAGCCTTTTTAATACTATTTTCTCAATAACTTTAGAGAAGGTTGAAACTACAGAAATCGGCCTGTAATTTGAACAGTCCAGATTGCAGCCTTTCTTGTACAAAGGGGTGACCATAGCGAGTTTTCAAACAGTCAGGAAATATACCCATTGAAAATGAATGATTAATCAATTCACGTGAGTGGCTCTGCCAGCTCTAAGACTACGTTTTTCAACAAAGCAGATGATATTCCATCTGAACCAGCGGAATTCTTTTGATTTTAGGCTGCGAACCGACTCAGCAATCTCCATAGGATTAGTAGGCGACAAGAAAGAAAAACGAATTCAGAGGACATGTGCTCAAGGCAGAAGAGCTAATATTAGGCGGAACCTTGTTGGACTTATCACCCACATTAAAGAAAATAATCATTGAAAATATTACACACTTCTGAGGGATCATTAACAACCTTCCTAAATTATTCCTGATTTCTGGTTTTTGGTACTTTTTAAAGTCATGTGAACCTCGACTCTGATTAACGATCCCCCAAAGTGTTTTGGTTTTATTAGATGACGTTCTGAGCCGCTTAGCCACACTATCAGACTTGAGTTTCAGAATAAGCTTACGATACAACTTCTTGAGGCCCAAGATATCTTTGCCTAAGGGGGTGGACAGAAGGCAAATCTTTCGATTCCAAGTAAGAGGATCTTAACTGTTCCCTAACCCTTATTGCCTCCACCATCTAGCTTAATCCTACACTTGTTTCCTACTCTCTGAAGGGACCTTTTCTCCTGACCAAGGGGAAACAAACGGTTGAAATAATAGTCAATGTGACTCAAGAACAGCTCAAACTTTGTATTTAAGTCAGTCAATGAATACAAATCAGCCCAGTTTTCCTTATTCAAGTAATATTTGAAGAGACTAATGTTTTCCTCTGAGAAAACACGGTTGTAGCGGAAAAGAGCTGGGGATGACTTTGAAGATGATTGAGAGCCAACAATTGCAGCCTGTGCATGATGGTCACTTAAGTATGACACTATAACAGAGCTCGAAAAACAGGGTTCAGGTATATCTGTGTATATATGATCAATCAGGGTCCTAGACTTCTTAAACTCTCTGTGTATACGAACGAATGGTTTGGCGAAGACCAAAGGACAGCATATCGTTTAGTATAGTTTTGGAGTCGTTGGAAGAACCCGCTATAAATCAATATTGAAATCGCCCAGGACAATTGTATTTGCACTCCCTTTCATAACCTGTGAAAGACAAATCATAAATATTTTTGTAGAAGACCTCCTTGCAATTAAGGGGGGGTCTATATACCCCAACTATATAAAGTTTTCCACTGCCTAGCTCAACAGAAATGGGCCACCAATTCACAGAAACCTTCAAACGCAGTAGTAGTTAGAGACATCAATAAGGGAAAAGGAAGCATCTGGTTTAATGAAGAGAGCAACTCCACCCTTCTCCATTCCGGATCTACAGAACGAACTTGCCATCACATAACCATCCAATTGCAAAATGCCGAATTGGTTAACGTGATGCTCACTAATACACACCACCATTGGATTTTTTCCTGAATGAAAAGCTGGAGAGTTTCATAATTAGAATTTAAAACCCCGTATATTCTGATGAAGGACCTTCAGGAGCTATTATGAAAGCCGTTGCGTACATCACCTGGACTGAAGTCCAAGGCAGAAGCAACGGGGGAAAAGTCACGTAGTGCTAAGATGGGGGATTGGGATGAGACGTTGAATCGTTTCCCGACGTGAGAAGCAGGAGTATCTGGTTCGGGTTCAGGTGTATAAGGTTTAGTTTCAGGAGCAGTAGGAGTATCAGGTTCAGGTTGTACCTGGTTCAAAGGATTGTGTTTCGTCCTTATGAGCATTTATCTTACAAAGAATCTGATGCATTATGAAACCCAGTAGAAAATTACCCTCCTTATTCAGATGTCTACCATCCCTTGCAAGGTGACGCAGTCTTAAGCAAAAGTTTAAATCAAACATACTGTACTCCAAAGTTGAAACACATCAACTCTATCTGCTCATTCAACATGCACAGAGTACCATACTTCAAATCACGCCTTATTGGAATACAATTTAAAAATACCTTAGAAGTAGGGAACTTAGTTTTAAACAGTATACAAAAGATCTGCCATAGAATCTAGAATTAAACGTTTGCCACACCCCCCGTTATAACCAGGTCCACCATTATAGCACAAGGGTACATCATTAGTGCCAACATTTAAATAAATAACCTTAGGCTTTTCATTTAGATAAGACATAAGTTTCTGCTTTATTGTACGTATTCTGGCTCCAGGATTCATATCAATTGTAGCACCTGAGTCGGAGCACTGCTTGCCCGAGTATCTCAATAACGAATCACCCAATAATCAAACATGATTTTAAAGGTAACTCATTACAACTTAGGTTTTCATTACATGAAATATCATTAACAGTCAAGGGGCTATCGCTAACATTACTTTTTTTTGCATGTATGTTTTTCTCTTTTGGCTGATTTCGATCTGTTACAGAGACAGAGGAATGAGATATCACTGAGAGCTCCTTAGCTGGCTTAGAAGTCCCGCATACACCAGGGGTCGTGTTTAACTCTGTACAGTCGTCAAACATCAATATCACTCAGGACAGCATATTTATTCCCGCACTCGATTGACACTTCTTGCCGTAGGAAGTTTTGTTTGTTTAGATCGTTTACGCTTTGAATTTGATTTTACAAGTTTCCACTTGTCACCTTTACATCTAACAAGTTTTACAGTGTCAACTTTACAGCTATTAGTATGAAGTATTGTTATCTAACTGAGGGGGGGATGATTGCGACTGGTTGTGAGAAGGAGTGCTCGAAGGTATGACAGAGTTGAGGGCAGGTGATGGACAGTCAGGTAAAGTTACAACATTACAATAGAACCAATCAGTGTGTCTGCTGAAGTTTGAGCTGGTCTGCTGAAGTTTGAGTGCGTATATATCGCTGCGTCTAATTTATGTTGTTTCGCCGTTATTACCGGTGATTGTATTACCAGTGTTGTCCGGTAGTTTTATCGAGATCCAGTGCGTTAATTTTGTTTATAGACGGCGCTGGACATTTGTAAGTAGTTGAATGTGGCGCTCTGTGACTAACCAGATTGAACACAGCAGGCCGCAGTGGACTCGTTATCTGTCAACGCTTTCATCCTATGCGCAGGCAGTGTGCGCCGCTACCAACCGCAGCCGCCGCCGCTTGATTGTCCCCGCTTGTGACTAACTGCTGTACAGTACGGCCAGACCAGCTCGGCTGTACCTACCCGCTTGTGAAGGTTTATTGTTGCGCCTTCAATTTCTACGCTGCAACTACATTTCTTACGTGTATTTGGGCTTGCAGTTACTTATGTGTAGGGCGATTGACATTGCGTCACCTAAAGTGATTATTAAAGGGCATAGACATTGGCCAGCAAAAATGAATAAAATCCTTGACAATTCATAAAAAAACTGTAATCAGGAAGGAGTTTTGTTTCTCGCAAGATGATTAACAATGAGGAGATATTGTTTACAAGCGAAACTGACGACGATCTTCAGATCTGTCTTATTCTTTTGACTTCTGAGCTGAACGCTCTAATGACTAACTATCCAGAAACTTGATTTCACTAACCTTAGTATGCATATCAGTGATCTTCTAAATAAAATTGATAAACAAAACTCCTCATATAAATGCTGCCTAAGTGATCTCACTCATTCAAGTAATGAACTTCAGTTACTTTCAACGAAGCTTGACTTAGAAAAGGAACAGAGAAGGAACGAAATGAACAACTCTTTTTAAAATCCTGGACGAATCGAACGTTGAGATTGTCGACCTTAAAAAACAAGTCCAATCGTTGTTTGACGAACTACGGCAGCGAGAGCTTAACATCTCAACGCTCATCGCCGAGAACAACACCTTGTCTGACGATGTTCGCAGTATTAAAGCCAAGCTTTTGTTGTCGTCTGAGTCCAATGAAAAAAAAAACGATTTAACTATAAAAAATCTCAGTTATAAGCTAGATTTACTAACTGCTTGAACTCAGTGTAAATAGTATTAGTGACAAAAAATGTAGTTCTTACAAATGGGTTGAGGAGCATATTATTTCGGATTATTTTTCAGCTATTGCTAATAGTGTGAAGGGTAGAGATGAAATTTTATTGTTTAACCCAGCTGTTTCTCATTTGTTAAAAGTTGGTACACCTGAGGCGATTAATGACACTTTGTCCAACTCCACTTTCAATAATGCCAAGTATGTATTTTCTTTGTGTAAATAACAGTGTTGATAAGCAGAGAGCTGACTCTGGAACACACTGGTCCCTTTTATTTATTGATCGAGGTGTATGTAAGGCTTACCACATTGACTCTGTTTTGGATGTAAAATTTGAGCTCAGCAGTAAACATTTTAAGAAATTTAAATGTACCTCAATCTAGTCTAGTAGAGATCAAATGTCAACAGCAGGCGAATGATTTTGAATGTGGTCTCAATGTAATTGTCAATGCAAAAATTCATTGTTAATTACTATTGTTCTCCTAGACGTAAGGAAGAATTTGACTCTATGGCACCGTGGCAATCAGACAAGATGTTGTCAATAGTCTTGTTTAATATAAATAAAAATATTGATGAAGAACGAAGGGCAATCATTTGCTTAGCATAGGTATAACAGTGAGATTGCTGACTGCCGCGAGTGTAGGTTATATTTTACGTGAGTTCTTTGTAAACAGCAGCAATACTAGCAAATACTGTTAACTAAAAAATATAAATTATTTAATATTTATTATCGTTTCATTATAAACTCCTCTGAAGAGGAGAAAATCACCATTTCCGTACAAACTGAATTAAAGAGCAAATTAATTTGCAAACATCCATTTCATCAAGATATTTTATCACTCTGTTCCAATATTGTATAGCTCGTTTATACAGGTATAAATTGAAATAAGTAGTATATTGGTTTAGTTGGTACTGTATGATATCATGGTATGGTACCGTGGTGGTCATTCTATGGAAACGTGGTTGGTACTCTATGGCACCGTGGTTGGTACTCTATGGCACCGTGGTTGGTACTCTATGGCACCGTGGTTGGTACTCTATGGCACCGTGGTTGGTACTCTATAGTTCTTGCTCCACTTTAATGGCTCATCCTAAACATTCAATTTTCCTCTGTACATTGTAAATGTCTTCGGTTATCAGGAAAATTGCACTGTTACATTATTTCAATGAATTTCTTAGATATTAAAAATTGTTTCTTTTATAAAAATAAAAATTATATTTTTTTAATTTTTCAAGAGTTAATTTTTTTTATTGGATGTATAATAATTGAAAATTAAACAATCCGACAGAACATAACTAAAGTGTTATCGCACAGACGAAGACAGACGGACTGCTCTTTGACCTTACGACTCCAAAATCAACAAAGTTTTCCTTGGCCGAAGAAAGAAGTATACACCAAGTTTCACGTCTCTAGGACGTGTCCATCAAAAGTTATCACACACACGCACAGACTGCCACTTGACCTTTTTCAGCAAATCAAGTCCTTAGAGGATCCTATAAACCGCTCCAAGTCTGTAGGACCTTTCTATTAATAACTGAAACACTTTCGGCCTCTTAATAATTGTATACAGCTTTAATCTTGTTAAATTAGTAATAAATATTTATTGCAGGTGTTTTAAGTGTAACAATTTCGTATTAAATTGAAAATATAGCCATTACAAGGTGTCATAAAGCGGTGTTATTACTTAATAACGTCATTTTGTTTGAAGAGTTTATCACAGCCGGCGACTCTTGCCAGAGAGAAAGTCGGGCCACGCTTTATTAAATACAGCGCCGTACCTGACATAAAAGCGTCACGATACACAGATGTATCATAAAACGTATCCTCTGGGATGCAGGCGTTAATGGTATCGACAAACTTTAAATCTACATACACGTAATGTGCTATCTGTGCGTGTTTCCAGATTTTTATTCCATTACTAAAAACTAATCACATACTTATTCATATATTTCAGAAATAACGAATTAAAACATAACCTAAAAAGTTTTTTGTGACCTCTTAAAACAAAAAGAGTAAATTTTGTTTGACTCTTCATTATAAACAAATATTACTTCAATTTATTTTATATTGTTTGAAGTTTATTTTTGACGATTTGTGAGGGAAACAGGATTTTTCCGGACAGTTGCCATCGTTCAGTGAAACAATAAATATCATTAACACTACGTTTCGAGATGTGCAGTCTCATCTCTTCTTTAGGTAAATACCTAACCTAACACAAATTAGAATAAATTAAACAAATCACATCAGTGTTGTGACACGCCAAAGTCAGGAATCACAACCACCATGTTGCGTGTTAACTTCACCAACTCTAAAACATGCACTTAATAAAAAAACTAAACACAACACTAATTATTAAAACTGAACTAAAAAATCACAATACGTCTGCATTCGTCGACCAACCACCTACAACTACCTAGAGGCCAATAGCAAATGGTGATCGTCACGGCAGAAACAACATGGCGCCAATAAAAAGGAAGGGGGCAGGAATCGACCTTTTTTATTATTGGTTCATGCTAGATACAGTTCTTAAAACCATACTATGACTCCGCATTGGTTTATTACAAATATATAATTTGTTTGATACTTTTGGTTTTCTTTTTAGTTCATCTTTTAGAATTAGCACCGAAGCAGTCTAATCTTGACTAATGGTTGGTCTGCTAATCTAACGTATGTTGCCTCTATTAATTTCCTTTTAAAGAAATGTGGTTCCCGATGTATTTTGTTGGCTTCATCCTAATTATGTGATGGTCTTCGGACCAACAATGATGCCCTATTTTGTTATTCCCTCAAATAATATTTTATAAATAATTAATTACTGAGAAAAAGATTTTAAAAATAGAAAGGTAGGCGCTTTGCCTAGCACACAATCTAAATCGTACTTCTGCCTGTTTAAAACAACACCAAAGATCAAGTTTTGCCTTAATTAACCTAAACTTAGGTATTAATGCTTGGCAGGTTGAGGTTAGAGCTACAAAGGTCCTTTGGCTTTGAACGTGTGCTGACGCAAGTTTGCTGTTACCACACTGCTGTTTGGCTCTGTTAACTTATTACTTAGGTACCTGAAAGTTGCAAGTACAGAGAGGGCGGTTAGCTGAGAATTGAGGTGTGAATAAAGGACCCGCAATGTGATAATGTACCTTATTCAAATTTCCATTCGTTCATTAAGACCCATTATTTTTTAGTTGCCGAGCGAAGCGAGACATGAAAGGTGACAAATTTAAGACTCGTCAGAGTTTGACTGAAAATCTTAACCAAACTTACTTGGTAACACGATATGTATGTGTCAAAGGAGGACAATTTTATTTTGTCTTCATAAAGATGTGGCACAAGGTGGGGGTGAAGGCGGTAGTTCTCTTCGGGATGTCAAGGAATTTTCCTGCTCTTGATACAAACATAATCGTATCTTTAACTACACGTTCTATAATCACAACACATCTGTATACATTCTAAATGACTATCCATTTCAATTATGATTTTTAGGCTTAGACGGGTGGTTTAATGACGTCATCCCAGTTGTGCGGTTCAAATCGCGTCGAATATTCTCCATAAAATTCAAATCTTGAAATATGGTCTTGTTGTGGAAAGATATCCTCAGTTAGCAAATCTTAAGCCAAAACTTGCAATAATACATACCCGCTTATACAGGTTAGTTGAGTTCCGTACTAGATAGTTCACTTGCAAAAATCCCGGTTTTTATATGGATAGTAAGAAAAGCCTATGCATAATCCAAAAAGAAAGTAAATAAAGAAGACAGCATCAAATTACCAAAAAACTGGTTGCCTGCGATTAAGAAGCCATATTTATCACTACTCGTATTTGTTCAAATCGGTCGTTGATTTGTCAAGCTTCAGTCAATCACGACGTAGCATCACCCCCCCCCCTCAATTCACCTGTATAAGTGGTTGTGTATTATTAGCACGTCTGTAAGTTGGCTGAAGGTAATTCCTACAGCAAAGTCGAAAATTTCAAAATTGTCATTGTATCAATGCGGAATGAACCGAAAAACTTGGATGGTAGTAAAATTAACACATTTCTGAATTAACCTGAACTGTTTAAGAAAATCTGCTTTTTGTAAGAGGTATTAGCAAGTTATAGTGCCTATAAATATAATTAACTAGCTGTTCCCCGCGGCTTCGCACGCTTTTAGCAAGCTTTACTCGTGTATGAGCACTTCTGGTTCAAGTGAATTATATTGTCAACGCCGATGTAGAGTTTACATTCTTGACACTATCAAGAAAATCTGCCAAAAGTGTACGTTTATAGCCATTGTACACGTACATGTACTTACTAATAAAGTGGTCTAACATTCATCAAGCTATAAGGCCAAACAGAAATTCAGTAAAAGACAATTGTACCGAATGACGGTAACACATAGGGGTGGTGACTTCTGAGGTCGTAAATATAAATACTCGAATTGCAAAGTTTACTTATAAGTTCAATTTAATTAATGAAACTTACAAGCACCACGTTTAGTTAGTAAATTAAATGCATGCCTTGCCACGTTGCTGCCAATTAGAGTACAAGAACTAAAAATGTATATCTGATAGGTGGGCATAAAATATCCAATCTTCTATGGAATTATACCTACGATATTTTACTTTATAAAACTTTAAGATTTTACTTCCCTTCGCAATATGTAGACTCACAACCCGGGCGTCGGCGTCTTGGCACGAGACATTGAAGCTGTAGTCTAAGAAGGGTTATTTCTAGTCGGTAATTACTAGAAGAGGAGTAGAAGTTATGCAAGTGGTAGCCATCTACTCAAATAATACGTGAGCTCGCCTAAAACAAATTCGCGACGGTATTAGCCATTTAATGAGACAAAAAACTTACACGACAACGTGCTCGTCAGAAGGACGACGCCACAACTTGTATCCATTTCAATCAAGCAAATAAAAGATCTTCAAGTGTAAGTTACTTTACTATTTACAACTTTACTTTACGTTACATTCATTTTTATATGTTTGGCATCAAAGGGCTAATTTAATAATACGAAAATATAAATTTTACTTACGGACATAGCGCGCGAGGTGAAATCGGTCACGTAGTTGGGCTGCTACAAAGGGTTACAATAAAATATTCATACGCGTGCCAATTAGGTAGTTAGTCCGCTGATAATTTAGTTCCGGAACATTGGATAAAAAATAATATTAAGTTGTACTGGCTAACTAGGTTGTGAAATGTTGCATTACATAAAATGGAACTAACTAACGGTACACAATTATCCATAAAACCTTGCGCCTTTACATAGTGTGTGGTTATTATACACAACTATCTCGTAATTGTAGTTTACAATGTGCAGGCGCTTTGATAACTTATATATTTTGCAGCGCCTCCTGGTGGTGAGTTTCATCAATGGGCATAGCATATAAACCTTCTACGTGGAAAAATACATATACATATAAATTTTCATAATGATCGGTCAAATAGTTTCTGAGTCTATAAAGGACAAACATTCATTTATATATAAGTATTCCAAAGATTTTAGCCAATCGAGCAAAGAATTTATGTAGCAAAGAGTCTGATTTCACAAATTATATTAACAAATTAACAAACACATTCAAAAATTTTAATTTTCCCGACAAACTTATAAAAAATCAAATTAATAGGACCAAAAATATTAATTACAAGAAATCTTTTCCTCTAGATGAAACTAAATTTACTATCAAATTCTACCCCAGACTTTACAAAATAAACCCTATAATTAAAACTGCTTTCCATATTCTACAGTCATCATCGGAAACTAAAGATATATTTAACCACCTAGGGTAATCTTTAGAAGACCGTCAAATCTTAAAAATATGCTAGTCCAAACCAATCTTAAACACAAAAATCTAGAGAAAAATTTTAACGGTTGTAAACCCTTTCAAAAACCACGTTGTGGTACGTGCAAAATTATGTACTCTAGTCAAAATTTTATTAGTAACATAACGAATAAAACGTATCCAATTAAAGGAACAATTTATTGTAATTCAAGTAATGTGATATATCAACTAAATTGTAATTTTTCTACTAAACAATATATTAGCCAAACCTCTAACCCTCTTCGTATCAGAATGACAGGTCACCGTTACAGTATTGTTCATGGAGATGACAAACCCCTCGCTGTACATTCCAGGGAACATAATCAGGACAAAATTGAAAACTATTACAAATTAAAAGGCATCAATAATGTTCCATTGCATGCCAACGAAAATATAAATAGGTTTAATTTGAGAAGGAGCGAAACTGCTCATCAACTCGTTTTAAGGTCAAAATTTCCTTTAGGTTTGAAAATTCGTTAATTTCAAAATGTTTTCTCTTTGGTATTTATGATGAAACATCAGCTGTGAGGTATTTTTCCCCTGTTTATTATTCTATTTCAGTTCTTTTTCTTGTTTCTATTTAGTTAGTTTAATTATTTAATTTTGTAAATATTTATACACTATTTGTTATCTGAAGAAGTATGCTGACATACGAAAACTCATATAAAGAGTTTACCAATATTTGGTTTTATATTTTTACATGAAGAGAATACATATTGATATATAGATTATTACTACAACCGATTTTGATTTGAAGTTGTTCGATTACCATTCGATTTTCACCGACAGTTCCAATTTTTCCAGACCATTCTAATGTAGAATCTATAACAATTTCAAGTGTCCTTTACGTAAATACTTTAAACTTTCCTTCGGCCTACAGGTTAACCGACTTGATCCCGGATATCAGTACTTTTAACACCAATGCCCGTTATACAAGGTTCGGGGCATTTGGATATTTTGCTCATTTTAGTTCCAAAAGTATTTTTCAATTGTTATATTATATACTACACTTAATAAAAATAAAACTAATAGTTGGACAGCTTAACTCGCGACAGTATTCACGATAAAAATCGCTTATCCTTATTACGAACGTTATGTGACAACAGTTATCGCGCACGAACACGTCACAATGTGCTTCACGGTTGTGTGAACATCACATCAACTTCCACATAAATGATCGTTTCACTGCTCTCATATCACCAACAGATATACACAGTATATACACGTTCTTCCTGAGAATTGTCCATCGCACGTGTCAACGTGATTAGCATTATTTCATATTTTGAGTTACCCTCCATCGCCAACAACAACCTTTAAACAAACAATGTAGATCTGAATCCTGGATACACTTTTTCCATTTGTTTTGTCATAACCCTTATATATAAGCTGATATGGAGGAGTATGGAATATTCATAATTTTAAATTTCCACCATATATTATTATAATTCTAATTTTACAAATTTTATATATTGTAAGCCTACCATTAAGATCTTTAAACTAACTTACCTATTCTTAAATTTAATAATTTCGAATATCTCCTCACTTGCAATTCTCCTTTGGATGTGAAGATGAATCGATCATTGCACAAAAAGTTAATAGCTTTTAATTGTTACTCAATAACTTAAACACTCAGAACAGTAATTTCACATCCCTTTTTCTATGGCATTCCTCTATATGCATTATTCAAAGTATGGTATACTTACATTATACATACATGCATAAATAATAGCCCAAAGCCAAAGAGTTAGTTCCAAAATATCGGCCATAATTGTCAATTAGGTCAAAATGAAGTATTTTCTATGCAACGTAAAAACTAAGAGACCCAGTTAACTGTATATGCATATTATATTTATTTTCGATTACTGTACGAAATAATGTATTTGATTAATGTTATAACTAAATTTAAAGTTGTAAGTATATCTTAGATCATAAAACTTAGAAGCTTAAACTGAGAATAAACCAATGTAGGGCAATCTATTGATTTTTTGGATTAATACAATTGTGTTTAAAACAAATTAAGTTTAATACAAAATTAAAAAAGTAAAACCATTTAAAAACTTTGTACTATAACTGCAGTTTCGTTTCCTTGCAGTTCTAAAGTGGTACTGCGAAATTATCGTTTCCAGTGAATAGATAAACAGATTCCTACGTGAGATAAGATTATCTGGTCACTGTATTTGATATCGAATTTCGAGGAAATTTATCCCTCTACATTATCACTTACTGGTACAGTCTGTGACAGAGAATCAATACTAGCCAAAATCCTCCACAACGGATTACCGACTGTACAAACACGTGTATGCTGTAACTCGACAGCTGTGTTTACGTCGTGAAGGAGGGGGGTGGAGATATCCGGGGCCTCAGTTATTGAGTTTGTTCCTGATTTTCTCCCGATCTCACATTTATTTTTCTACCTCTATTTTGAGAGGAGGAAACAAATATTGAGCGCAAGCAATGTCAAAATACGCATCAAACCTTTTCTCGCGGTTCACCAAAGAAGAGCGCAATATGATCAAGACTTAACGGTAACAGTCGATGTTATTCCTCGATATATTGAGCCATTTTATATTAGGATAGGAGGAAATAGTATATATATATATATATATATATATATATATATATATATATATATCCGGTGATATATTTTCATTACGGAATTAACATTTTTTCCCTTCAGGAATCTTAAAATTAATTAAAGGCATATTTTTTGTTCTCTCAGGACAAGACGCTTATAAATGGCACTTAGTCCTGTAAGGACCTTAGCGCTGCTTCCGGAGTGAAAGGATATTCAGGATGGTTAAGGTTAGGGAGTAGGGGCCGCTTCCTATCGAGATCCACGAGGAAGAATTAGGGCACTAATCTCAAAGTCATGTCTCCCCGGAAGAAGGAAAGGCCAGCTCTGAACCTGTCTCTCCAGTCAAAGCAGGCAGGGAGGGGCATACCCTTGTTGAGCCTAGCAAGAACCTCTGATAGTTAGGGAACGAACTCTACCAACTTCAACAGTCATCTCCTCCCGAACCAGTCAACTAGACCTATCGAATTGCCTTTATACGGTTGCCCAGATTTAAATGACACATAGGTTTTTGCTGTGCCTAGTGGTTCAACTGGAAGGTATAAACCAGCCAGAAGTAATCCCTGCTGGGTGAATTAAAGGCATTACAATTATTCTAATTAGGGTGCTTGGTCATTAAATGTGTATTTCCTACCCAGTATATCTAATTATTGGTCAATACACCTTCTTAATATCGCCACTCCAATAAAAATTAAAGAAAATTCTTCAACTCTTTCTATTTTAAAGGATCTGTTTTTTTCAGCCCATTCTTCAACGAAACTTTCTTAGTATAGTTGAATTTGGGTTCAGTAATTAGAAGCCCAAGGGGCAAATAAAAAGTTCTAAATTTCCAAGATGTCCAATTATGCACGCTTTAACACGAATTTCAAGAGTCTGGAGAAAATTTTAAAGTATCCAAAATTTCGAATTAAAAGTGTTTGAATTGGTCAAGTTCGACTGTATGTAAAAGAGCCTTCCTTCCTATGAGAGTGGCTAACCACAAGGTGTCGGGTTTTTCGTCTGAGTTACAGGCACCGCGTGGTTTCGAGACCTTTGAATCTGGGTGACGTTTTTACCAATACTGACCAACTCTGGTTTGATAACACCTCTGAACATACCTCATACCCTTTTTAAGGAAATACGAAGCTGAAAGAATAAATACTATGTTGGACAAAAACCTACTTAGTTCGTTCAAAGATTTTAAATTTGTTATTGGTATTTATTTCGTAACATTGTGAGTCTCCATCACTGTACCACTTCAATCTTCCTATCACACCAGTGGCACCAAGATAGCAGAGTTCTCGTGAATCAAGCTTCAAAAAGATTTTCTAGAATTAAAATACCCTACATCTGAATAGTATTTGAAAAATCTAGTAATCTAGTATCTAAAAATCTAATCTAATCTAAAAATCTATTATTTGAGGTATCCTACAGTGCATTTCAATTGAACCTTTTTTAGAATACCTCTTCACTTAGATCACACCATGTATTTTGTAGTATGTGTTTCTCTGATGAGAAACCATGTAAATAGTTCATTTTGAGCATCTTCGTTGACTTAGTTTTTTGGATCTCTTCAGACGAACGTGACTCCAGATTCCAGGAGTCGTCTATGACAGTGTCAGATTGCAGTCGTTGTACAATAAAGATGTTGATCTTTAAGAGGCATACAACACATGCTCTATGACAGTTTTTCGTTGTTATTGTTTTTTGAACAATGAGGAGTTAAAGTGGAAAAAACAAATTTTAAATCGAAAATTTTGTTTTTTCCATAATTTTTGGTTATCACAATCCACAAAAATATTTTTATTTTGCTCTAAAAATAGGTGAATACTACCCAAATAGTAAAAAATGGTTTAGGATGCAATATAGGCGTATATTTTAATGTGGTAAACGTTTGAAGTAAGATACTTAGCGTGTGAGATAAGTCGCCGGGACCGGGCTGCTTTAGGTATCTTATTTTTTATAAAACCACATAAACTATAACAGGAAAGTAAACTGAAGCTAAACTCAACATCCATACTTCAGAGCTAAACTCAACTTTAACACTTCAGTTTTAACATGAAGTGGCAAAGTTTTCATTGTAATTTAATTATGAATAATTTAGTGAACTGTTCATAGAAAATCTAGTTCGCCCATAACCCATCAAAACATTTTTGTAAGCAAATATTTAAATTAGGAAAGTAAAATTGAGACATCCCAAAGAATACGTAAAATAAGCCTCAGCTCCCACATCTCAGAAATAACAACGAAAGTTTTACATTTGTTTTTACGACCTGTTTATGTAAATCACTGTTGACTAGTGGGGCTACATATTCGCGTCTGTACTTGTATATTATACTTTAAAACATTGCTTATACAGGATCTCCATTTAGTATTGTAATTATGCAATACTGTTCAACTTATTAAATCAAAAGTTTACGATCATAAATACAAATTCTACTGATTTTCTAAATTTTTTTTGTGTTAACATACAATTACAAAATAAGCAACTCAGTAACAATTTGAAATGAAAAATTATTTTATGCGGTGTTTGTTTACATCTTATTAAAAATAAAGTTTGCTTACTGTAGTTATTGTTTATGTGTTAGTTTTTTAACAATCTTTGTTAAAAAATAAGCCCCATATCGAAACCGTGGAATATTTATTGCTTGTGGTGATACCAATAACAAAAATAAGTAAACAAAATTAACGGTTATATTTTTCAGTAAACCAAAAACAGACAGGTAGCTACCAAACGAGAAAGGAACTTTAAGTTTAATTGAATGTACTGAATCCTTTTCTAGGTTGGCTTCCCAATTTTTGAACAACGTTTATAAGAACTAGATGATTCAATAGTTCAAGAATATGTTAAATCTGATGAGATTCCCAAAATACATCTGCTAGGGCTTCAGACTCCCGGAATTTTTGTATTACGAAGATTCATCACAGCGGTATTAGATAGTGACCTAACCTACAAATTATGCAGGAGGTTTCACTTCTGGCTGGTTTATAATTTTCAGATCTACACTGGGTACAGCAAAAACCGATGTGTCGCTCACGTCTAGGCAACGCGATTTATGTCTAAGACCTTCACATCACCAAGCTAATACTAAATGTCGAGATATTGGGGTAAAGGGGTTGATCGATAGGGTAGTTTCCTGCGAAGGATGACTGTTGGAGTGGATGGACAACTTCAGGGAATATTGTTTCTTCCCGCCTTCCCTGACCGATTTTCCTGGAAGAGGCATCAACGTGACTAGCCACTCCTTCTTCCAAGGTGACCTGACTTCATAGGATCTCAACAGGAGGCAACCCCTACTCAAACTTACCCATCCTAAATATCCTGCCACTCCGGAAGCAATCACAAAGATCTTTTTACGACTAAGTGCAATGAGAAGCTTCTCAGCTTCTTGTTCAAATTGGAACCTAATAAACATTGAAATCTATTTCTATTGAATATTGAAACTCTATGGAAGAGAGTAAGATTTTCTTAAGGATTCTTCTAAGGAACGTAAAATTGAGAACGACTGAATTGCAGAAATGAGATATTTATTCGTTTGTCAATTTTAGACACTAGTTAGTATACAAAATACAAGGTTAAATTCAACTGAAAGGATGAGTGAAAAGCGGTGGGTGAGTGCGCCAGAGATAAGGAGATAGCCTCAATAGCCTTGTGAATAGATAAGATAATCCATTTCTTAGAAAGTGCAACAAAGACCAACGGTTATAAAGGTAAAAAGTACATTTTACGTTTAGTTCAAACCACGGTGATTCCGGTCTTGATTATGCCTCTGAAATTGAATTTCCAATCCAAAATACGATCCCTCCGCCTTATAAAACCTAATTGCATATCGTTCAGGGGATTACTACTGGTGTCGCATATGACAGGAAGGACAATCCCAACACCAAAACATTTTATTGAAAGTACTGGATTATATTTATTCAATCTCAATGTCCTATAATATGATATTGAAAATGCTCAGTGAAATGATACCCATGAAATGAGGAAATAATAAGGAAGCCGCGGTTAACGTTTTCTATTCGCCGATTCACATGTGGGAATATGACCTAACAGATTTTAGGAGCCATCATATTTCTCTATTATAATATTGATATACTTGTTTCGTATATCCTAGTTGTCATTCTTGTAAGGAAAGAAGCAGGGCAATCTGACATCAATAAATTTCACTTTGCTCGGGATGTAATACGGAGAGATTACATCACATTAGGCTGTATAAATCCAGTAAAAAACTATTAAAAAGGCTTACTTTGGCGTGTTTACCTCATATGAGATATGACCAAGGTAAGCGTACAACACACCACGTCTACGTAACAGTCTTCATTGAAATGTATGCAAAATGTCCATAGCTCATTTCATGCTCAGAATGTAGGTACTGTGGGAGAGGTAGACATGCAGAAAGACAACCATACCGTTGCAATTTTTATAACTACCATTTACCTTGTACTGTATCGACTCTCCCCCTTATTCTGTTTTATAAGATCCTCGCACATGCCAGTGGCCCATGAGGACGGGCAGAATAAAGTTTAAATGAGGATCGACCTCTTAAAAGCAAGAAAATTCCGGTGAAATAGGAATGGCACTAAAACGCAAGAGTGCACTGAAAAAAATTCTGACTCCATCTTTTAACATTGACTATCCACCATTTTTCTGTTTACTCTACGAATAAAAGTTATATGTTGAAATCTCACATGTTTGGATTAAGTTTACAAATTTCTTTATTCTGTTGTTTTTTTTTTTCTTTTCCATCATTACTACCCATAAAATAAATGAAAATATTTTCACTAACGCTCAGCCAAATCCTATGGAGTTACATGCACCGTCAACGAACTCTGTGTTGTCTATATAGAAATGAAGCTTCATGCAAAATTTCAATTCTATAGATCAGTTCCTTTTCGAGATATAGAAGAAACATTCAGACTGAATGAAAATTTTTCCACCACCCAGGGTAATTAGCTTCGCTAACGCTCAGCCAATAAAAATTTTGATGTCTGATTCATTCGTTTTTAAAATTTGAATAGCAAAGAATCGTGAAGGATACTTTCAGACAAGGGATTGGTGCCCTAGGGCCCAGGTAAGGGGGGAGGCTTTAAACAAATTGCTGTTTTCCCTATAAAGCTACGCAATAGTTATATTCTGTTGTTCAAAATACATCTTGATTCAAGGAAAAGCGTCCATCAAAAGGAGCTAGGGCAAGAGTTAAGAGGAAAGGACAATTGTGTCCAACTTCATCGAATGGTGGCGTTTGAACAATTTCAAACGCCGTAGTAATAATGATCAATAATCTCCCCAGAGAATCTCAAAAGAGCGGAAGAATTCAAACAATTAAAATCAGTAAACACTTACTGGTGCTGAATGAGTTCTTTTTCTGTTTTCAGTATTCATAGCAAAATTGGGTGATTATACACAACGAAAACCAAACTAATCTAATTCATTGAAGGAGGAGCTTTTCTTATTGGAAAACACTATTATTTGATAAAATAAAAGTAACAATTATCCTATAATTTTATATTTTTTCACCCGAGGCCTCTCGACATCAAAAGATGCCATCGTCAGGTGTGAATCAACAATTTGAAATAATAAGATATAAAATATATCTATAATTTAAAACGAATATAAAAATATCAGCTGAAAAAATCTTTTATACAAGATTCGTTAAATTGAAATTAAAATAAAAATAAATATTAATATATGTATAAAAGTTTGATTATAGGCCCTAAATACGGACAAACTCAAAAAATCAGTTATTGCCAAATATGCATTAAAACAAATCACACCTTTAAAACCTTCGCATTATTAAAACAAGTCCATAAACAAGAAGAACTGGACGCTTATTAAACATTATACATAAAAACGTAAAGATAAAATAGTAACAATAATTTTGGACCGATTCAAAATTCACCCTTCCTTTAAATATAACTATTCTATTCATTCTATTCTAATTCTATTTGACCCAAACGTTTATACATATATTATATTTATTTTATTTTACTTTTAATTTAACAAATCTTGTATTAAGCCTTATTCAGCTGATATTAATTTAATTATTGATTCACACTTTACGATGGCATCTTTAATGTCGAAAAGGCCTCGTGTGAAAAAAATAAAATTATTGGATAATTGTGGGTTTTCTTTGATCAAATAATAGAAAAAAACTAACTCAAGTTTGGTATTTGAAAAAGCTTCTTGAGTGTAAACTATTGTATGCAATGATCATGTATCATGAGTTAATAATATTAAACGTTGCTATAGATTAGTATTACTAGGCCCATACTCAAACTGGTTTTTCTGACAATTTTACCGGGCCCGGGCCTTTTGGGGGCCCGATCCCGGCCCCGCCACACGTCTATTTTTAAGGGACCGTGTCGACCGAAAAGATATCTCAATCTAATAACTGCAACGCTATTATAGGCTAAATTTGTGATATTGTTTTCGTAGAAAACTGTGAATATTACTTTTAAAATCATTATTATCAACGTTCAAACCCTGAGCAGTGACTTTCTGTATTCAATTTATTCATTTCCCTGCGACCTATCTGTATCTGTGTGGTTGGTAGTGGTTGACTTGAGGGGGTAGCAAGTCGGTGGGGAAGGGGTGAAGCGATGTGAGGGGGCGCGGGACATGACGGGCCCGTCAAGGCTGAGTACGGCCCTGAGTATTACAATAATGAAAATGAGTTGATATAATGCCCAAACTCAAAAGGCTCCTGCACTGATCTCTAAAACATAAAGAGTGGCCTCAGTTTAGTAATTTCAAGAAGTAACCACGACTGATGTTTATTCCATACTTTGCCATCTTTGATCTGTACAACAATACACCTCTTTTTGGGCTTAAGATACGATGTCCCTGCAAATTAGAGTCGAGTAACGGACCATGTGGCACAGTCCAACCGGCATGGGATAAAGATTCAGTTACTGTAGCGCACAGGATATCATGGAGATTCTGGGTGTGGGCCTACCATAATGTTTGTAGACTCCATTTTAGAAGAATACACAATCCACTAAATACCTTGGAATAAATCTTGATCAAGGGTTGACGTGGAATGTTCACATCGATTCCATTTGCACCAAATTAACCTCAAGTATTTAAATTTTGAAATCTTTAGCCAAATACTGCCCGAGTCAAGTACTGATGACGACATACTATGGTCTGATTTACCAACACCTTGGGGCTCCTGTGCAAACAATAAAATGTGAGAGCATTCAGGCTTCAAAAGAGAGTGATTCGAATCATTGCCTAGAATTGCCTTCAGAGAGTTTCATCGGCCAGCCTCTTTTCAATGTTGGCAAGGTTTTAGCATGTAACTGGGAGGCCACCCATTTTGATCCTGGCGTTGATGATATTGAAAATTGGCGAGTGACTTAATGAATGAGTGCAAAATTTGTATGTACTAATGTGACACTGTGGTTTGAAATTTTATATTAAATGCGTGACTGCTCCATGTAATGGCAATACAAGATTTGAATTTGAGTTACACCGCATATTAGAATCACGCGAATTTTAGTGTCCGAAAGTAGTAGCCGATTAACCACTGGACTTTGATATTGTGTTTTGAATCAACTAAGTGATAAGGAATTTACTCGAAATATCTAAACTAAACATAATTCTGATCTACACCTCTGGAGAGCTTGTGTCCACCTTTTGATGTTGAGGCAATGACATTTGAACTCGTCAAATTTTGAAGTGCTTTAGCCCAAATTCTCCAGCAGATACTGTGTAAACAGCTGATCACCACTATAATTAGAGCATTCTCATACAAGGCAGTTCGATTCTCAGCCCATTCTTTTTGTTCAGTAACGAATTAACCTTTGGACCGAAGTAAGACCATTCTACAGAAATGTGAAATATCGGTGAACCGTCATGTCAATCAATGTCCGACACTAATTCAACATGTGGCTGAATTCTGATGTCCTATCACTTCTTATCACCTGAGCACCTTGATTGTGAAATAAATGACGGTACTCAACAATGTTGAAGTAGCCATGGAAGGGTTGATTCAACGTGAATGTTGAGTTTAGCTCCAGTTGAACTTCCTCTTAATTCTTTGTTTGAAGTTTGTCTTTGACGATGGAAGTATTGTGAAGGTAACAGAATTTTCCGGACATTTGCTAACATTCAGTGATACAAAAAAAATCAGACTACGTTTCGATATCTGCAATCTGACCTCTTCTTTTAAAGAACATATTGCAGAACTCGAAACGTAGTGTTACTGATTTTTTGTTCTTACTGTAGCGTCTGGAAGTCTAGGTCTAAACCAATTGTTTATCTAATGATACAATTAGAATACCTCTTCACCTAGATTACACTATATTTTGTGGTCTGGGTGTCTCTGACATCGAAACTGTGTAAAGAGTACATTTTGAGCTTCTTCGCCACCGTCAGTTTTTGGATCTATTCAGACGAACATGACTCCGTATTCTGTAACAGCGTCTGATTCCAGACGCTGTACTAAGAGGAAGGAACTGGAGTTAAACTCAACATTCTCAATGCTGATTCACATAATATACTATTGCGTAATTTGGTGGGATCAAGCAACGTCGAGCGTGACTGCTGCTTGGATGGGTGGCCGCTGGGCGATCCTGTCCTTGCAATCAGCTCGCCTGCTCGGCCATTAGTGGTGGTTCTGAAGTCACCTGCAGTTGATCCCCAGGTTAAGTGTTACAGAGGGCTTCTAAGCCCTAATATTTCCTGGTGAAATAAGACAACTTTACTATTTGGATTACGGAAAAAACACACAATTTGAATTGTGACAGTGCGAACCTTTCGCAGAACTCGTTATCAGTTTGGAACCACTCTATCAATAAGATATCGACGAGCACTAAAAGAACCGGTCCGCCGGCCGCGATAGTGGAGCGCTCTGCCGAGCGTTGCTGTAACCACTGCTGTTATGTAACAGAGCTGTCTGCTCAGAACGCCAGTGTCTCGCCGTGCGCCATGATACATGGATACGTACCAGTACAAGCGCGCGCGGCTACGCCAGATCTTTGGGATCCGTCGTAGCACTCTCCTTCTGTCCGTGTTCCTCGTGGGCTACGTCGTGTACCTGGTGACGGGTGGAGTGGTGTTCGCGACTCTAGAGGGTCCCGGCGAGCGACTGGTCAGGGCGAAACTTGATCTTACCGTCGCCACTTTCAGGGCCCGTTATCCTTCAGTGGCAGGTTAGTCCATCCTTAACCAACCCTTTTTAAGTATACTTAGACGTTTTGGAATTTTTTAATCGCTTTATCAGTTGTTGTTTTTAAGTAGGAAAGTCTTTTTACAGTATCACTTTTTGTACAAATTCACAAGGTTCGAAATGCACTATTTTTATGATAGCGAATTAAATGTTAAACCTATCAAATAAACACTCCCTAACTATTTCACTTCACACGTAAATAAAAACATAAGTAAAACAAAAGAATTCAAAACTGATAGAATGAAACCAGTTGGAGGTTATAAACATTGACGTACAGCTGATGAATTTTAAACTAAGTTATATAAATGGACCTGCGTGTCTATATACTGAGTGGTTTGAGTTGTAACATTATTATGATGCACTGTTTGTTAAATGCAACGCGGCCTCACGCGACGAAACAAAGAAAACAATCAATACGAGCATATTGAACGAAGTCGGTGTCTGTTATATAATAGCCAAAGCCAGTCCATGCATAGTTCAGAAGGCTATTCATTGATTATTCACCTGTCCGCCACACACGCCACTTTGCGTTCCATTTTTGATGTTACTTAACAGCCTAAGAATGCGTGTAAATTACGTATAGAATTATTTATGGAGATCCCTAGTCTATTACTTTTGCCATCCGTGTACCTATTATTCATCATGAATTAATCAATATATGCAAATCAATAAAACGTATAAGATGTTAGTCGTGTTACCTAAGTTACGACGCGTAAACCTCATGTGATAGTCATGCCCAGTTCCTCATGTAAATTGAATGTAACAATAATATGGCTGAAATGTTCATAAGAAAAAACTAATTAAACGTAATTTTAATTTAAATAATATTTAAAAGTCTCTTTTGTAATCCACGGCGTACATAATAATAATAATAATGTAGCTATGTATGCAAATTATAACTTTCTATACTGCAGCTCAGTGGCGTAACTATGAGTGAATAAGGGGTTCTAACCCTCCCCACAAATATTTCTAAAAGTAAAAAGATCGTATAACGGCAGGTCAACTCTCTTGAAATACAATGCATGTAAATGTTCTACTTCGAATTATACCAAACTAATTTACTCAGATTTAGATTTATTCTATTCCCTCCTCCCCCGATGTGGTGTGTTCTTCAATCAGATTACACCCCCTCCAAAGCCAAGTCCTAGTTATGCCACTACACAGCTAGATAAGCATTTTCATTTTGTATTCCACAGCTAGAGTGCTATATAACTCGTTAGTTTCTGAAGAGTACAGTAGTGGTGTGTGACTAGTATTATCATATAATGACCCACGTGGTAGCCAGCTAAAGTGTTAAATCAATCACAATTTGTAGTGCCGTATGAGTTGAAAAACGTAGGATATTGGTAGACGCCAAGATCGCAATGTAGAGGAGAAAAAAATGTAGCATAAAAGCAAACATGTCACTTGAAATTAGGCCAAAATCAGCAGATTTGTTCACAAATGTAAAATGTTCTAAAAACACACACAAATCAACGGAAATCGGTTCATTTCCAAACTCCATTTCCAAGGAAAGTACGAAACTTCGAGAGATAAAACTGGTGTCTCGTGGTATGAAAACTTAAAAACACGCAGGAGCCAACTAAATTAAGTCAGCTTTATCTTGGGAAACTGAAACCGCTGGCGGGTCCTTTGCATACTTTCGCGGAACTGATAAGGATATCACTAACCTTACGGCAAGATGGGGTTCGGAGATATCTGGCTATCATGGATCCTTATCATCCAGGATCTAGAATCTTGCTACGTTACATTTTGTAAGATAAAACTGACAAATCTTCTCTTCGTTATTATTCCTTTGTTAAAACAGTAACTAACTGAAAAATATAATGGAAACTTTCTTCTTTTGCTGAAATTGTAAAATTATAAATACACCGTTTACAAACAAACGTACAAATATTATTTTGCACAAAAACCGTGCAAGTGTGCACACGTACAAACCAAACATGCTTTGTATACAAAGATGCTTACACACATATATTTGTAAACAAACAAACGTACATTGTATTCGCAGTTCCCATACTACCATCGTTCTGAAAATCTACATTGCGAAGTTCAATCCCACTGTTTCAACTGAACGTGTGCAAAAACAAAATGAAATCTTGTTTAATAGAATCGCCACACAGTCGCCTTTTACGCCATTTTAATAATTTTAAACTAATATAAAAACGCTGAACGTTTTATTGAAATTTTGTTGATATTAAAATTTGATGAGAAACAGATTCTTAATTATATTTTATTAAAATAAAATAAAAGAGACTAGTTGTTGTACACGAACATTTAGATACATAGGTTTTTTTAAATATTTAAAGCATATAATGGAATTAAGCATGTAAATAGATCAAATTTTAGTTATTTTTGCAACCTTTTAAAAAAACGGTTAAAATATTTTGTATATGAAGTTTTGCTAATTACGTTAAAAAACATACATAGGTATTTTGGAACTATAAAATAGGATAAAAACTGGTATGTTCTCCTTTTTGGTTTTTCGCATTGCTTACACAGAAACATATTCGTGGTATTTTATTCGGTTACTCTCAACATTATGTTATATAAAAAATCTCAATATTTTATTCAGTACGTTTATGGAAGAAGAAGTCAAGATTAGTAATGGGCATACAAGAATTTGTTGCGGTTTTCGTTTAAAATACTTTTGAGATATTGAATGGAAAATGCCGACTGAGAGATAATTAAGAAATTATTGTATGGAGCTGAAAAAGATTTTTTTTAATCCACGTTCCTTGTACATGTATACGCATTATGGTTCGTATGAACAGTATGTGACTAAGAATTCCCTTGTTGTACTCTGATCAAGCAATAGTACACCAATATTTTGTTATTCTTTTGTTTGTTTGGTTTTATCACGTGGCAACTCTCCCAGACGAATCATAACAATAAGATTGTCCGTTTATCTGAACAAACAATTTCAGACAGTTCATTGACCCCATGAACTCATTGTGCAAACATCCAAGGGCATCTTTCTTCATGAGACATGGATGGCGTGAAAAATATAATTCATCTTTGGGCGCTAGTTGTGTAATTGGGTCTTTTCTAGTATGTCCCCGCATTCTCTATTTTAATTTCTATAAGTTAGATTACGTTATTAGAGCTACAAATGTAATTTCTAAAAGTAATTGAGGTTAGTTTAAGCTAGGTTTTTGACAAAAATTCGCAAAAACAATTGAAAAACGAGTTTATTAATTTGTACGAAAAAACACAAATTAGTAATGAAAGATGTTTAAAATAATATACTATTCTGGTGGCCAGAACGCTTTAAAGTCCTCCAGGATTTGTTCGAACAAATCTGTGTTTTGGTGGCGATGTTTCCACAGAAACTCACACAAGTATGAGTCTAGCAAGTTGCGACTTGTACCGCATTCGTTCCTATTACGCCGTTTTGCCGACGCCCAGAGCGTTTCGATTCTCTGTGTGTGTGCTCCTCTTGTAGGATCAACAAAATTTTCAGAATGGGTTAGATCACGCGATGCTTGCCCGCTGCGCAGCGCTTCGCGCTGCTTGCTCTTTTAGAAAAAAAATTAACTCGAGCTTGCAAAGTCCAAGCCCAGATCAAGCGGCGCGCGTTTATCACTGATAAGATAAGACGAGTGGAAAACGCACCTTATATAGGTAGGAGGTGGCCAAACTCGTGATTCGTCGGTTAAAAGTGACCAACTAGAGTTTCAGGATTTCGCGCTTTTCAATTGACAATGAATTTACCGCTTTAATTACGATCTTTGTGAATGCGGGGACATATTAGAAAAGACCCATGTAATTTCTTTATGGAGAGGTTGGATCTTCTTTTAGGCTTTGTTTTCTTGTACTAATTGGCCACTGGCCTGTGTGAGGATAAAAAACAGAATAAAGGAGGAGAATCCATACAGTACAAGATCGATGGTACTGACAAAAAAATTGTAAAACTCAAAAGTGTCGATGCTTGTTTATATTTGTTTACAGCTTCTAATTATAATTTAATAATTTTACGAAAAAGGGTTTAAACAAGTTTTTAGTTTAACATGATCATTACACTACATCCGGTGTGCTTAAAGTGTATGTGCACATGTGTAGAATATTTCAGAGTGAAAGGAGAAGAAAATCTGACAGCATTTTCCCTCCCACATCATTTCACAGCCCCTTACTCTCCCAACCTTGATCCTGACTTCCCTCAGTTTTGAAACTCTAAGGATATAGATGTATCAGACCGCTAGAATTCATGTTATACGAACAGAACATGGTAAACGTTTAATTTGTTTGATGTTCTTTTTTGGCGATATCGTTCACTGATGTAAAAAGTTAGTAACAACGTTTCGAGATCTGTAACCGTATGTCTTCTTCAGGTGGGTAACTAACCTAACACAACTACAACCTAGGTAAAACGAACTAATCATACCAGAGCTTTGTGACACTAATAAGTCAGGAATCACAACTACGGTGATGTCTTAACTCTACACACATTAACTATAAAACTTGCACTTAATAAAAACAAAATGCTAATTAATTATTAAAACTTAACTGAAAAATACAGACAGGTCTGCACTAACTGACCAACCATAGACAACTGATCAAAGGCCAATAGTAAGTAAATGGCGTTCGTCACGTCAGAAACAAGATGGCTACAAAAAAGAGGAAACGGGAGTTTCTAGATGAACTGCTCAAATCATACTGAGACTTCGCATTCGTTTATTACAAATCTCTAATCTTTAGGTTTCCCTGTTAGTTCATTTTTCAGAATTGGCTACTAAAGTGGCCTCATTTCGACGTAACTTAACTTATTTAATTGTACTGGCGCAATTCCATTAGAAGAATAATAAATAAATCTATGAAGCCTCGATTGGTTTCCTTAATAAGGTTCCCGATGTATTATGTTGCCTTCATCACAGTTCATAGGATGGTCTTCGGACCAACAATGATGTCCAGTTTTGACTTTTCTGTTAGCTCCTTTCTCTTAAGGTGATTCTACTAACATTTAAATACGTGAATACCTAGACCAAACCTATACAGTTCCGGTGATAGTTTTGTCCCACCTTCTACAGGGTACATGTGGAGAGAGCAAGTTCGGATTTCACTAATTAGGCCGAATAAGGTGTTAAGCTTAACATCAAAGGCAGAGTATCCAACTTCTGTGACCATTACCTCCATAACATCAACGTCTCTTTTACAGACAATTTGACATTAACGTCTATTGCCTGTGCCAGGATCTTATCCTGAAGAAGGAAGAGAGAACTACGTGAAAATTACTTCGCCTGATTAAATACAGGCTTTATTGATTATTTTTGCATACCTTCCTTAGCTAAATTCCAAACCATAATCGGATAAATCTGCAGCTGCAGTTGTGCGATCAGCATCTTGAAATTTTATTCTACCATTTTGAAAACCTTATTTCTAAGTGGCCTTCTTGGGGCTTACTACCGCTTTAGTTAAAATAATATCGGCCGACTCGTACACGAACCTACAAAATCTGTCATTTAAAGTAACGTTACGTATTCTTTTTTGATGATGATCGAGAAATGGTACTGTCCAGTTGTAATTCCTTGTTATTAGTATAACAATTAAGCCACGACCAATAATGCAACGTCTCTTAATTGTTTTACTTCAAGACTTCATTAACAATAGAAATATGGCCATTAATAAAAGTAGTTAAGAGCTGTGCTTCATCGGTAACCCTTATACCCTATATTTTTAATAAGGACACATACACAGTCCTCCATTTCTCCAGAAAGGTTCACAACCTTCCTTATCGCCGCTAAGGACAACAAGGTCCTTTTTCTGCAGTGCATTCATTACTTACTTTCTTAAACCTTTTGGAGGTATGGAGAACTCTGACTTTGCTAAAGGCACTTACATTAAACGACGAATGGGTTTATTTGAAATGCCACAGAATGTTCTTAACACTGTTTATATTAGCTGTCATATTGTTCTGGGACCGCGCTGATTTCAATCATTGTAATTGCTGTTTTCATCTCTTGCTAAAAATATAGCATTAAAAACTAATTCAGGTCACTCCATACCAATTATACCAACTATTGATTTCAGAAATATAAAAAGCAATGGTCATGCCACATGTCTTTCATATAAATGTTTACTTTTTTTAATCACGAGCATATGGTTCAGCATAACTGGTTAATCATGATCAATCCGTTATCAATAATGTTATACACTCTCGTCAAGTTTAAATCACAGGAATGGTTGTCGATTTCTCTTGTCACTATTTTACTATGCAACAATATTTTAAAAGGACTCTGGTAAAACTGTTGATTTTAATTCCAACATATCCATTTCCTGGATCAATGCCAGGATATTTTGGAAAATCTAGTTGTTTGGGCTACTTGGACGCAATATACTAGATAAAATATAGTAAATTCCACAAGCGTTTAAAAAATCGTAATTCAAACATTTTATAACTGCATCTAGTACATTCATAACGGGAAAGCGACAAAAAATACAATGCATATCAAACAACTAAAGTATAGCTCAGACTTGTACATACTTTTGTATATTTATTTCGATCATTACTGACACCGGTACCGGATTTTATCTAATTTACGTAATATATCCAAAATAAATTAATAAATTTCCAATTAATTAAATTAACACATATGTTGTAGAATAAAATTCAAAAATGACTCACTCCTATTTTAAAACTATGTCTTGTACAGATTCGCACGTTAGTGTTTTTATTTATTTTATTGTAAGGTACAGCGGAGAACCCCTCGTCACCTCAGTCTGTATTGATAGAACTTTCACCCCCCCCCCCCCCCACCCCCCCCCCCCCCCACCCCCCCCCCCCCCCACCCCCCCCCCCCCCCACCCCCCCCCCCCCCCACCCCCCCCCCCCCCCACCAAATGGTTTCAATATTTAGTAATTTTTAACCGTTGTGAATCTAATTTTTATGAAAAGGTAAATCCAGCATTGGCCTTAAACTTTTATATGTGGTGAAAGTAGAAGTCTCTTATCCTATCAGATCCTAATAATGTTAGTTTAAACTTATCTTTAATAATATTGAAACATCTTTCAAGTCAGCACATTGTGCACTTGAAAGATTGGGTGTAATTAGTAGAGAAATTTGAAGTCAAATTGAACCAAATATGGAGTAACCTCTACATTTATATTACTTAAATTGCAACCGAGAATAGAATATATTTCCTTTTAATATCAACCGGTGTATCAACTAAAATATGTTCTTCTTGTCCTAATCTATTAGGACTTCAATATTAATTTAAAATTATGCAGTCTGAAAACATTTAACGCTTTTATCAAGTATTTATACTGTAAAGATCAATACGTTTAGTGTGAATTTATGGATCTATATTATTCTCTTGGTGAGGAAGTGCATATTGTATGCGATAGATGGCAGCACACGTGACGTAACCTACATATCTCTATTAACCAACCTAATAAGGGAGGGGAGTATTACATGGTAGAAGGGCGACGACCTGCCCAAGGACTGGCCCTAGTACCATGTAATGCTCTAACCTGGGTGCGCATAACAGTTTCACTGCAGCCATTGCTGTTGGTTCTGGTAACAGTGGTGGAGGCACGGCAACTGTTTTAAGCACAGGCAGTCCCAATCCCTGCCAAGGTTGGTTAATAGAACTTTTTAAAGTTACATTTTAATGGATCTCATATACATTTTCTTCATTACATATTTTCTGTTTGTATTTACACCACTACAATATTATCTATGCTAAGTATTAGTTAATAATCAACCCATTATATTTTGATTATTAATATGAAATCATGTTTCAGCATGCTATATTTCTTATCCTCAATGCGAGATGACACAGTACCGTAAGTATTTGGGTCATTATTTCAGGTGTAAATTTAATGCCATTCTGAAACTACAGTTTTACTCAAAGCTTAAGACTTTGACACTATTTTATGAGGTATTATAAATAAAGCACGATTAGAGTCATTTTTTGGATTCGAGGGTTTTGTTCTGATTATTTTCAGGTGACTTCGGTCCTGCGTTGGCTTGACGTCCCCTCTTTGACATTATCACGTAACACTTCCCCACGTGTGTTGCAAAACACGCAAAGTATGAAAGTTGGTTGTATGAAAAAAAGTGTGAAGGTGTGCGTGCGTGTAGAACTACATTTAACTACAACAATAATTCTCCACTACACAAAATATCAAGGTAACTAAATTTATCTGCTAATATTAGACCTAAGTTTACATATTGGTTCCATGAATATACTTAGTATTAAACCTATTTATTTAATTAACGTATATTTCTATAATTATATTGGTTTTGGGAACTCTGTGGTTTATCAAGATACACTACTACACGGTGTCTTTTTTTATTGTTACAGGGTGATGCGGCCAATGCGGCAGGAAGTCGCCCCACTTACACTAATACACACACGACACATACACTAGGTAATGTATTGTTGTATTTAAAATATTTAAAACAATTTGGTTCAAACTGTTGTTTCAGAATGGCATACTTATATTAATTGGTTTAGTATATGTTTACATCATAATAGTTAATAATTTTAATATAACTAAAATTACTCATGACAGTAGTAATAATTTGGTAAATTATATTGTAATATAAACGTGAATCACTACCATAAATGAATCGCACAGTCTTCACTTGAAAGCAAATTACTTGCTTGGTTTATCTTATTCCCTATTAACGTATACATGAAAGTATTGTAAAATCGCAGTGATTCAATTTGCAGGTTTTTTTCTAATTCCTATTTTGGGATTCTCTTCAGTTTCAAATTAGGGCTCGAAAAAAGTGTTTAGTTTCTGTCTTACAATATTAGTGTATGTGTATGCGCGTTTGCAAACTTGTTTCAAGAAATCATGGGGACCCGGAAAGTTAAATCACAATAGAAAGTATTGCTATATTATATATATATATATATATATATATATATATATATATATATATATTTCCATGCACACTATCAGATTAATCGTATTCTTAGAACAATCTAGATAGCACACAATATACCACAGCAAAGCTGGCACTTTGTTTCTAATTAGGATACTATGGTGTATGATTATGCTATGCAAATAAAGTGTTAATTTCATATAATATAAATGTTTGAACGGAATTCGGAATTTTCGCACAATTTCCAACTTACGTTTCTGTCTGCATTTTAACGAGTGCAGCACTTGAGTCTGATAGTACAAAATGTTATATCTTACTATAGGTGTATATGGTAATTATTCTAGAGCCTTAAAACATATTAGCATAGTCAACAAAGCTGAAATTTATAAATATAAAATTACCTTAAAGCTTTATTTGTTATTACTGCATATTTTAAATTAAAACATTAAGTAGCCATTAATTTCAATAAATTTATGTAATAAACAATTATGTCTCGTCATTGGAATTTTTAAACCACAGACCATGGAATTAAACGTTTAAAATTGTACTCACCCAATGTCACTCGCGATCATAGGCTTTAGTCCAGATATGTAATTTATATTTCCAAAATATGAACGGTCACATTCTCGAAATCCTGAAGTGATTACAAAACATAAATGGGTATATATTGGAGAAATTCTGCCGTTTAAAAATGTTCGATTAAATAACATTGTTTAAAACTCATCCAGGCTATGTGCTATTGTCAAGATGTCGATTATAATAAATACGTGTCTATTTAATCTATCTAACTGGTAATTCCATTAAAAAGGAATAATGTTTGAAATTAATAGACGTGAACCGAGATTTCTAAACTATCTAAGTTAATATGGGAGGGGGTTATTCCATGGTAGAAGGGTGACGACCTGCCCAAGGACTGGCCCTAGTACCATGGAATGCTCTAACCTGGGTGCGCATAACAGTTTCACTGCAGCCATTGCTGTTGGTTCTAGTAACAGTGATGAATGCACGGCTACTGTTTTAAGCACAGGCAGTTTCAATCCCTGCCAAGTTTGGTCTTTAAAAATTAAAATTTACAAATTTAAAAATAGTATTTTGATTATAAAATGTATATCTTAAAAGACAGGTTTTACTAAACTTTTAATGTTAACATTGTTTTTAAAGTAAGTGTAGGAACAGCTAAAACTAATTATTGTATAGCTATGGTGGGAAGTGTCGATTCAATTTGAATGTGAGTTTAGCTCCAGTTCACTGTCCTCTTAAGTGCAGCTCCTGAAATCCGATGCTGAAATCCTGAATTGGAGTCATGGTTGTCTGAAGGGATACAAAAATATTCGGCGACGAAAAAGCTCAACGTACTCTTTGCATTCGTTTTTGACGAAAAAATGTAGTGCAATCCAGATGAAGAGGCATTCTCATTGTCTCATCAAGCGCTCATTTGAGTGCACTACACGTTGGAGAGGGATTATTGATTATATCTTTAAAATATTAAGTTGATTTACATTGTAAACAACTAATAAAAATGTATCAAATATGGCTACTTTCGTCCCAAAATTACACAGAGACACCAATTTTTGCATCACAATTGTGTTATTATAAAGCTAAGGAATTTGAGTTTAGGATTCCTCCACACTAAGCTATAATATTTAATAATAAATACCACGTACTATATTGCAAGGATATTAGAGCTAGTATACTAATATATAATAATAAATACTATTATATTGCAGGGATATTAGAGCTAGTATGCTAATATTTAATAATAAATACTATTATATTGCAGGGATATTAGAGCTAGTATACTAATATTTAATAATAAATACTATTATTTGCAGGAATATTAGAGATAGTGTACAGATAATTATATCAAATGTTCCATTCTCCGCCTTAACAGTCCTGCCAAAATGCATTTTATATTTCTATTTGAAATTGATCTGGAAGTTAGAATATATTTACACCCTCCTATACTTTTCTGACGGAGATATAGTTATTATTTACGTATGCTACAGTTAATTTTAAGTGTTAAAAACCAAATTATCCTTAAACATATTTACTCTTTTGCCATCCTCTTTGAATTCCGCCAACAAAAGTAGCTGAGGGTCGCTTAATTTGTAGGAGGAAATTCTGTATGGATTACTATAAAACTATAGAATATAAAAATTAGTATCATCATTAAAGCTGCACTATTACTATATAGTGCAAATATTATTATTCTTATCTCCATGGGTGTACAGCTAAGGGTTTGTAAGTATTGTGAGTCGTGGGAGGAGTCTATGCGCGTGTTACGATCAAACTTCAAATTTATTCTGCTGCGGCCAAAAACAACAGTTCCCTGGAGAAATCGCTGGGTAAATGGAGATTCCGACAGGCTAAAATATATTCATCGGATGCAGTGGAATTAATTCCAGACGAAGGGACGGAGAAATTCTTACTGGACAATTGAAACATTGGTGCGCCAACACCTCTGCTTCATTGTCATATTTGGCAGTTTTATACAAATGTTTCTAATATATCACTAACTTGGAGAACATTTTTTGTACGGATATTAAGTGTAATAAATTTATATTGCATAAACTCTATCAAATAATTTTTTTCTATTAAAATATCTTTATCGTTATTTTATGTAGGGCCTATGTAATTTTCACACTTTTAACAATTTTCTAAATTTAATATGCATATGTTTTAAAGATTTTAAGATTTTTTTCTTTATTAGTTTATGTATAGCATATTATATTTAAATGACCAAGATATTTTAAACTGATGATGTATTCTATACTCTTATATATTTATTTAATTTAATTTTATGTAATTATCCTAAAATGAGATTTTGGCATTCGTTGCATACTAATTTGTTCAACCTAATATTTTGAAATTTTAATTTTTAATTGTGATTTATGAATTACGTTTACTTTTTATTGTAACCCGAGTCTATTAGAAGTTTTGAATTTTAAGTTAAATTATGCCTTGTTGTCCTGATTGAGAAAATATTTACTCATACGTAGACTTAAGAAGTTACCAGTCTAAGTGTCCCTTCCGACTTTAATTTCCCTTCTAGTTTATTGTAATTTGATGCTACAGTTGAGTTGCCCTGATCAAGAAAAAATACAAAAATATTGGATATCAAGGCTTACTTCTATCAAAAAGCATCCAACACCGACCCTTATAATCTACTTTCCCTGTCTCAGATGTTTCGAGTGCCATCGTTGGGGTTTTTTTTTAAACGATGAAGTGATTTTATACATACTTAAATATGACTGATAAGATACTGCAGTCAAAAAGTGTCAGTCCGACCGTTTCCATTAAACTCATTTTCCATTTAATAACGGTTCTATAAGTGTATTTGTACTATTAGACCGACACAGAAAATATATCTATGTCTAGGTCTTAGAAACCAGCTCATATTAAAAAGCGTCCACTTCCGGTCTTCTATCGCTATAATTTATTTTGATTTGTTTACTCATTTCAATCATATATATTCATACTTAGGCTTAAAAACTACTTCAATCAAAAACTACTTCAGTCGCTTGTATTCTGCTTCTGATATAAGGGAGAATAATGAAAAATACTTGAAACTGTATGTTCATTTAACATCATCGTTTCAAAATAATCATTTATACGTTACCCGATTTAAATCTTGAATTTTTCGTATTGTACTTTCAGAAAGAAATTGCTTGGTGAGGTATTTTTAGTTTACTCCTCTGTTTTACTTAAGATAGACTAAAAATATCATAACCAATGTCTAGGAAGACAACTAATTTTGAATATCTTATGTATACAAATTCACAGCTTTGTTTATTATGATGGATATTATATCTGCGTATCTTAGTATTTCCATTGCATTCATGGTATAAATTCTTCATTTCTGCAATCTGTTTTAAACATTTAATAGTAATATCGTCTTTGAAATCTGTATTAGACTACTGATGATGACTGTATGTCTTAACATATTGTTATGTCTCTTAGGTGAACTTCAGCTGAAAGTGTCAATAGCTCCTTACTGGCAGTTGAATTTAGAATATGTTGCGTAAATATTACTCTTTTTTCGAATCCAAAAAAGTTCTGGGTAACATTTCGATTTTTCTCTTCCTGAATGCATTCCTCGTACTCCAAATTACATTTTGAAAACGAATTACCGAATTGATTCTAATTTATATAAGCCAGCAAGGTGTGTTAACAACAACTTTTAGATGTGAATGTTGAACTTGGCTCTATTTCATCTTCCACTGACTGGTCTCCGAGAATCAAGAATCTATGTATGTCTGTTGAAATGGAGCTAAACTCACAATTTTCATTGAATCACCTCGTCCCATCATTTATGTATCATTTGTAGAACTTTTTTATGTAGGGTTGTTTCTGTGTTTGACTCAGGAGCTAAAGATAGAAAATAAAGGAAAAAATGAGAAACTTTACATTGCTTTGTGCAAAGCATCTATAGAAACTGATTTTAAAATTTACTCAGGATTAAGAAGTTTTCATCCAAAGTGAAATTTATCCGCAGTCAACTTTTTATACCCGGTAAACGTATAATACTTTCTTATTAAAACATTAAACTTGTCTTGATAAAATACTAATATCGACTTATAACGCTAAAGTGAGCACCTGATGCACTTTAAGATTTTGTTACAAAATAGAACAGAGACGTAACTCGATCAAACATCCAAATTGTCTATAATAATATCGATATATCTCTCAAGTCAGCACATTTTGCACTTGAAATATTTGGTTAGAATTAGAGAAGTCTTCATCAACACCTTTTAAATCATGTAATGTAGCGTCTTTATTTATATTATTTAATTGTCACCCTAGAATCAAATAAGTTTTCTTTTTGTCTCAACCTGTTAGAAATTATAAATATTAGTCTTTTTTTGTTTATATCTAATCCGTCTACTCAATAATTAAAAGTATATAATATGAATATCAAAAACACTGTTATAAAGTATTTATGCCATAAAGATCAATGTCACAATGAGAATTTACGAAACTAAAATATGCTTTTGTGTAAATGCATATAGTCTGCGGTAGATTGCAGCACACGTGACGTAAACTGAGATATCCCTATTCTCCAACCTAATAAGGGAGGGGAGTATTACATGGTAGAAGGGCGACGACCTGACCAAGGACTGGCCCTAGTACCATGTAATGCTCTAACCTGGGTGCGCATAACAGTGTCACTGCAGCCATTGCTGTTGTTTCTAGTAACAGTGGTGAATGCACGGCAACTGTTTTAAGCACAGGCAGTCCCAATCCCTGCCATGGTTGGCCATTTAAGATGTTTAAAGTAAAATTTATTAAATTCTCCATTACTAATAATTTTCAGAATTTTAACTACAGTAAAATCTAAATGTTTTTTCATCATAATCATTGATTATTAATAAACATACATCTATTGTAGGATCCACAAAACTACTTGTATACTGTTGCTTTTACTATTATAAAAAAAATATCTCGCCAAGGATGGCGTTTCATTTCAATAAAAGGGAAGTCTCTCGTCTCAGCTCTCTGTTTGAAGCAAAGTGTACTTGGCTCTTTTGAGTGTAGCCCCACTCTCTTCTGATCAAGAGAGCCAAAGGTGAACTGCTATTGCTGCTGGCTCAGGGTCTGAGGTCGGGGAGGACATTCCTGGCGATCACGAACCTCGTGAAAGTCCGAGTATTTCCCGGGCCTCGGAAAACCAGTCAGTAGGGGGGGGCAGCAAGTGTCTTAGAGTTGCTCACCTGAACATGAGATCATTGAATACGGGCTTTGATGAAATGTGTTCGTTGGTTGAGTGACTTTGAATTTGATGCTTTTGTGTTTCGGAAACCTGGCTTCACCCGTCTACCTCATCTGACAGCTATACCATACCAGGATATGTCATGATCCGAAGTGATCGTCAAGATATCTTGAAAACGTGGGGAAACAAGGAGGAGGAGTTGCCCTCTATCTAAAGGAAGGAATCGCTCACGAACCACGTCATCTGTCAAGAAATCTTGATCCTGGTATTAAGTATGTTTGTGTTGTTCTAAAGGTTAAGGGTGTTAAGCTTGGATTGTGTGTAGTTTACAGGCATCCTACATTAGGTACTCTCAGTTTTGGGGAGTTTTCCATTCCTTGTTTGTTTGACCTTGCAGTCGAAGTAAATCACGTCATGTACGTTGGAGATACAAACATTGACATGCAAGCTAAGCAACTCTCATGAGACAAACTATTTGCGTCGGCTCTTGAGGGAAAATAATGTTATTCAGATCATCAAGGACCCAACCAGGGTTACAGAAAACACTGCTTCTTGGTGGATCATATAATTGTGGATAAGGCTGCTAATATCAAGAGAAGCGGTGTTATGGAGATGTCTCAAAAATTACAGATTTTAGAGGTGTTGCAATTTTCTGATCACAAGCTTGTTTTTTTGTCATATTGGCCTTGAAAAGGAAAAGAATAAATCCAGAATTCATTACTTACAGTGATTTTTTCTAGGTTTGACCCTGATTTAGCAGTTACACTCGTATGTCACATATTAACTGGGATGAGGCTTATTCAATTAACGATGTGGATGAGGTGGAGAAATTCATCACAAGCCATATCAAGTCGTCTGTATATGATGAACTGGCCCCAGTAGTATGTAAACGGGTGACAAAGCAAAGAGCTCCGTGGAGAACTGACCAAATAAAGCAACTATCCAATCAAAAAAACAAGTTAAAGAAGATTTACAGTGCAAGTGGTGACCTTACAGACTGTAAAAACTATTCACATATAAGAAACAGACTGAACGGTTTGATAAGGAAGGCGAAAAAAAATTTTTTTTGCACAGAATATTTCTGAAAATACCTCTACCAAAGAGTTTTGGAATTGCCTTAAAAGAGGCAATGTTATTAATAAAGGTAAATCATCAAACATTCCATCTAACATCGAAATTGAAGAAGCTAATACATATTTTGCTGATATGGGGAACAATGAAATGGTTGATGATGAATTGTTGAGGTTTTACAAATCAAACTCTTTGAAAGAAAAATTATGACAATTTAGTTATTAGTAAGGTGTCCGAAGACCTGTAGGCTGCGACCAAATATCGATTAAAATGATAAAAAGCAGCTAGCTTCTATGCCCTAAAAAGCATGACCCATTTAGTAAATTTGAGTTTGGCCACTCAAAGCTTCCCTACCAATTGGAAAATGAGTATTGTACACCCTTTACCGAAGGTCACACCCCATCTACTGTGCAGAATTTAAGACCAATTTCTGTTTTGCCTGCAATGTCTAAAATAATTGAAAAAAATTGTTATCAAACAGATGAATCAGTTCATAATATCAGAAGAATATTATGCCAAAACTTCAGTCTGGTTTTCGCCAAAATCACAGCACATGTACAGCTTTGGTCAATTTGTTTGAGGGATTTATTTAGAGCTAAAGATAGAGGAAAATATAGTTTCTTTGGTTCTTTTGGATTATTCACAAGCCTTCGACTCTATAAACCATGAATTATTGATTGCAAAATTGAATTATTATGGGTTTGATCAAGGCGTTCGAAATTGGTTGAAATCTTATCTCCAAGAAACGACTGCAGGTAACAAAATTAGGAAATGAGTTTTCCAGCCCCATTTTCAGACTGCGAGGGCGTGCCTCAAGGTAGTTGCTTGGGCCCAATATTGTTTAACTTGTACACGTCTGATCTGCCGACGGTGTAAAACACTGCACAGCTCACCTTTACGCAGACGACTGCCAGTTGCATTTGTCCTATGATAATGAAGCAGCAAACACAGCTATCCCACAAATAAATTCTGATCTGCTGAATATCTCTGACTGGTCTCAGAAAAATGGCCTAAAGTTAAACATAGGCAAATGTAACGTGCTTCACACAGGTCCAAAAGCTCTGATGCAGACCCTCAGTGAACGTGGTGTGAGTGTTGAGCTCGGCGGCGAGAGGTTGACAGTGAAAAATAGTGTTTAATTAAAACTCTCGGCGTTGTGCTTGACAGCAAACTCACCTTCTCTGAGCACGTAACATTTAGTGTTTCAGCGGGCTGTAGGTCGTTTAAAAGGGCTGCACAGATACCGAACACTACTGCCAGAGTGTGCCAAGATGCAGATCATGCAGTCAATGGTCTTATCTGTATTTAACTACTGCTATCCTGCATACGGAAATAGTATTACAAAGGAGGACGCTGGCAGAATTCAAAGGCTGCAAAATTCTGCCATAAGATTTATCTTCAGCCTCAGTAAATTTGATCACGTGTCCCCTTCTCGAAAAGATGCTAATATCATCGCAATGCAGGAACGTGTGCAGAATGATGACCTGCTGCATGGTCCACAAGGCACTAACAACCGGGGAGCCCGAGTATCTCAAGCGAGAGAGACTCCTTCGTCGGGAGGATGTGTCTGAGCGGAGCACACGGCAACGTACATTGCTCCACTTCCCTAAAGTACGCCTTGAGGTTGGGCGAAAGGGTTTTGATTATTTCGGTCCGACCATGTTCAACGGCCTCCCTGTTAACCTCAAACAAATTAGATCTGTTCCTAATTTCAAACTTAAACTTAAGGAACATTTTAGCCATAGGTAGTTAGCCATAGGATTGTTTGTGAATCTTTATGTTGTGTTGTGATATTTAAGTATTAATTTATTGTGTATTTGTATATTTATGTATTTGTTGACCTGAGTTGATTTGAAAAACAATTTGTAAAATTGAAATACGCTCGTGTAATAAAGGCATTTTTATTTATTTATTTAATAGATTCTTCTAAAATGTGAATAGGCTACTGCAAACCGAAATAGTTAACAATGATCTTGTAAGACGAAATTAATTAATCGTTTTACTGCTGTGATTTACAGGAATCTATCAATTTAAATTACGGTACTTTGGGATTATACCGACCACACCCAGACATGAATCGTTATTTCACATTTCGTTTCTACTGATTACTAGATTAGCGTAGAACAATATTTCGTCAATATAAAACAGGAATTGTCTTATCGCAAACCCCTCCCCATCCTCAGACAGAGGTCAAAGTCGAGCGTCTAGTAGATAACGTGATTGCAGAGTCTCGCCGCCCGTTCAGCTGGTGCATCGCTTTGTTGTACTTCCGTGTTTTACCTCTACATTTCTCCAAACACAAAAATTCAACAAAAACAAACATTTACCAAACTAAACTTTTTATTAAAAAAACACTCAAAACTTGTTTTTTTATTCTTGATCACATTCCGCCACCCAAAATGCGAGTGCCTCCGGCCATCAGCGCGGGCTTCGACAGCACCTTCGGTGCTGCCCCGCGCTGATGTCGACGAAAGAAAAACATCCCTCGAGATAGTACCTATCAGTAAAATATCAAATTCTAGAGGGGCTAATCAGAAATATAAATTGAATTGTAATGGAAAGGCAATTATGTACCGTGCAAATCACGTGATGCCGCGCGGTCTGCCGTAATCAGGATTCTCGAGAAAGATAAGATAACAGCGACAACAATAACGATCACAATACCTGGAAATGCTTGTAAGTTTGTAATTTTGTAATTGAAGAGTTGTTTTTTCGTTCTATCATGTTTGTTTCTATAAATTTCTATTTTTGTGTTCTTCATACTAGTGTGGTCGGTATAATCCCAAAGTACCTAAATTACATTATTGCGTGCTAAAATGAAATGTTGTATAAAATAAATGGCGCTTACAAAAAAACTCGTAAAAACGTAAAGATATTTATAACTATTTCAACTTTGCATTAGTGATTATCAAAAATCTCATACTTTTTTGATTATATTCTTGAATTTTAAAAAAGTTACATGAACCACATTTAAGTTTTAAGATTAGTAAGATTCACGTTAGATTGATTTTAAATTATTGAGATATCTCACAACATTTGGTAGCCAAAAACAAAGGCGCTAAATGGTTAACATTGCTCTTGTGAGACAAACTTAATGGCCGTACAGCTGACTCTAATGTTCATTAATTATGACACTAATCCCACTTCATTCCTCTGTTTGTTATGTAACAATGCTGTTACAATGAAGGACATTATACGATATTACGGAGTTACTTCAGCCTGTTTGCTTGCTTATTTTTGGCAAATAAGTCCTAACTAAAACGTTTATTTACTATTAACAACAACTGTTGGCTATTAGCTTGTGATTTCGTAAAGATTTGGTTTGGAGCTAATTTTGAAATAGTAGAAAATTTTGTAATAACGCGAACTATATGAATGGAAACTTTATTATGATTAAATTCGGTATTAGAAGGAATGAGTGCCGAAATGTTAGATTTATAATGCTTAATTATATTCACGGTTGCGTACATGCTTATTTTATAATTTTTGTAATTAATTATTATGAATTTTGTTGTTCTGTTGTTTTTTTTATAAATATCGCCCTCAAATACTTCTTTACAGTTTCCCATTCTTTTATACACGAGTTAGTACATAAAGGTCGTATTTTCACCCACAAACCTCAATTAGGATACCTTACATTAGGATTTATATATTTGTCATAAACAGTGATCCTACTATATATATATAAAAAAATGTTCCTTCCTTTACTCAAAAACCATAATTTTGTTGATGTTTTAAATTATATTAGTTTAAAAATTGCGATAGCATGCGGGCTTAGTTAGATTTCTAAAATACTAGAAGGCCATCCCGCTCCTTTTTTAGTTGGTGGCGGAAGTCTGTTGTTTTTAGAATCGAAAAGCGTACAAATTTAATCTCAAAAAATGCAAAAATACTTATTAATATTCCGGTTTCAAAAACACGCTAATACAGTGTATCATAAGCACATGTAAATCATATACGCTTATTTTTTTTCATATATATCCATAAAATAGTGTTATTTAAAATAATTTAAGAGATCACAATTTTTTTTATTGGAGTTTAATTCAATCTAAAGTCGTATGTACGTCAATAATCTTATGTGAATGCCAATTTGTTACTTTATTTAATATTTACGAAAATATTAATATAGTTGAAAATTACCTACATTGTATATATTAGACATATCAAAGAACACTATCACACCATGTACAGCATACATTGTCGGTTTTTTTTGCGCTAAAATCGCTGGTAAATGTGTGGTTCCTATGTTAGAGTTGCCCAGCAGCGTTGGCCGCCCGACAGTAACCACCTCCTAAATGCCCCATTTAAATGCATTGAGTTGTTAGATTAAAAATGGTGAGAGGTGCTCAAGTATTTGTTTACATTCAAAGTCATGAAAGTAATAACATTTATTATTCCTATCTCGCCCTTTGTAATTAATTATGTAAGTAATTAATTGTAATTAATTTATAGTGCAGCTTTGCACAGGTAGAAATTAGGGATGTAAGTTCAGAGATACTTTTAAATACTTATGTTGGGAAATAGGGTTTTAAGTATAGTACATGATAAGTAGTGTTTTACAAATAGCATTTTTTTAAGTAGTAGCTAATCTTTGCTAATCTTTACTTGAGATGATGATCTAACAGATTTCTGTATAAATGAAACTTTGTTTTAAAAAATGTGTAGTTATATTTTTAAAATAGTGTTTTTCCAAATAGCAAATAAAATATGGGACACGATGCAAATAAATTAAATAATAATATTAAAAATTCAATAATAACAAAGAAGGAGCATATAATAACAGGCTTCCCTAAGGTTGCGTGCAAAAACTTCATATATTATGAAATTGGTATATATATACCATCATATAACTCATTCTTGGCTGTATAGAACTGAAGGATCATGCCAATTTAAAAGTGTACAGATGAAAGTTCCGGTAAGCTAGCAAGTGTACTACAATTTGTGCACTTAAGTTAATATTGTACCCAACTTTCAACATTGTCTCACGTGTTAAAATTCCATACGATTGTACACACATTGTTTACAAACTCATGTATTCAGCTACATTCTTGTTCCCATCATTGTTACTCATAACACATGCGCCATCATCTAACTTAATGTATCTCATGTATAAATGAAGGTCCATGCAAAATTGAAAGTTTATTGTCAGTTCGTTTTTATATGTCGTGTGTACAGATAGGTAGATAGACATACAGATATTAAATTGTCAAGTAATAGGCTTCACGAAAGGGTAGCCAATAACAAAATAATATAGTGATAGCATTATGGTTTTATTGAATAATATTATAGTATATTATACTGATGTAAATCAAACCAGAAAGAACAACGCTGTAATAAGTATCCGAAAGAATTCTGTAAAATGTAGCGATTTATGAGAGCTCCCAACAACGTGCTTTGTCTACTCGCTTCTAAACGTAGTTAGGTTAACTGCCGCTAGGTATTGCTAGCTGTCAAGGAACAGACTTGTTCTCATTTGCTTCTACATGGATTCAAAATTAAATAAAACTAACGAAATTATTACTGACGTGTGTGGTGAGACCATCGTTAGTAGCAATAAGGTTTTACTAAAAGGCAAAATGAATCGCTATCAACGCCATCATATGGTTTTATAAACATATTTTTACAGTTTCAAGAGTTAATGGCTGTATCAGAGTTTTAAAAATGTGACCCTATGTATAACTTACCTTTTCTTATTATATACCTCCAAATTATTAACTTACAATTACTCACAAATAATTATCTAAAACAATTGTAAAGTGTACTAGCGCATACGCGCAGTTTGAAATGAAAGTGGTCTTAATTGCACACAAAAGAAAACATATTCAATTGGAAAGGTTAGGACTATTAAGTCCTCTCTTACACCTAACCATAAATTTATAAACGACATTTTAATGTAAAACAGAGCCACAATATATATATATATATATATATATATATATATATATATATATATATATATATATATATATATTGTTACAAAAGCTGCGTTACGCACAAAAAAATATTCTATTGCAGAAGATATCACATGTAACAGTGAAAATGTAGTCTATAAATTATCCTGTCAACATTGCCCTAAAGACTACATTGGAGAAACATCTACGTCACTTAGGCTGAGGATGAACAATCATCGTGCCGATGTTCGACATCAAAATTTACTTAGACCCGTATCTGCACACGCTGTCCAACACAATAAAACCTTTGAAAATTGTTTCTCTCTAATTGGCATCAAGAAGTTTCAAAATTATGACAATAAAGAATACACAAAATTATTACTAAGAAGATATGAACAAGCAAACATAATGGCTCTTCAATCAAAATCACCAGTTGGATTAAATTTGAGACACAGCTAATTTAAATTTATTATTCAAACTTTTTATCTATCTCTGTGTTTAGGAAAGGTTACATGTTTAATTTTCTACTTTGATACCATATGTTTTGTTTTGTTGTTTCCAATGTTTTTATAACCTTCATTCTTATATTTGTTTATATTTTATTGTATACATGCTTTTGATAATGTTACTGAAAAGTAACGAAATATTAAGCATTTCAAGTTGAAGAAACATGTTTTGTTTTCTTTTATACCTATATATATATATTATTTTTGTATATTCAAAAAAATAATCTAAATATGAAAATAATAAAATGAAAAGAAGGTTTTTCACTAAATTCAAAATATATAAATAAAATAATAATTTCAAGGAAATTAACGCACATTCAACCATAACCTTTCATACAAAGCTATCGTTCCATACCCTATGCCATCTTCAACCCGACGAGGCCCGAAAAACTGATGGTCCCCCACCGCACGATAGAAAATGACAAATAGACTTGTAATTTTGCATGCATGGTTTCGTTTTTATATAAATTATATTGAGCTAAATTACGGTGCAGTATCTCTTAACGGGATTTGGCTGAGCAATAGGGTTATGCCATTGAAGCTTAATGAGCTATAGATTGTGTATAATAAGAAGCAGTTCTAAATTATAATCTCACATGCATATATAGGTATGAAAAATGTAGATTAATAAAGTTATTGGGAAACTTTAGAAACTGGTTTTTAATCTTAAAACTACATACAGGACAGAAAAAGTTTTATATCACTAACATTTTGAATGATGAAAATGTAATAAAAAACATAACACAAAATTCATGACACTCTATCATAGCCCTAACTTCGCCTAGTGAAATTAGACATTCTTTACTTTAATTTGCAAATTAAAGATAGTGAAAGAACTGCCCCCAGGGCTGATACCGCATTTTACATTGAAATATACTGTTGAAATATTGAGTTTGATTAGTAACTTTTCGTTATATGTTCCTTAAAACTTAAATTTGGTACAAATTACTTTATACTATTTGCAAATTCTCAAAGGCATTTGCTATCAGATCCTCTAGAATTAATTGTATTCTTTTATGTGATAGACACTATCTCAAAGGATGTTATTCATAAGTTGCTTAAGTCACCTTAAAGCCGTTGGTCTCCAGGTTAAGTGATAGACAGGAGTTCTTAGTAATACTTTGACTTTTCAACTCCAAACACTTTGTACGCCCTTATTTGTAGTTGTATAACTATGAGAGATGTCTTTTTAAAGATACAATGATAAAAACCATCCAGAATCTGTTTAGTTTTTCTTGTAAACGTGTACTTTCTGAGTGTTTAAGCGATGACATTTTAAAGGGTTTGAGATTTTTGTCAATAACCAACAACACTACTGAAACAACTAAAAGGCTTTTAAGTGCGTACTAGTCATGAACTTAAACTAAGACATCTCTCATAATTGTACGCTTAAAAACATGATCATACAAGTGTTTGGAGTTTAATATATGGAGATTTTAGAAGAAGAAGAAGAAAACTGTGTAACGTGATATTTTATAGTGCACAATATTTAACTTATACATATAGACTTCAGCATTGTCGTGACGGTTCGTGTCGAATAATTTCCTATTTATTAGTAGTTAATATTTTAAGCACATAGTTTATTTTACTGGTTTTCTCAAATTTTACCAGAACTGTAGTCTGCAACTGCAACGCATGTTACTAACCTTACTTCATCTAGTCTGGCTGTTTGTCGTCTGCTGGCCACTGTCCCAACGCATCCTGTCCGCAGATCCACAGCCATTACAATCTTTGTTTGTGCATGGCTTGCTATACTATAACGCATGATTCTTATTGAATATAATTATTGTTGCATGTGCATTTGGTTTTCTTTTTTGTACTTATTTGGTGATCCATATTGCATAATACTTGCATGAGTGTTTGTTCTATGAAATTGAAAGGGCTTTTTACAAGATGGCTTCAGTGTACCCTGAGACTGCGTGTCCTTGCTGCCTCAAAATTGTCTTGGACTCTGAGAAAGGAATCCAATGTGATAAGGAGTGTCAACGTTGGTTTCATTCAGTATGCATCGGTATGTCTGATTCAATTTATAATGAATTGCCACGAATGTTAAGAAAGTATGGTATTGTGATAGAGTTGATTGCTCTGTCAAAGTTGACCAACTGCAAACTATGTCCGCTCATATTTCCGAAATACTAAAAAACATGTCTAAAGCTGTTACCAAAGACGAGATTACTATCGTCAATGACGGCATTGCCGAAATAAAGAACGACTTAAAAGAAATACATAGGAAGCTGAATGAGTTTGAACCTCGGCTAAAATCTACTGAAGATAGATTGGATATAATTGAAGAAAAGATAAATGGCATTGGCGATCGTGAATTCAAAGAAAATTATTCCAGAAGATATTTATCTCAGAGCTCAACGATCGTACAAGAAGAGCGCGCAACGTGCTGGTGTACAATATCCCTGAGAATAGGAGCACGAACAACCGGGGCCCAGGATTTCGCATGACAAGTCTCTAATGGTGAAACTGATTCAGGTCGTCTCCCTAGATATTGGAACTAACGATATAAAGGTGCTGAGACTCGGAAAGCCAAACAAAGATAAACAACGGCCCATTAAGTTGATATTTCATGAAGAAGCTGAGGCACGTAGATTTAATGAATTGTTCTCAAAGGACTTGGTTGCTGAGGCAGATGTAGCTTTCACAGACTTAAGTATCTCAAGGGATAGAACACCCCGTGAAAGACAACGTTTGAAAAGTCTTAGAGCGGAGTTGGATGCTCGAGCAGGGAAGGGTGAGAAGAATCTTACCATAAAATACCGAAATGGAGTTCCTGAAATAACAAAAACGCAGTCAAAAAACGATTAAATGGCAATACACCAGCTATGTTTATTATCAAAAACGTAAATGGTCTGAGATCAAAACTGAAGAACCTGATAATGTCTGTCAATCTTAGTTTGTACAAAATAATCATTCTCACTGAAACAAATTTATCATCAGATATCTCTAACTCAGAGTTGGGTCTCTATAATTATGCTGTGTTCAGGGAAAGATAGGTCCACCTCTTACCAGTGCTAAAGAGTCGGGTGGGGGAGTCATGATAGCTGTACATTCTGATTTCACCTCATTTGAGATTTGTTCTTTCTATAATGGATGTAGAGCATGTGTTTGTGTCTACCCGAACCTGCAATCGTGAAATAATATTTGGCGCTGCATATTTACCCCCCAGCTCACCGTCTGACAAGTATTCCCATTTTTGTGATGCAGTCGAGAGAAGTGTATATGGTGTCTGATCCTGGCACTTCAATCGTGATAGCAGGAGATTTCAATCAACCATCAGTGAACTGGATAGATACCTCGGCCCTTGCTCCGCCTATCGGAGCCCAATTATTGATCGATATGTCAAACTTTCTTCAGCTATCACAAGTCACAACGTTTCAAACAGCAGAGGAGTATTTCTCGATCTTGTATTCTCTTCTGATCCGGAACTGCAAGTGTTTCCATCTATTGACCCGTTGATAGTTGAAGAGAGTGCTCACCCAGCCCTCGAATTTATGCTTGCGGGTGACCATACCCCCAAAACCGCCATACGGCCTATGTACCGAACTTTAATAGATGCAATGTCGCTAGGGTAAACGATTGGATCTCTCAACAGATGTACCCCGCTGAAAATTCTCTCATCGATGCGGAAGTCCTGTTTGTCAAGTTTTGTGGAGATTTGAGGGACGTCATATTACAAAACTGCCTAACAAGAGAATTGGTCACAGCCCTTTCCCAGCTGGTTCTCAAAGCAGCTTCGTGAATGTGTTATTAAGAAAAAAATACTTCATTCCCGTTTCAAGTCAACGATGAATTTAGAAGATTATAAAATATTTAGAGAAGCTCGCAATGAGTGTAAGAAATTATCAAGAGAAATGTTATTCTTCTTATATATCCAATGTTGAGGCGGGCCTATCAAATAATCCAAGGGACTTTTTGGGGCTATGTGCGGAATCTTAGAAGTAATAATTCTACTCAGAATTATCTTAATCTTGGCAATCAAGTGGCTAGGGAACCGCACAGGATCTGTGAACTATTTGCTGATTTCTTTTTCTTCCATCTACAGAGTGCCCAGTGCTGCAGTTCCTGAATACTCCTTTACCAACAACTTTAATCTTTCGATGTCCATGTTACAGCCACTGAAGTGGAAGGGATATTGAGGAGTCTGGATAGTTCTAAGGCCCAGGTCCAGATATGATTCCCCCGCGTGTTCTCAGGATGTGTGCAGAGGTTCTGGCTCCCCATCTATCGATACACTTCAAACAATTTACTAAGCCAGGGAGTGTTTCCTACTAACCTAAAATCGGGATTTCTTGTACTCTCACAAATCAGGATCCCGTTCTAATGTGAAAAATTATAGACCAATCGTCATTCAACCAGCTATGGCTAAAATATTTGAGAAATTGGTCTTGGACAGAATGACTTTTACATTTAAGAATCTGATTATCCCTGAACAACACGGATTTCAGCGAGGAAGATCTACTGCGACCAACTTAGTGGAGTTTACTAGTGTTGTTCTTCCTGCATTGTCGAGAGGGAAAACCAGGTGGATTGTGTTTATCTGGACTTCAGCAAGGCCTTCGACAGAGTTGGACATTCCCATTTGCTGAAAAAAACTTGAGGCTTTTGGTGTAACTGGAACCTTACACGCATGGTTTCGAAGCTACCTTGACGGCGTACTCTTCAGGTCAAGTATGCAGGAGCGCTCTCCAGACAAGTTAATGTTTTTGTCTGGTGTTCCCCAGGGATCACATCTGGGACCCTTTTTGTTCTCCATGTTTTATCAATGACATTGGTACTACTTTATCGAGCCTTATCTCCTGTTTGCTGATGACGTTAAGATCTTTGCTGAGATATCAAGTATATCCAACATCAGCAGGAACTTTCAAAGGGATCTACAACGAATTCAAGAACTGGTGTCAAGCAAGTGGTATGGACTTAAACACTGATAAATGCAACACTATGTCCGTACACCAGAGCTCATGAAATCCTGCAGTTCAATTATACGCTCTATGGTGTCACCTTCAGAGAGTTACGAGAACCCGTGACCTTGGAGTTCTCCTTACATCAACGCTGGACTTTGGTGAGCACATTCGCAGCATCGTCAGTAAAGCAGTCTCAATCCTAGGGCTTATATGCCGCACCTGTCGTCGTGGTTTCTCTGCTACTGTAGTCGGGACCCTGTATGCTGTTCTGGTCCGTCCGGTCCTCGAATTTTCTTCTGTGGTCTGGTCCCCCTACCAGGTTGGACACATCTCAATGCTTGAATCTGTTCAAAAGCGTGTGTTCAGAACTGTTGGTGTGAAGCTTGGTTATCCAGTATCTCGATGTCGATTTGGAGACAATGTCTAATTTTCTTCACCTTCCACCGCTGTCAGTTCGCAGAAACCTTAATGGACATGGTTTTTCCTTTTTAAGATCTTGAATGGGATGATCGAATGTCCAGCCATTCTTCAGGCAATAGACCTTCATATACCTCGTAGTCAAGCACGGAGCTCCCAACTGTTCACCAGACGTCACCATCATACCAACTACCTTTACCACGGTACGATCCCGAGGCTGATGAGAACGGGCAACAGTATGTGTTCTGACGTGGACTTCTTTGATCCGTCTTTTCGTCACTTCAGGAGAAACGTACTGGCAGCTATAACTTCACCAACTGGAGCCTGAAAATCGACAGTGTGTTCTAAGTGATGAGTGCCTGGGTGGTGCCTTTAAAGGGCCACATCGTGCTTTATGCACGAATATTGGCTCTGTGATAGCAACTTAATAAGGGTCCACATAGTGCTGCGATGTTATATATTTGCTATCGTTACTGTTATCTATCTGTTATCTATATTTTATTATTTATGTTATTGTTACAATGTATTATATAGTTTATGTCCATTGTTATTGTCCTAGTTACTTATATTGTTATGTACTGTTATTAATTTATTATTGTATATATTATTGTTGCACGCTGCTTCTAAGGTTACTAGTCCTCTTCTGAGCTAATTATTGATATTTTGTAAAATGGTGTATTGCCGTAAATGAAATAAATAAATAAATAAATAAATAAATAAATATTGATCTTATCGGGCTAAAATCAAAGTGTATGCCAGCTCTTAAATTCCAGTTATACTAGCTATATAACAATTTGTTTTCGTAACTTCAATTTATTCTCTCCGATAATAATCTAAACTATAATTTACCTTTTGTGATTTAGATTCAAATTACCTACTTAGATTTTCTGTCTTTCGAAATTGTAGCTGTAACACAGAACACAAAAAAAGATTTCCTCTTTTGACAGGCTTTAAGTCCAAGAAAGATATATAGACAAAGAGAATAATACTGGCAGGGGAGAGAGATAATTTAATTCACTCCTGGCCTGGTATTGTTATAATTTGTATAATTTTAATTCCTTTCTATAGTGCAACAATCTATATAATTAACTTACACCTCATAATCACAACTACTAAGGGTAACTAAGTAATTGGCTGAGCGTTAGCGAAGCCTAACACTAATGGAGAGGAAAACATTTTCTCTTTCTCTACCGACGATATCTCTAGACCTATAGGCATGTCCATAAAGGGCATTTACACACTGTTATCTATCTTGCAGTTTCGCTGTGTTAAGGAACTTTCGAGGCAACCGGTATTTAATATAAAACCACCAGCAGTAACCCGCAGCTTCACACTCGATTTCGTATGCTTTACACGTGTGTGAGAACTTCTGATTCGAAAGTATTTGTTTCGACGGCAATGTTGTGTTTGTGTTGCCACGATCAAAAAGGTCTTTCAAAAGTGTATATTTAAGGGCATTGTAATTTGCTCCGGTCTTAGTATTTTTGTGCCATAGTTGATTTTGCCTCGTTTCCCGATCAATAAAACATATGGAGTCATACATACACAGATCTGAGAAGCCTACTTCTGTCAAAAAACCACTACAATGGCTTTTTAGAACAAAAAAAGATTTGTTAATATCAAGCTTACAGTACGCTTTCAATACTAAAATGACTGTAATCAAATTGAAAATAGTAGTTAAACATATGTTTGTGGTGTCATAAAACAATGTTAACACAGAACACTTGATTACGTTAAATATTAACAGGTTCTTTCAATTAATATTCCACAACTTTATCAACCAACGTGGAATTTTTCGCAATCTTAGATACCAGTGGGGGGGGCGGTAAATCGGAGGGATTTTCGAAAGAATAATAGGCCTACATTCATACCAGGGATCATAAGAATGTCCAGGTAAAATGTCAGGAAAATCGGTTGAATAGTTTACGCGTGAAAGCGTAACAAACAAACCAACTCACTCTCGCATTTATAATATTTGTTAAGATTAGTAGTGATTCATACAGATTGGTGAACCGTGGGTACATTTTTGTGTAACACAAGACAAGGAGAAAATAGCTTATACAGCCTTCAAAGAAGAAATGCAATATACGTCTAGCAGAAACAATAAATTGCAGCCTCAAGTCAGCAGGCGCTTCATTAACATTGACAACACCATAGAGCTCTCTGTGTATTGGAGTTTACCTCCATAGTTCCCATCTAAGATTATGTGTGATACTGCCATTTCAGAGGTTGGTAGATTAGTATCAAATGATTTTCTTTCTTTATAGACTGACTAAATAATTTTGAGGTTAATTATATAAAAAATCCATTACATAAAGTACAACGTAGGTACGCAAGACAATTTGTAAGATCTACTTAATATATTTTTATGAAATAATAATTTTAGCCAGATACATATTGCAGGAGAGTAGTGAAAATGCATTTATTCCAAGAATTTTCATCAAGTCGTAACAAATAAGATATCGAAATTTTTGTATCTTTTAAGTGACTTTAAAATGTTTTCTTTCCTCATCGGTTTTCGTAAACCTTTGCATTGAAATTTTTAAAAGGCAACCATTATGAAACTATAAACTATACAGGGTGTTTGAAAAGTATGGGTACGGCTTAATATTTTAAAAACCATAGGAGATAACATCTATAAACTTTGCACAGTGTCATATGACTATGTAAATTATTTTCTCTTGCTATTACCATGACATGCCAACCATGGGGGGACGGCCCACAGAGGAAAACATGGAAATCTTAAATTGAAGCATGGGTCGAGACCTCATTTGAAAGAGCTCACTTAGTAGAGTTGAATGCCGCAAACCGCATCTCAAAAGGTTTATCCAATCAGAAATGGCGGGTTGTTTTAAGTACACATTGTGAAGTACATTATGCGCTGCCATTTCTGACTGGATCGTCGTATTCTGATGTGGTAGGCGGCGTTTCACTCTACTAACCAATGTGTTTTCACTAACTTTTTTCAATTATCAAATTATGTCATAAGTTTATAACACAATGAATAAAACTAAAAAACATCGGTATTTATTGTGTTTTATTACAAAACCTCAATAATACATAAAACATAAACTATTAAAACGCCGTAACTTAACATGTTTCTAAGTGATCATATTTTTAAATGCAAATCACAGAGATGGACGCAAACATAAACGAAATATACATAATAAAGACTTTTCGTTTATTTTCACGTGTTAAACCATAATCGGAAAATACTGCCACACATTTGTAAACGCCCTATGTGTTTCCAGCTTCTACCTGTAACCTATTCTACCTATAAACTGTGCATGAGGCTTAATTTATACATAAGGAACACTGAGTTTGATGATGGTGCACGTCACTCCATGGGATTTGGCTGAGCGTTACCGAATATTTTTACATTCGACTTATGGGTAACCATGATGGCAACGAGAAAATGGCAGAATAAAAATAAATTTGTAAACAAACTCAAAACACTCAGGAGAGATTAAACCATGTAACATATTAACACATGTAGCCTAACATCCCTACACATACAACATCAAATTTATAGTGACTTGGTTTGCACAATTTTATTTTTAAACACTGATATAAACCCCAATTTAATGAACAAATATCGGGTCTTTTCTAGTATGACACGCATTCTCTATTTTAATTTCTATAATTAGATTACGTTACTAGAGCTACAAATGTAATTTCTAAAGGTAATTGAGGTTAGGTTAAGCTAGGTTTTTGACAATAATTTGCAAAAACAATTGAAAAACGAGTTTATTAATTTGTACGAAAAAACACAAATTAGTAATGAAAGATGTTAAAAATAATATACTATTCTGGTGGCCTGAACGCTTTAATGTCCTCCAGGATTTGTTCGAACAAATCTGTGTTTTGGTGGCGATGTTTCCACAGAAACTCACACAAGTATGAGTCTAGCAAGTTGCGACTTGTACCGCATTCGTTCCTATTACTGCCGACGCCCAGAGCGATTCGATTCTCTGTGTGTGTGCTCCTGTTGTAGGATCAACAAAATTTTCAGAATGGGTTAGATCACGCGATCCTTGCCCCCTGCGCAGCGCTTCGCGCTGCTTGCTCTTTTAGAAAAAAAAATTAACTCGAGCTTGCAAAGTCCAAGCCCAGATCAAGCGGCGCGCGTTTATCACTGATAAGATAAGACGAGTTTATACTAGAAGTAGTACCTGGACGTGGCCAAACTCGTGATTCGTCGGTTAAAAGTGACCAACCAGAGTTTCAGGATTTCCCGCTTTTCAATTGACAATGAATTAACCGCTTTAATTACGATCTTTGTGAATGCGGGGACATATTAGAAAAGACCCCAAATATCTGAAAGTATCATGTGGCAAGATTTGTCAAGAAATTTCATATTTAGATTTTAAATTTAGCAAGAAATTTCTTTCTACAAGAATTAGTTCTACGATGCATTACTTTCTTGCCAAATTCTTCTTGTATGATTGTCTCTCTGTCCGCGGGACGTATCAAGGATTAAATGAACTACAGATTTCAAATTTTACATTTAACCTCAGCGAAGCCTGATCAAACCGTGGTCTGGTGTAATTCTACCTTGCGTACATTTAATTAAACACATCAAATCTTTCTCTAGTGTTCAGATTGTATCATTTGCTCGGGTTGTTATCAATCTAATATTAGATATACTGTCTAACTGTTCGCTCAATGTCATATTTGAAATTATTAGTATATTTTTAATGTGTATAGTAAATCGTTTGTAAAATTCAACTATATTCATTGCAAATACTGATGTTGAACATTGTGATTCTATTTGTAGTTTATCTCACTTCTACATAACCCATAAGAGATAGGCCATATTGATAAAAGTTAATTTATGTATATAATTTTGTTAATGTGGATCAATTTATGGTTTATAAATTCCAATAGGTAAATTAAAAGATGCAAAATGTTAAGTTATGTATACTGTATTGTAATGAATTACTGTTTCTTTGTATTATCGTGAACGAAATATTTCGTACAACCTTTTTGGGGAAGTATTGTTAAATGCATAAATATTTTATAATCGAGTTTGTTATAACTTAAAAACTTAAAATTTTTTTGTCTATCAAAATTCTACGATCGAAATTATATTAGGGAAATTGTTTATAGTTTTATTGTATTAAATTATTAATTTAAATTTTACTACAATTAACCTTAAAATAGGTGCAGGTAGATCTTAAGTACCTCTTAAGTATTAAACTTAGATCTAACATTCGTACGAAGATTTATAAATTCATTTAGTAAATTTGCTTTATTCTAACCAACTGAAATGATTTTACTAGAAATTAAGTAATGCAGGATGGTGAGTAATTGTTAATGAAATAATGTACTTAGTCAATGGAATGTTAGTTTGAGGTGGTAGTGTTATTTACATCCAATTTAAATATATTTTAGCAATACAGGATATTAAAAAGACCATACTTGAGAAATAAAAACTCCTATTTCGAAAAAAAGGCAAACAATCTTTAACACAGTTCTTAGATATCTTCAGCTCAGCTATTCATCTATTGTAAAAATATGTCAACGTGGGAATTTTTGCTTGCGCCGAACAAGAGCAGATACAGGCCGATGCTCTGTAGTCTATATTTTGGGCGGGTTATTTATACCCTACGAAAATTTGTGTTGGTCTCACTGCAAGCTTGATTCTTCCCGCTTTCATTCGGATTGTGACCGAAGGAGTTCACGACTGCATCAGCTGACAGGTAATATGATTTTTAAAAATCGATTAACTTAATCGATTGCTTATATCGATCGACTTGTCGGGTAATGTTATTTTCTCGAACATTATAATATGATACCAATAAATTAATACTAAATCCGAATGCGCTTCTTTCGATGATTGTTAAGTTATTACTCATATCTTCTAGACTGCTTATTATTCATGGTATACCATATCGTGTTGTGCCTTAAAAACTGTCATAAAACTTGTAATATTATATTTTGTCTATTCGTTACAAAACTGTTATGAAATATAATTCCTACTAGATTTTACTTTGTAAATGTATGTTCTAAAACTTATTACATCCGACACTCAAGGTTTTAAAACCTTTTTCTAACGTTTTAGCACATTGTTTCTTGACTCCAAACAAAACATAAAATTTCCATTAGGTTTACGCATAAAAATATTATTTCCGTATTTATTTATCTGTGTTTTGCTTAACTCACAAAACGTTAAGGTTAAATCTTTATAACGGTTAGTTTTTACCGAAAACACCTACGCCAAAAACTGAATTTAAATTGTTTTGAAATTATGGTAGTTTAAAACCAGTTATATCATATTTCAATAAAATATTCATTATATGAAGTAATATTAATATAAAATATTATTTCTCGAAGCACAAACTAATTATAATGCTTGAAATATTTCTTCGGGCGGTCAGATTCTGTTATATGCCCCCAACGCTTAAACTTTTTCAATGAACTTAGAACGTTATAAAACGATGTAGCTGAGTAACAAAACTAACATTATGCCCCCAACGCAAATTTTTCATTTACTGATGATTATAATGAATTACAATTGATTACTAGCTAAGAAAAAAAGGTACTCACGTATTATATCGACCACACCCCTACATTTCTCCAAACACAAAAATTCAACAAAAACAAACATTACCAAACAAAAACTAAACCCTTTATTGAAAAAAACACATAAAACTTGTTTTTATTCTTGATCACACTCCGCCACCTAAAATGCGAGTGCCTCCGGCACTCAGCGTGGCATTCGGCAGCGTCTCAACGAAAGAAAAACATCCCTCGAGATAGTACCTATCAGTAAAATATCAAATTCTAGAGGGGCTGATCTGGAATATAAATCGAATTGTAATGGAAAGGCAATTATGTACCGTGTAAAAAACTTAAATAATCATGTGATGCCGCGCGGCCTGCCGTAATCGGGATTCTCGAGAAAGATAAGATAACAGCGACAACAATACCGACCGCAGTACCTGGAAATGCTTGTTGCTTGATGGAATGTTAGTTCTGTTACTCCACTACATTGTTTTATAACGTTCTAAGTTAATTGAAAAAGTTTAAGCGTTGAGGGCATATAACGGAATCTGACCCCGGGCAATAGATTATTAATACATTGACATTTACTAGTCTATATTTTACCATTTATCGATATATTTATAATTACACTACTCACGCCCTCTTGTTGACATGCTGGTACAGGATAAGGCATTTATTATATGATTTATTTATCTTTACTCTAAATTTGTATTGAAAACTTTTACATAATCTAGATTTGTCCGAAAGTATTTCCTGGTATTTAATCAATAAATGTGTAAACTGTTGCGCTTCAAATTCTGATACGTATTTGATGTTGATACAATTTCTTCAGAAAATGTGTATCCTTGTACTCCTTAACTTGGCTAAACCTCGCATCGGTTTGACATCCGCTGTATTTTCTTCATTCATGATATTGCATTGTAAATCCATTACAAACATATTGTTTGATTTGCATTTGATTAATCCCCCTCCGTTATTTACTGATATTAATCTTTATGTTATAAAAATCCCTAACGTCAGGCGCGGGAATCGTACCCACGACTCTAAGAGAAACTCGCGCGTCCAAGACTAGCGCCTTAGACCACACAGCCATCTTGACTTTTAATCTTTCGTACGCAGATAGGTTACTTAGTACACCCGAGGTTGTTCTTCAATTCGACTGGATTGCATACCAGTTCTAAGGTTAAACTAAGTAGTAAATACAATATAACTATGCTAGTATAACTTCTATTATAAGGGACGGTATGATCACATACTGATTGGTGAATAATTAACCCTCAATGTTACCAGTCAATAAAATAACATATTTGAGTGGTTTCGAATTATGTCTAGTGTCTGTATGTATGTTATCATTACTGATAGGACATATTTCACACGTACAAATTTTTTATGTTGGTGAAACCATTTTTAATTAATGCTACTTAACATTGCTCTAGTGTCAATTAATGCTTGCACCGAAAGATCACCATATGTTACCTTAATTTCAGGACCACTTATTTCTTTAACCTTAATCACTTTTACAGTATTTCTCAATTAATTCCCTATCCAACTTTTTCATGTCTTGTACATCTTCTCGAACAATCTGCCAACGTCTTATTACACTTCCTTCCATGAAATTATCAACTATTCTTTGAAGCTGCGACATAGTATTCTTCCTCGAGTTTCTTTAAAGTTTTTGGAAATATGTTCGAAGTTAATTTGTAAATTCTCTAGGATTTCTGTTTTTATCCCATTAAAATTCGGAATACTATTTTCTTTCAAATTCTATCCCATACAAGTTACAATTATTTCACCTCCTTCCAACCAGACTTTCTCGGATGTCGTTGTCTAATCTTTTCATTTCTTCTTTCTGTTTATTAAATTCCTCGTGTACTTCGATAATTTCTTCACCTATTATTTTGGATTTGTCACGGATATTCTCATCTCTCCTTGTTTTATTTTTAACAACTTCGCTCAAGCTTCTTTTGCACTCTTTTAAAATGTATTATCCTCTCTCATTTCCTTATTTGGCTAAACATTCTTCAACGAGTTTGAAATATAATTTGTTTCAGTTATAATTTCTTTCCAAAATTCAAATTTTTGAATTCTATCACTTATTACAATTGTACAGTTTCTATTCTGTCTGCGGGCTGTGAAAATTCCTTCTCTATCTGACTGTATTTTTATCCACTGGATGTCTCAAAAACAATTTGAGCTACAGACTTGAAATTTTGCAATGTAACGTAATTTCTGCTTAGGTATAGTTCCTATGTGGAATTTGACTGGATCTCTACCCCCCCCCCCCCCAGGATATTTCGAGGACGGTTTCATCTGTAGACATAAAATTGTGCAACTTCATTTCTATATAGACAATAATCAGCTCGATGAAGGTCGACGATTCATCCATGGAATTTACCTGAGTATCATTGAAGTTTGTCACTCTGTAATCTTGCAGATTTTCCCTTCTGTCTACGTAGGGGATATAAAAAAATCTATTTTCTGTCTAATCGTCTGTCTATTCGCAGGGAATCTCAAGATGAGCTATAAACTTGAAACACGTGCTCTTCCGTACTCTGACCTTGTAACAGTTCCAACAATAGCTAATAATTATGTCACAAGTTTTTTATGTCAATAGAGCTGTGTACCTCGGCAGTATGTACATAAGTGTAACTCCGCGAGACGCTTATGAGGACGTGTTGGACGGTGACCCTGTTGGCGATGTGCCCAACACGGCGGCGGCCAGGCCCTACTTGTAGGTCAGGGTCCGAGTCCGCCTACTAATGTCCTGGTCAAGTCTTCAGTCGTCTTCCGATCTCTGCTTTTTATGTGGTAACCACACGCTTTCTACTTTTATATCATGTTGGATCTGTCAAGAGGTCTCCTAAAATTTCCCGATTTAAGCTAATATTTAATTTAATTTAATATTTATTTTTGCTCTGTAAATACGCGAGTCAATTACATTATTGACCTCACTGCACACAAGTAGGCACAACAGCATCTTATAGAAACAAAGGTACTGTCTGAAGATACAGTCTTTCTCCGTAGGTGTACTTTTTTAATCACACAAGATAGGTACATATTTCGACAGGCTCAGTTAACCAAAAGTCCAAAATCCCCAATGGTTTGTCTGCACGTAAAACTTAACGATATTCTTTACATTGTCTTGTGTAAGGATGTTCATTATTTTTTTGTAATTCTTACCTTTTAGACCCAAAAACATAATAATTGAAAAATAACTAATATTTCTAACAATTTTTATGCATCAGGATTTGTAACAGTTAAATAACAAACAACAAATGTACAAATTAGCAGAATAGAATATATATTCACTGATTAACATTAACAATAAAACTTTAACAGCAGAACAAAATTATTAAAAAACGCAGTAAATTATCTACTTAACGCAGGCCTCACCTTTGTTTAATGCTTGTTAATGATGATGGAAGGTTTGAAACGATAATAAGATTTCTAACATTTGCTATCATAATATGTTACGAATTGTATAACACAACGTTTCGAGGTTTGAAATTTATCCTCTTCTTCAGGCGAGATGATAATTAGTACATACAAATAAAACAAAACCAAAAAAAGAGATTAATCTCTTTTCTTTTTCTTCCTTTTGCATTTTCTGTCTTTGATATGTATTAATTTAATTATCTTTCCATCTGAAGAATGGGATAGATTTCAACTCTCAAAACGTTGTTATACATTTTGAAACATCTAACGATGGAAAATGCCCAAAATCCTATTATCCAATCAGACCCCTATTATTCTGATTTCATACCCAGCCCTAATTAAAATTTACTATACAGTAGAGTTATTCTGATTTTATTAACCACTAGCAGTTGCCCGTGACTTCTCATGCAATTTCTCAGTTTTTAAACCTGTATGAGCACTTCTGGTTCGTGTGAATTTTATTTCACCAATGTTGAGCGTGCCTTGTTCCAACGAACAACAAAAGTTTATAGTTATGGCCATTATAATTTTCTTGTTCTCAGTATGATTTGCTCCATGTTTGATTTTGCCTTGTTTCTCGTTCAAGAAAATATATATCACAGATCAGAGAAGCCCACTTCTGTCAAAAGTGAACTAAAATGAGTTTTATATCAGTCTTTCAATTTATATTCAAAGTTACATAGTAACATTGTATCTTAGATCTAATACTTAGTATTTGGTAAAAATGCACCGTTATAACTATATTAACAATGACACTAAGCGTTTGCTTCTTTATAAACTGAAAAATATTTTAGTAAATTTAGAGGTGGAATTGGTACATTAGTACATTGGCACAGTCCAGCGAACTTTGATCTATCATAGTTCTTGCCAACTGCTTCAGAGTCTTGGGTGTGAATTTCTGACTATCTTAGGACATTTTATAAGATAGATAAGTGCTTACCTAATCGCTGAAATCTAAAACGGCTTTAAAGTAATGGTTATTACTACCATTATTATATATACTACAATATTAGAATGTACTCACCATAAATGTAAACAAATTAAAAATAGTAAACTATGTTTACACAAAACAGTTGATTGCATTACACATGCTCATTTAATTTATATTTCACTACTTTAGATACCCAGATGGGATTTTCCGCTACTTTAAAGACCAGTGGGGCGCAGCCCGGAGGGATTTTAGATATTGGAATAGGCCTATACTCATCCTAGGCACCGTAAAATTGTCTACGTAAAATTTGAGGACAATCGGTTGAATAGTTTATGCGTGAAAGCAAAACAAACAAACAAAGGCACTTTCGAATTTATAATATTAGGAAAACAAAAATATTAGGATACGTCGCATTTTTTTTAATCGCTACAATCAACACATTTTAGTGTTATCATTGTGTTTCAGTGGAAACTTTGCCATCTAGATGCATTTATAACAGGTGGTCTGATTGGCTGACGACCTCCTAATGACTCACTAAACTGAGACGGGCTTTATCTGGAGGATTGCAATTTATCTAAATTTGAGAGCAGTGACCTATCCAGTAAATCCAAAATGTCTGATTGGATTTCCAAAATCTCACAGAGAAACATTATCTCACGCTGTTATTACTTTTACGGGTTTCATTGTTTATTATGTGAAATGGATTTTGAACAAATTGAGACGAATAAATAGACCGATACCACAAAAATAATTTTAACTAGTCCTGTGTAATTTTAACGCGAATTGATACTGAACATTCGTTGGTGCTGTACATTTTCATGATTTTGTTGTAAGTCGATTTTAATTTTTGGGTCACGAAGATTTTACATCTAAGTGAATATTACTGTTCCTTTACAACCATGTATATACTTCCTTTAAGAAGCGTGTAAAGGATATATTATGCTAAACATATGTTAAATAAATAAACTGCATTGTATAGTTATATACATAAAACAGCTACATGAAGGACTAATAGTGATAGTGGATAAGTCCATAATAAATAGTAAATTTATTATTCTTGTTACTCAAAGACGATGGAGATATTTTTCACAAAGGTATCCGAATAACAATTCACGTTTTCATAACAAATCGATATCTAAGGAAGTATTATAGAAAGCGCGGTGTAATTGACTTTAAGTTAACATAACTAACATAAAGGTTTTAAAATAAATGTTACTTTTGCAGAGTCAAATCTTCACAAACCAATAAAACTTATTCAAGTATTGCAGTAGTAAATCAGGGAATTCTCTTCCTAAACCTTAATATTTGCTTCGTTCATGAAATATGTGAGTTATATAAAATTATGACAGATTAAAAAACTCTACGTCGTAATAATAGATACAACTCTGAACCCAATCAATCAAAACGTCAAAATATAATTGACCTATTCTTCTCTTCCTAGAATTTTCTATAATAACATGTTTCTTCTAATGTAAGATATGGGTGTGAATTTAAGTACGTTAACACAACGTTTGAGGTGGCCCAATTGATGTTTTGAGTTAATTATCTTTTACAAAAGATTGATACACCATTTACGACACCTTTTCTGAAGAGTGATATTAAACATTTATTATATTAAGAGTGAATTGTTGGCATTTACACTTACCACACACAAAAAATACCTGAAGAAAAGAATATTATTGTCATAAACCGTTAAAAAATGGGTCTATCCTTGGAGAAGTATCTCTTTTATATATACTTATGAAAGGCTTTATCTTCATCTACATTCCATATACACCCACCCATTCATATAATTGAATAAATTTACTACTTTAAACAGGTTATTTTTGACGATGGAAGGATTGTGAAGGAAACAGAACAGGGTTTTTCCGGACATTTGCCATTGTTCAGTGAAACAAGAAATCAGTAACACTACGTTTCGAGATCTGTAATCTGATCTCTTCTTCAGGTAAAGAACTAACCTGATACATAATTACAAACTAGGTTACAACCTAAATTACTTAAGCTCTGTTTATTCTGGGTTTTAATGCCGCTTTTTAATATCAGAACATCATGTTTACTATTTTTCAGGGCTTATTAACCAAATACCTGCATGTATATTTACCACTCTACGAAGAAGAAAGATACAGAAAGGTGAGATCATGTTTCGTTAAAAGTATTTTATACACTGATCACTTAAGACAAGAAGCTGGCAAACTTCTCGCTTGACTTAGTCCTAAAAGGACCTTTTCCCTTGCTTCCGCAATAATAGGATACTCAGGATGGGTAAGGTTGGGGGCACGGAACGCCTGCTGATCAGATAAAGAAAGATAGCGAGCTCTAACACTTCACTCATGTCACCTTCGAAGAAAAGGAGGCTAGGCAGTCAAATCAGTTAAGGGAAGACATTCCCTCACCTTTAGGCTACCTAACAACCTTCGGTGCTAAAGGGACTTTAGCGACTAAACCAACCCACTCCTACAGTCTTTCTCTACAGTAAACTAACCTACTAAACAGCCCTTATCCCCCAATATTTCGATATTTGTGGTTAGGGATGTGACGCTCCTGGACACCCATAGTGTTACCTAGATGCAGGTAACACATCTGGTTTTGCTGTACCTACTGTACATTTAGCTGGAAGGCATAAACCAGCCAAAAGTGAAACTCCTGTGAATTAAAAACCTGTACCTTTACTGTAGCACCAGTCATATACTGAATTTAAGACAACCGGGATAGTGGTAATGTGCGTCTAGCCTACCGCAGTTAATGTGTGAACTATAATACAACTCTAACTACAGAATACTTAGTTAACTATGATACAACTCTAGCTACAGAATAATTTGTTAAACTATGTTACAACTCTAACTACAGAATACGTTGTTAAACTATGATACAACTCTAGCTAGAGAATACGTTGTTAAACTATGTTTCAACTCTAACTACAGAATACGTTGTTAAACTATGATACAACTCTAACTACAGAACACGTTGATAAACTATGATACAACTCTAGCTAGAGAATACGTTGTTAAACTATGTTACAACTCTAACTACAGAATACGTTGTTAAACTATGATACAACTCTAGCTAGAGAATACGTTGTTAAACTATGTTACAACTCTAACTACAGAATACGTTGTTAAACTATGATACAACTCTAACTACAGAACACGTTGATAAACTATGATACAACTCTAGCTAGAGAATACGTTGTTAAACTATGTTACAACTCTAACTACAGAATACGTTTTTAAACTATGATACAACTCTAGCTAGAGAATACGTTGTTAAACTATGTTACAACTCTAACTACAGAATACGTTGTTAAACTATGTTACAACTCTAACTACAGAATACGTTGTTAAACTATGTTACAACTGTAACTTCAGAATACGTTGTTAAACTATGATACAACTCTAACTACAGAATACGTTTTTAAACTATGATACAACTCTAGCTAGAGAATACGTTGTTAAACTATGTTTCAACTCTAACTACAGAATACGTTGTTAAACTATGATACAACTCTAGCTAGAGAATAATTTGTTAAACTATGTTACAACTCTAACTACAGAATACGTTGTTAAACTATGATACAACTCTAGCTAGAGAATACGTTGTTAAACTATGTTTCAACTCTAACTACAGAATACGTTGTTAAACTATGATACAACTCTAACTACAGAATACGTTGTTAAACTATGATACAACTCTAGCTAGAGAATACGTTGTTAAACTATGTTACAACTCTAACTACAGAATACGTTGTTAAACTATGATACAACTCTAGCTAGAGAATACGTTGTTAAACTATGTTACAACTCTAACTACAGAATACGTTGTTAAACTATGATACAACTCTAGCTAGAGAATACGTTGTTAAACTATGTTACAACTCTAACTTCAGAATACGTTGTTAAACTATGATACAACTCTAACTACAGAATACGTTGTTAAACTATGATACAACTCTAGCTAGAGAATACGTTGTTAAACTATGATACAACTCTAGCTAGAGAATACGTTGTTAAACTATGTTACAACTACAGAATACGTTGTTAAACTATGATACAACTCTAGCTAGAGAATACGTTGTTAAACTATGTTACAACTCTAACTACAGAATACTTTGTTAACTATGATACAACTCTAGCTAGAGAATACGTTGTTAAACTATGTTACAACTCTAACTACAGAATACGTTGTTAAACTATGATACAACAAAGCTACGAAATACACTGTTAACACCTTTAATGGAACATAAATCGTGTCTGTATTCGCTTAACAACCGCCTTCGCTGACCAATAACCACCGTAGGTTGTTGGTTAGCGATTACAGACCTATTGTGACAGGTATTCTGTATTTCATTTTTAATAAATAGTTTTCTGTTTTGTTTTTATTAAGTGCATGTTTTAGACTTGGTGAAGTTGACACACAACATGGTGGTTGTGATTCCTGACTTATCCTTGTCTCAACGCTCTGGTAGTATTTGTTTATTTTAACCTAGTTAGTAATTATGAGTTAGGTTAGTTATTTACCTGAAGAAGAGATCAGATTTCAGATCTCGAAACGTAGTTTGACAGATTTTTTTGTATCACTGAACTATGGCAAATGTCCGGAAAATCATGTTTTCTTTATAATCCTTTAACTGTCAAAAACAAACTTCAAACAAAGTATTATTAGTATTATAAATATTTGTGTGCATTAATACACAATTCAACATGGGTTATTTTATTCAACGATAGTAACTACCATGTGCTCCGTTTTTAATGAGAGCAGCAGTAATCAATTCGTTTAGTTTCTAGGTATATAACTTGAATTGATGGAAAATTCCGACCAAAAATGTCCACCGATTCCGGTTTCAAGGTTCCGGATACCGCTGTAACGAATATTACTGGGTCAATCACACGTGTCGCCTGTGTTTACGACCGGATATATATTACTGTGTCGCTCACGTTTACGACCTGATTTTACAGTTCACAGTGAACTGGTCTAGTCCGTACTCTACTTACTCCAGGGAGGACGTTTATTGTGTTGACTCCCTTGGAGGACACCTTGGGACGGATCTAGAACATCCCACGTGTAACCTTGTAAATAATGAATTATCTCGCAGACTTTAAGGGTGGGATGGATTGGAAATAAACGAAAGGTAACATGATTGATTGAGAAATATAAATGGAGAGGCTTTATATACGTAAAATGGGAGTAAACCGTGTCGCGTAACAGGCTTTACTGAGACTATACTCAAATTTTCAAGTATAGGCTACAGACCTTTTCATTACCGAGATGTTCTGCGGACAAATAGACATCCATACAGATATACAGAAATTTAATTTTAGCATCCATCTGAATTACAAAGAGAAATCTAGAAATGAAGTTCCATCCTAAATTTAAAGTCATTACATAAATCCTTTCTCTAGATATTTTTCAAAATATTCTATTAAACGTTTTATTCCACTGCATTATTTATTTTTGTACCATATCAATAAAAGTGTTTATGCCTGTCTACAGCTTCATGTGTTGCTATGCAACATGTTAAAATATTATATGATTGTAATCAGTTTAATTATAAAATTATTTATTCCGCGATATTCTCGTTTGCATTCTAAATAGCTATGTCAAAATGTTCACTAATATTCAGCCAATTCATATGGAGTGACATTTGCCATCATCATGTACAAATATATATAATCACCAATGGCGCAGTGTAGCGGGTACGGCGGTTATCGCGAGATAACCGAATCAAGGAACGTCAAGCGTGGCTGCTGCTTGGATGAGTGATCGCTGAGCGATCCTGTCCTTGCAAACGACCCGCCTGCCCGGCCATTGGTGGTGGTTCGGAAGTCACCTTTAAGCCGTTGGTCCCCAGGTTGAATGTTAGAGGGGGCTTCTTAGCCGTAACTTGTTAAAGAAATATTCTTTAGTTTACTTTTTTGGAAATCTAGCAACACAAAAGTTCTAATCTCATATGTAATTTAGTTTTCCAGATAACGTTCGGATGTGCATGCAGACAGAAAATTTGTCCAACCCTTCAAGTGACAGGCTTTGCTAACGCTCAGCCAACCAACAGTCTTAAATTAAATTCTATCATTAATCAATTGGTTCGAGACCTGGCGGATTTAGTACGTTTCTTGAACCAATCCGTTTTTGTATTTAATTATTTATTACGTTAATTTTGTAGAGAAATAAAACCTAAGAACTGACCAAAGTGATTCACGCTTAAAATATTTATATTTTTTGTTAATACCAAATACAGCAAGGTAATCTAAACCATTATATAAAGTGTAACAAACTATGAAAACTTAAAAGTACTACAATACTGCCTAAAACAAGTAAATAAGTAAACAAAAATCAAAACTAAAAGCAGACAACAATTCAAAATGGACAATTATGAACTATGTTAACAAAAGACTAGGCAGTTGGAGACAACAATCAGGATACATGAAATTAAAAACTTAAATACCGATTAACATTTTTATGAGCTTCAATTTGAGGTGTCATTTACCATTTCAAAATTTTGGATTTGGGCACGGGGGAGCATGGGGGTGAACACCCACATTTTGATCATTTTTTTTATTCCCCTAATTAGTACTATACACTACTGTTTACATAATTTTGATACTTGGACCATAAGTCTTATAATACTAGTATGAAGTTTTCAAACTGAACACCCTATACATACTTTATAACGTACTTCCTTGATGTAGAAAAAAGTCAAAACCAATTATGGCACAAACAAAACTATGACCGGAATAAATTAAATAGCTATAAATATACATTTTGACATATTTCCTTTACCGTGGAAAGAAGACAAAATCAATTATGTCACAAAAATGCTAATACCGAAATAAATGTCCATAAATATAAACGTTTTTACAAATTTTCTCAAACGTGGTAACAAGGCACTTTGGCGTCAGAAATTTTGTCCTGCCAAACCAAAAGTGCTGATAAACGTTCATAGCGTTCAAAGACTAGTAGAATATACATACAGCAAAGACTAGTAGAATATACATACAGCAAAGACTATCTAAATTATCTAATGCTGTTATCTACAGCAGTGAGTCAGAGAAGTAGAAAATGTCGATGTCAGTAGTTAGGGTATTTTCAAGGTGGATGGATACCAGGAATTGCTCTGTGAAGGAAACAGGATTTTTCCGGACATTTGCCATCGTTCAGTGAAACAAGAAAACAGTAACACTACGTTTCGAGATCTGCAATCTGATCTCTTCTTCAGGTAAAGAACTAACCTAATACATAATTACAAACTAAGTTAAAATAAACAAATCTTACTAAGCGTTTGTGGCACGCCTAAGTCAGGAATCACAACCTACATGTTGTTGTCAACTTCACTAACACTAAAGACATGCACTTAATACAAAACTATACAAAACACTAATCATTAAAAGTAAACTACGGGAATACGGTCACAATGCGTCTTCACTCGTCTACTGACCACCTACGACTGACCAGAGGGACTAGCCAATGGCAAATCGTGACGGCTGGCTAAAACAAGATGGCGGAAATACAAGGGAAGGGGAACAGGAATGGGCCCTTTCGTTATTATTGGTTCATGCGAGATGAACTTCTTAAAACCATATTGTGACTCCGCATTGGTTTATTACAAATATCCTATCCGTTTGATACTTTTGGTTTTCTCTTTAGTTTCATTTTTTAGAATTGGCAACCAAAGCGGCCTAATCTCGACTGATGGTTGACTGATTGGGTTGGTCTGCCAATTTTAATGTATGTTGCCTCAATTAATTTCCTTTTGAAGAAATGTGGTTCCCGATGTATTATGTGGGCTTCATCCCAATTCATATGATGGTCTTCGGACCAACAATGGTGTGCAATTTTTGACTTTTTCTGTGAAACCCTTTCTCGTGTTTTTCTTTGTGTTCTTTTATCCTTACGTTTAGTGGTCTTTTTGTCTCGCCTATGTATTCCCTATTGCAGCTACATTTTATACTGTAAACACAGTTTTTGGAATCCTGTGTGCCATTTTTTGGTTTGTTTTTACGAGACTTTGTCTAAGAGTGTTGTGTGTTTTAAACGCGGTTCTAATGTTGTACTTTCTACCTACTCTTCTAATTTTCTCCGATAATCCCGGCACATAAGGGATTGACATAAACGCAAATTTATCACAAATCTGTTTTTCTGACTCAGGAATGATTCTTCTGGTTCGTTTGCACTTATTAATTACTAATTGAGGGTATCCATTGCTTCTGAGATCCGATTCAATTTTCTTAAATTCTTCTTTTAGTCCATCTTTATCTGAGCACAAGCTCTTTGCTCTATCAAACAACGAGTAGGCTACTCCTTCTTTGACAGATTTTTGATGGTTGGATTGATAATTTAAATATTTTCCTGTGTGTGTTATCTTTCGAAAAACAGTTGTCTTAAGGACATCCCTATCTCTTAATACACACACATCCAAAAAAGGAAGCTTGTTTTGGACTTCCACTTCCATTGTGAGGCGGATGGAAGGAGAAATACTATTAATGTGATTCAAAAAATTATTTAATTCAATGTCTCCATGAGAAAAAATAACAAAGGTATCATCCACATACCTCCACCAAATCTTCGGTTTGAACTGAGCTGAAGCCAAGGCTTTTCGCTCGAATTCCTCCATAAAGATATTGGCGAAAATAGGAGACAGTGGAGAACCCATTGCCATCCCCTCATCTTGACGGTAAAATTTTTACCCTCTAAACTCAAAATAATTGCATTGAGTGCATAGTTCTAACAGTTCCATAATTACTGGCACGGGAAGTTTAGTTCTATCCTTTAATGTTTGGTCTTCTTTGAGACGTGATTTAATAATTCCGAGAGTTTCTGGAACTGGTACATTTGTAAATAGACTTTCGACATCAAAACTTACCAGTTTGTCAGTTTCAGTCCAACTTTAGGGATTTTGACTTCTCTACGAAAAATCCCTGGAATTTTTGATGAAAGAGTCAGTTTTTTCCTACCAATGGCGTTAAGATGTCCAAGAGGACTTTAGACAATTCCCCTGCAAGGTGAATCACGAGAACTAATGATGGGCCTAAGAGGGGATGGTAGGTTTGTGGATTTTGGGGGAAGGCCATACATATGGGGGATTTTTGAGTGGTGAGGAGTTAATTTAGATCTAAATTTATCTCGAAACGTAGTGTTACTGTTTTCTTGTTTCACTGAACGATGGCAAAATGTCCGGAAAAATCCTGTTTCCTTCACAATCCTTCCATCGTCCAAAAATAACCTTTAAAAAACAATTGCTCTGTGATAAGCATACTGATTATTTTGAAACATCTTCCAGAAGATAAGGCACGATCTAGTTTATGTGGCACACCTGATATCAACACTACCGAACAGCTGTGCTACTATAAAATCTTACACTACTAAACAGGCTTCTGACAGGTTTTTATAGTATAATATACATGAATAATCTCTATACGTGTACTTTGTTATTTTATTCTACGCTAATTTGATTATTTAAATACCTAAGTATAACTGTACGACCGACGGTTGAATACAAAGTAATTAACTTACATAGACGTTCATATTTTCATTTTAAAGCATTTTAATTTCCTTACAAAAGAATTTATTATAAATTCTTATAGCGTATAATTAAATCACCTACCGAAACGTAATAATGCATGTAGTGTAATAAATTCAAATTATTATACTGTTGTTTTTACTTGGATGAGGTTACAATATTGCCTACATTTCATACCTAAAAACGTATCTATCCTTATGAGGTGGTCAAACAATCTGTTCTATTTATTCTGTCATCAAGGAAGTTAACTTAAAGGGTTAAGGCTTTAAAATAAGGATGAAGTTATTATAACAAATATGGAATGCAAAATATTAAACCAAATATTTAGATTATATACTATAACATGGTTTAACTCATAATGTAAAAGTGGCGTATACAGAATATTATTTCGGAGGGGCTGATTTACTGGGAGGTTTAGGAAGTATAAACATTCTCCAAAAATAGAGGATCGTGAATCTTCCCATTGGGCATTTTTTTAGCTTTCAGGCCTCCGAAATGTGTTGTTCTAGCTTAAAACAAACTACTGGGTGCAGTTTAAATGTACGTTGTTGAAAATTTTGAGGGGGGGCGTAAGCCCTTTGCGACACCCTCCTCATATATACGCTCATGTAATGCAGTAATTTGGCAAGATTCTAACTATAACTGCCGCATCATGTTTTAAAATGGCGGTTGTTTTAGAATTTCCCCAAAACTGGTTGGAAACTAAACGGTACAGTAAAGACATAAAACTAGGACGTAAAAGCCCATCAATTTGTTACTTCTTCAGTTATGAGCTTCTACGTCGGTATCAATACGTCAATCCTCCCCCACAGACGGTCTCTAATTCTTTCCCCTTATCCTATTATGTCACCACTAATCCTGTTTGCAAACCTTGGCATAGTTGCATCCATTGCAGATATTCATTATTGCAAAGAACACTGTATGCAATAAACATACAGTATCTTTTTTACAGTGGCGTATTAGAAGGAAGGAGAATAAGTGATGAACGTCAATCAATCAATCAATCGTACTTTTATTGCTTTCAAATAATTTTACTTTGCTTTTTTGTAAACGTCAATAAGTAAAGCTAAAAAGCCTGCAGTTTGCTGTTCTAAGATTCATTCATTGCACGCTTACATACATTAAATTACATTCTCTTTCTCAATCATACATGGATTCAGTATCAGAACTAAGTTACGATAATTAGTGGTCCCAGTGGCGTAACATGAACTCATCTACAGAGTAAAACACTTCAGATGATAAAATATCTTTTAATCGAGCTTTAAACAGGGTTGTATTTTTGACATTTGATAAGCACTCAGGGACATTATTTATTAATCTGTCATCAGCTTGTGAAGAAATTTGTTCAAATGCCAGTGTTGTATGATGCAGCATCCTGTAGCTGTCCCCACCTTTATATCATACCTGTGGACGTGTCTGCCCCGCACTACCTCACATCGGAATCGGCAATGCAGAGCTACATCCAAGATATAGAGGCAGGGTAAAGTCAGAAAACCATGCTCCCTGAAAGAATCGCGGCACGACTCTCTTGATTTCAATTTTCACATGATTCTAATGATTATTTTCTGAAGCCTGATAACTCTGTTGTATCTGATCCTGGCACATCCAGAAATTTTATTTTGTTTGCAAATTTCTACAAACTGTTATCTGTCACTGAGGTACGATTTAAACCACTTCAGTGGCAGACCACGCACCACATTATGATTCCAATTTTCGCAAAAGAGTGACATGGTGAACACAATCAAAGGCCGTCGAAAGATCGAGAAATACACCAACTTTGTGTTCCCGACCCTCCAAACCCTACACGATCGCATCCACAAGGTTTGTGATGGCATCAATTGTAGGCATATTTTCCAAATCCAAATTGGCTTGAAGACAAAATGTCAAACCTTTTGTCCATCACGTTTTTTCAAAGACTTTGCTCAAAACTGGCACAATTGAAATAGGACGATAGTTGCTTGCCAGGCAAGGATCTTCCTTCTGGAAAATTGGAATAACTAGTTATCATTTTACATACAAGATATATTACCATTCTTCCTGTAAATGGCGAAACTTGTTTTCACTTAATTTCTTAAAGCAAAGACATTATTTGTACCATTTACCATTTCTTAATTATGAGTAATCCACTACGTTTTTGGATTGCTGATTTAAATTATCGATGTTTTTGGATCATGCGTAGGCTCTAAGGTTCACTTTGCTGCATAAAGTATCTCCATACTGTAGCATAGTAGCAAGAAAAAGAATAAGTGATAAGTGTGTGTGGTATAAGTGATACGCTGATTATCATTGTACAAAAGGTACACCTCCATTTTTCCCGAAAAAACTGAGCGCTATTTTCATTGCATCCCCTTAACTCCTTTACATTACTTACTCGCCTGTTATTGACGTAGATTATTTCGTTTAAAATTATCAAAAATTTGAATTTGCCCCTTGATCAACTTTATGTTGTAGTCAACTTCACCTATGGGCTAACTTAAACTGATTATCTTAACCTCGTCATTTAGAGCACGCCTGTTAATCTAGAGCCTATATTCACCGTAACAACCCTTGACGATACCTTTCCTGGAATAATGCTAAAACAAGGCTGAAGATAAGGATACGAAATATTACAAAGGAAGTAAATGTTTTTGTAAATAGAAAATATGTTTTCCATAGTATTTTGTGAACAAGTTTGATTTCCTTAGATTGTGTTTGATAAATAAAACTGTCATTTCCATGATATAGACTACTAAACCATTATATATTATCATATGCCAACAGATCCCTGGACAACCATGAGCTCTCACTATAGATATAGGTATATAGTAAAAAAAAACTAACGATTATAGTCGTAACAAATTGAATTAACCTAGTAGTAGGAATCTGAAAATGTAGGAGAATGAAAATAATTTTGCAAATTTTATAACACAGTTTTAAAGATACAAAGACAAATGTTTTATTTCAGACCTTAGCTGAATAGGGACCCTTGCATTCTATGGGAGTGACGAGCGGTCTAAGACGCTGGACTTTGGGTCTTGTTAGAGATAGCGCAGGTTCAAATCCTGGATGAGAACGTTGCATTTTTATCAGTACCATTGATAAAAAAAAGTTATATAAATAAATAACAAAAGTAAATGATAATATAAATAAAAATCATTTCAAAGTAGTAATACTTTTTAAGTTACTAGTAATTGACAGAAAGTTATTTAACCACCAAATAATCTATAAATTTAAGTGAGAATGCTAACAATTGACTAATTGTCAACATAACCTCAGTGAGTAATCGCCGCAGGTGACACTGATAAGATAAGAGTTATATTTCAGTAGAAAAACTGCGGAAGTTCCAAATTGCGGGAAGGACGAGATAACGAACAATACCTTCACTGTTATCTGAAGGTATTTGACCTCGCCCTTGACGTGACTAACCCAGAAGCGTCAGGATAGTGAAGAATCGGCAAATCTGTTTCCTTTCTTCATTTCTTCCTTTTGGCACCGTGCCTTCTAGTGGGAAGTATAAAGAAAATACCTATTGTGAATTGACCAATATTTATGGGTAATATAAAAAGATTTAAATAAAGTGAGGATAACAATTTAATCGTTAATTTAATTTGTGAAGTATACAGATTTAATTTCTGTCTGCCCACACGATGTCTCGAAAACGAAATGACCTGTAAACTTTCAACTTATTTTAAGGCTTATTTATGTATGAGAATACTAAGTTCGATTATGGTTCGTGTTACTGCATGAGATTAGGCTGAGCGTCGTTGAAACTTGTCTCTCAGTAGGCTGACACAATTTCTCTTTTGTTTGCCGGAGGATGCAAAAACTTTCTTGCCGTATCATCGTTTGCCGTCCTCTCTATCAACAATGAACTTTTTTCATTGAATCTCAACGAAGCCTGTTACGCGACAGGTTGGTGTGGCGTATTCTTAAGTTGTAATAAAAAGAGACATAGTATAGGCCACATAAATATTGAACATTCGGTACAACAGAATAAATTTGTGATCAAACCCTCTAGAAATTTATTCTTTTACGTGATAGGCCACTATCTCGGAAGTGGGCAATGATGGCGGAGTAAACTAAGACGTTGAACTTTGGATCCGAGTTAGAGCTAGTGCGGGTTCAAATCCTGTCTGTGACCTTTGCACATTTTACCCTTACTATCGACTTTGTACTGCATCGACTCTCCCCCTTATTCTGTTTGATAAGATCTTCGCACAGGCCAGTGGCCCATGAGGAAGGGCAGAATAAGGTTTAATAGGGGGTCACCTTGTTCAAACGTTTACAAAAACTGGTTTTGCATAGTTCGCTTTTCTATTACTGTATTTTTGTAGTTATTTTAACATAGAAAAGATTTTGGAGAGATATTTGACCGTGCTTTTCAGAACGATGTTTGTCCTTTTTTGAACTTTATTAAACCGACTTATATCCTTACAGAATGACATAGTTGGCATTTATGTTGAATCATTAACAATAGAAATTGGAATAAAAATATTTTTTGTTGATCCTGCTGTTACTAAACCTACAGGTAAATTTAGTTGATAAATTCTATTGTATAGATAGAAAATCACAAACGTTTCACTAGGGTCTGAAATGAAGTGTAAATTCGACCACGGGTAAACGCTCAAACTAAATAACGATCTGATTAAACTCTGATTGCACCTCCATTTGCTGATGCTGAACTGCGATAAGGAGTTGCGGAACTATTTTTCATCATTGCGGCATAGGCATTGCCATGGTGTTGTCATATAAATAGTAGCATATGCAAAGTTTTGGCTTGTTTTTCTTCAGTGCGGAAAGAACGAGAACAGTACTGTTTACATGTTGGGTGCAGCTTGAGTGTCCACCTATGTTTTGGTATGTTCCTTACTTTAACTTCATTTATAGCGTTTTAAAAAGAATATATATATAAAGTCAGAATATTAGGTACAATCGTATTTATGGATATTTTTGTTCATAAGTTATAGCTTACTGCTTTTGCTACAGCCACACCATGCATGCAATTTTACAAAACAAAACTCCTAAACGTTCTACATTTACGGTAGGTCTGTAAAATAAGATCTTCAGTACATTTTACAAAATTAAACCCTAAATATTCAATGCACTTCAAGCCGAAAAGTGTCAAAGATTCTTCAGCTATGACTCAGATTGGCTCCACACTTCTTTCAGTTTATGATAAGACCCTTTACCGAGCAAAACTTTTTATAGTTAAAACAACTCAATTAGTCCTGAATTTAGTATTGAGAATCCATTAATATACGACATGATATTTCATTGCATTTGTGCATCATGCGATTTTTATCAACATTACTTTCAGAATGTCCACCAAAATTTTGACTTCCCCAATATTTTTAGATAAGGGAACGAACACATTTATATACTCAGGTATATTATCAGATTTTCTTACGATTAATCAAACACCCAAACCTCTTTTTTACATTGTATATTTGTTAAAAGTCTTTGAGTTTTAACTTTTGTTCGGGTGAAGCTTATATTTTATTTTCTATCATCAAAATTCAGAAAAAGAATACATGTAAATAATGGACAGGGATATTTTTTGCGTTTCAACTTCACCGCAAAACTATTTTTACAAAACTATCCAATATGTTTTATCTTGTGGCATGCATATTATTTTTAATTATACTTACAAAATGGCTTATAAACCACTTTTTTAACTTTGGACAAGAAGCTATGGAATTTACCATTGCACAATTGATTTAAAAAATGTAACTATACTGTGTGCATAGTTAAATATGGGATCGTGTTTTGTAGGTACGGCCAACTCTTGTCAAGATCTCATGTTACAACCACCATTAGGTAGATTGTCTCCTATCTCAGTCATGTCAACTTAAAGAAGAGGACACAGTTTAAGTATCTTTCAGTCAAATGGAGCAGGACTAGTACTCCTATATTTTAGGCTTCCAAAAACCTTTAACACTAAGGGAGCCCCACTGACTCTAACAGTTAAGCTCCTCAGTAATCTAGACCTGTCGATAAACCCTGTGTCAGCCCTGATGGTGTCCCGACATTTTCTGGTAGTGATGTTCCACTTCTGGGCATTCATTGTGTTGTGGCCTTGACGTTAGAGACAACTAGACCTATCGATCTACCATTGCACCCCAATGTCTTGACATTGCTGTTAGTGATGTTCCACTTCTGGACATTCATTGTGTTGTGGCCTTGACGTTAGTGACAACTAGACCTATCGATCTACCATTGCACCCCAATGTCTTGACATTTTTTGTTAGTGATGTTCCACTTCTGGACATTCATTGTGATGTGGCCTTGATGTTAGTGACAACTAGACCTATCGATCTACCATTGCACCCCAATGTCTTGACATTTGCTGTTAGTGATGTTCCACTTCTGGACATGTATTGTGATATGGCCTTGATGTTAGTGACAACTAGACCTATCGATCTACCATTGCACCCCAATGTCTTGACATTTGCTGTTAGTGATGTTCCACTTCTGGACATTCATTGTGATGTGGCCTTGATGTTAGTGACAACTAGACCTATCGATCTACCATTGCACCCCAATGTCTTGACATTTCGCTGTTAGTGATGTTCCACTTCTGGACATTCATTGTGATGTGGCCTTGATGTTAGTGACAACTAGACCTATCGATCTACCATTGCACCCCAATGTCTTGACATTTGCTGTTAGTGATGTTCCACTTCTGGACATTCATTGTGATGTGGCCTTGATGTTAGTGACAACTAGACCTATCGATCTACCATTGCACCCCAATGTCTTGACATTTTTTGTTAGTGATGTTCCACTTCTGGACATTCATTGTGATGTGGCCTTGATGTTAGTGACAACTAGACCTATCGATCTACCATTGCACCCCAATGTCTTGACATTTTTTGTTAGTGATGTTCCACTTCTGGACATTCATTGTGATGTGGCCTTGATGTTAGTGACAACTAGACCTATCGATCTACCATTGCACCCCAATGTCTTGACATTTGCTGTTAGTGATGTTCCACTTCTGGACATTCATTGTGATGTGGCCTTGATGTTAGTGACAACTAGACCTATCGATCTACCATTGCACCCCAATGTCTTGACATTTGCTGTTAGTGATGTTCCACTTCTGGACATTCATTGTGATGTGGCCTTGATGTTAGTGACAACTAGACCTATCGATCTACCATTGCACCCCAATGTCTTGACATTTTTTGTTAGTGATGTTCCACTTCTGGACATTCATTGTGTTGTGGCCTTGACGTTAGAGACAACTAGACCTATCGATCTACCATTGCACTCCAATGTCTCAACATTTTTTGTTAGTGATGTTCCACTTCTGGACATTCATTGTGATGTGGCCTTGATGTTAGTGACAACTAGACCTATCGATCTACCATTGCACCCCAATGTCTTGACATTTTTGTTAGTGATGTTCCACTTCTGGACATTCATTGTGATGTGGCCTTGATGTTAGTGACAACTAGACCTATCGATCTACCATTGCACCCCAATGTCTTGACATTTGCTGTTAGTGATGTTCCACTTCTGGACATTCATTGTGATGTGGCCTTGATGTTAGTGACAACTAGACCTATCGATCTACCATTGCACCCCAATGTCTTGACATTTGCTGTTAGTGATGTTCCACTTCTGGACATTGTATTGTGATACGGCCTTGATGTTAGTGACAACTAGACCTATCGATCTACCATTGCACCCCAATGTCTTGACATTCGCTGTTAGTGATGTTCCACTTCTGGACATTGTATTGTGATACGGCCTTGATGTTAGTGACAACTAGACCTATCGATCTACCATTGCACTCCAATGTCTTCAACATTTTTTGTTAGTGATGTTCCACTTCTGGACATTCATTGTGATGTGGCCTTGATGTTAGTGACAACTAGACCTATCGATCTACCATTGCACCCCAATGTCTTGACATTTTTTGTTAGTGATGTTCCACTTCTGGACATTCATTGTGATGTGGCCTTGATGTTAGTGACAACTAGACCTATCGATCTACCATTGCACTCCAATATTTCAACATTTTTTGTTAGTGATGTTCCACTTCTGGACATTCATTGTGATGTGGCCTTGATGTTAGTGACAACTAGACCTATCGATCTACCATTGCACCCCAGTGTCTTGACATTTTTTGTTAGTGATGTTCCACTTCTGGACATTCATTGTGATGTGGCCTTGATGTTAGTGACAACTAGACCTATCGATCTCCATTGCACTCCAATATTTCAACATTTTTTGTTAGTGATGTTCCACTTCTGGGACATTCATTGTGTTGTGGCCTTGATGTTAGAGACAACTAGACTATCGATCTACCATTGCACAATATTTCCATATGTTCCACTTCTAACATTTTTTTGGATAGTGATGACTTCTGGCACTTTAGTGGATGTGATGATGACTGATATCGATCTACCATTGACAACACTATCTCTAGTTGTTTGCACTCCCAACAAAGTGCATCCGTTTGATGGCTTGTGCATTCATTGTGTTGTGGCCTTGACGTTAGAGTAAGAGCAGACGACCATACACACTATTGCACCTCAATATTTTTATTTTTTGCGTTAGTGATGTTCCACTTCTGGACATTCATTGTGATGTGGCCTTGATGTTAGTGACAACTAGACCTATCGATCTACCATTGCACCCCAATGTCTTGACATTCGCTGTTAGTGATGTTCCACTTCTGGACATGTATTGTGATATGGCCTTGATGTTAGTGACAACTAGACCTATCGATCTACCATTGCACCCCAATGTCTTGACATTTGCGGTTAGTGATGTTACACTTCTGGATATATCTCTTACGTGCAGCATCTGATATCGGAAGCAGTCGCAGGCTTGACTTCTGGAATCTGGAGCCATGTTCGAAGGGATCGAAAAATAATTGGAGACGAATAACGAAGAAGGTCAAAACGAACTCTTTGCATCGTTTCGACATCAGAGACACCTAGACCACAAAAAGTAGTGCAGTCTAGGTGAAGAGGTGGTCTCATTAGGTACACCAATGAGCAAACTTCTTCTTCCTTCTTCGTCGCTGATTATTTTTAGATCTCTTCAGATGAGCATGACTCCAGATGTCAGGAGTCAAGTCTGCGACAGCTTCAGACTTCAGTTTCTGCAAGTAAGAGGAAGGTGAACTGGAGATAAACTCAACATTACGCTTTGAAACAGCACCTTCCAAACATAACTGCATTATGTGTAGTTTTAATTTATCTATATTTTTACTTATTTAGGCACTGGTGATAACACAATTTTGATTAGTAAAAAAAATGTTACTAGAATTTGGCCAAAATAATACATTTTATAATTTTTTTCTGCATAAGAAAAATGGCTTAATGCACTTAACCCTCCCCATATTTTTCTCATGATGTAATGGAAGATGTCTCATTATAAAGATAAAATTCTATCGCTTTTTACTTATGCTAAAGAACAAAATATTTTGAGATATTTTCTAATAAACTAAAAAATATCTAAAATCTAAAAAGCGCTAGTTATAGTCTCAATCCAATAATTCTACGATTTAAAGTAAGGTTATAACAGTGTATAAGGTGATAAATACTCAAATTTTTTGTGTACTTTTGGGTCCAGTAAACGAAGTGGCAGTATATGTGTTTTTTATACATGGGAAAAATCATAATTTTTTAATCTACACGATTATATACAAATCTAATGGTGAATGTATGTATGATCGTATGTGTATGTTACTCAATCACGTAGAATCTACTAGCAGATTGTACTACTGAAATCCTACATAGACGTTCTTAGGGTACCTAGTAACACATAAGCCTATTTCTATTTTGAAACTTCAGACTACGGCTCCCATTGTTCTATAAAGTTTTAAAAATCCTACTTTTGTTTGTAAAGTTATAGCAAACAAAAATAATTTAAAGGGCTGTTGAATGTACTCGGTTATTCTGTGAAAAACTTTTATTATGACAGCATAACTTTTATTATGCCAATGTGCGCAGTGTAGCGGGTACGGCGGTTATCGCAAGATAACCAGATCAAGCAACGTCGGTGTGGCTGCTGCTTGGATAGGTGACCGCTGAGCGATCCTGTCCTTGCAAGCAGCCCGCCTGCCCGGCCATTGGTGGTCGTTCGGAAGTCACCTTTAAGCCGTTGGTCCTCAGGTTAAGTGTTAGAGAGGGCTTCTTATCCCTAACTTCGCCTGGTAAAATAAGACATTCTTTACATTTTTACTTTTATAAACACACGTTTAACTAATTTAACCACTATTTTAAATTTGTTCTCATTTATAGTCTTTAAGGCGTATATTCAGTTTGATAGTGCAACAACTCTTTATTTCAACCTTTTCTACAACCGCTGCTGAGCACATAATAAAAATAATAAAAATAAAAGTTTTAGTAAAAATAAACTTTTAGTTGTACAAATATTAAATACAGCAAATATTAAGTAAGCAGTGCTTGATCAGTACTGTAATGGTTATATCAAAGACAAAGATACTATGTAACTTTTACTATACCTTTAAATACTGTCATAAAACCCATTTTGGTTGTCTTTTAACAGAAGTAGATTGCTCAGACCCGTGTATTTAAATTTTTTCTTGATTGTGTCAACAAGTCAAAATCAACATTGGCTTTGGAAATATATTTCACTTGAACCAAAATTTCTCATACACGAGCAAAGCCTATGAAATTGCGTGCGAAGCCGCGGGTAACTGAGTATTAAATATATTGTTTCACGTTTCCCTTATAAAGAATATAATAAAAACTCAAATTAAAGTTAGAGATGCATACTTTAAACTAATTGATTGTTTTTATATAATACAGTTTTCATGTTTTCTTATTTTAAGGAATTTTCTGTAGTAATTTTAGAATGTAGAGAGTGTATAATTTTGGATGACTTCGTCTTAGTTAAAAATAAATTTCAAAATATAAAAAACCACTATGAGGTCTACTTGGAATTTAAAAATTGATAATTATAACATGCCACCAATTTTTACTTTGTCAAAAACTAACTTTTTACATTGATATAGCTATAAAACACGTTCAACGTTTTAACTGTATAGTTGCTTAGTTAAACATTATAATGTAAAACAGAAACGGATAGATATAAGAAAACAATACACTTTTGGACATTTTTTCATTTATTTATTTTAATAAAAACCACAGTTTATAGCGGTATATTTTGAAATGTCCTGTATATTGAGTAATAACATGAATTTATATTATTACTAGCAGCTATCCGTGGCTTCGCTCGTAATTTCGTATGTTTTTCATCTATATGAACACTTCTGATTCGAATTAATTGTACATCCAACGCCAATGTTGAATTTGCCTCGTTTTGCGATCAAATGATATCTTACCAGTACATATACAGATCTGAGAAGCCTAAAATGAAAACTAGGATGGGTTTTATAACAGTCTTTAAATTTATAGTAAACGTTAGATAGTAACTTGTCTTTTATATATAATACTTAATATTTGCTAAAAATGTACAGTTAAAGTACGTTTTTATTACAACATTTAATTTTCTTATCTGGATATTTTCTTATTGATTTTCACGTATGTAAACACTTTTATATCTTAAAAACACGTATTATTTACTTCGTTCTTGGTATCTTTTGTTCCGTAGATGATTTTTGCCTTGTTCTCGATCAAGATATATCACAAATCACAGAAGCCTACTTCTGTCAAAAGACAACTAAGAGGATTTATAACACTTTAAATTTATAGTAAAAGTTAGATAGTAACTGTATCATTTGATATCTAACACTTAATATTTGCTAGAAATGTACAGTTAAAAGTACATTAACAATGCCACTATTTACATGTTTGTTTCTTTATAAACAGAAAAATATTTTCAGTATTTTAGAACGTTTAGAGCTAGAATGGGTACATTAGTTTAAAAGCACAGTCCAGCGAACTTTCATCTACCATAATTCTTCCCGACTGCGAAGAAATCTTTGGTGTTTTGGGAAATTTTCTAAGGTGGTGGTTTTTTTTTTGTTGTTGTTGTTGTTAATTTACTTACCTAATCGCTCAAACCTAAAAACAGTGTGAAAAGTAATAGTTACTCCTTAAATCATTTGCAAGACATACGGTTGAGCTGGCATAAAAATGTTCACACAGTTCATTTCATTTTACAGGTTCTTTCAATTAATATTTCACAAATTTAGAGACCAAGATGGGATTTTCGCTATTTTAAAGACCAGTGGGGCGTAGCCCGGAGGAATTTTCGGAATGAAAATAGTCTTATATTCATTCATCCCAGGGACAGTAAGAATGGCGTTATAAAATGGCTGAATAGTATACGCGTAAAAGAAAAACCAACAAACAAAGGTATTTATAAAAAAATAAAAAAGTATTTAAGAAACATGTTGACATGAACGTAACATTTTGCACAACAAATAATATAAATAATCTAATGGAAATCCAAAAGATACAATTTTAGATGGCAATAAAAGTGGAATTTACAAAAACTGTAAAGATTGTGTTAAGATTTACATTGGACAGACAAAAAGAACCATTAAAAAAAGATTTAAAGAACACGCAAGATATTATAAACACGGACAAACTGAAAAATCACACTATTGCCAAACATGCATTTGAAACAAATCACACCTTTAAAAACTTCACATTATTAAAACAAGTCCATAAACAAGAAGAACTCGACGCTTATGAAACATTATACATAAAAAACGTAAATAAAAGATAAAATATTAAAGAACGATTTTGGACCGATTCAAAATTCACCATTCCTTTAAAAACAACTAAATTCTTTTTGACGCAAACTTTTATACATATATTAATAATTATATGTCTTTTGCTTTTAACTATGCAAATCTTGTATTACGTTTTACTGAGCTGATAATTGTTTTAAATTGTAAAATACTTATACTATTTCAATATTGTCGATTCACACCTGACGATGGCATCTTTGATGTCGAAAGGCCTCGTGTGAAAATATTAAAATTGGATAATTTATTGTGAGTTTTCTTTTATAGTTTCCAATAAGAAGAGCTCCTCTTTCAATGAAACAAAGGTATATTCGCATTTATAATATTATACAGTACCGATACATCTCGCTTGCTCCAGAAAAGATGGGAAACAGCGATAGTAACAATCGCCAGGGGGTGGCAGGGGGTGTTGACAGCAGTGGGGAGGGAGGGGGAGATCAGCTGATCACCGTGTTGACAATGACAGGTAGCCAACCCGCCAGTAGACAGCCGACAGTCGCTAACCGTCCGTTAGTCTGTGTCCAGCCAGGAGAAGAGTTACCTGTGCCACTCCACTCTCCACCTGCCGCTTCTCTACTTCACCGGTTAGTCTATACGTTCGACTTCTTTAAATGAATGTTTATTTTCACTTTAAATTTTTCTGGGCTTAAATTTGTTTTGTACTCAATACAGAAAATAAAATACGTCCTTTAAAGTGTTTTAAACTTTGTTTTTTCGAACGACTTTTGTTGTTGCTAACAATAATATTCAAATAAAGTCACTAATTAGTCGTTAACCTTAAAAATATTTCACTAAAACGGTTCGAAAATTAAATTCCTCGTAATGGATAGCAAAATAGTTACTTTTCAAGTAACAATTTTCCATATGAAGTCCTTAACGGACACGAAACTTTTGAATGGACATCTTCAATGCGTTAAGTTATTTTCTGTTAGAACTAAGTGGACTTGGAAGAGAATAATGAGTACATTGTATTGTAAATAAAAATAAGCATTGTACGAACAATGAACCATTAGAATCTTTTAATTTGCAAAAACTGAGGTTAAGAATTACACCTTTCTTCTTTTTTAAGTCAATCTGAATTGAATAATGTTAGAGTTATTTTGTGTGAAAGCACGAAGAAGCTATTTTTTAAATACAAATTTTTAGTAGAACGGAATAATCGATAAATCGGAATTGATTCCGAGAAGGTTTCCTGTTAGATCCAAATAGGATGCCTGATAAACTCGATTAAGATTAACCAGAGAAGAAAATCTCTTTGTATCATTTGTAGGATTGTAATGGGTAAATTTCAAGTTGATTGTTTTATTCTTCAGACAAGAACCTACACTTCTGGTTTTAAAGCGTTGAAATCACTTCGTCTCTTTAAAGATAAAAAGGTTACGGGTGCTGCACTGATATTGGATGTAGAGTTTTCACCTATCGTGAGGGAGTATTATAACTCGAGATAACAAAAGGGGAATTTTGTATTATTTACTATTTTCTGACATCTTTTTTCATATTTAATCCCTTTTCATCCTTTTACATTTGTCATTTTGCTAATTATTTTCATAAAACAATTTAAATTCGTATACATTATAAATTATTGTATCTTTTAGGTTAAATAGGGATACTGTTCAGACCCCGGAAAATGTATATTTTCTCGAATTTAAAAAGGAATTCGTTGGAAACTCAAAACTCTCCGGGAAAGTGTTCAGAACAGTCTTTTCAAAGCGAATCTAAAATTGTGGTACTTAGAAAAACATCCATCTGCATTAAAAATTATACTGCTCAACTACTCTATCTAAGGAAGCCTGACATAAAATCAAGAAAATTATTTTAAAAACTCGACAATATCCATTGTAATTTTATTTTAAATATCTTCCGGTCTACACCATAAAATATTTAATGCTTTCTAAGTGATCCATAAAGATACTAAATACACGATAAGTTTTAGTTTTAGAATTAATGTATTATTGTTTTGTATCAACTGTCCTTTATAGTTGTTTCTGAAACCGGTGATTTTATTGTTGTTATGCACTAGAATGAAAAACGTTCGCTACGGTGCTGGAAAGTGTTTTCCTCGCATGATGATCATATACGTGACGGAGTCACGCACGTGGATTGTCCCGCACGCCCGGAAAACATCAGCGTTTCGGCCTTGAAACATAATATACAGGGTTTCATTGTTGTGCCATATGTTTGCAAACTGGAGCAATTTGCGTCCATTACTATGTATGTATTAAACCGGTAAAGTTTACAAAACATTCGCCCCTATTCATATTTAAACGGTAACATATCAATATACAACTTGAGGGAGTAATTTTAAAATAGATACAGATCATATATTCCAGAATCTTAAGTTTCTCTTTGTAATGCATGTGGTTTTTTAAGCCTCAGCGTCAGCTATGCCGGCTTCAAGTACACTGGTTTTTATTGTCACAATACGTGATTGGACCTCCCCGGGATTTGAACCCGTGAACTCTCGGTTAGAGAGCCGAGACTATAACCATTAGTCTACGGAGGAGGAAAAGTGCATTTTTTATTGGTTTATGTAAAACGAATTATTGTGGAAAGGATTTTTGTTATGATAAAAGTTCGTTATATAAATAATCATATGGCCTGCTCTAGGCCTGACTGTAGAGAAATCCTATCCTATATTTATTTATACTGAGTTTTCTGTAATATTTATTCAATTCAATGTCTTTTCGCAATTTTTATAGGGTGAAAACTCTTTCTTAAAGTACGGTAATATTAAAGTGTATTGTGTATCATTATCCCAATTGTGTTTGTATTCTACACCCTTTGATTTTGTTTCCCAAAATATTCAAATAAGACAAATTTAACGCAAAGCTTTCCTAAATTACTCACTTCTACTATCAACTGTTAAAAGTATTAACAGTGTATCGGACTTTTTGATCAGTCTGTATAAAATATGTCTTATTTTAAGTAAAGTTTTCGGTTTCTGTTCATGTTCTTTAGTCCAGGAAATGGTAAAGCACTTCAGCATAAATGGTATTTGTGTTTTTTTATGAAGTGGCAGGTTATAAGGTTAGGTTGAGACACCACAAAAAGATGATAATTTTTAAATCTAAATATGTCATTGTTTCTTAAAATGTAAGACTACCGATCCCACAGCAGTTGAAAACACGTAAATGGAAAGAAATTCCTTATTTTACCAGGCGAAGTTAGAGCTAAGAAACCATCTCTAATACTTAACCTGGGGACCAACGGCTTAAAGGTGACTTCCGAACCACTACCAACGGCCAAGCAGGCGGGCTCCTTGCAAGGGCAGGATCGCTCAGCGGACACCCATCCAAGCAGCAGCCACGCTCGACGTTGCTTGATTCGGTTATCTCTCGATAACCACAGCCTTAACCGTTACACTACGCCATTGGCAATAGGCATAGACATTACATTGGCATTGGTTGAGGAAGATAGATGGTGAATTACTCCTCCAAGGTCATTAGACCTTAATCATATCTCATCACGTTTTTTTTTACTTTTGATGTCCCTGACATCCCACTCTCTGACATCAATTGGATTGCCCATTTGTGAGCGGTCACTTATTTTGTACTTATTGTTGACTCAACTCTACAAATATAATCCAACCAGAACTAAATCCTTATAGATATCTTGTTTCCTACGGTGGTTTAAAAGATCGTATTGATAAAATTATATCTTAATATTCATACATTTGAAATGTAAATAATATACAGGTAAAATAATTACTGTAAGTGAATTAACTTGTCATGGGTGTTATAACATTTTACGCAGCCTGACACTACTATATTTATTATTTCCTGCTCAGAATCACGAAATTACAACAGACGCAAGAATTTGTTCAATATCTAATGAAATTTAGGAGGTTAAAACATTGAACCAGCAATATCTGAGACAGCTGAGGTTACAAAGGTTATTGACCTTATTGTTGTGAACAAGGAAAACGCTTAAAATCGTTTGCTTATCTAACTGAAAACAAGACATTAGCGTTGAGGAGTCCTCAGGATGTTAACCTTCCTTGAGTAGTTTTTCAATCAACTCAATAATAAACAAAGATTTCAATAGTTTTATAAGGATGTATAATGAAAGGCACATTGTTGAGACAAATTAAATAGTTTATTCCATTAAATAAAATGGCGCAGATGTGACGCGAACAACTGTAATGGCTGTTGAAGTAAATGATGTTGCCGAGTTGGTCTTGTATTGTACTCAGACTGAGCGCTCGCACGGACGTTAAGAGCAACCTCAATAGTAGCCATACAATGAGTGTAGCAGCAGGCTGTGTCACGTTTTCATCTCATTCAACAGGTGTTAACTTCACTACTTCACACTAGAGTATTCATTTTTTGCTCTCTATTGTAAACACACCTTTTGTCATCCCAATAACAAACATTTGGCTTTTATAACTTCAGTTATGTCACCACATATTTCCAACAGAAAATATAATTTTTGTATAGTACTGAATACAGACGATTAGGTATTTCAAAATCAATAACTTGCAATTTGATTATTTGTTATAAAATATCATTTTTCCGATAATACCCTTATTTCTACAATAATATCAATCCTTCATTCAAAAACGCAATTCTTATTTTGAAAAAAGAGTTCAGGACTTTGGTATAGTCAATTGCTGCAAGGTTTAGTTGGGGTTGAGCCAGAAGAAGTTGAAATCCTACCCTTTGGCCTGAAGAACTTTACCAGTACTTTCCACATCATACTGGATCGTTTCTCTCAATTACCGTGTTTGTTCGTATACTCGAACTGAAATGTACTCCAGTGAGATGAGAAAATAAATCTATTACACAGAGTTTTTTCAGTACTCTTTTTGGATATTTAAGGGGATTAAGTATTTTTACTTAAAATAAATTTAACCACAATCGTTTTACTCATACTTTAAAAGAATAACTTTTCTTAGAAAACTTAAATATAAATCTGATGGATTTTTGTATATCATATATAAATAAAGTGAAAGTAAGCCAAAATATTGCAGATTTAGTAAAGATAGTACCCGTACTTATTATTCAAGCCAATTCTCAAAGCAACAATTAAAATTACTTAGATAGCTAGACATTTATTACTTATCAAATGTAGGCTAATGGCAGTAGACATATTATAAAAGAAATAGAAATATATTTTAAATCAACTTGAGTGCATTGATTATAATATAAAATACCTTGAAATCGTCTTTGAATATTACGAAATACTGTGTGGCATTTAAGATTTTAAAGAAGAATATGTGTTAATTTAAAAAACATCTCATACAAAGAGGATACCAAAAAACTTAGTAACCAAAATATAGTTATAAATGAGTATTGTAGCAATAGAAATATCCCCTAAAATAACTGACACAAGTTAAGGAAGACCCTGTATATTCACAACTTTGATTTCATAACCTAGCACACCACTCCTCTATCAGCAAGGTTATGATTCATTACCGTAACTGAAAACGCCAAGACGCTGTCCACTGTTATCTACCAGTGTTGCCAACTCAGCATTGGACTAGACAATAAATACTGAATCAGCTCTTGTACGATACACTGTGACAGCATAACTACTTCAGTTGCCGATGTGCATGTCATGCTGAACACACCTGCGAATTCCTGGAAATTGTACTCACCGCTCATCACAATTATGCATATGCATGTGTTGATTCTTGGGTTTTAGAGCTTTCTAGAGAGAATAAACATGATGTGGTTTTAAAAAATATACACTACACACGATTCAGAATTAATTGTTCTACTTTCCCGCTTTAATTAATACGACATGTTTGTTGTTGTTACTTGCTCCTTTACAACTGATGAATACTTGCTACAGTTTGTAAAGTGTAATCTTATGAGATGATCACCTTATAGATCTCCTTAAGGGATGACCTATATTGAGTAAATGAAAAATCTAAAACTTCACCTGTATAAAATACTCTACATTTCCCGCCCCCCCTACTATTTTTTAAAATACTTCATATACAAGAAAGAAATGCCAGAAATATGTATAGTTTAATATTACTTAAGCTTTGTAGTATCAAAAATTGGAGGTTGACCTACCCCACCCCCAATAGAAAGCGTCATCCCAAATGAAATATTCAAATGATAACCCTTCTTATATTACTAAAAATATTACGTGAATCTAATATTTTGGAGCAAACCAAAACTATAAAACTTTATATTATTCCACTAAAACATTTCTAAACCCTATTGACAAGACATTAATGTAAAGTATCGTAATTACAAAGAAAATGTACATGACGAGTTTTTTTTAACAAAGCTCACTCAAAACTAAAATCTTCGAATCAATAGTAATTGTTTTTGATGATTAAAAATTGTTTAAATATCTATGAATAACACAAGTATTGTATACTTGTCTCCAAGAAGTATTCTCTTCTGGCTGGTTTATACCTTCTAGTTGAACCTACATTAGGTACAGTAAAAACCGATGTGTCACCAGTGTGGCACACCTTATGGAAGCGGCACGTTACTAACCGTAAATGCCGAGATTCTGAGGTGTAAGGGTTAATCGATAGGTTAGTCTACTGCGGGAAATGACTGTTGGAGTTGGTGGGGTTCCCTGAAGTGTTAAAGGTTCTTGCTAGCCTAGACATAAGGGTATGCCACCCCCTGCCTGCTTCGACTGGAGAGGCTGGTTCAAAGTTGGCTTCCCCTTCTTCCAAGAACACATGACTGAGATTAATAACATAAATTCTTCTTCGTGGATCTCGACAGGAGGCGGCTCCTACCCCCAAACTTACCCATTCAGAATATCCTGTCCCTCCGGAAGCAGTGTAAAGGCCCTTTATGGACCATGTGCAATTTCTAATCTTCTTGTCCCAAAAGAATAAAATAATTGTATATGTGTCCATTGTAACTATAACTAAGTTCTCGTTTCACCGTTAAATAATCTCTAATCATGTTTTATACAGACTATTATGAATGCATGTTACATACATTTTGAGAAATGGTTATATTTTAAACTTCAAAGAAAACTTTATCTTTACACGAGCAAGATAGAGTGTGATGATGGTGCAAGTCTCTTGGTGGGATTTCCCTCAATTTATCCTTGTTACGCGACCAGAGGTCTGCCTTGGCCCTCCTGCTTTCTCCATGAGATGCCACAAATATATATAACGACAGTTGACATTTTGAAATGTATTATAGTGCAGTATATTATTAGCTTTGTAACTTACAGCAGAGAGAGATCCTGTTTAGCCATAATCCACTCTTGAGCATCTTATTTATAATTTACGATATTACCAGACCAAAATTAGATTTGTCCAAGATTACAATTAGGTTTGTCTAAGATTAAAACTAGATTTATCCAAGATTACAATTAGATTTGTCCAAGATTAAAATTAGATTTGTCCAAGATTAAAATTAGATTTATCCAAGATTAAAATTAGATTTGTCCAAGATTAAAAGTAGATTACTGGATAGCTTCTTTACTGGTCAGTCAATCGTTCGACTCCTTTGATTAAATATTTATTTTCTCTTTAAATCTTTCTGGGCTTAAATTTGTTTTGTACTCAATAAAAAAACACAATACAGCCCAATGGTCTCGTTAAAATTTGTTAAACTTTTTTAATTTTAACTAAGTTCAGTTTCAGTACCTGAACTTAGTTAAAACAGCCTTTTCTTGTTGCTAACAATAATATTCAAATAAAATAACTAATTAGTCGTTAACATTAAAATATTTTAGTAAAACGGTTGACAAATTTCCCATAATGAGTATTAAAATATATACTTTTGAAGTGAACACTCATCAAACCTCCTAAGTCCTTAACGGACACGAAACTTTTGAATAGGACAGCTTCAATACATTACGTTATTTTCTGTTAGAACTAAGTGTGATTGGAAGAAAACAATGAGTATTATTGTTCATTGTAGTGTAAATAAAAAATACGTATTGCACGAACAATGAAAAGGTTAAGTTGTTCTCGTGAAAGGGTCTTCACGACCATTAGAATATTTTTAATGCGTAAACACTGATGTAAGGAATTAAAACTTTCTTCTTTTTTAAGTCAATCGAAATAATGGTAGAATTGTTATGTGTGAAAACACGATGAAGCTATTTTTAAAATAAATATTTAGTAAAACTGAACAATCGTTAAATAGCAGAGAGAATCCTTTTTCACTAGCCATAATCCACTCTTGGGCATCTAATTTATAATTTATGATATTACAAGATTAAAATTAGAATTGTCTAGAATTACAGGATCGTAAGTAATAATAAAGTTATTTTATGACTACAGATATAATAACTTTGTCCTCAACGACTTTCCAGTATTTCTCCATCATAGGTCGTTTGCGCCATTACAATAATTATATGTTGCGTACTACATAAATGCACGTTATTGAGGGGCGTAATTCGTCATCAGAGTTTTGCTATTTTTATTTCTTTATTTCTTGATCTCCTAAAATTGAACTTAGTCATAAAAGGACCTAGCGCTGCTCCAGCGTGACAGGATATTCTGGATGGGTAGGGTTAGGGGTTGGGGCCACCACCTGTGGAGATCCATGAGGAAGGGTTTATGGCACTAATCTCAGCCATTCTCTCCCCTTAGAAGAAGGGAAGGTCAGCTCTGTACCAGCCTCTCCAGTGACAGCAGGGATGGGTTGTCACAACCTTATGATAAGGCTAACAACCGCCTTTAAAAATTAGAAAAATCGCACCCCTTCTAACAGTCATCCCCCGCAGTATATTAGACCGATCGATATACCCAATCTACCCATATGCCACTCCCGGACATCTACAGGGTTGTCCAGATTTAAGTACATATCGATTTCTGCTTTACCCAGTGTAAGTTCAACTGGTATAAACCAGCCATAAGTAAATCCTCCTGGAGAGTGTTTTTCCATAGTCTATAGTTTCTTCAGACTATTGCGAGTTATGTATAAACCGTTATTATTGTGTCCGTAAGCAGTTTCATACAATTTGTTTAAAACCCCACAATGGTTGCTGTTTTTAATATTGTTTCTTGTTTTATTACATAATCTGAAAAACTTTATAGGTTTTCCCTATTCTGGGCACCTTGATCTAATGTATATTTTTATTATTTACAACGCAGAATATTGAAATTGAACTTAGCCGATTAAAAATCAAATTTGTGGTAGTACAAGCTGTTCACTAACCTTACATGGTTTTTTATTTCTTAATTTTTAAAGGGGAGTTTTTTTTATTAATAATAAACAACTACAAATAATACGTTTAGGGAAACAGAAATTATAGATTTGGAAAAGCAGTAACTTGTCTACAAAAATCAACATGTAAACACTTCAATTTCAGCAATTTTAAATTATAGTTTACACGAAGTATTTCTGGATATAAGGGAAACATATTATTTACTTTAATATTTAAATTTTTTGCACATCAACAGAAGGAAAATTAAATTCTTGGTAATAGACCATACATCCTATTTCTCCTCACATTTTTATCCTATTCCACAACAGTTTTTGTCGAGTACGAATATTTAAGCATATTTTTTTAATAGAGACAATATATTATAGAGAATTGATAGAGAATATATTTTTGGTACATGTCACACTACTTGGCAATAAAAATCTAAATTGTAACAAATCCCACCCTATTTTTTAAATAGATAAACCCTCACATTTGAAACTTAATTTCTGTAAACAATGGAATAAATTATCTTATTTTATAATAGTTTTTATTGTTTATTTACCATTATGCTTGTGCCTGAAAAATCATTTTTTCATATTTTTGTAGTGGTCAATACCTTGTAAAATTCAGTTGTTTACATAATGAAATTTAATTTTGTTGTAAATAATTTGGGAGTACTCTTAATGAAGGTTATTAGTGAAATCTTATACCCAGGTTATCCTCCTGGGTATAAGATTAACTTTAGTCTCCTATTAACTTCTAATTTTGTGTAATTTCTGTATTAATGAATTTATCTACATAAAATATGCAGCACTTGTAACTATTTAACTAATTTTATACTTGTTAACAGTATTATAAGCTAATATTTCATTCATAGACCAGATATTCCAAAAGTGTAAATCGAAGAAGCTATATTTAAATTTTATAGGACTATGAGACTGATTAGACAACGATAGTAAAGGTTGAAACACTTTTAAAGCGCTATTTTCAAGAGGAATCTTTTTACACATATGGCATGTTTACTGATTAGAATGTTTATGTTTAAGGAAAAAGGTCCATCCCTATTTGAACACTTTTATTGTATGATTTAATCATAATACCTGTCTTATTTTCATTATTCAGCTTAATTTTATTGTAGTCATCTAAAGTATTTTTTTTATTTCTATTGTTTAATTTGTGATTTACATTATTCCATTATGTATTCCATATCCCGAGAAGATGTCTTGGAAACTATGTAGAAATGTGCTTAAGCAAAAAGGAATTCGCTTCCTCCTTCAATCGCGCTGAGTGTAATTGCTTTCCTCTGTTTCGGAGGAAGCGTTCAGAGGAAATGGGAAAGGAAACGGTCAATTTCCTGTTGTATTTTTCTATCTCCTACCAAGAATGCTACAAAGGCTAACTAGAAAGAAAAAACACAAAGGATAAGGATAGTTAAACTAATGCTAAAGACACATTTACTATACGTTTACTATACGTGGCGTTAAACAATTCCGAACTAGCTAATATTTTAGTTATCTATTTAATTTTTATTTTAATAAACTGATACAACGGAACATCGAAGGACAATACAGAAGACATCGAAAGTCTTTATTGAACAGATTTAACATTTTTGCAGAACGAGAAACTTTCTCGTTTTGTAACTCTGTTGTCCTACCCAGCAGGGATCACTTCTGGCTGGTTAATACCTTCCACTTGAACCCACCACTGGGCACAGCAAAAAACCGATATGTCACTCAAATCTGGGCAACCTTATGGATGTCCAGAAGCGGCACATCACTAACCGCAAATGTCGAGATTCTGGGGTTCATGGGCAATTCGATAAGTCTAGTCTACTGCGGAAGATGACTGTTGAAGTTGGTGGGGTGTGTTCCCTAACCTCAGATGTTCTTGCTAGCCTAAACAAGGGTGTGCCACCCCCTGCCTGATTTGACTGTAGGGGTTGGTTCAGAGCTGGCCTCTTCTTCTTCCCGGTTGACGTGACTTTGAGATCAATGCCCTAATTCTTCCTCGTGGATCTCGGTAGGAGGCGCCCACTACCCCCTGAATATCCTGTCACTCAGGAAAGCAGCGCAAAGGTCCTTATAGGACTAGGTGCAATTTATAAGCTTCTATGAGGAAAAAAAACTCTGTCGCCCTTTGAATTTGCAATCCCAAAAACAATAGCATTCTTCCTCGTACCAAGAAGGATCTATGTACCAAGTTTCAAGTTTCTAGGACCTCTACATCAAAAGTAATCGCACAGACAGACAGGCAGACAATGGTACTGTTTTTAAAAGAACCTGCCGGGTAAAGAACCCATAATCTTTTGTTTTTCTTTAATAATTCTCACTTAAGTTTTGCTTTTGTTTTTTACTATTAAAATCATATTTTCAGATGAAAAAATCAGTTTTTTCCAATTTTAAAGGTGTATTGTTGTATGTACTTAGAGTTTGAAAAACAAATTAAATTCAAAATCACAACAGCCTTTACCACTTTGTAAACAAAAAAATATTAAATGCAACAACACTAATCAAAATTAATGAAGAAAATTTAAAGAAAACTATTAAAATCGTTATTGTAAGATTTAAGTTAACTGCAGACTGTTACACAGTGAGGCCAAACATGTATTTGAGTTACACAGTTAACTATCTTAACAAGACTTTAAACAAGTTTTTGGAGAATGTTTTATTTTGTAATTGTAAAAATCTTTTTAAAATCATTTCACTGATTTTGTTTCAGATTATTTAGGGTATATTTTTATTATAATTACAAATTTATAAGGACTGCTTCGTTGAAATAAATTACCAGAATTCAAATATTTATTTTCTAAGTTGCAGTTAATAATTAATTAGTTTATTTGTAAATAATAAAATACTAAAATAATGGAAATTTCAACGGTTGAAATTGAATTTTCCATTATATAAACGTTTAATGTCGTCTTGGAGGACGGATAGGGTGCTAAAGAATGTTTGTATGCATGTATTGATTGTATGAATGTGTGTGTGTATTAAATTCTTAAAGAGACCTTTATTGTATAATTTTGTTTTATTTTTAATGTAGTAGTTTTATTTGGCTTAAGTATTATTGTATTAGGGTTAATTGTAAGACAGGGCCTTATGACCCTAAATTCGGCCTTTTGTATGTATATATGATACAAATAAATAAGGTCATTTGAATTTAATCGCCAAAACATATTTGTAAATTACATGTGCTTCTGCTGACTGGCGCTAAGTCTATATAAATGGTAAAATTAAGTCACAAAATTGAAGTTATCTATTACTTAATACAGATATCCTTAATGTAACATTTAAACGTCCTTTATTGTAAGAAACCATTTACGTAACAGCGTAAATGCTCAGATGAACGTGATTATGGTTTGTGTATGCGATAGCGTGACTGGTTGAGATATTATAAGACAACACTTAGCGGTTTGCCTCAAGGTTTATCCCATGATAATGCCTCGTCACTCACCTACCAACCAGGTTCATCTTAGTCGGTACCCACGATTTCTCTTCGTTTATATTCATTATTGTTTTTTATCCGAATTTTAATTTTACTTGTATATTTGGTGTTAGATTAGTATCTAACATTAACTCGCATGGTTTCACAGTGGAGCTCGCTTCTGGTTGGTTCATACCTTCCAGTTGGACCTACACTGGGTACAGCAAAAACCGATGTGTCAATTATATCATGGATATCCAATGGATGTCCAGGAACAGTACATCACTAACCGCATGTATTGAGATATTGGGGTAAAAGAGTTTATAGATGAGTCTGGTTTACGGTGGTTGATTGTCGGAGTACATTATCCATGTGGAAATAAACACTGGACTTAGTTTGAATCTGGAATTCAGGGAACAAATTTTATTTACATCATTTTCTAAATCTAAATAATAGTACTGACAATAGGTAAAAGAATTGGACTTATGGTTAAAATTAAATATGGAATCCGCTCCGTGATTTTAAATGGTTCGGGATGTAAAAAATTAATTTTTCGTATTAACTTAATACTAAAAATACCATATTTACTGATTGAGCGTTAGCAAAGATAGTAACTCTGGGCGATCGAAACATCATTCTACCTGTATGTGTGTCAGCACGAAGTTTGTGAACAATTGAAGTCTGAAAAGTAGTGAGACCTATTATCGATTTGCAAATTCGTCATCCTTCCCATTTAAATGGATGTTATGTTTGAAATTTTCCATTAAAAATGGCTGGCAATTATTAAAAATTATGGTGACTCTTTTAAAAATTTGACTGTTCAAACCAAATTTAAAATAAATTCCAACATAGTTTATCTGCCTACGAGAACATTATCTAAAGAGAGTTACATAATCATTAATACAGTACATCTAAAAGTAATCAATACATTACATAGAATATAGTTCCTCATGGCAATAACGGGCATACCCCATTGCGGTAACCGACTCTTCACATTTTTAAAGCATCAGTTAATAAAAGTAAAAATCCAAATTATTTTAGGATTTTTAATTGATTCTAGCTACAAAAGATTTCTTTGCGATTTTTATTTTGAAACCCTCAATATTCAGTGTGTACCTAGTATGTATGATAAATTATGTGTAGGCGTATACAGCACGATAAGTATGAAGATGTACGTACTTGAAATCTCCCTAAAATCATTGTGCTGATTTTTATTTTGATGTCCAACACCAGTAACAGTGATTGTTTCGTTATAAAAAGCTTGATTCATTATAAAGTTAGTGCACCTCATGGTTAGATTTGGCACTTAGCTGGTAAAAACTCAAATTTTTATTTTATGATTTTGATATACAGAAAATGTATACAAGATATAATATTGTTCTATTATGGTTTAGTAGTATGGCCGGTTTGAGTAAATTTTTATTTTATTTTATTTCTGCATATCGCTTTTCTGGAATGCTTTTAACTTGTGTGTCTGGCTATCTAGTATTACCTACAAACAAGGAGACATAAAACTCGTTGAAATGGTGGTGTAATCTGAATAAGGTAAGATATGCATATGCAATAATACCACATGTCGTAACAGGCTTCGTGAAGTTGCTTTCAAAATTTGAGATGTATAGCTCATTCCATTCTTGAGATGTCCTTCGGACAGACATACAAAAGAACAAACATACAAAAAAGGATTTGACGCGAAAAAGATGCATCAAAGCACTCATTCCTTTAGAAATGATTTTTATGTTAAAGAGTACATAGAAAAGCTTTCTCGACATTTTGCTCATGATACTAAATTGAGTTTTATATCAGTGTTTAAATAATTAATGAAAGTCTACACACCAAGTTTCTATAACATGATGTATGTGCTGAGATAGTTAGGCTACATGTATGAATGTGTCACATGTTCGAACCTCAGGGTGTATTGAGTATGTTGGTTCACATATTTATTCTGCTACTTTCTTTTTGCCATTATGGTTACCCATAGGACCAATGTAAAAATATTCGCTAACGCTCAGCCAAATTCCTGGAGTGTATGAACCATCATTGACCTCAGTGTTCCTCGTGGTCAGTATTTTTTTTTTCGAGATATCGTGGTGTTAGACAGACAGGCGTAAATGAAATTTTTGCAGCCCCACGAGTGATAGGCTTCGCTAAAGCTCAGACAATAATAAGTATATGGCAAGTACGTGTAATAAACCTCACCTGTTATCTTATCTGTGTGTTCCAGGTCCTGGCCGGGTATGACCACAGGCTGATACCTGGGAATCATGACAACCTCACAAACCGTTATCAAGTAAGTCTACAATTACTGACTCAGTTTGATAATAAAGATAAGAAAGTTTACGAACCAGTGATTGCTAACACATGTAATTCAGTTTGTAAAGAGATAAAAAATATCCAGAGTCATGCTGGATATTGATGATTCGGTTGCCACTAGAGATTAACTAGTTGCTCACAGAGTTATTGGTAATACTTCAGACTCGGTTGTCAATAGAGATTAACTGCTCACAGGTTTACTGCTAGTGTCATTGACTCCGTTGTCAATAAAGATATACTAGTAGTTATTGCTTGTGTCACTGACTCAGTTGTTAATTGAGAAAAATGTTCTAGTCAGAGGGTTATTGGTAATATTAATGACTCAGTTGCAAATAGAGTTCTTTACGGAGCTATTGGTATCATTCCTGACTCAGTTGTCAATAGAGATAAATATGTTGATCACAGAGTTATTAGTAACATTAGTGGCCAGGTACCAATAGAGATATACTAGTTGCTAGCATTACTGACTCAGTTGTCAGTAAAGATTAACTGCTCAAAGGTTTATTGATAGTGTAACTGACTCCGTTGTCAATAGAGGTATACTAGTTGCTCAAGATTTATTGCCAGCATTTCTGACGCATTTTTCAATAGGAATAAACTAGTTGATCACAGATATTGGTAGCTTTACTGGTCATTTGTTACTATAGATATTGTAGTCGTTTACAGAATTATTGCTAGCTTTAGCTTTACCGCCTCAGTTGTTAATAAAGATCAACTGCTCACAGGTTTATTGCTAGTGTCACTGACTCCTTTGTCAATAGAGATGTACTAGTCACACAGAGTTATTGCTAGCATTACTGACTCAGTTGTCAATGGGGATAAATATGTTAACCACAGTTATTGGTAGCTTTACTGACTCAGTGGTCAATAAAGATCAACTGCTCACAGGTTTATTGCTAGTGTCACTGACTCCATTGTCAGTAGAGATTTACTAGTGACTCATGGAGTTTTTGCTAGCATTACTGACTCAGTTGTTAATGGGGATAAGCTATTTGTTTACAGAGTCATTGCTAGCACTGCTGACTCAATTGTAAATAGATATAAACTAGTTTACAAAGGTATTGCTAACAATACTGATTTAGGTTCCAACATAAATAGACTAGTTGATCTCAAATTTATTGCCAGCATTACTGACCCATCTGCAGAGGTAAACAACTTGCTCACAAAGCCATGACATTACGAGATGGTTATAAATGACCATCTTGTTCGCGACATATAGTAAACCCATACATTTCCCGTTATTTATATGAGGGTCCACAATGCGAGGGACTCGGCCAAGATATTGGCAGATCGGCCGATCGTTGCCAACATCCAACAGTCTGTCTTACCGTCATTTGGCTGTCGGTGTGGCTGTTTGGTTAAATATAAATGTCTCGCTGGCTGTTACGGGGAAAGTTATGGTAGATTCGGTTTTTGTTTGTGTTTGGTTTAATATAGCTCCGTTCCACTTCACTTATTGTGTGTGACCGGTTCGGTAGTCTCGTCGTCACACCTCGGCTATTGAGTGTTTACCACTAGTGTCTCAATCTTTCAGTGAAATTTAACTCACGTAATGTCGTAAGTAGTTAAACATCTCGATTCCTATTATATGTTTATAGATAGCTTCGAGTTGTTTTGACTTATGTTATTCACTATTATTGTAATGGTGCAAAATGTCGATATCTATTGATCAATGAAATCTATTTGGTTAAAGGTTTGATCTCTTGTAAAAGCTCATCTTATCAACCCATCCACCGCGGTCACAAGGATGGTCATATTTTTGCTAACTCTGCCACTTAAATTTAATTTAACTGTGCAGTTCTTATTATTTCAAAATATTTTTATCTTTTCTGAAATATTTTACGAAAAAATGCAAGACGACTCTAATGATCAGAGAGATTGACAAATTTTACCAAATGTATTCAAACTGTTAAACAATAATGAAAATAGAATACCCGAAATAACGTCAAATGCCATTTCAAAGTTATACAAGTTTACTAAAATTCATTTGTGTTGATAGTTAAATTTAAATTCATAAATCAATTTTTTAACATAAATTGATACTTTTCTAAAATCCATCAAGTGGTTCCACTTGTGATTTTCGTACTAATCCTCTTTTATATTTTTTTGTCTTTTTACTAAAAAACATTTTTCTAACTTCTTTCTTATGGGAATAAATTACTTAATTGTAAAACAAGCACTCCAGTGATTATTCAATTTTATTTCTGTGAGGCCTTTCGTGTTCAAGGAACACATAATCAGACCTACATAACTTTACTAAATCCTTTTGGTTCTTCTGTATATAAAATCGTTTCGTAAGCATCTTAAAGTTTTTTTATTTCAGATTTCTTCAAATAATTTTACTTGTAAAAAAACAGTGTTTAGTTTGAAGTGCGTATTTTGCTATGGGCGATCTTTCTTCTGTTGATATTTCAGATGTTTATTTTGAGTGTTATGTTTTCAATTGTTGAGTAACTCACGTTAAAAAGTTAGATATAACCCCATTTTAGACAATTAGCTTATGCCTATACCAATCGTTGAATTGCAGACCCAGACCATCGCGATCATGTCACCGTTGTCTGCAAGGCATAAATGTTACAAAGAAGTAGCAACATATGCTGTACAAAATAAACTAATTTATGGATCGTCTAAAAGATTTATGGCATAGTAAGAAAAGAGTTCCGGGTTTTTCATCGAAAATTACCGTGATGTACTTTTCGTCTACAGAACTCATTATGTTCACGATTTACCCAAAAAAAAAGAATTGGGACGTCTAAGTGTCAACGTATTCGTTTCATACGAAAAACTTGATGTATGTTGGAGAATTTGGTGAGATAGTTTATGTACTGACATGACAAACAATTTTAGCAATTTAGATCGTTTTATAGCGACGTTTTTAAGTTTTGCGATACATAAAGTGGTATTTGAGTCGTGACTTTATAACTTATTTTTGCACCCAGCTTGTACCGAGTCATTTTTTAAAGTGTTAGTGTGAAAATCATTTGTACTCCTTCAACACTTCATGTAAAAAAGGAAAGAATCAAATTCAAGAAATAAAACGCTGAACACTAAATTTCGTCTTGCAAAATGTATATTTATTTTATATTATTTAGCGAAAACTAAATCATATAAAATAACAGCAATAAATTAATAAATTTTTGTTAGTTATCATTATAACACAATTTCTAGCTATAATTAATATATGTGTATGGTTTGAAATCGCCATACATCATAATATCTCGAGTAAAACAAAATACTTTAACAATTTTGATAAAAGTAATTTACTTATTTCTTTATGATCAATATAAATGTATCAATATTTTCAACTCAAAATCATATTTCCTTTCACATTTACACAATGATTAACAAAATCAGATTGTTTATATTAGAGCAAACTGTTTACAAAACCATCTAGAGATTAAATAAATAATTTGAGACTGCCAACAACTAACAAATCAGACCATGCTGCTTTAAGACTGTTGAATCATACAACTGGTGAAATCTGGTTTATTCCAATGGGTTGGCAAAAGAAGTGGCTAGTGAGAATTGGATTTAATTAAGTAGAAATGAGCACATATTTACTTTTATGCACGAATGATTTCCAGTAGTACTATAGAAACAATTAGTGAAAATCAGCAAAGGTTGTTTCATATATGAGATAAGATTGATTTAGATTATCTTCTTTCACAACCTCATTTTCAGCTATTTCTATATAAAAGCAAAGGAGCGCGCGAAATTCTTTTTATACACACTTACACACTTTGACGAAATATAACATCAATGTAAAGACTGATCTGAATTGACTTTCGTTTCCATTGTTGATTTCCTAAGGCTTGGTTTACTGTATAAGACGTAAATAAACAACATTATCCATATGACTTGGTAGCAACTACTTTCATTATAATTTATTAATAAATGTCGTTGGTTTCTATAGTGTCTTCCCTCCGCATTTAGGTGTAATAAAACGTTTTAAACATCTTTCAGCCACGAAATGGCTGCACTTCCACCAATATTTTAACAAAACGGAAGTTGGAAGGTAGCCACCCTAATGTCGGAACCCTGTCTTGCCAACTCGTCTAATTCATCTGTTCCTGCAGTCACAAAAGATGCATATAAAAAACATGTATTTTAGTATATTTAATTATTACAACATATTAAAACATTACATAACCTTATCGTCCTGGGTCTCGGTTCGAGTTCTACATTTTCAAAATTAAGATCTCAATCTTCTTACCTTATCCTGAAATGGTGTGATTAAATTGTACGATAAGCTTTAGATTATTCATTATATTTAAATTAATATATAGCTGTTACACATTCTTTTTTCAGCAACTCTCCGCAGAAAACTTTATAAATTCTATTCAAATTCTCTTATCGTGTTAAGACAATCAACCTACCTTGTCAGAAAAACTGATAATCGTCTGGTACTGTTTCATCTTATCGGACTTATCTATAATGCTGTTATTTTACCTCGGTAAATTGCCATTTCTTTGACTGCCACCTGATAACGACGAGAAGTTATTGTTCGTTATGGTATACATGTATCCCTTTCGATACAGAACTGGTAGAAACCATGATAACGTTTTCTTCCCTTCATTGTTTATTATGGTATGTGTAAGTTACTCCTTCTACTGTATATTTAGTGGAAAACAATGATCACTTTTTCTTCCCTTCATTGTTTCGTTATGGTTTACATGTATCCCTTCTACTGTACATTTTGTGAAAAACCATAATCTTTTTGTTCCCTTCATTGTTCGTTATATTATAGTATGTATCCCTTTCGTTATACATTTGGTGGAAACCTTCATCACGTTTTCTTACCTTCATTGTTCATTATGGTATATATGTATCCCTTCTACTGTACATTTGGTGGAAAACCATGATCACTTGTTCCTCTTCATTTTTCTATGGTACACATATAGCCTTTCGAAATGCATTTGCCAGAAACACCACCCCTCTCCATTGTCTTCAACAGAAAAAAAGGTAGGTAACAAAATAAGGCTAAATAAATAGAAATGCCTGAGAAAATTGTGACCATGTCCAATATCCCCCAGCGTATGCTGTCCTTGAATGTGTCAAGGAACAAAACTCAAGGTCATATTGGCACATCTAGATCCAAGGCACTTCTATGCAGCGAATTGATGCGAAAATATACAACCACACACCAAGCTAAAGGAGTGGATCGATCGAAGGTGAAAGAGATAGAAATGTTTTGAGAGGTGCCAAGAAAAAAATTGTCTGTCGTCTCTCAAAATGCCCTGTTGACAAGTACTGCAATTCCAGAGATGAAGTTAGCGTGGATATTTTGCAATCTTAACAAAAAAGTAAAAGAGACATAAACAGTTTTTCCATCCAGACATAAAAATAGGTGGCACCGATTGTAGCTCATAACTGTCCGCCCTTATAAGGTCGTGTCGCCAGACCGGAGAGTGGAGAAATAACTTTGTCATTGCCCTGCTCACTGAGTTGGAAAGGCTCGTTAAAAATTGACGCAAATTAAACGTGATGACGTTATACACAGCATGATGGTCGACATTTTATCGGACGCTGATTGGATTGTAGCAGCTGTAAAAGAGCTGTAAAATAATGACTGTAAAAGAGTTGGTCACTGACATTCAGGTGCTAGTGGCTAGGTTCTGTGTTAAATGATTTGCACGCTGCGAAAATATGGCGATAAGGTTGTTTAACCTTGGGGATTCTTTGAAATATAATTTCGTAACTAATAGCATAACATTCTCTTGTGCAGTTCCAGTTCAAGGGGGATTTTATTTGCTCCAATCATGAACCTAAAATGTCGGTTGATTCGGGGACTTACGATTAGGGTTCTCCGAAGCAGGTATGAGGAATATTATCGCTACCAGAGCTGCGACGGCTGCGCCAAGTAACTCGTGCACCTATCAAACTTTTATAAATAGGGTGATTTACATAGAGGTCAGTGTTTGGGTAGCAGCCTCCATCATATTTATTCATTCAATTTTATATCCTTATTCATAGCTGTTCTCTTTCATGATTCTGGCAAATAAACAAATTCCAGATGCAGATTCTATTTCGAATTAAACACTAATAAACCGTTCCGTTTTGACAGAGTATCGCATATCCCTGGAAAACGTAATGAAAGTCTATCAATCAATTCTAAAAAGTAACTGCATCACATGATACTTGATATGTCATATGATTACTCTCTGTTTTTTCACAGAGCTGTTTTTTCTCCGATTTTACCGTGCCATCATGGTTATCCATAGTGCATTGTGAAAATTTAGAATTTTATACTTAACTAATTGTGTTTAACCCTGAACCAAGAGGAATCTAAGTATCCAGGACCTTTTTGTCAAGTATTCGTAAGGACGAATAAAACCGATACGATCTTAGGCTCTGTTGGGTTAATAATAATCATTTAAAGAGATTGATGCTCATTTATTTAATTTTCTTTATTTCATTACAGCATTGTTAAAAGTACAGAATATTTTCTTGATTAAGTCAGATCCTGTTTTGTTATTTTCCCTGGTGGTATTCCATCCTCAAAGCAGAAAATAAATCCATATACCGGTACATAAAACAAAGTCGGGTTAGTTACACCATTTATAAATAAAGAATGGCTGTACCGATTATAACTGTGTTTGATTCATCTCTATTTCTTAAGTTTTTGAAACTCTCGGACCGAATACTAGCTCCACCATGTCATAAATAGCCTATAGAATAATAAAATAAAACTTTAGCATGTTGTTGGATATCGTATGTAATTTTAGATCAAGTTGAACGGGTTATATTAGTGTATAAACATTATGAAAGTGGTTCAAGATCATATTGACCCTTGGACAAATATGGCTAGACTCTACATAGCGGATCTAATAAGGTAATTAAATGTATGAAATAGGCTAAAGGAACACATTTACTACCCAACCGTGTACGACTGTGTAGTTCAATTGAAAATCTGGGTAAAAGTAGAAAGGCAAAGAGGCGGTGACAGTCAAAACTGATATTGCACAGTTTGTATAGAAAGAAGACATGCGATGCTGTCAAAATTGGTGAAAACCGATTAGCTAGCGGTCTCTAGCGGCATCGATACGGAATTAATGGTAAACCGTTACTACCTACTGGCCGACATCAGCGCAGTCTATATGTAGTTAACGATACTAACTCGCTCGGCTGGAACTGAGAAAGTGATTCGTACTGCTCTGTGTAGCATATTCTCTACACATAAGTGCTAGCAGTTACCCGCGGCTTCGTCAGCACGATCAAGAAAATATGTAAAAAGTGTATAGTTTTACTGTAACTTTTCAATTTCTTTTGTGGATATTTTCTTTCACTGTGCTCAACAGTGGTTGCAGGAAAGATTGAAATAAGAAGTATAGTTACTATCAAGCTTACTCTATGCTTTTAAGACTTAAAAATGTAAAATATAAAAAATACTACTATATAACAATATTTTTCTTTTTCTATTTACCTAATTTTCCGTGAACTTTCACAATGTATTAATAGTGATTCTGCTACTCGGGGCGGAGCTCCAACAGTTTGACATGGCGAATTCAAGGTTGTGGTCAATATTTAATTAGACTATTATTAGACCCTGAGTTATATTTTGCATTGGTAATTTGCAGTGAGCGAAACGGTATTTTTTCCGGACATTCTCCATTGGTCAGTGGTACCAAAATTCAGAACACAACGTTTCGAGATCTGCAATCTGATCTCTTCCTCAGCTGGTTTTGCGTGTCACAAGTTTCAGGTGTAATTTGTTTATTTTTACCTAGATTTTAAATATTTGTTAGGATTTTTATTCACCTGAGGAAGAGGTCAGATTGCAGATCTCGAAACGTTGTGTTACTGACTTTTTTATCAGTCAGCAATGGCAAACAAACGGAAAATCCTGTTTCTCTCACAATCCTTACATAGTAAAAAAAACTTCAGATAAATAAGGAGATAACTGGATGTTTAAAAGTAATGTCTGAAAAAGTACAGTAAAAACTTTAAATTAAGATTCTCTGTGTATTGACACAGTACGTTTAATAAATTAATTATAAATTCTCTAGGATGTTATGTAGTTTCGCACGTGACTAGTACGTATGTCCACATGTCCAGAAAGCAAGCAACATGAGCACATGTCTAGATCTCGTTATGTGCTTTGCATTATTTTTATCTTGTTACAATATATGACATGAAGTTGTTCTCTAATTCTAAATTTAGTTTTATAAACGCTCGGAATAAAAGGTATTTTTGTTTCATTACTTATTTATAATCCAGTGTGTTTATAAATAGCTCTAACTGTTCCCTGAACTTTTTTTCATCTTTCAAAGTAGATACAGTCAATATTTGACTAACTACTGAATGGCATTAGTAACATGACAATGTTTCCAGGAAAAGAATGTACGGTTCTCAGTTGAGTGATGTCGTACATATTCATGTCGGGGCTGTACGATTATGCGGTCGCACAGATTTCTGACAGTCGGGTTTATATTTCAACTATGTGTGAGCGCAAAGCTTTAGATCTAAAGCCTGCTTTTTTGTGACAAAAGCAAAGAATTTGATTTAATGTCTTCATATCTTAGTGCCAACACTAATATGCCAATAATATTATAAATGCGAAAGTGTCTTTTTATTTAAACTATTCAACCGATTGCACTTAAATTTTACATATTTAGGATCCCTGATATGAATATAAAGAATAAAGAATAAAGAATAAAGAATAAAGAATGAATTTATTTTCTCATTTTCTTACAGGCTACATACATACATCAGCACGTAACGGTAAATTAATATAATGGGGTTATAATTTCCTAAATCTTGCCAGGTCTGACTGCCCCATTACAAAAGACTGGAAATAAAAAATTACTTCTTCAAAATACCTATAAACTAAATTTATAGTTAAAATATAACCTACATCTAAATGCGCTTAGGCCTATACTATACAATAAATGAGAAAATATAGGGCCTCCAAGGCTAAGCCTGTTTGGAGGTTCCTTATTATTTTTTTAACACATAAAAAACATCAGCAAACAACTTAATTTAACAATTTAGATCTCTCTTGAGGATATAAATTAATATATTATTTAATCAAAACATAATATAATAATAGTTATAATCAACCTGCTTGTTTGAGTTAGATTAGATTTTTCAAATTATTTGAAAATATATATAAAATAATGGGCCGTGAGGTAAAAAACCAGTTACAATGTCTGAATATATAAAATTGAATTTATATCCTCTAGTTCAAACAACCACCTTCCCAATTTTTTTAAAAATACTAATTTGTTATTTGAGTTTTTTATATTGTTAGGTAATTTATTAAAAATCCACGGTGACATAAAAATGAATGATTTAGTAAAAAAAGTATTGTTTGGTTTTGGAAACTCTTATATTTCCTGAATTTCTTAGTTTTAAGCTGTATTCATTTGCTTCTAAGTTGGTAGTATTTATCAAATCATAGTAATTGTTTTAATACTTTATATATAAATAACATCTTGATAGGGAAAATCCTAAGCTTGATTAAATAATGGTCGTGAGTGTTCAAATATATGACTGTGGGTTATTAATCTGACAAAGTGCTTTTGCTGCATAAGTAATGAGTTTAAATTTGAATCATAACGCACTTCCCCAAAGAAATATGCCGTATTCAATTCGACTTTGTACAAGCGCAAAATATAACATTCTAAGTATTTTTAAATTGCAAATGTTTCTTAAAAAATAAAAAATTCTTATAATATTATTGAGTTTTTTTGTAATTTTCGATATGTGAATTTTCCAAATAAATTCACTATCCATATGAATTCCCAAATATTTTTATAATATCCGATTTTTGTATCGTTGAACAATCCATTGTTAAGCAATTTATTGATTTGGCTTGATTTCAAAATACAGTCAGCACATCTATAGAAAACAGGTTTCAAATATAATGTCATTTTTTCTGAGACTGAAATTGACATATTTTGTTTTTTCCGTACTTAAAAGCATATGGTTCATTGTGAACCACCACTGAATTATTTCTAGATCTTTACTCATAGCAACGTGGATATCAGTCCAGCTATCTTTGACATAGCTAAGGGCTGTATCATCAGCAAATGAAGTTAGTGTTCCTTGAAATCTGGCATCGCATAGATCATTTATATATATAATGAAAAGGATTGCTCCCAATACTGACCCTTGGGGCACGCCATATAAGATTTTACCCATTTCACTATATGTGGAGTGCATTCTGACACACTGATACCTATCCCGTAAATAACTTTCAAACCAAGAATAAGCCATTTCCTCGAATACCACACCTATAAAGTTTTTTAATAAAATTGTATGATCCACAGTGTCGAATGCTTTTTTTATATCTAAGAATAAACCACTTATACATTTACTTGAATTTAGGCCATTGTATACATTTTTGGTAAAATTTAAATAGAGCGCTTTCGGTATTCATATTCTTCTCTGAAGCCAAATTGATTTTTTACTAAAAAAATCGGTCTTATTTAAAAAAATTATCAATTTTCTTTTTCATGAGTTTTTTCATAGAGATTTTTGAGAAACAAGAAAGCAATGAGATTGGGCGATAGCTATTACACGTACTGCTTAGTCCCACCTTTATATATAGGAATTACAACGGCTGTTTTTAATTGTGTTGGAAAAATTCCTTTTTGAAAACTAAAATTGATCAAATATGAGAGAATAGTGACTATTTCTGGTGCGACAGTTTTTATAGTGTATGAACTAATTTCATCTATACCTGGAGAAGTATTATTTTTCAATAAATTAATTATACCAAGATTTCTTCCTCATATACAGTTTCTAAAAATAGTTCTTTGTTTGGTGTTTATCTATAAAGTAATTTCTTATGTTTAATTTAGAAAAATCAGATGGAACATTATCGGACAATTTTAATCCACTTACTACATTAAGAAAATACTGATTAAAATTCATTTGCTACATACTCTGAATCATATTCAAGTTTGCCATTTACATCTAAGACTATGGTTTTGCTATTTTTTGTTCTTTGGTTGTAATGGTCATTCAAAACTTTCCAAGTGTTTTTTAGTATTGCCTTCACACCTTTCTAATTTTTTTTTATAATAATCATTTTTCAATATCCTAATTTCCTCTAATAGCATATTTCTAAAACGTATATAATGATTTTTCAATTGAATGTTTTGAGGATGATTTTTGACTAATTTGAATAATGAATTTCTTTTTTTAATCTTGTAACAGATTGTATCATTAATCCAAGTTTTAGTTTCTTGAATTTATTTTTTTTGTAATATTGATTCTCTGCTACAACTTATACAATTTTTAAATGTTTTTAATAAACGAATCAAAAGCTGACGACGGATCAAGTTTATTGTAAACACAAGACCAATCCTCAGCGGCTAACAGCTGCTTTAGATTCACATAATTGATACGCTGGCCGTCCCCGGTGGGGCGGAGGAGGTGGGGCCGGGTCTCCCCCTCCGCCACCCCACCAAGAGCAATGCATACCAGTGAGTGGTCTGTGATACCAGCGTGTATTGTTGTGACATCGATTGTTTACCGAGCGCTTATCATATAAACGCGCATAGACATGATCAATACATGTTTCTGAATCTACTGTAATTCCTTGTAGTGTTCATTAACAAGACTTTCTAAACCATTTACTGCCATTAACCTTTGATAATTATCTACAAGATAATGATTTTCCAAAATATTTATGTTAATGTCGCCTACAACTAAAAAACTTTTTTCCTTCTTAAAACCATCTAAAATATTAGTAAACTCTTTAATAAACGAATCTATTGTATATGAATATAATCTATATAGAGCCAAAATACAAAGGTCCAAAGTTACATTAATTTTAATGATATTTTTAATGCGTCAGCTGTTTGCATTTCTACTATTGTTTGAATTTTATAACAGTTATTGAATTTTTAACATAAATGATAACGCCACCAGCTCTGTAGGTATCATTACAGTTTGAATATAAAAACATAATATTGGTATTTCATAAAAATTTATTTCATTACTGTTGATCCATATTTCAGATAAAATAATTATATCGGGAAAAGTATTTCTCTGTTCAATTTCAAGTATAAAAAGATCAAAGTTTTTTACGAAGGCTTCTTATGTTTTGATGGATTATTTTTACAGAATGTTGATTAGTCATAATTAAAGATTTTATGTTTATATTTACTTAATACTGAATACAAAATAACTAGTATACTTTTTATTCAAAGTTGACCTACATAATATAATAATAAAATAAAAAAATAACACTTAATGTATTAACATACAAAAGAAATAGATACTGGTACTGAGTTTAACCTTCATACATAAGCTATTTATTTACATTTACCTTTGGCAGGTCAGCCTGGCAAGTTACATGAATAACTTTAGAAGTCTTCCTCTTTTCGTAAAAAGATCCTTCCATCCCGCACCCAAACGAACTGATAAATCTGTTTCTCACGCTTAAACTTCCGTGCCTCTGCCATGAGCTTCCTCTTCATCGGTGTCAGGGACTCGTTGATATAGACCGGCTTGTCCATATTCCAGGTTCATGTGGCCGCGTCGAGAAGTTACTTTTTGACACGTCTTTTTCTTAGCAGCTCTTCTTTAATCTAGTCGGCTTACAAACTTCAGCACTATTCCATGCGGAGGACTGTTGGGCTCAGATCTTTTTCCCAGACGATGGCAGGCATCAATCATTGTATTGGATATATTGAAGTCCAACGCTTTTCCCACCTCCTTTACGACAGACACCACGTCCTTCATTTTTTTCCTGTGGGATACCATGGATTTCAACAGTGTTCCTTCTTGAATACTGCTCCTGCTCCTCGATGCGTGCTTCCAGAGAACTGATTTTCTCCCTGAGTATTTTATTCTCAATTTACTAGGCCATCAACTTATTGCGAGGCATTTTTCCACTTCCTCAGTATTGTATCTTGACGGCTTCGGTACTCCTCATCGATTTTACTGTAGAGTGTTTCATACGACTTATTGAATTTTTTTTTTCTCCATTTCTTTTTGGCTTTCTGCCACTTCAATAATCTTCTTCATAACGTCTTCTATGGTGAGTTTCCCCTCCGTTTCTTGAGACTCGAAAACCTCATACTCTTTCGCCGTTCTGAAGCACAAGGTTGGCTTCTCCACACCAGGTTATCCGCTGTCACACACTCTACATCAGCCTTGTCATTTTCAGACAACTTGCGTGAAAATCCTTAACACAGTCTTGCACGACAACCTTATCTGCTTAATACCGTAATTGTTTTCAGGCACATCCCACACATAGACATTTTAAAAAATTTAATTATGTGGCAGTCACCAAAATAAAACTCTCTCCAAAAACCAATAGTATTAAAACAGCGCGGCAGGTTTGACAATTGATTCACTCTCGCGAATTTAAGACTCCCAAGAGAGACGTGAGCTCTTATCAGACACAACCTTCCCTCAAACGAGCGCTGACTCATTACTGATATAGATAGGCCTATTCTAATTTCGAAAATCCCTCCGAGCTATTCGCCTCACTGGTCTCTAAAGTAGCAAAAAAATCCTATTTTAGTCTCTAAAATTTTGAAATATTAATCGAAAGAGTCTGTGAAATGTTATTATAAACTGTTCTGTGTAAACATTTTTATGGCAGCATTACTATACGTTTAATTAATTTAATCACTAATTTTATTTCTTAACATTTATGAGTAAGTTTGATACTAACAACACTTCTTAGTTCAACGTCTTGACAACAAGGCATAACAACTAATGTATTTTGGATTCTACTTAACGAACTAAATTGTGCATTTTTTCATGTAAGGTATTAAATTTGGTTTCCATAGATATTGTTAGCATATTTAAAGTATTTTTGAAGGAACAAAAACGGAGGCTGGGCATTGGCATGATTCAACAAACCATTCGCTCCGTGACTACAATTCGAGGAAACAAGCGATCGCGTGACCTGTGATTATAGAAAGTGGAATCACAAAGCAATACACTAAACACTAAAATGCAATTTTATGACAAACAATCGTCGTTGAGACTATAAGTAATGCTATCATTATCGACGTTACTGGACTTTAAGCAGATTTCAGATATGTATGAACACTTTCCCTTCTTCTCTTCTCTCTGTTTTCACTTTAGTATGTATTAATACCCCCACCTGAAGAAGAGGATACATTCCAATCCTTGAAACGTTGTGTTGTATCTTTTTTTATCATATATCGCTGACAAATCTCCGAAATCCTTTTATCCTTTTAACTTTCATAGATCGTTAAAATTAGAAACATCTGCGAATCCGCGATAAGATAAAAAGGCGCTCACCATCGTTTTACAGTGTGTTTTACCAATCCCACAGTAAACGGTAGACGTGGCAGATAAAAAGTTAGAGTCCATCTGGTAAACGGACTGTAGGTCCACGTCGTAAAACTGCCGGAAGCATTTCTTACCTACTTCTTAAGGGGTGGACAGTAGGTCCACGGTCCCGGCCTGGGACCCACTGTCCGACTCACGGATTTCTTTTTACGAGGGGTTGATAAGGGATCGTCGTACTCACACTGTAGCACTTGAATGGATGTTTCGAGATCTAAACTCTATATCTGCTAAATAATTTTCAGTACACTACATAAGACAGCTGCAAAAAGAATTAAACGAAATTATATACATAAAATAAAGTCAAGTTAGTTACGCCATTTCTAACTTAAGAATGTCTGTAACGATTATAGTGTCCACTGGTATACAGTATTATACAAACGATGGTCCAATATAAGGAATAACTAATACAAACTTACTGTAGATGTTTATGATTCATTAGGACAATGCCAACCAAATTAATCAGATAGTAATATAATGCTATATGGAATTCATTAAGATATAATCCCTATTAGTAATCCACTTCATCGTATGTGATAGCTTGATTAAACTGTTGTTAATATTTGCTGCTTTAGCAGTACGCCGTGCGAATGTAGTGGAAGCATCACTGACCAAAATAAAGAATAAGTGCAGGTAGAAAAACTAATGCACGGCCAGGTCAGTTTTGAAAAGTAGGACAGTTAGTCCACAGGTGTCGGCGTGGACTAACTGTCCTACCCTGCATAAAAGTGACGTCAGCCACCCTCGTCAAACTAGGCGTGGACCTACAGTCCTACAATCAGTCCATCTAATGTAACTGTACTCCAGAGATCTGGTGGTCGGAAGATAAAATGGCAACGTCGCAAACAAATGGCCTACACCTGATAAAGGTAACGATAAGGAGCGATAAGCAACCGTGGTAGAAACATATTTTGGGAGTGTAAGATAAAGGGCACATCTCTGCAGTGTTGTCAAGTAGTGCAATCTCCAGAGTCAAAGATACAATTGTATTATAGTGCAGTGTTTAGTAGTGGCTACTTGCTCAACACAGCCAGACACGATTGTAACGCGGGCGTTATTTATGTCAGAAACGTGTTTCTCCAGTTTGTCTTATCTTTATTGTTAGCCTCCTGTAAACCGACGACGCGACGTGACGCTGAGTGAGTCATTATATTGTACACACTGCAACGCCGCTCAAATAAAACTATCTTCCTCAACTCACAGTTCTTACAATTTGTCAATTCGCATTTCTAAAAATATTATACTTTCACTTTTACAATGCGTTACACATTTTATATTCCTATTATTCGAGTTATCACCTAGATACTCAACTTTTATAATCAACCTTAAGGTGATATAATGTTATTTGGTTTGGAATAAAGATTTTTGTACAGAAAAAATTATTACTATTTCACGAAGAGTGGGTAGGCATTTAAAGCATAATTCCGGGAAATCTTGTGAATAGTTCCAAATAAAATCTGTTAAGATAATGTTATGAACATTTTCCTGTATTTATATAAAATATGATGAAATGATTGGCTTGTTTTATTTTACGAACCAATTGATTTCAATATGTATGTATTAAAAAAATTATGTTAAGGCGTAAATCATTTTAAAACGATTCCTCTTTTGTTATTTTCATTTGGGTTCGTTAATAAAATTACAAAAATGTCCTTCACTAAATGCCTGTTATTCTTCGTGAAGTGATAAAAAATGTGTTTCTATCTTTTCTGTCTTCAGGTAATTATCTTAAAGTGATATTATACTTTAAAATTTACAAGTATCAAAACCAAAAACGGAAACCCCATTCTTATCAGAGGAGTTTGACAATACGTGAGAAGAGTTATTACAAATATGAATCAACATTTATTAGGCCGCCATATTTAAGGAAATTATTACACACCCAGAGACGAAGATATAATTATCTATTTCTAACCACCAAGTGACGTAATGAGGATATGTGAAGGTATCTAGTTATTATTTCCTCTACCAACTGGCTCTAAGAAAAAATAAGTTTGATCATCGGCTGCAAAATGGCCATTAGATCTTCTGAACTAACTGCTGCCTAGTTAATTGTTCGTTATTTTACTACTTCCTCTTTGTTCTCACCTCGTCCCTCCCAATCCCCATCCCTCGTTCTCTTCCTCTTAATTCTTGTTTCTTCCACCCCACTTCTTCCTTTCCTTCGTGATTGCCAAATCTTCTTTTCCATTTTTGTCTGTTTCCCTCTCCTTGTGGTGCTCAGCGCCATGCACCCCAAGTTAACTCTTCTTTTCATAATTCTTTCTCTTCTTTTTCTTACGGTGCTCAAAGCCAGGGCACCCAACAGAAAGATCTTCTTTTCTTCCTTCTCTCTCTGTTTTCTTTTCCTTGCAAAGCTCAGCGCTAGGGCACCCAACAGAAAAATCTTCTTTTCTTCCTCCTTTTCCTTCCTTTTTTTCTTCCTTCTCCTTGCGGAGCTAAGAACCAGAGCACCCAACAGAAAGATCTTCTTTATCTTTTTCTTTATCCTTGCGTTTTCAACTCCATGGCATCCAAAAGAGAAATCTTTTTTTCTTCCTTCTTTCTGTTTTTTTCTCCTTGCAGTGCTCAGGGCCAGGTACCCCAAGTTAATTCTTCTTTTCTTCCTTCATTTTCTTTGCTATTTTTCTTCCTTCTCCTTGTAGTGCTCAGCACTGGGGCATCCCACAGAAAGATCTTCTTTTCTTCCTTCTTTCTATGTTTCCTTCTCCTTGCGGTGCTCAGCGTTGGGTACCCCAAGTTAATTCTATTCTTCCTTATTTTTCCTCCTAATTTTTTTTCCTTCTTTTTCTCATTTCTTCTTCTTTCTTCTTTTTCTTCCTTCCCCTTGGGGTGATCAGCACCGGGGCACCCTACAGATAACTCTTCTTTCTTCCTTTTTTCTGCCTCCTCCTTGCGGTGCTGAGCGCCTAGACACCCTGCAGATAACTACCCAGCTCTAATCCACCGCGCCAGTGTAATCAAGGTAATGGTGGACACGGTTCACAGCCTGGGCCCGCCTCGCTACTATAATCTTGTCATATACGCTCCGATGTGGTGCCAGCTTTCCCCGTGTTGGGAAACTAGTTAACGCACCAGCAGCTACAGACTACGGACACAGCCTTGTACCGTTACTCCTATAACACGAATTATTCATCGCCCCACGGATTGATTATACCTTGCCAAAATACAATGCAACTCGTTCCCTTCTGTTCCAGTTCTTAAGTTATTTCCAAATAATGGAAAGATTAACAGACTGGAATGTTTTACACTCATTTTCTGGGAAGGTCGGTGGTATGTGTTGGATCATTTAAATTTTTAACCTGAAAAAGAGAACAGATCCCATTTTAAAAAGTCATGTTTTTTTTGTACTACTTAACAATTTAAAAACTCCGTAATTGTGTTATCTCACCAAATCATCCATCGTTAAATGTAAACTATAAATAGAGAGTACAAGATGTTGAGAAAAGATTTATTCTTTAACCCAAAAACATAACCTTTGAATAATAAACTAACACTTAAGAATTTTGATAAGTTTCTTTTGTCCATGAAATATTTAATTCCATAACAGTTTGCTCTTGTTTTTCACAGAAAACCTCAATAAAGCCTTGATCTTAACGTACAAGAAATCTTCATTAGTGTCCAAATTCCTCGAGTAATGCTAAAAGAATGCCTTGTCACCGCCAAAACCATCACTTGAAATTTCTTAAATGCTTGATCGCCAAGGCCATTATTTAGTTGTAAAAAGTCAAATTTCGTGATCATGTCACATGTCCTTCAGCCTCGTGACTTCTTTGCGGGTAGTGCAAAAACAGTGAGACTGATGAGGCAGTTAACTATATGCTGTTTAGCTGTACTGGACTAGTTGGGCAAGAACGTAATGGTGCTCGACCTTTCCCATTGTAGCCCCTCAGGGTCAGTTCGCATCAATAGGCATCTTCCTACTTCAAGGCTAAAGCCCGCTATATAACATTAGATACGAGGAGGATTTCACCAAATAGTGAGGATTTCCACAAACCCTTGAATATCAAAATTTAATAATGCCATCCTTTTTCCGTGAGTCCTTATGCCAATTCCGATGTTAATTTATGCAGAGCTGAGCAGAGATATCACGGGTCGGTATAGTACTTGGGGAAAGAACTGTAATGGAATACAACAGCGTAGAACAAAGGTTTGTAATAGACATTCCAATAGACTAACCAATGAGCTCACTGACATCATGAAAGATTGTGAAGTCAGAAGCAGTTCAAAGGTCAGAGGATCCTGGAGTAAACGCCATTGGTACCTTTCGTTATCGGATGATCTAACGAGGTCATGGTTTGGACTGGAGGTAATATATTTATTGTTTTTTGTCTTGATATATCACAAATGGCGTTTTCAGATTAAATTTTAGTTAGATTTCGGGGAAGAGATATGATAACTGATTAACGAATTCTTCTGATTGGTTCAAATACCTGGAATAGGGAGTTATGGAATCTTCAGTGGTAACAATTGGAATTCCTTAGGGGTAATATTGAGGCGTACATATATTTCTAAAGCTTTTGACGACGTGCAACCGTTATATTTTTTTTATTTCTGGTTGAATTCTAGATAGTAATTTTTTGTCTTAGTAAATTAAAAATGGCGTTTTCAGATTAAATGTACGCTAGATTACAGGAAAAAGATGTGATAATTGATTATCGAATTCTTCTAATTGGTTCAAATACCTGGAATACGGGTTTCTGGTTTTGACTACAGTCCCAATAATTGGAACTCTTTAGGACTAATGAGGCGTACAGACATTTCTAAAGCTTTGATCGACGTGCAACTGTTTTTTTTTTATTTGTTTATTTATTATTTTATTCATTCAAGCCACCTTCCCAGGAAGACTTTTTGAAAATTACATGACGATTCATTGGGATTTAAAGTAGTAATGTTGGTACTTGTAACAACACACAAGGAAAAACGAGAAGACAACAATATTATTGTTATAGTAGCACACATATGAGTCACCACCTGAACACGATTTATTAAACACGTACGACTTGGAAAAATTGTATTTTTAAATTAAATGTAATACTCTTACATATTTTAGTGTAGAATTACTTGAGAAAATGTTATTGGAATTTAAAGAATATACAGAATTTATTAGTGTATCAGTGGTTTTTTTTTTTATAAACCAATAATACAGTAGCGGTACAGAAAGTTGTCCTAGTAATTATATATCATGGTTAAGGCTCTTGGCCAAGGTATATAGGAGTACAGTGTATATCTTAGCCCTCTTAGGAGTACACTATTGAATTTAGCCTAATACAACTTTAATTCAATGTCCCCTTTTGTTTGTGTTTTAGTATTATAGAAGCCATCGTTATATTATAGGCGTAATCAATACAGACCTTATATTTTTTTCAAAATTTGTGATATTGTTGTTGGTTATTAGTAAATGAACCAACCTTTATTTTCTTCATCTATTAACTTTTCAAAAGCCACGAACTAGACAAAAAACTAAAAATCGTGTTGATACAGCTTAATTATATCTTTAAATTGAGGTACACGAAAAAGCTGTACCACCTAGACTAAGGTTTTAAAAAATATGCTATTTTAAATTTAACCCAAATACTTGGATTAGAACCATTCAAGGTCGTTTCCCAACAACCTTAAGATTTTTATAGTAAATACACTTTTAGAACGTCTTTAAAACACTTTAAAAAGAAAATCTTGAAATATTTCATTGAGATCGTTTCAGTATATCCGGGTATTACCAAAAACGTGTAATACGAGCTCAAAATCCATATAATTTTAGTTAATTCTAAGAATAATTAAAATTTGTATAATAAACATATTGCATTGCACAAGAAAATCGTTTATATTTTGAACCCGCCCCCCCTCTACACTAGCTTAGCTACATCCCTGGCAATTTGCAGTAAGCCTACGCAAGTTCTTGCAAAAACGCGATGTTGCCTCCTTCGGCGCGGCCGCTTCAGAGTCAAGGACATGAGGATGCTCCTGACAGACTCACATGCCTTGAACCTCCGCTTACGTCACATCCATGACGTCACCACATTCCCGCACGACCTCCTTGCCTTGCCACTCTCAGTTTTACAATCATCACACCTTTTTTAATCTTCAACAGTTAATGGTTCAACAATTCATTTGGATCTAACTCTTTTGAATTTTTGTTTTCAACATCATATAAAAAGTAATGATTACCTATTGATTAATTAAGTGTTGAGGTACAGCGTATTGATTACTTTAAATTATGCACTCGGATTTTCCCAGTTAGATTCAATGTATTCAATTAATGTTGGCCTTAAACTTTGGTGGAAATGATTAACCTTAATAATTTTATCTAAGCTCATTTAATTATTACGGGTGTTGCGTACTTGAAATTACGTTTGGATTCATGCCCTGGTCAGTAATCGTTAGTAAGATATTCCAGTTTTTTTTTTTTTTTTTTTTTTTTTTTTTTTTTAGCCGAGAATTTACTTACCATATAGACTATCTTCGAAATCAAAAAGCTTGAGTCCCATTGCTATTTTCAGTAGCTCCTTAAGGAAACTAAAACTTGGTAAATATTCCTAGATTGAAGTATCACCCACGAGTAGAAACTTACCTTTGAGGTAAATTACTGAAAAGGAATCATAAATATTTTTTTTATGCAAATAAAATGTCTTTATTAACAAAGTGAACAGTATTTTTTGTCTTCTTTAGCTAAAATATTGAGGGATTGTCCTGTATAATTGGCATTTTTTAATCAGAGCTTTCCTTTTTGCAATAAGACTTACAATTTCTTCAACAGAATAAAACTTATATTTTGATATTTTTAATCTCGAAAATGAATGACAACCATACCTTTAGCTAGCCCTACTAAATACTTGTTTTTCTTGTCCAGTAATGTATCACAAAGACGGTTTTCATTAGAACCTTTTGTGTTACTATGACAACTGAACTGGTATTAAGGAGCCTAAGAAGAAAGGCTCCTTCAATTTTGATATACGCCCAAAAAGGTCCCATTGGTACATAATATTCACTAAGTTTTCTTTTTGTAAACTATATCGTTCAAACATTGAGAGGAGGCATGATTTATTTTTATTATTTAAGATAAGGTTGATTCCCTATTTATCCTTCTTGATCATTATCCTTTATCATCGACGCATAAAATCTCATGCCTAAATTACCTATCCCCAATCCCATGTCTACACATGAAACGTGTTCTCATACCTATATGCATGCAGAAGAAATTTTATCCATCAACAGTTTCTTCATCATTATTCTTATTATTACGTACTACCACTATTTTTGGTTTCTAGGCTTGCAGATCTCTAAAAGAGATATTTTTTATGTCCTGAACTTGTGCGTCGAAAACATTAAATAAGTTCACTGTTTCAAGATCATCCAAGAAAATCTAGCGGTTTAGGTAAAACTAAAATAAAATTTTATAAACGCCCATTTATTAACATTAAACGAGATCTTAATATGATTTATTTTCTTATAAAATAAGGGTATTTCATAAATACTGTCTGATTCCATGAGGACTTTATACGAAACCTTTAGATTCTTAATTCTTTGCATCAGTGCTTCTAATAGTATGATGCTTCTAATCATAACTAGTTAACTTCAAGGTAGTTAAAGTTATCTAGGTGCAAAACGTGACGATGAAGCGTCATGCAAATTTTCAAGTCTATAGCTCAATTCGTTCTGGAGATATCGTACAGACAGATAGAAAGCATTGCTGCTCTCACAGAGAGATAAGCATTGTTAATGTGTGTTCATAATAGAATTGGGTTAGATTCCGTTATACGCCCCCAACGCTTAAACTTTTTTCAATGAACTTAGAACGTTATAAAACGATCTAGTTGAGTAACAGAACTAACATTCCATTAATCAACAAGCATTTCCAGGTATTGCGGTTGGTATTGTTGTCGCTGTCATCTTATCTTTCTCGAGAATCCCGATTACGGCAGGCCGCGCGGCATCACATGATTATTTAAGTTTTTTACACGGTACATAATTGCCTTTCCATTACAATTCAATTTATATTTCTGATCAGCCCCTCTAGAATTTGATATTTTACTGATAGGTACTATCTCGAGGGATGTTTTTCTTTCGTTGACATCAGCGCGGGCTTCCGCAGCACCTTCGGATTTTTGTGCCAGAGGCACTCGCATTTTGGGTGGCAGAGTGTGATCAAGAATAAAAACAAGTTTTGTGTGTTTTTTTCAATAAAGAGTTTAGTTTTTGTTTAATAGTGTTTGTTTTTGTTGAATTTTTGTGTTTGGAGAAATGTAGGGGTATGGTCAATATAATACATAAGTACCCTTTTGTCTTAGCTAGTAACCAATTGTAATTCATTATAGTCATTATTAAAAATTAGCGTTGGGGGCATAATGTTAGTTCTGTTACTCAACTACATAGTTTTATAACGTTATAAGTTCATTGAAAAAAGTTTAAGCGTTGGGGGCATATAACGGAATCTGACCTAGAATTGTGCTGTCTCAATCCCAGCTGGATATAAAAACTAATAACATCCAAGCTTTAGTTGTTAGAGTTGGCCAGGAATTCTTCGAAGAATGTTGTATAATCTTGAAATGAGCGATTCTTCGATTCCCATTAGACAAAGCCAGTGTCGCTAACCTAGATAACTTTTTTCAAAGAACCGCACATTACTTCCTTTCTCGCCATATCTAGACAGGACGTAAAACCTTTATTGCGCCCTCAGTTGTTGAAGGTAACCGTCTGATTATGACTTTCAGCTAGGTTCTTTTTTCGCTACTCAGGATCATATTATGAAGAAAAAGTGTGGTAAAACAGTAAAACACACAATAAAGTGACTGTTTTATATTTTGGTATTTGTTATGCTTTAAGAGTTTTGGCCTTCACCGTAAGTTAAGGGTCACTGGTTCGATTCCCAAGGAGGGTAATAAAAATTTTCTTCCGTTACGATTTCGTCCGTTTTCCTTCTAAATATTTATTATAATCGATCAAAATTGCCATTTTACGCGGACAAAAGAACTGCTCTACAAAAAGGGCTATCGACTACGCGTTGTCAATTGACAAAGATTGAAGATACAAATAATTATATTGAATGAAGCAAGTTTGCACTTACAAACTCTTTTCCAATCAACCACTAAATAGGTTTTGTAACATTTATAAGTAAGCCACACCACGATTCGCGTAACAGACCTTGGTGAGGTTGCATGCAAAATTTCAACTCTAGAGGTTAGGCATGTTAAAATTTAATGTACTCTATTTATAAATGTATTTATTCTGCAATTTTCTGGTGTCCATTATGGTGGATCGGTGTAAAAATGTTTGCTAACGCTCAGGCAAATCTCATTCACTCAGAGAGATATCTCGGGAGAAAATTGAGCTATGGACTTGAAATTTGGCATGACTTCGTTTCTTTATTTCTACATAAGCAAGAATGAGTTCGATAATGATGCATATCCCTCATTCAATCCCTAGCGAAGCCCATTAATCGCTACGAAGTTTGGTGTACTTTATTTACACTTTTACTATTGTGTACTTTATTATTACCTTATTGTGTAAATTCTAGCCTTATATACATACGATGTCATATCATAAAACATAATTTTTTAGTTAGCATTCCTTAGATGTAGTCTGTTTTCTTTCCACATCGACACTGTGGCTGGTATTGGAATGGATGCAGCTCAGTAGCTAGTATTTTATGTGGATACTGAACCATGTAGTTCAAGAACTTTTTTAAAATTATATCTGAGTAACCAGTTTGATTTAAAGATAGTAAATATTCTTTTCACAGGCTTCTATGTCTAAGACGCTAATGTATATATGGAACAGGTTGCTCATATTGAGGAAAATCTATTTTTAAGACCCATATTCAAAGAAATATTCACTATTTAAGAATTTCTACTAATTAATTCATGGAAATCCAATATCTAAGCCGGCTTTAAATGAAGGAAAAATCTCCATATATAAATGTAGACTTTAATTACCTTCCTGTAGATAAAACTATCCTTCAAAAGGAAGAATATTTTTCTCTAAGGAAGGTAACTGTTATGAATGAAGGCTCACGATCTAAGTATCCTATACCACTGTAAAATTCTGTAAAGATGAATTAGTTCAAGCATTACTCAGTCCCAAAAGAAGGGTAAAATCTCTTTATATTTTGTAGCATGTACACGTCAATCTACGTGTGGTTTTGGTTTTTGTACAAAAAATACCGCAAATAATTTTTGGAAAAGCTAAACTCATTTTCGTAACAATTAAATATGCAATTTTAATAAAACTAAAACTGCTTACATACTCCGTTGATGACCATGAATATTACTGGTTTCGTTCATTATTTTGGTACTTTGGTATTATCTGGAAGCCACTCTGTCCTAATATACTATTTTTAAGGCTATATAAGTAGGTAAACACATACGTACTTATTATAAATAGAGAAGGTTAAAGTTGACATTTAAGAGTGTTCTCGTAATCTGAGCTTGAATTTAGATATTATCTTGAGGGACTTTCATCCTTTTTTTGCCAGAAATTTTTCTCGGATCGTCCAACCTTACTGACGTCAGATCACGTTGGACGATCTGGCACGTGATCTGGGGTTGGGAAAGTACCTTCCTCGAAAATGACCCTGGCTATCATTGCGGGCTTGGATGCTCTTCTGGGAATAAAGAAAAACGCCCCTCGAGATAATACCAAAGTTCAAGCCCAGATCACGTGAGCACTCTTAAAGGATAACTTTAACTTTGGTACTACTACGGTAGTAACGTATTTATGTTAACCTAATCTAAACCTACTTCATGTATATCGCTTAATAATAAGTAGTAGATAGGGACAGAGTGGCCTCCAGATAATACCAAAGTTAAACAGGTAGGAAATACATTGTATGGCAATGGCCTCGAACAATGCCTCGAGATCAACTTAGACCGCTTCCCCCAACCCCTACACCCGCTTAGGCCTGTCACGTGTAGCGAGCGACGAGGTATCACGTCCTTAAGTGTCTGCATTGAGTGTGCTCCCTGTTTTTGCACGGTTTGATACCATTACGTAATGTTACAATTCGTATCTGCTTATTTTATACATCCTCTTCTGATTCATTTGTTCTCTTATACACTAAACCACTTTTTGTTTTGTTTTGTTTGTATCAAGGCTTTAGGTTTGTACTACTTTTTGCGGCACCCCACCCCCTCAGCTGGTCTCAACAGTGTCGATGAAGAATAACAATAGAGTATTGTCTTTATAGTTCATATAACAATAATTATTAATTCACATCGGTAAAATAATTGCGTGTATGCCTCTTGTTAATTAGCGTTCATAAAATTATCAAGTAAAAATTGTGTTTTTAATAAATTATGTAAAACTATGTAGGCTACTGTTCATTATTACTGATTTTTAAAGAACACTGTCATTATAATATTGTTAGACTTAAGTAACTAACTAGCAAATAAACGAAAGACGGTTAGTTAGAGTCCGCCAAGTCGACAGACCCTACATCCGGCAGATTAGTGATGGAACGAGGAGAATTCCGTGGCCAGGGAGCTTGAAAAATAACCAGTTAGTTACCAACTAGTGATTAGTAACGGAATAAATTAACTTAATCAGCTTGCATAGTGTGTTCTTATGACCACAACGCTCTCCTCAGCATGTCAGACTGTTTCCCTAAAAATCATAAAGAAGACGGAAAAGATGTGTGTGTTTGTTAAAAAAATTATTTTTCGTTAAAGTTATATTAAAATTATGACTAAATTGTACTACAGGAACCCGACGAATAACCAAAACAAGCATTATAATTTTAAGTGAACTCTTTATTTGATGTTGCCTACATTATTTTCTAAAGATTTAAAGCAAACATTCTAGTTTGAGAGACCCTAATCTAAGCGTTTAACCCGATGATTAACCAACATTACTACTTTAACTGAACTCTTTACCTGATGTTAGGCAACATTATTATCAAAGGATGTAAAGTAACATTACAGTTTGCGAAACTCTTAGATAAGAGTTAAACCCGTCGAATAACCAACATTACTATTTTACCTGAAATCTTTACCTGATGTTACCTACATTATTATCAAAGGATGTAAAGCAACATTACAGTTTGCGAAACCCTTAAATAAGAGTTAAACCCGACGAATAACAAACATTACTATTTTACCTGAAATCTTTACTTGATGTTTAAAGTCACGTTTACAATTTTACAACAATGTTTGTAAACAGTGTTTTAAAACAGCGTTGCGTAGTGATTCTTCAAATATTTTTATAAAAATGTTTAGGACGGAAAAATTATGAGTTTATAAACACTATTCTTTGTCCCTCCATTCCTCTCACAAAAATTTGGAACAATCAGAAGCCATTGAAAAAAACTATTTATTGTACAAAACAAGAGTGTTTGCAGTTGGTCGGGATTTTTTTGGCACTTACAAAGGTCTCAGAACCAACCAGTTGGTATCGGTTTAAAATTGAGAACTCACAATTGGTTGTTTATTGTATGTTTTTTTACACATTCCTGTGTTTTTCCCTGACGCCTTTTTAATGAGATGTTTATTCAATGTTATAAATTTTGATTTCATTAGATTTTTAAAATTGTGCTATTTAATGCATGCAACATTGTTGAGTAAGTCAAATTTTACCTCACAGTCTTTGGGTTTTTTTAATAAAAACTAGTATAAACTAAATGTTTTCACTTCATTGATAGGACATTTGCTCTATTTGATATTTTGAACTCGACTACTACTATTACCGCAAACATTTTTTTTTAATTTGTGATAAAGATATGTCATTTTTTATCTTTTTAAACCTTTCGTTAGTTAAAAAAACAACTATCCTCTGAAGTACCCCAACTATTTTAGCTAAGAACGTTCATAAGATCAGGAAGCAAATGATCAGACGTTAGATAAAACGTGAGTAAAGACTGCCCCAATTAAATTGATCTGCTTCAGTAGAAGGATTAAAAAACAATACACCTTGGCCCATATAAAGTCCCTGTCATTGATGAGCGGCTAGAAAGCGTAGTAGCCGCGGATAGCCGTACGGGCAGGAATTCACTAGCCCATGAAACAGCCGTCAACCGCTTTCATAGCTTCCTATTGTTTCTCAGCACTTCGCAAAATGGATTTCAACTGCATGGCACTTTATAGGTTTGTTTGTTTTCACATCTGAATTTTCCGCCAGGATTTTACTACCGTTTTATCGGTTTTATTTTAGTTCATTCGATTTAATACGCGGTAAACGTTTCGCATACTTATTTATTTACACTTACTACATCATTTACTTCATATATACAGTACGTACCGTTAATTCTTGTATATGCAACACATTTTTTATTGTGTTCATTTACTGATGCTTAAAATAATGAGGACTGGAGAAATAATTAAAAATTAGTTAGATCATTCTACGATGAATAAAAGCATTGAAAATATGAATTATTATTTATTGTAATCGAGCTTCAGGAAAACGTCTGGTGATGAAAAGATGAATGTTTATTTACTTAATTAATTAATTAATTATTTCATTTTATAACTCTTTGCTGTATGTGTTTGAAAAATTGCTAAATATAAGAAGTACATTATTTTTTATTAATATTTTCCTAAAATTTTCCTAAACACTTAATTTCCTAAAATTATATTTAATTTAACATGGTATTTCCCAAACTAAATAAATAGTTAAATCAAGGCAATCCCATGAGTAAATTCTACAATAGTAATTGCATAATATACACACTGTTTCTGTTATATGACTGATTTTGTAGTAACTTGTATTAATACATTTTTTCACAATTGTGAATTTAAATTACTGCAAATCCTCAGTGAATAATACAAAAAGGCATTATTCATTATTCCTATATTTAGAGAAACTATATATTATGTTATCTTATATGTTGTGATTCTAACATTTTTTAAGTGTTAAAAAATACACCCAACGAAAAATTGGTTTTATCATTTAAAACGTGATATTAAAACTATTCCAACGGTTCCTGGTTTATTCATGCATGGAATTTGGAAAATAATTTTATGTTTTACTGTAATCAACCTTATCATGAGAATTTAAAAAAGTAACTAGGCAAAACCACCAAATGGCATCTGTTTGAAGCGTAAGAGAAAGGACGTATTTGTTTGATGTTATTTTATGGTACATAAATTATCTCTGGAGGGAAGGGTTAATTCAATTTAAATATTGAGTATAGCTTTATTACACCTTTCTCTTACATTTACTATTGTGAAATTGTGCATCTGATGAGACAATGATAATACCTCTTCACCTATATCACACTTTATTTCGTAGCCTAGATGTCTCTGATGTCGAAACGACGTAAAGAGCTCATTTTTAATTCTTCGTCGTCGACATTTTTAATTCCTCCAGACGAACATGAAAAACTCCGCGACAGCGTCAGAGTTCAGACGCTACACTGAGAGGAAGGTGAACTGGAGCTAAGCTCAACATTCACAAACCGAATCAGTTTAAGTCCAGAAGACAACACCGCGACAGCGTCAGAGTTCAGACGCTGCACTGAGAGGAAGGTGAACTGGAGCTAAGCCCAACATTCACAAACGGAATCAGTTTAATTCCAGAAGACAACTCCGCGACAGCGTCAGAGTTCAGACGCTACACTGAGAGGAAGGTGAACTGGAGCTAAGCCCAACATTCACAAACCGAATCAGTTTAATTTCAGAAGACAACTCCGCGACAGCGTCAGAGTTCAGACGCTACACTGAGAGGAAGGTGAACTGGAGCTAAGCTCAACATTCACAAACCGAATCAGTTTAATTCCAGAAGACAACTCCGCGACAGCGTCAGAGTTCAGACGCTGCACTGAGAGGAAGGTGAACTGGAGCTAAGCCCAACATTTAACCGAATCAGTTTAAGTCCAGAAGACAACTCCGCGACAGCGTCAGAGTTCAGACGCTGCACTGAGAGGAAGGTGAACTGGAGCTAAGCCCAACATTCACAAACCGAATCAGTTTAATTCCAGAAGACAACTCCGCGACAGCATCAGAGTTCAGACGCTACACTGAGAGGAAGGTGAACTGGAGCTAAGCCCAACATTCACAAACGGAATCAGTTTAATTAAGACAAGACAGAAGACAGACTCCGAAGCTGAGCGTCTCAGCGTTCAGACGCTACACTGAGAGGAAGATGAACTGGAAGTTACGCTCAACATTCACAAACCGAATCAGTTTAATTCCATGAGACAACTCCGCGACAACATCAGAGTTCAGACGCTGCACTGAGAGGAAGGTGAACTGGAGCTAAGCCCAACATTCACAAACCGAATCAGTTTAATTCCATGAGACAACTCCGCGACAGCATCAGAGTTCAGACGTTACACTGAGAGGAAGGTGAACTGGAGTTGTGCCCAACATTCACAAACCGAATCAGTTTAAGTCCAGAAGACAACTCCACGACAGCGTCAGAGTTCAGATGTTGCACTGAGAGGAAGGTGAACTGGAGTTGTGCCCAACATTCACAAACGGAATCAGTTTAATAGCGTTTAAGTAAACTGTTTAGAATTGACATCTGATACTTTTAAAAAGATTTGGTACATGCCAAATGCCTTTGGTCTCAATGAAGGCGACGTAACCCAGTCACGTGATTCGTCACAAGACCAGAAATTTACTGATAGACAGACTTATGAATAATGCTACTGAAAATACCTGCAATCTTGTATTCCTGAGTGGAATATGAAGTAACATTATAGAGTGAATGCGTGATATCGGTCTTCCGGTCAATTTGAAAATTAGTAGCAGCTGTACGAGGACGATATGATGCACAAAGAACTCCTCCTTCACGCAGTCTGGACACAAGGCTACTGTAATAACCACCTTCCCTCTTGCTTGAATTAAATGCCGTTGATTGTATGTTCAGATGTTAGAATGGCAGAGAGGTTGCTAATGAGCTGTTTGTAAAATTATAATTCAAAGCATGAATTAATTCTTTTTAATTCGTGCTTCATATATTCAAATTGTTGCCGATAGAGAAGCCTTAATTGTATTTATACACACAAATTTCATTCTTTATTTTTCATAAAATATAGAAAGTTTACCTTTCACTTCACTGAATTTTCGCTTCATTCATCATTCGTAATTAGGCGTCAAATTTCTATTACGCTCTTCTCTGCAATCAAGTACCTACACCTCGATATCATTTCTCATTTTCTAATTAGATAGATCTGTCTAAAATTGTATTAATGAATTTCGTAATCATCTCAGTTGTAATCGTTTATTAAAAATTTAGATCAAATTGGTGTTCGTAATCAGGTATCAAGTTTATAAGTATTTCATTCTGCAGTTGTAATCAGGTATCGGGTTTACAAGTATTTCATTCTTGAGTTGTAATCATTTATCGACATTTTGAATTGTTGTTTGCATTAGGTAGGCCTACCGTATTACAATTTAGAGTCATCTTCTTAGTTAAATCAGATGAAGATATTTCTATTTCAAATTTGCAACAGATTTGTTTTATTACTTTTTCTTCAGAGTTGCTTTCGTTAATTGGAATATCAATATACATATACGACCACAGTTAGTAAATAGTCTTATTTTACTTAAATAACAGTATTTTTGGTACAGTATTATCTGTTATAAAGCTTTAATCTAGAGTGAACCTAGTCAGAAGTAACCTTGCTTAGAACCCATACAAAAGATGTGGTTGCCAAGAGTGATTTCCTATGATAGGAAGAAGACCGGCACGTCTCGGCGCCAAACAATGGGCGTATTCTTACCTCTCGGGGAAAAGAAGCCGTACCGCTGACAACACAGTATTACGTAAAGGCAATTCTCGTAAATGCTTCAATCATCTTCGCTCTCAAGTATACATCTTGCGCTAACCGCCTTAACGTTTTGTCACAGGTTGACCTTTGCCCAAGGCGTCCTTCGGATTTGCCAGCCAATTCCTCATATCCTCCTTTCGATGTGAGACGTGGGGATGAAGACTGATAGTAGTACACACACTAATCGTTCCGACGAATGTTTTTCATCTAAAAGTCATTTGTCCGAAAATGAAAGATAAGGAATAAAGTAAACAAACCCTCGTACTCTCTCGGCATATCGTTATCTACTTGTTATCTGTGTTTTTGTTGATTACGATGCAACACTCATAGCCTATAAATAACTGTTAAATTAATACTGTTACGTCTATCGCTATTCAGGTAAGCTATTCGTTTATGTATACTTCATTTAAGGTAAATAGAGAGATACCACTAGATAATACGTAAGCAAGAAATAAAAACTTTAATCAGTTTGACGTGTAGTCAAATTTAAAAGTTAGCTTAATAGTTAGGTTAGGTTAGACGCGAGGAAGATATCTTAAATTAATCGAATAACGAATGGATTTGCTTCGCCTCTCCCTACACACAAGGTAAAACTGCGTGAATAATCATCTTTTCTAAGTTCAAGTTTATGTTCCAATCAAGTTTATTCAAACAAATTTATTATTTATCAATTCAAAGCTCCAATTGTATCCACAACACACGTGTAGGAATATTTCAGTTGGCTATGATACATAATAAAATAATAAAGTTTTATATTTAAAACACTAACAGTCTAAACATAATATAGAATTTTAAAACTAAATCCACATTTAATTGGTTGTCAACGTCGATTAAACTTTTGCGTGTTCAACGCTTTGTTCAGTTTTTGTTAGTTTTCGTGAACCCTGAACCTTGCCTTTTTTTGATACTTAAAGATGAGCGCAGATACCAAATGTCAAAATGTTGCGTTTCAGATACAAATCAATTTAACGTTGGCAAGGCCCAAAATCCTTTACCGTTCGAAGTAATCCATCTTCAGTAATGATTTTTGAACAAAGCATAGGTTTACACTTACATAAGGCAGAATAAGACCTTCATACTCAAAGCACAACCAGAACCACTTGTCACCTGTCTCAAAGGTCAAGGATACATACGATATCAGTACATTCTCTGTGCTCCTGATAAAACGTAGACAAAACCACCGTGTCTGTAAGTCTGAAAAAACACGAGGAAATGAATGTCTTTATTGTCTGAAAATAACCAAAACCATTTACCTGTATTCAAAGTTCAAAAACAATCTTCCTCAGGATCCAAAAATTGGATATTGGACGCATGGAAAGGTATTGATATACAAAGCTCAAACGGGCACCATCTTTAACCATATGCTCAGAAGCCAAGGTCACAGATATGGGTAATAATCAAAATTCGTACTATAGCACTCTTGAATGCACAAACCAGATGAGTTGTTTATCGAAAGGTCTGTAATATTCAGACCACAACTAGAAACTCGTTGCCATCTGCCTCAGAGGTCAAGATCACAGCTTTGTCACTATATATATCCCACGTCTCAATGATATGTAAATGGGACCTTTGTGTGTACAGGTCTCATGAAGCCTTATATTTGTTGCATGAGAAGGTCTTAAAACACAACCACAACCGAAACCTGATGCCATCTGCCACAGAGGTCAAGGTCACTGATTAGGCGTGCATATAATTTGCTTAGTGGTACGTACGGGTACTTGAAACTCATTTGTGTATAAGAGTGAAGCCATATACTCGTGGGATAGGTAGGCTTTAATAGCAAGACCGCAACCAGACATATATTGTTATCTGCCTCAGAGGTCAAGGTCACAAATTATGTCAGAAGATATTAAGTATCTCAGTGTTATGGTCATACAATCCTTTTGTGTATAGGCCTGTTGAAGCCATAAGTTTGTGAGATATGAAAGCTTTAATACCAGGATCACAACCAGAAACCTGTTACCATCCACCTCAGAGGTCAAGGTCACTGGTTAGGCCAGTATATATTTGGTTTAGCGGTACGTACTTCAGACTCTTGAGAGTATAGACTTGCTGATTTCGTATGCTTGAGAGATGGGAAGGCCTTCATACCAGGATCACAACCAGAATCCTTTTACTGGAGATCAAGGTCACTGATTAGGCCAGTATATATTCTGCTTAGTGGTACGTACTTGAGAGTCTTTAGAGTATAAACTTGTTGATTCCGTATGCTTGAGAGATGGGATGGCCTTAATACCAGGATCACAACCAGAATCTTTTTACTGAAGATCAAGGTCACTGGTTAGCCCAGTACATACTCTGCTTAGTGGTACGTACTTGAGAGTCTTTAGAGTATAGACTTGTTGATTCCGTATGCTTGAGAGATGGGATGGCCTTAATACCAGGATCACAACCAGAATCCTTTTACTGAAGATCAAGGTCACTGGTTAGCCCAGTACATACTCTGCTTAGTGGTACGTACGAGTACCTGAAACTCTTGTGTATATTCCTGGCAAAGCCGTATATTCGTTGGTAGGAAGGCCTTGATACTCGAACCACAACCAGAAACCTGTTGTTATCTGCCTCAGAGGTCAAGGTCACAGATTATATCAGTAGATATCCAGTATCTCAGTGTGATGTTAATGGAATCCTCTTGTGTATATGCTTTTGGTGAAGCCATATGTTTGTGGGGTAGGAATGCTTGGATACCAGAACCACATCCAGAAACCAGTTGTCATCTGTCTCATAGATCAAGGTCAAAGACTAGTACATAGGTCTGTCAGTACATATTCGTGTAGAAGTGTTATGGAACACTCTGGTGTAAATGCCTAATGGAGGTATAAACTTGTAGGATGGGAAGACCTTGGTACCCGGAGCACAACCAGAAACCAGTTGCCATCTGCCTCAGAGGTCAAGGTTGGGTGGTGGGGTGTCTGTCTCTTCCTTCTTTTTGTCGTAGGATCATCTTCTTGCTGCTCATCGCCTTCAAATCTGGCAAATAATCAACATCGCCTTAACGCTATATATTAATTGATTATGTTCACAATCGAAGCATTGTTATCCCTTTGTAGAAGCAAACTATCAAATCTCAGGAGTTAATGATATGCATAACTTTAGTGATAAATGACATTTTTTAATAGCTGAAATAATAACATTTGAAGATAAAATGTAAAGCAAGAAGAAAAATTGTTATGTTCATGGAAAGCATGTATGCGATCGATTTGTTAGGTCAAAAGTCAAGTATGACTGTGCTTTTGTGTGCTTGAATGTGTATCCCTTACGAAAAATAAATCCCACCAGTAAGAACGCAGTCGTTTATGAAGATTGATTGCATCGTGCGAATTATGGTTTAATTTAAACTTCAGCAAGAATAACTGGCTCTTTATTTATCTCCATGCTTATCCGGCGAAAAGGGACTACAATATGGGTTTACAAGAATGTTTATTAAGTACAATAATAATATTTTCACGTCTGAATTTCAAAAACACCATCGCGCTATATAAAACAATCGGTTTATCAAAGGGTAATACGAATATGAAGATACTACTTAATACAGCAATGAATTCATGAATGCATTGTCAATTTTGACTCCTTCTTCAACGACCTGATACACTAAATTAACTTTCAAAACTTGAAAAATTATGGGTTAAATACGTTTCTTATTTATAAAGTGCTGAAATTGTGTACGGTATTGTGTAGCTCATACATGTTTCCAATTACTTAAGTAGAATTTTAGAATATTTCCATCAAAATATAATTAATCGATAATGTTTTTATAATAGTATCCTTTGTTTGGGAATACCCTTAAATAAATGACACAAATCGTAAACTTGAATGTCCTAAACATTTTTTGAGCTGTCAATTTTGAATTAGAGACGTCTATGTGTGAAAATCGACTGTGTGGTGTCGGCCAGTCTGAATCGTCTGACAACTTTCATTATGACATAAAATTATTAGTGTTACTGTGACAAACTTTCATTGTGAAAGTTTAGAAAAAGTAGAAACATTTATTACAACATACCGCTATCAATAGTTTGTTCAAGAATATCTGCACACGCATTCTTACATTTTATTCTGGGGCGTACATAGAATATTATTTCGGGGGCTGACTCACGGGTGGCTTAAGAAGTATAAGTAAATACCCTCCTAATATATAAATAGATGCTCAAGAATCTTTCCATTTTTTCCCAAAATTTTCTTACCAAATTTTTTGATTTTTGGATCTCAAAAATGTGTTAAAACAAACTACTAGGTTCCCTTTTAATGTACATCTTTAAAATTTGTGAGGACTTGTCCTCCTTGTGCCCCCCATAAAATATTTTGTGTGTTAAATTCGAAGTCCCTTACGAAAAATTCCCTAAATACAGAAAATTTAGAAGAAATTTTGGACCACTTCACGTGAAAGTACGATTGTTCAAAGTGGGAAAAGTATTTAATACGTAATAAGTTCCAATAAAAATTGCTTAAAATAAAAATGTGAACATTTTAGCAAGTGACACCTCTATGGAGGAACATGTTTTTATTCATTTATTACACAAGTAAAACCACATTTGTAATCAAGTATAATTTGAGAAAATTAAGAAAATGTTTTTTTCTTAACTCAATTACATGTTTTATCAATAAAAACATGTCACTTCCAGAAGCTATAACTCATGTATACACACTGTAAAAACTTAACATTTTTATCTTAAGCCGGTTTTATTTGAGCCTGACTACAAAATTGCCTACTTAAAATGCCTATTATTTTATTTGGAGTGGTCAATTTTTTTTTAATTTTTATTGTATTCAGGGAAGTAAACTTATAGGGCTATAAGTTTACATTACAAACTTCAAACCTCAAAATCGATTGTATCACCTAAATGATTCGCGCTGCATTTATTAATTCCATCGACTAGCAAATATATTTAGGCGAGTGTCCGCATATGAGAGCGACAATCGGTAATGTACGAGTACAATGTGTGACTGGACAACATATTTCTCACCTCACACAATGGGAGACAGTTCCGTGTTGTCAGGGTGAAAGTGGAGTTACTCAACTTCTAACAGTTACGGGTGACGCCTGGCCTAACAACTGAACCCTAGGTGGCCGTTTCAGGCTATTCAAATATTATGCGCGCAATGTTTTATGTTTTAGGCTCCACACTTCCTTTCTCTCCTGTCCACGCAATCAGTACATATACTTTGGTTTCTTAGGCCAAGAAGCTCAGAAATTGCACCAAGTCCTAAAAGGACCTTTGAACTGCTTCCGGAGTGATAAAATATTCTGGATTGGTTGGGGGTAGTGACCGCCTCCTGTCAAGATCCATGAGGAAGTATTTAGAGCATTAATCTCAGCCATGTCTCCTCAAAAGAAGAAGCCAGCATTGAACCAGCCTCTCCAGTCAAAGCGGACAGAGGGCGACACGTCCTTGTGCCCTTTGCCTAGGATAGCAACGGTCCTTAATACTTTGACAGCACTACCAACTCCAATAGTCATCACACTCAGTAGACTAGACATATCGATCTATCCTTACACCCCAGAATCTCGACATTTTCGGTCAGTGATGTGCCGCTCCTGGACATCCATTAGGTTGCCCAGATTTAAGTGACACATTGGTGTTTGCTGAACCCAGTGTGGGTTATACTGGAAGGTATAAACCAGCCAGAAGTGAGCCCTTCTGGTGTACTAAAAATAGGGTTAGTAATACACTACATATGCACTTTTTACATTATCCACAATAATTTCATAAAGGAACGCACAATTGTCCAATAATTTTAAATTTATTTCACGACACCCTTAACATAAAAGATGACATCGTCTGGTTTTAATTCAAACAGTTTTAAAAATCACAAATATTGTTACAATTAAAAACAATTTTCAGCTGAATAAACTTAAAATATAAAATATTTGTATTAATAAAATTATAATAAATATGAATATAAAATTATAATAACTAAATAAATACACGTATAAAAGTTTGAGTAAAAAAATATATAGTTATATTTTTAAAGGAAAAGTGAATTTTGAGTCGGTCTAAAATCATTGTTCAATACCTTATCTTCGTGGTTTTTTTCTATGTAATGTTTAAAAAGCGTTGAGTACTTCTTTTTTATACACTGATTTTAAAAATTTGAAGTTTATAAAGGTGTGATTGGGTCCTAATTCATGTTTTGCAATAGTTGATTATCGTTAAAGTAACTAAAATATTTCTGATGTTCTTTAAATCATTTTAGTAGTTCTTTTTATCTCACAAGTGTAACTTTTATCACTATCTTCACAGTTAATTTTGTAATTCTACTTTATTTTGTTCTAAGATTTTATCTTTTGGATCACCAAGTAAAAAAGCTATGTTCATGTCAACATTTTTGCTAAATACTTTTTTAATTCTTATTAAAACGTACCATAACTCATGGATAGTCAAACTGTTTGAATTCACACCTGACGAAGGTACCTTTGAAGTAAAATAAGTTTAAAACTATTAGACGATTGTGTGTTTCCTTCCCAGCAATAATATAATTATAAGTTATCACCAAATATTAAAACAGAAATTTATTAAATTTCTCTTAAGTCTTTGTGTTCGTAAAAAAAATATTTATTGCCCTACTAAGTTACTATTATCGGCTACACGTTACTTATGTAAGTTGATATTTTTGTCTGGTACATAAAAACTGACAAAATCAATTTCCAAACTGTAATAAATATGTAACTCAGTACGTTCAATTTTTTTAGGGAGGTCAAAATTTAATTTGTTGTGTGGCGTTGTTTTTTTTAGAACCTTAGAATATAAGTACAAGTTTATATAACTTACGCTTGAGCTTACTCTCTCTCGGAATAATTTGAGTGTTCCAACAGTTGGTTGTCAAAAACCCGTGAGTAGAGAGAGGTAGACACGATATGTTGTGGCATAGTGCTACTTCAGTCGGAAACTTCGCTACGCTCAGCCAATTAATCACAAAGACAAAGAAAAAATATGTTAATCACCCACCCTTTTTCAAGGGAAACTATAATTTGGATGAGCTTCCTGTCTACCTTAACTATCATATTTGAAGGCTGATAAATAGGCCATAGAGAAATATAGTACTCTATGATGTAACACTGTTTCTCTATGCCTGAGCGCTTGACGGCTCTGTGGCGCCAAGCCGAGCGTCGCGCCTTCCTCCTTGCTCAGACCGTGAAGTTGTCATTAGCTTTTTGCACTCATCTGGGGAATTGCAGCTTCCTGTAGCCCACTCCAGCAATTATCGACCCATCTTCACTTAACTCGAGGCACGTACCTTTTCCTGTGGAATTTCACACTCTGTACATTCTTCATTAGAGGTGTCAACACAGTTATCTTTCTAATTGATAGTCTCAATTTATGTGATAGTGTTTAAGTTAACCAATAAACGAACCGTGGTTTCATCCACGTTTTTATTCATTAAATATACTCTTAGACTAATTGGACTAGCTAAGTGTACTAAATATTATGTACTTAATATAATGATTTGGAATACACACTTCAATTCAATTCATATTCTTTATTAAAAGGTCCCAAAAATACAATAATTTAGCAATTGGCATCCAAATAATAAGGAAGGATTTTAATTAATTATCATAACTTAATACTCTTATATTACAAAATTGAATACTTTTCCTGGAACAAAAGAAGTACGACCTCCCCCCCACTCCCCTATATTTCTCCTTTATTCCATTGAGCAATATATGTATAACACTTCTAAGAAACATTTTTACACATGTATGACGTTATAGAGATATGACTACCACATGGGTATAACTTTTGTGTACCCATGTGTGGATGTGATTTCCTTATTTGTCATAAATATGTTCTTCAATTTCGAATCTAAATATAAACTGTTTTGTTAAAAAATTTTAAATGTGACTCTATGGTAGGAGTCTCTCTAGGTATTAAAATTTACCTCGACACTTGTGTTGGTTTTTATTGTACTTTAACTATAAAACGTTTGTGTTGAAACAAGGAATCAGATACACGAAATTATTTGCTAAATGTAGCCTATGATTCTTATATGAAGATGGTCTCTGGATTTAAATAGTTGTATAAAAATTCTCTCCTTATTATTCAAACTTTGTTCATTATTTGTAGTTTTTATTAAATTTTCGTAAAAATGGAGATTTATTTTGCCTCGGTATAGAAACAGATATGTAACAAATATCATTCGAACAATCTTGGCTTCATTCTTAAAGAAAATCACGAAATTTGGCTTAAAGTCCAGATTTTTTAATTTAAATTTGGAGGAGTAGTCTTTAAATCTCAAATTTAAAAGAATTAGTTGTTCAAAAATTTTAATATTTCCTACTTTTAATAATTTTTTTATTCTTTGGTCCCTTCTGAGTAAAATGGTACTAAGTACATATCACTTGATTAAGTTTGGTACTAATTTGACTTTTCTAAGAGAATTTTCTGCAAATGTGAACCAAAAGCTGCAAGAAATTTTTCTAAAAATTACCTTTTCGACTTTTGGTACACTTTTCTATAAAGTATTTAGCTAAATTCTCTGTTCTCTGTGTACCTAACATGACCATTAACAATATTTAAAAATTGTAAGTAATATTAAAGATGTAAATTATTTAAAAATCAAACCTTTTTTTCTTTATGTATATTTACTGGGTTTTGAAATTTTTAATTAGAAACTAGAAATAAGAAATCTAATAATACTCATTTGTGTTGACAAACAAGAATGTAAAAGTACCTACACACAAAATCTAAACCCTACGTCCTCTTGCCCTTACCGGTTCCGTAAAATGGTCGTGTAGCATATTCGATAAATAGACGTACCTGTCCCATTATTAAAAAAATAAGGATGTGATATAATTATGTTTTCAATTATAGCAGTATTTATGATTCATGTCATCGCACAGTCAGATTTATAAAGTTTTTCCTGTCTTGATAATTTTTTCAATGATTTTTCCACGCCCATCGAACACAGAAAAATGATTTACTTTTAATAATTTACCTCTTACTTTCCGAGTTCGATACCCTTTCCTTATAGAATCACTGCTGTCGACAGCAAGGGACCGGACCAGACAAGAAATGTCATTTCCGCTTTACATTAATCCTACTGACCCGAATTGGGTGTTGGGCGGAGATTGGGACTAAATATTACGACATAATCTGGAATTAAATCTTAATTTTGTACTCTCTACCTTTGATAATTGTATGAGTGGAATATAATTGCACTGTTTAACTATAAAAATCAAGAAATAATTAAATGTGATTTTATGTATTCAAACCTTTCTTGGTAGAACACATTTTCCTATACACCGTTAGACATTTATTATAGAATGTTACACATTGTTTTTAGTAACTCATGTTATACAAAACTAGTATTTGCAATGGCATAATTCTTTCCTAAACATCACAAAAAATTATTTTTTTTTACATAGAATAATACTAGGTATACATAACGTAATACACTGTGGACATAGTGTTTTCTACTTCAAAACAATCTAGCTGATAAAACATTATAACATATTCTGTTATAGTGACTTCAACAATACAATGACATCAACAAGTTATTCTTGCTTGTTTGACAGCAGTTAACGTTTTATCCGCTAGATTGCTACACTATCTGCACATGGTGTTTTATAACTCTTAAATCTTTAAAAGTATACAACATTTTATCCACATGTAAGAGGTGATTTATACCTCTTAAATCTTTAGAAGTAGGCAACAATATGTCCACATGGTGTTTTATACCTCTTAAATCTTTAGAGAGGTGTCATTTCCTACTGCATATTTTCAGCATTAACTGGACATAGTGTTCATACAACTGTATAAAGCGACAAATGTACATCATGGACATAACACTCTATTTCATATGAAAATGGACATATGTGTTCTTTACCTCCGGGTACAGTATTATTTTTTAATTTTACTGATTAATTAAACATTTTTGCAACAATAACAAGTATATGGTTCCAATGCTTAGTTATACTTGCAATCATCCATCGTCAATAGCAAAATGTAAACAAACAGTTGATGCTGGATACGGACACGGGAACCAGTAAACAATAAAAAGTAGATGGTTGGAGTCCTTAGTTATCCTTTTAATCATCCATTGTAAATAATAAACTGTAAACAAACAATTGAGTTTGGATATGGACCCGGAACCATTTAAACAGTAACAAATAGATGGTTGGAGTCCGTAGTTATCCTTTTAATCATCCACCGCCAATAACAAACTGTAAACAAACAATTGGGTCTGGATCTGGTTGGAGTCTTTAGTTATCCTTTTTATCATCCATCGTCAATAAAAAAACTGTAAAAAACAATTAAATCCTGGTACGGACTTGGAACCAGTAAACACTAACAAGTAGATGGCCGGAGTCCATAGTTATCCCTTTAATCATCCATCGTCAATAATAAACTGCAAACATACAATTGAGTCTACATACGGACATGGAACCAGTAAACAATAATAGTCTATGGTTGCAGTCCTTAGTTATCCTTTTAATCATCCATCGTCAGTAACAAACTTTAAACAAACAATTGAATCTGGATACAGACCCGGAACCAGTAAACAATAACAAGTAGATATTTGGAGGCCTTAGTTATTCTTTTAATCATCCATCGTCAATAACAAACTGTAAGCAAACAGTTGAATCTGGATATGGACCCGGAACCAGTAAACAATAACAAGTAGATGGCTGGAGTCCTTAGTTATCCTTTTAATGATCCATGATTAATAACAAACTGTAAACAAACAATTGAGTCTGGATACGGACCCAAAACCCTGAAAACAATAAAACGTACTTGGTTGGCGTCCTTAGGTATCCTTTTAATCATCCATCACCAATAACAAACTCTAAACAAACAATTGAATCTGGATACAGACCCGGAACCAGTAAACAATAACAAGTAGATGGTTGGAGGCCTTAGTCGTTCTGTTAATCATCCATCGTCAATAACAAACTGTAAACAAACAACTGCATGTGGATACGGACCCAGAACCAGTAAACAATAACAAGTACATGGTTGGAGACCTTAGTTGTCCTTTTAATCATCCATCGTCAATAACAAACTGTAAACAAACAACTGCATGTGGATACGGACCCAGAACCAGTAAACAATAAGAAGTAGACAGTTGGAGTCTTTAGTTACCCTTTTAATCATCAATTGTAAATAACAAACTGTAAGCAAATTAATGTTGTATATACGCCAGAGACAATGCGATATCTAATGAGATAAAATACTTGTAGAAAGTTCGTATTTTATAGCATTATCGATTAACTACTAATATGCTTCAAAATCCACTCGTGTACATATAGAATGCAGACAAAAACATTCTTATAGTACAGACAAAAACAATCAGCTAATTTGTTAAAAGAGTGGAATTAAACAAACGAGAAAATGGAAAGAAGAGGAAATAGAGTAATTGCTACAATGCCCACGAGGCTAGTCAATTTTAATCGAACTAATTTCCGCATGTGCGGTGGGCTTGATTACTTGATTACATGCAGCCTCTGCAGCTTTGCTCATCAATTTTAAACTTCGCCTCAGCAGATATAACGAACACGTGTAGTACGAACAGTAACGAGCTATGAAGTTTTGAAGCCTTTTGTCATTACAGCTATAATATATAGTATAGTTTTTTTCTATATGATTGTTACAATAGTTGTGCTTCATCATCGTTATGAGGACAAACCACAATGGTTAAGCGGCCCTCATAGATGACTCTTGTACACTGCCATTATCCCGCCTATGTCACAGATAGCTATGGGTGTACATTAAGTGACGTGTCGCGAGGTATGCTCTACACATACGGGCGAGAGGCCGGTGGAATCCCCGACCTCTTCACGGCCTACTTACATATTATACTTACATTAATTTATACAGACTTGTGATCTGTGCTCGGGACTTGCATCCTGTGCAGTGACAACGCCTGGACTTAACTCCAGGTAGCTTTTGGGTATGTTTGAACGCTTTTCTTTCCCTTATTTACTTCTTTCTGTTCATTATTTTTGTATGTATTAATACCTCCCCCACCTGACGAAGAGGGAAGAGTCCAAACCTCGAAACGTTGTGTTATACCTTTTATAACCTATAACGATGGCAGATGTCCGAAATTCTGTTATCCTTTCAAACCTCCCATCGGCAATAACAAAGTTTAAACAAAGTATACTGTTGTATACCTTCACAGACCATTATCATAACGTCTTTGAAAGCAAGAAAAAGAGAACAATTCTTTTTTTCATTACGTAAATAAAATCATTTAAAGGATAGTTAGTTTGAGCAAGGTTAAACTCCTTTAGTTGTTCCTAAAGCTTGTCATATACGACATTTTAATGCTGAAACAAATTCGTACAGTATTAACAATTGTTACGACTACAAGAATCAGTTTACACGGCGTTATCAGTAAAACTTCCCGTGTTAACTGGACTTGCAACTGGTCAGTTTGGTGTTAGACCTTTTCTCTAACAGGTGTCCCAGCATTCCTTCCTTCCTCCCTCTCACCCCCTATAACGTTTGCACAGGAGTATATCAACCCATATCTATGTAGGAGTGGTGGTTATTAGATTATTTATGGATTTTGGGATATACAAGAACATCAACTTCTAACCCTAATTTAATAGTACATAACCGAATTTTCAGAAGAACGTTACCAACTCCGTTTTAGTAATTAAACTTTAAAAAATAATTGAATGATTAACATCTCAGGAATTGGAACTATGTTAATTTACAAACTACTGTATAGCTTACTTATACATTCATAGTTTTTTTCTGAATCAGTGACATTCGTTACAGCCTGCAACGATTCGAGTATCGATGGCCGAGCAATCTAAGACGTTGGACTTTGGGTCTGAGTTAGAGATAGCGCAGGTTCAAATACAGTATGTGATCGTTGCAGTTTTTATCAGTACCATCGAGCTCTCCACCTTATTCTGTTTGATAGACCCTCGTACGGGCCAGTGACCCATGAGAACGGGCTGAATAAGGTTTAAAGTGGATCGGCCTCTCCTTAAAAAATCTTCTTTCTTAGTATTCTGTGGGTGAGAATTTCTCCCTTCACAATTTCCTGTGCACATGCCAAACAATTGACATCCTTACTGTGACACTATGCCCTCGGCCCACATCACCTTCCCTGGAGCATTGCCACGACCACGGCTCTTGGCCCTTGTAACAGAGGCCTTCCCGACCTTGGATGTCCGCTTCATCGTTCTCTTCCTTCTTTGTGGCACATGCTTCATTTTTCTGGTGACCTCTAGGACTTTGTTGTGTACAACTTACGTAGAAGTGAAACGATGGATTTCATTTATCTTTTCCTCTTACTTTAGGGTTTTATTTTATCTTTTTACCAGCAGTTACCAGCTGCCTCACACGTAATTTCGTAGGACTTGCAAGCATATGGGCACTTCAAGGTCGAATGAAATATAATTCCGGCGCCAATGTTCAGTTTGGCTTTGTTACCACGATTAAGAATACTGTCAAAAGTGTGTATTTATGACTATTTTAATTTACTCCAATCTTAGTCTTTTTTGTTCCATAGTTTATTTTTCCTTGCGTCCTAATCAAGCAAATATATATGCAAACATAGGTTTGAGAATGTCTGTTAAAAGAAAACTAAGATGGGTTTTATAACAGTCTTTACATTTATGTTTAATTTTGTCTTTTATATCTGCATTTCAGTACTAACCAAGCACTGCATATTTAATATTTGCTAAAATTCACAGCTAACAGTATTTTCCAAAATATACTCTGTTTTCATAAAATTTCTTTGATCTTAGTAAAACTTATATCTTAGACCATATGAACATAGAGTACTTGCTTCAGAACAACTTAAAAGCAAATTTGCAGGTGAATTATAACAGTAACTATACAAATAGTTGAATTTCTTGTGGACAAAGAGAAGAACTATGGAGTGCCATCATTAGTCTATTTGTCGACATTCCCATAATCTGTAACTGCCTGGATCCTTATATAAAGATCCAATATTTGAGATATATCTCTAGCATACTGTACCCTGTAATACAACTGTAGAATAATACAGATCAGTACTAAAGCTCCAATCTCAATCGCCACAGGTGTGCCACAAGGCTCAGTCCTTGAACCAGTCTTTTGCCCGCTTCTCACCGATGTCCTGTCACATTACCTTGAAGACCTCTGCCAAGTAGTTATGTATGCAGACGATACTGTTATAGCGGTCGTGATGTTTACCGATGGAACAAAGGAGAACACCAACTTGACATTGACTAGTTCCTCAAATTACAAATCAGCATTGACGATAAAACGGACTTTTAATTGACGAAAATCGTTGTACTCTATGCCATTATTTTGTCTATACAAGTGAAATCATCAGTAACACTACGTTTTGAGATCGGAAATCTGATCTCTTCTTCAGGTAAATTACTAACCTAACACATAATTAAAAACTAGTCTAAAATAAGCAAATCATACCAGATCATTGTGAGCCAGAACCACCATGTTGTGTGTCAACTTCACTAACTCTAAAACATGCACTTAATAAAAAACTAAACACAACAGAAATTATTAAAACTGAAGTACAGAATACGAGTGCAGGTTACAATACATCTGAATTCGTCAATCAACCACCTTCGAATGACCAAAGGACAAACCAAATGGCGATGGTCACGGCAGAAACAAGGTGCCATTATTTTGGTTCATTGATTATTATTAAGAGCGGATAATATAAAAAATTTAATACAGCAGAAAGAAAAGTACTTTGCAGATACCTAAAAAAAGTGATAAGATACCTTTTTGAAGATGAAGACACCCGTATGCGTCATTCAAAATCTATTGCTTCATGACAGATAAGATTCACAATATTTAAATTGACGATTTAGAATCTAGCAAGGAACGCTCTAGGATTGATAATGGTGATGAAAGGTATTGTCTAACTCATAATTTACAAAATATTTTGTTTTTTATTTGACAAAACGTAATGCGGTCATTGCCAAGACAGCAAGATAATTAAGCCTCCGTATCTAAGCCTCTCCAAAGTGAAACTGATAGGATTCAAACAGGCAGATATTGTCTTTTTACATTACAGCTTGGGAGCGGCCTCTGGGAACACTTGTCGAGACAGAGTCCTGGTGAAGCAAAAAATTGTGGGAAGTGTCTGTCAGGTCTGGAATATCAAGACAGCTGATAAATAACCTTCAAAGAGCACAAGATACTCACAGAGTGAGACTACCCATGCGTGAGTGAAGTTTAGTGTTTTTTGTCTCATAAACCGTCAAGATACAGAGACATGTACTATCAGACAAGGATCTGCAATTTTACTCAATAGTTGCCTATTTTAACGTCCTTAGATCACCTGAGCCTCTTTGCGATGACGCTATCTTACAAATGACCTTCTTCAGCAAGAATCATTCACTCAACAGAAGCCTTATCCAACGCCGACTACAAAGAAGTCACTGTTAGGGAACAGCTGCTAAAATTAAATATAACTCATCATCATTGAAGACACCGGAAAGAAGACTTTTTATTAAGTGGCATTATTCATATTATATATTTTTCATTAGTGTAACAATTTTATGACAGTTCTGTTCTCTAGAATATTTTAATAAAATGTTTATTGTAACAGAACGATTCTATCGAAGGATATTACAGAACGTGTCGAAAGAATGATGGCACAGACGGAAGGGCTGTAATTGACCTTGTAATCCAAAACCAATAAATTCTTCCTTACACCAAAAGATACTGAGGTACCAAGTGTCAAGTCTGTATAGCTATTTTGTCAAAAGCTGACAGATAGACGACAATGCTTCTGTTTTAAGAACGAACTTTCGGTTGAATGATACTGTTTTGTATTTATTTTTTTATTACATCCAAAATGTTAAACCATTTAATATGGTTTTATTCTGATAGAATTAACTGGATTTTAGTATTGTTAAATCATTACGAATAGAGAAAGACAAATTGTGAAAAGCTTTCATAAAGTTGGGACTAAGGTAGTTTTAATTACCGGTATCTAAAGAGAATTTTGAAGGATTGAGCCCATAAATGAATGGAGAGATTTTTAATGAAAAATGTATTTCAATTAGCAAAATTATGGCCACATAGCCCTTCCTCACACTGTACCTGTATTTAAAATAAAATTTTGGCCTACTAGCATGGCCGCCGATTAGTTATTTTTCTTTCTAAAAAATTGTCGATTCCAAATAAAATCCAAGTTATGTGGTTATACCGTGTACATTATCACTGCCGGTTAGACTATCTAGGTTAGGTTAGGTATCTCTATGCTTAGTATTTTAGTTTTACCTTGTCTGAAAATCTTGTTTGTTATTGTTAGCGATCTGAAATATCGGGAGGACAAAATTTCCCGCGAAGGCAGGTGACGGTATCGGAAGGCCATGTAAATCACGTTGACGGTAAATTGGTGTTGGGAGCGTGATGGACGACAGAGACGTCGCGTCGGTTATGGGAAATCATTACAGCGGTGAAATATCGGCTGGCTGACAAGCCAACATTGTCCAGCTGACAAGCCAACATTGTCCGGCTGACAAGGAGACAAACTGGCGACAGGGTCAACATGACAACCTGACACTGGCGCGGTAAACACGGAGATTATAAAGTACTGATTAATTATGCACATTGGCTATTTACAAGGACATAGTTAAAAGAGACCTCCCAATACCACCCAAATATTTAAATTTTACTGGATTACAAAAAATAAAGTAAATTAATGTCTTATTTATTAGGCGAAGTTAGGGCTGAGAAGCTCTCTCTAACACTCAAACTGGGGACCAACGGCTAAAGGTAACTTCCGAACCACCACCAATGGCCGGGCAGGCGGACTGCTTGCAAGGACAGGATCGCTCATCGGTCACTCATCCAAGCAGCAGCCACGCTCGACGTTGCTTGATTCGGTTATCTCGCGGTAACCACCGTACCCATCTACTGCGTCATTGGCAATTGTTTTAGTACATGGACTATGAAATTTTAATCATAATACAGTGCATGACAAATTTACTTCCAAACCTGTAATACAATCAGAAGTTTTGAAAGCCATTCGCCGTATTGGCAGTAATGCTGAAGCGTCCTGACGGCATAAAAATTTCAATTAATAAAAAACATTCTTTTTGCAACCCTCCCAATAATCACATACATTTTCAACATGTCACTGAGACAGGGTATTTTCCTTCACTTTGGAAGTCTGCTATTGTCCGCTCATTGAACAAGACCTCAGTTCCAACATCTTGCCAAGAATTCAGACCAATTAGCATTCTGCCTACTCTATCCAAGGGCCTTGAAAAAATTGTGCACTGCCAGATTACTGATTATTTAACACGAAATAACGTTCTAAATCATTTTACAATCCGGATTTCGAACAGGACATAGTACTGAAACTGCTTTACTGAAAGTCACTGACGATATACGATTCGCAATGGACGAAAAAACTAAGCACAATACTGACACTCTTTGATTTTTCAAAGGCTTTTGATTGTGTAAACTGCAGACTACTATTGGCTAAATTGAGAATAATTGGTTTTTCAGAAAATGTCCTGCAATGGCTGAGGTCTTATCTGTCTGGCAGATGGCAGTGTGTACAAGTGGGTGACATAACATCCGACTGGCTGAGTGTTGAGTGTGGTGTTCCTCAGGGTTCCATACTTGGTCCTCTCTTGTTTGTGTTGTACGTTAATGACTTGAGCACGGTACTGGTACACTGCAAGTCCCACATGTATGCCGATGACCTCCAGATGTATCTCCATGTTAACATACACCAAATCGATGATGACATTACCATGATCAACTCTGACATAAAAAATGTACTGGACTGGACTAGTAAACACGGACTTAAACTAAACCACGACAAAACTAAACCAATTGTGATATCTCATTACCGCTCTCGATCTTTGATCGATTTTACATCTATACGTAACGTTACTGTGAATGGAACTGTACTACCTTATTACGATAAAGTTAGGAACTTAGGGCTGACAATAAAACTGTACTCTTAGCTGGACTGATGCAGTGACAGAGACCTGTAAGAAAGTTTTTGCATCAATGCATTCACTGAAAAAACTGCAGAGGTTTTTGCCACTTCACATAAAACTGTTGTTGGTTAAAGTACTCATACTGCCTCACTTTTCTTATTGTAACAGTGTGATGAACGACATGACTGTGGCTTTGGGTGAAAAAAAAACTCCAGAGAACCCAAAATTATTGTATGAGATATGCATTTGATCTCAGGAGAGATGAACATATAACACCCTATTATATTAATTCAAAGATTTTGAAGTTGAATGACCTCAGATCAATAAAAATCTTAACATTGGTCCATTCAATTTTATATTCTGGCTTTCCAAATTATTTCTTAAACGATTTCCAATTTGTCTCTCAAAGTGGTGTGGATAGAACTCGCTCTGGTTCGTCTGTGCTCCGCATGCCGTTGCACAGAACTGCTGTATATGACAAGTCTTTTGTACTAACGGCATGTCGTCTGTGGAATTCCCTTCCTCGTAGTATAACATCCTTGGAGAGTCGTCCTCGGTTTCGTGGCGTCGCTGAGAGAGCACTATCTGGGGCGGATGGTTGGGGCGGGGTCGGCATAGGTCTCTTCGCTGCGGTTGCACTGGCATGAGTAGAGTGTGAGATGTGTGAGTGGTTTGAGTTGTGTTTCTTATATGCATTATATACAAGTACATGTTATTATTTTGCGTGTGAGTATGTGATTATAAATATGTTTATATACCTTTTTATCTTTATACATTTTTTATTTTATATTCTTAAATAAAGTTGTACTTTTTGTTCATATTGAAAATGTTTACAATACAATATTTAGTTTTATTATTATTTAGAAATGAAAATATTTTGTTCTAGTTTGTATATGAGGTTAAATGTAAGAAAGGGCCATGAGGCGCTAATTTCGCCTCAAATAAAGAAATATTTCATTTCATTTCATTAATAGCATGTACTGTGGAATACAAGATCTTCTTTGAAATTAAATTACGGATACGTTCCTGGCTGGCAAGTCTACCAACTAATAATCATTCAAAATACACCTTTTTATCAGTTATTAATTAATTTAAAACCATTTGAATTGTTTTCGTTGCTTTTTTTACTAAGTACAAATTCAGTATCTAATTGTTCATAAATATATTCTTTATTAGTGACATATTAATGAAATTCAACGATGCGGGATAAGAAAATTTTTCTTCAATTACTTAATAACACGGTTAGCCTTTATTTTGTACATTCGCCTAATAGTCATTAAGGATCACAAAAAAGATAAAATGTTTAATAGCGCGATTCTACGGTCAGGCCTAATAGTACCATAAACAGAAATTTAACTCAACACAAGCGAATTCTGTTGACAAGTCTAAATTGCTAACCTTACCGATAAGTTTAGGTATACTACAGGGACCGTTTTTTCAACTTCCGATCTCACGCTATGACGGCCAGACACGTGGTAGGTCCGCGTTGTGCGCAGTAGTCGATCGCGCATCTTCCCCGCTACAGTATCTGTCACTGCCGAGTTTAAACTAGATGCAATACAAAAGTAACGATAACACAGATATAAAAGAGTCGGCCGTCTTGTTACCATAAATTAAGAAATTTATTTAAATAATAAGTCTATATTTAAATAGGCACTATTCATGTGTTAAACTACGGTAATTATCAATAAATTTCGTTAATTACGAGTAGGCCTACTGATTAAATAATGTACATTATTAACTATTCTGTAAACAACGATTAAAATAATTATACTCTTAAGTTGAATAAGACAGATGAACTCAGTGTGGACGTGTTTACACTGGAGTATGCAGGCACTGCGGTAAATGGGTGGGGTAAGTATAATGTCATATTTTTGGGATGGCTAATTGAAAGAATTCGCTCGAACCCACTCCGCTCCCTCATACTCCTTCGCTACACTAAAAGTAAGCTCCCAACAGAATATTATTCCCTAAAATCTCCCAACACTATATCATTGCCTACAATCTCCCAACAGTATATCATTCCCTACAATCTCCCAGCAGTATATCATTCCCTACAATCTCCCAACAGTATATCATTACCTACAATCTCCCAACAGTATATCATTCCCTACAATCTCCCAACAGTATATCATTCCCTACAATCTCCCAACAGTATATCATTCCCTGCAATCTCCCAGCAGTATATCATTCCCTACAATCTCCCAATAGTATATCATTGCCTACAATCTCCCAACAGTATACCATTCCCTACAATCTCCCAACAGTATATCATTGCTACAATCACCCAACATTATATTATTCCTTACAATCTCCCAACAGTATATCATTCCTACAATCTCCCAGCAGTATATCATTCCCTACAATCTCCCAATAGTATATCATTGCCTACAATCTCCCAACAGTATATCATTACCTACAATCTCCCAACAGTATATCATTCCTACAATCTCCCAGCAGTATATCATTCCCTACAATCTCCCAACAGTATATCATTACCTACAATCTCCCAACAGTATATCATTCCCTACAATCTCCCAACAGTATATCATTACCTACAATCTCCCAACAGTATATCATTCCCTACAATCTCCCAACAGTATATCATTACCTACAATCTCCCAACATTATATCATTCCCTACAATCTCCCAACATTATATCATTCCCTACAATCAACCTGTTTTAACTATCTCCTCGCTGTTACCAAACAAAATTTTTGGACATATAACTAACTTTGAACAATGCAACACTTTTTAAGCGAATATGCCCGGAGATATATCTAAAACTGATCTAGTGTAGATGAAGTTTACTATTGTAAAACCTATGAATAATTGTCACTTTATTTAATAACTGTATCGATTATGCAATCCTGTTAGTTGCAACTGGAGTACTTTCTAATTCTAACTTTCCAGAAGAGAACGTCAGGTTTCCAACGAAACCAAACAGAGCTAAATAACACGGTAGAATTATAGCCAAACTAAATAACAAGGCGACAGAAGGCTCCGCCCAGCGCAGGCTTAGGCTCCGTTACAGTTGTGAAAGTTGTGGAATTATATGGATTAACAGTTCTCCGTATTAGAGCTGTGCTGAGATTAGTAAAATGTCAAGGAAGGAGACAGGAAGAACACCGGTCCAGGTTTTCGAGCTCAGATAATTAATATTTTAAATGGGAGATGTGGTGTTGATGTAGGCCTTTCACTGTGGTGAAGGTCAGATGCTGCAAAACGGGTGATCGAGAATATCCAATGGGATAGGATTTTGTGGGCGATCTTTAAAATCCTTCGATGGTTGATTAGATCATCTTACGTCATCTCAACTCCTAAATGTGCCTTATCAGGAGTATAGATGTTTTGGAGAAGGAATAGAATTTAAAACTGGAACCTGGAATGCTACTGATTTAAAATGTGTGCAATCATCGAAATTTTCCATAGAACGGAATCCACGTAAATTTGTTAGGCTTCCTTTTTTATAATTCATTATTAGGCTATCAATTTATGATCATTCTGGGCAATTGATCACAGCCCAGTGTTTATAAACAAGATCATAGTTTTTTTTTCTAAAGAAGATCCCTGACCGAGCCGGGTCTCGGCTAAATGTCTCACTTCAAACGTCTACCACATTAACATACCTTATTACCTCGGCAATACTTTTTTACTGGTTGGGTAGTATTCACCCATGTATTCGAGTAAAGGGAAAATATTTTGTGTGTTATTTTGAATTATAATAACAAAAATAGGGGAGAATCTTCAATCAAGGTTTTTTTTTTAGAAAAACAAAGTATAAACTTTATTCGCCTATTTCATTTATCCCTAGTCGCCTAAATCCTTATTTAATTTAAGTGAGAATACATTCTTGTGTTCGTAGAAACTTCGATTTTATAACAATTGGCAATTCAATTGAGAAATGAAATGAAATGAAAATTCGTTTGGAATGTGGTTTTCTCCAATCTATCCCCACAAATTTCTTTGTTTGGAGTTTTTTTTACGATGGAAGGATTGAGATGGAAACCACGACAGCCATCGTAGTCCTTGCAAAACATGGACTTAATAAAAACTAAATACTAATTATTTAAACCGAACTGAACAATTGTATTTGGTTGGCCGGTGAGTGCAGACCTACTGTGACCTGTATCTTGTAGTACACTTTGAATAACTAATATTTAGTTTTTATTAAGAGTATATTTTAAAGTTAGTATACATGGAATAGATACACAGCATCCAAGGATGTTGTGGTTTCTGATTTATGCGTGTCATAACGTTCTGGTATTTTGTTTACTTTAACTTAGATTGTAGCCTAGCAACAGTTTAATCATTCACCTGAAGAAGAGATCAGATCGTAAATCTTGAGACGTAGTGTTATTGATTGTATTAATAACTGAACTATGGCAAATGTCCATAAAATCCTGTTTCCTCCTCAATATTGTTCGAACAGCACCGGAATGACAAGTTCACGAACTAATGTTGCTCAATTGAAATCTGCCTTAATTTATTTTTAAATTTGATGCATCTGGACAAAAAATAAATTGTTAAAATGATAATTTAACCGATAGTAACAAAGTCTCTTATATAAACGACAGTGTTTTTTCCCCAAATCTCAAATACACCTCAAAAATATTAATTGTCAACGTCTCCTGAAAGTATTGACAACATCTTCGAGCTAGGTACTTAAAATTTATACATATATCAACTTTTAAGATAACTATACAATTCCGTACAAAACGAGTTTTTTATTTTTGTTTTTTAATCAATCTAGAGGATAAGGAATAAAAGTTTTTCACATATTTGGACGAATATAAAAGATTTATACTGTTATAATATACCGACAACCAAACCAATTATTTTTAGGTTTAGTTATATTTATATTCGTAAGTTTTCTACTAAAATTATATATACCCAGAAATTCCAGCTCCAGAAATATAGTTTTATGTTAGCCTATATTATTTAAATTTCCAACTTTTACTCCTTAAATGGCTTATTTTGAATCTTTCCTTAAATTTCTTGCAGTTTATTGGAACAATTTTACTATATTAAAGAATTTATAACATATTCATGAGAACGTTTTTGTGTGGTTTGTGTTGCTGTAATGGCCATTGTAAAACGAAGGCAAACTATTTTAGAAGCATGTTCGATGAACATTCAAAACAAGTTGGGGGAACTGTGATACAATATTGCTAAGGTACGAGTTCCTTATAAAAATCTGACGCACGACTACGCATACATGGCGTGTTGGTTAGTAATGAGTCAAAGTCTGTTACAGTGCAATACTATACATTACGCAATAACGACAAGGAGTGCAATAAACCATGACTGTAATAGAAGTAGTAGTAGTGTAATTTGTTAACTAAATCACTATAGCCAGATACATATCATTGTAAGCCTGTACTATGGCAGATAAACTCTTGTTTAATGCATTAAAGCATTAGATATATTGTTTAAATTTGGCATAAGTACAGAAGATTAGTTTCTTGAGATAACAATGGTATTAAAATTATTAACTGTGATCTCTTTAAATTATTAATAAATGATAAATCCAAACGTCCAGACCTACAATAATGCTTCATATATAGTGTGGTGTTAAAACACAACCAAAGCAAATTAAAAGGTAAAACAAATGTACCGCCTAAGAATTTTCAATATGTCAGATTATTTGATGCTATTTTATTAGAATTAAATTTCTATTTTATCACTTAGTTTTTTACTATATTTTCACCAATTTATAAGTGTCAAATATACATTTTTAAGTGCCGAAGTATATGTGGTAATCTCACATATAGACAAGTCGATTTACATAGAACAAAAACTCTTATTTGCATGCATAGAAGAATAAATTTAAGAAACAATTCATTTTAAAATCTACTTTTTATGCGCAGAAAAGTCAACAAAACCATTTTAAGCTCTTCTTTGCATGCATAGAGGAATACAGTTCAAACAACAATACAATCAATTTTAAACTCTTCTTTGTATCCATTGTCAAATACATTTCAAACCATATAACAATTTTAAACTCGTCTTTGGATCCACAGAGGAATAATGTTTAAGTTTAATAAAGTTACAAAACAGTCAAACAACAAATCAAAGACCGAATAGACGACCAAGCGCCGTTGCCGCCGTAGCAGCGTTTACAAAAAAAATTTAACACAACGTTTCGAGGATTGGGCTCCATCCTCTTCGTCAGGTGGGGGAGGTATTTCTTGTATATCTATCTTGTTATAAAAGAATAGCTTTAGCCAGTGCTGGTGTGATGTGTGATTTTGATTCCCGTACTCGTGACTTGTGCTCGGGACTCGGGACATATATTCTGTAAAGTGACAACGCCTGGACTATACTCCAAGCAGCTTTTTTGTATGTTTGCATAATTTTCTTTCCATTCTGTTTTTCTTTCTGTTCTTTATTTTTGTATGTATTAATACCCAAACTGACGAATATGACAGATTCCAAACCTCAGAACTTTGTGTTATACATTTTTGTAACATATAACGATGGCAATTGTCCGGAATCCTGTTATCCTTTCAAGACTTCTATTGTCAATAACAAACGTTAAACAAAGAATTAAGAGTTAGATTAGCATTAGATATTTAATATAGGCATAAGAAATTTGTTAATACCTTTATGATGAATTTACATATAGAGTTTAATGAATTGGTATTTTCGTTTAAATAATTGTAAAGCCGTACTAACAGCCTAGGTGGACAGCACAGTATGATATTGCTAATATTAGTAAGATAAACATTACAGCCTAATCAATAAAATTATATTGAGAAGTAATTACATAATAAGTAGCCCAATTCTTCATACGTTCTTACAGTCTGACCGATTTTTTGTCAAATACTTTATATATTTATATACGGTGCCTAGTTTTATAAGTTTTAAGTTTATGTTGATGAGAATCATTTGGGTAGAGAAAATACTGTCCGATCTACATCGAAAAACATTAGATCTGTATGGCATCACATGTAACTGAACAAACACATTGTTTTTCTGTTTAGCCAAATGGCCGGCCTTAGGTTCGATCCGTAAAGCCTTAGCGTACATTATTGATTGGCATCTATGTGCCATTTAATTTATTATATGTGTCACAATACAGTAATACAAACATGATGCTTTAAATAAATTTCACATAGACATTTTAATGGTCTATAAAAATCTGTTACCTTCAGTTAAATGCCTTAGTATTAATTTTATTCAGTAAATCAATTGGAGCGTTTCTAGAATTGCGAGAATTAGCTGTTATCATCAATTTAAACCTGTGTTGTGTAGCATAGCTATATTTGACACACTATAATAGTTCATGTACTGTAGTTCCTTTTTATCATTGTACATTATACAACTTAAGCATTGTGTTGTTACATATATATTGATTTTATAAAATAAATTTACATTCACATGTCCTATTCTTATTCTACTAACACTATAATAACATATAGTAGTTAGATTGCAAGCTTTAAACCGTGTAGTTCTCGTAAAGTGATTTAAATTTGTTTAAACCAACTGGCCTTTGGCGATTCTTTAAATAAGTTAGTAAATCTTTCACTGTACACTTTCTTATGGTAGGTTTTGTTTGCACTCCAGTAGCTGTTGCTTCTTTGGCTAGTCTGTCGACTGCCTCCTCATGTTTTGTTCCAACATGACCTTGTGCTCATATAGCAATAACGGTTGATGAAAACGCCACATGCTCAACCAACTTTAAGCTAAACCAAGTAGGATAAATGAAACTGACTCAAACTGGTGGAAACCGGATCCCGCTCTTTTCTTATGTAAAGTGTACTAATTGAACCAAATTAAAATTTAATCGAGTAAAAGGTTCAGAAGATCCTGCTCCGTTTCAAATTCAACCCTAGTATTAATTTCGATTACAATATTTATCAGTATCTGTGTGAGCTATTGACATAATGACCATCGGTATGCCAATCTGAGAACCAATGACAGGCTTGAGATCATGAGATAATCGAGTATTGTGTGCAAACAAAGAGGCGTGGCGGGAGGGGGGAGGGCAGTCGCAGACGGCGGGATGGAAGCTGGGCCGTGATCCTTGACAGGTCACACCGTGACGTCACTCGTCACACTTTGTGATAACGTATCACGGCGGCAGTGGCAGTGGCAGTGGCAGTGGCGTCGACGCGCAGAGATGTGAGCTATGGCGTATGAGCGATTGCTCGAGTTTGAACAGGAGCCCGAGGTCGTCGTGCAGGGGTGAGTTTTCGTTCTGTTCAGTTGTCACCACTGGTTCCGCGTCTCTAGGTTAACTGTCTAGCTGTTACGGCCGCTCTGTATAACCTGTGATTGAATCAGTCCTGCACAACATAACCTATAAATGTCGAGCAATATTCGTACACTCGTAATTCACTTCGCGGGACAGCCTCAACTGACACGTGTATCGTAATATTTAACGCGTTATGATATTGTGTTTATACAAACGTTTATGAATATTAAAGTATTCCATATTACTGATTGCTGGTACTTATTTATATTTTTTTATGTTTTAACTGACCATTTCTGGTCGCTACGTCAATACGTGCACCATACAAAACAAAATAATATTACTTATGTGTTTTTGTTTATTTTCTTGTCCAGATAGCATAGTTATATGTTAGAAATACTATATTATTTAGAAATATTAGTGTATTAGATTCAGTTAACGTTTAAACGACCCTATGACCGAATTTTCTCGAAGTGTTTGCACACTTTCGCTCATCGTGACCCTTAGATACCACCATTCTTCCCCCAACATGGGGAAATGTATTTATAGCATACGCATGGTCTCTGCAATATTACGCGGAATTGTAAACAAGATAACATCCGTAGTTTCTAACCGATTGCCAAACTTTTATCTGGAAATGCAGCTTATACACGCCTTGAAAAAGTTAGTCAGCCAGTCTCAATCAATCAACAGTTTAACTTGGCGTCCGCTCGTTTTTATATATCGGAATTAAAATATCATGTATGTATAATATATATGTATATATATAAGTTATATATAAATGTTTACTTTTATTAAAGTAAAAGAACAATATTGAGCTAATAATCAACACAGAACAAAACTTAAAACATTTTTAATTGCCTGGTTTACTTCTTTCCTGGTACTTTTTTTTATAATGGCGTTTTAGAAGCTATACCACATTATAAGAAACAGACAGCAGCAATAACAGTAATTATTTAATTTATTTCGTAAACAATTTTACAATTTACAGCGTTACCACACCCGTACGAAAATTGTATTTTATTAGTAAATTTGAATAAAAAAGACATAATTTTGGTGGAACAGTAGGAAATAAGAATGCCAATAAAAAAATCTATACAAACATGAATGACAAAACAAATCTGAAGCCAAAATATAACAAACAAATAAGTTATAAAATAGGCCTGTATTCTCTTATAATCTGAACAACCTAAAAGTGATCTATGTGAAACTCGTATTATTCAAAGTGTAGTACTTACACTGCTATAGGCAAGTTTGTTCACCAATATTTATCTCAGATAAAACCAAAAGTAAAACGCTACGTTCGTAACGGAATTCGTATTATCTTTCCAATGAATCATCGTGCATTAAAATTTTAAACTTATTTATTTGTATTAGTTTACAATAAAGTTTGTTCTTATGAGTATGTAGAGTTTACATGATGTCTCAAAAGGGGGGCCGTATAACGTTTTGAGAAATGTACGGTAACGTATCAGCAATACGAGAAAACACAGTCACTTAATAATAATTTATAAATGTTTGCTACTAAATATTGCACGAATATGTACAACTATAAACTTTGAGAAATCTCAAAAGTGGCGAGAATAAAATTGTTATATTCAATTCCGCAGTGGCAATATCGTAACCAATGAAGTTCATCTGAGGTCTCATACAGAGACAGACAGATGGGAAACTAAGCATCAGAGGTATACCTTTGTCCAGAGAGTAACGGGACACCCTATATATTAATTAATTATTAATAGAAGTATGTATTTTCTGACTTACAACATGTGTTCAAAATTGACAACACTGTAACAACAAAGACGATTCAGAATTATACGTTTGACTGAGAATATTCACTAAGACCATTCAACAGGATTCGCTGGTGTCCTCTCAATATTAGTGCTAGGCCTGGCCGTTGGATAGCGCTAGGAACATTTTTTCCACTGATATTTAAGTACCTTCTTTGTTCTGTGGTGTAATGCCTTTTGTAAGTAAGCAATTCAAAATCCGCTCATGAAATATGAATGCTGTGTAGAGCAAAAAATGTGATTGTTTATTCTTCATTTCGTTGCTAATTAGGTTAGTTGTTTGTATCGCGCGTCATATCGGCTTCAGTTATGAATTGACAATCAACTTCGTTGTTTACCAACATAGCCGTCAAGGCCAGCTTATCAATGAGATAAGGGAGATAATTACTCACAGTTTATGAGGTATCATCCTCTCGAGTTTATCCCAGTACTCTTTGGAAGCTTGTGATAGCTAAATGACAATCATAACGTAAAATTCTAGTAGTGCTGCTAGGTATTGCGTGCTACGAACAAACTGTACTTCGCCTTTACATAATATATTTAATGTTTATGTGTAATCAGTAGGTTTTGCTCTGTTAGAAATATGTCTGATAACGTTTATAACAAGAAGGAAATAAAGGTAGATGCTGTTAACTTGTTACATTTTAATGCAAAGCAATTTCAAAGAATCCAAAACAGAATCGTTTCCATTTTCAAGAAGGATAATTTTGATTTCGGACAAAAATAAAAATACATTTTTCAAAGAGCTTTGGAGCTTCCTATGGGATTGTACTATTATGGTTGCAATGGGCTGATGAATTCCAATTTCGCCATGAACACGATTACTTTATTCAAGATGGCAGCTGTTTCGAAATGTATATGCTGAATTTTACGAAATCCGATGTATTAGCAAAAGACGTAAATCATTGCCCAAAACAAAATAAATAAAACATAAAGTATGGCATTTCAATTGTTATATGGGACGATAATAGCTCTAACTTCAAAAAAAATGTCTTTTTCATATATTTTCAGTTTAACTTACCGTTGTAATGTCTCCATTTATTTCAAGTTTTCATGACTAAATATAAGTATTCGGTAAAAGAGACCCCGAGTTCAAATGCTAGAAGCTCTCACAAAATATTGTAAGTCCGTGTTAAAAGTTCAGGTGTATATATTTTTAACATGTACACACACTATGGACAGAAATGCTAGTTATGAAGAAAATGAGTTCGAGTATGGAACCCAGAGGTACGCCGCATTTAGCCTACAGAACGTACAGGTCTGGATTGAGCCTAGAAGACTATATTTTAAAGAACGATTACTTTATAATGCTAAATTTGAGTTACTACTGAACTAGGTCATTGTTATCTGAGGGATTATGTCAGAAGTGATCACCCAAGGAACCCGAGTTCGAATCGCGGTTCGGACTTGAAGTTTTCACACGCTAATAAATTATCATCTAAACCTTGACTGGACCATTACGATGAACGGTTCCAGCATGGAGCTTCAGACCACCCACAAAAACCCACAGATACAAGGTCTGGGTTTTGTTCTGTCATATTGACATTGAGTCATTTGATAAACGGTTACTGATATAGCTTGTGTATATAAAAACGTATAGATATTGTTCCTTAAAAAAAAGAATAATAGCTCGTAAGAACCGGCTATTATAGTACAACTACCTTGAGTTTGTCGTAAGACCAATGTTTAACCTAATGTTATTTTACACCCGTATTTTTGATCATAGCGTAATGAAGACGTCTCATTACGCACTCAATCGCTTTTTAGTTCTTTTTTCTACGTGTATACATTTTGAATATTTAAACAATGAAGTACAAAAAAGATCTTTTTTCTCAATAACCTATGCAAATATGAAACAAACTGAAAAGCGTTTGTAATTTCCCATAATTCTGCAACTAAAATAATGCCATAAAAGTTGATTAGGTTTATATTCTTCTTTTAAGGTTAGAAGCAAGATGGCTGTCATTAAAGCTGGCTCTTAAATTCAAAACTAATGTTTAGAATTGAGAAGTAAATTAAATATAATTTAATTGCGTACCTTGAATCTAAAGTCGTGATTTAGGATGGATGCAAATATTTTGCTTTGAGCGTTGAGAAGGTTATTTTGCTTATCTGAAAGGCAGTGGTGTATCAGAAACAGTTTAATCTCAGTGATTATACGAAGGCAGCTGTTTGACCGACATCCTAACCGCTATCTGTCTAGCCACAGCCTACAGGAGAAAAAGTATTTAATGCGTAATCTATAGTAGTAAACTCATATGAGAGTGACCTTCTCCAAATTGCCTTTTCTTTTTCTTCGATAACAAAATAAACACAAGTCAAACACTTCCTTTCTTACTGGTTGTCGATTTACGTTATTAATGTCAAAGTATCCATTATTGTAAATACATTTAAATTAATATTAATTATTTACGCTCGTTACATATAATTGTATTAACATATCATGTAGTACACTGTATACACATGTTTAGTTGAGTTGTATGTATCGGCATGAAGTTTCATTTCTATATAAGCAACGCTGAATTCTATGAAGTGTGTATCACTCTATTTGATTTGGCTGAGCGTCAGCGAACATTTTTACATTGGCCATGATAGCAGCGAGGATGTTGTAGAATAAATAAATTTGTTACAACTTGAGTACAATCATATGGCATTTTAACATGTGGTAACATGTGGACTCATGTAACCTAACTACTCCAATACATACAACATCAATCATTTGGTGTCAGACTTTTATTATACATATTATTATTTATTATGTATAATACTATGAAACACAACTTAATGAACAAAAAGTGAATGTATCATGTGACAATATATCTAAAAAGAAAAATATTTAACCTGTAGACTTAATATTTTGCATTAGTCTTAATTTCTAAATAGACAAAAATGATTTGTACAAGGGCTATCCAGAAAGTAGATTACGTTTTGACATAAAAAAACAAAGTATAAGAAAAACATTGTATTTTATACATTTGAAATTGATACAAAAAGACTATTTTTCAACATAGTCACTATACAAATTAAGCACTTGTTATAGTGGTGAATTAGTTTTGAAATTCCAGCGTTATAACATTCTGCCGCCTGAGACATCAACCAGGATAACCACTGAACGGAGAAACGCCCTGGCATCAAAATGACCGCGATAGTCCCGGTCCTAGCGGCTACAAAGCGAAACGTAATCTACTTTCTGGATATCCCTAGTAATATTGGTGCATGGTCGTCATAGTGTCCCTCAATAAGCTGTCACATTTTTTTTGTTGCCGAGGAAAATAACTTTTCTGTATTATTCTCAGTCTGTCCAACTGCAGGACATCTCAATATTGAAATGAGCTATGGACTAGAAATTTTTCAATCATCCTCAAGCTTTACTAAAAAGCTTGCTACTCAAAACGTGATATTGCATACTCATTTTGTAATAAAGTGTCACCGTTAATGTTATTGCATTGCTCCAATATTATCAATATTATTTTAATATATTGCAATATATTCTACTCTAATAGACCTATGCCCAAAGGTCAATACAACATGGATTGGAAGAAAGTTTGTTATTTTACAAACGCCCTTCATCTTGAAATACTGTAATTGAGATTCATTGATAGTTTTGAAGGTTAACTCATTCAATGCCGTTGCGACGCCAACTCGTAATTGATGACTTGTTCTCAGTCATTTCTAACTCTCTTATATGTCATCGGTGGAATTATAACACGTTTATTGTTTGTACCGGAAGCACTTCACGTGGCACTCAACACAGACCAACCATGACAAATAGCTAAAGGTCATTTGTTTATTGCTTCTAGATGTTACAACACTACTACACGGTTCGTCTCTGGAAGTACTGATCTTGAAAGTGTTGGAAAAAGCTGCGAGCTTTTAAAATCGGTTCATAGGTTTTTACGACGCTGTAAAAGTTAATTCAATTAATCGTGATACGATTGGCTTTGGGTTTAGGATAAAAATATAAATCCAGGCTGAGGATATTGTAGAAAGTTATGAAAATTTATTCATTTTACAGTTCCATGTTTAAAACGTCTACAGAGCTTTGCAGAAATGGTTTTTCGTTTGTCCATGTATAATAACAAACAATATATGAGAAATAGAATTTACATTTTGTTCAGAAACTATTACACTGAACTTTGGTTGATAAGTGGGCTCGTTAGATCAAGAAGATTTCTGGAGTAATTTTTTCCAGTTTATGATTCTTGAAATTATATTTTATGTTTTCATTTTTCCCAAACTAAATACTCACAATACAATTTGGATTTTAATTTAATGCAACTAATACATTTACACAAATCTTAACGTAAATTTGTGCTTTTTATGCGGTCTTTCGAAATCGAAGATTTCATCTGCAGACGACTCTACCAAATACTTTCCAATTGCTCGAAGAATCTTCATTATTTGGATATTTGTGTTTTTAGAAATGCTTGCAGTAGGTAGGGATACTAAGAAACATAAATAACCAGGAAAAAGATGTTATAAAATTTGGCGGGAACGGAATTTAAAAATTAATATTTGAATATTTTGCACCGAGTTATGTTTAAGGTGTGACATCATGTTTAAAATTAGATTTCAACATCATATTTAGTGTACTTAAATTATATTTGAGTTATGAGTAGAAGAGCTGATTGGACCTACACATAACGTAGCTATATTAAGAAAGGTTGGCCAATGAGCTGTGTGAAGCTGGCGGCACCCATTAACCAAAATACACCCAAAACTATTGGAATCGTTTGTTTAGCGTTTGTTTAGGTTTGTTTAGCAATTTTTAGCGTTTGTTTGGCATTAATGTGCGAAATATGCAAAAAACAAAGTGGGTGCCGCTAGCTTCACACCAGCGGCACCCATTAACGAAAATACGCCAAAAACTAGTGGAATCGTTTGTTTAGGTTTGTTTAGCTATTTTCAGCGTTTGTTTGGCAATAATGTGCGAAATATGCAAAAAACAGTGGGTGCCGCTAGCTTCACACCAGCGGCACCCATTAAAGAAAATACGCCAAAAAACTAGTGGAATCGTTTGTTTGACGTTTGTTTAGGTTTTGTTTAGCTATTTTCAGTGTTTGTTTGGCATTAATGTGCGAAATATGCAAAAAAACAGTGGGTGCCGCTAGCTTCACACCAGCGGCACCCATTAACGAAAATACGCCAACAAACTAGTGGAATCGTTTGTTTAGCGTTTGTTTAGGTTTGTTTAGCTATTTGCAAGCGTTTTGTTTGGCATTAATGTGTGAAATATTCAAAAACTAATGGATACGTTCCTTGGCTGCCGTCGGCGTGTCAGACCGTGCCGCCCCTATATGGCGCGAAATATGCAAAATACAAAGTAGGCTCTGCTTGATCGCTAGTGGCATCCATTAACGAAATACGCCCATTACGCCAAAAACTAGTGTTATCGTTTGTTTAGAGTTTGTTCAGGCTTGTTTAGATATTTTTAGCTTTTGTTGGACAATTAATTTCCGAAATTGTGTAGTTGCCGCGTAGCTTTGCACCAGTTACAGTTACGTGGTCTACACCATTACTTGCGATACCTATTCTAAAAATCTGTAAAAAAACTAATCGTCACCTTTTGTTTAGCCTCGCATTTCGTTTGTGTATTAGTGTTGGTTGACAACAATAACTTTAACGCCATTACCTTAGATATAAGGAATAATTAATTTAACGTTTTTTTAATCCAACATAAATTTTATTGGAATATTATTAACATAAGATTTGAAATATATATATATATATATATATATATATATATATATATAATACAACAATGAAAAATTACAAAATAATGAATCATATCATACAACGACCAACGATCATAAAGTACATGAGTATTTTTGCATCCAACACAAAATTTTAATGAATATTTCATAATATTACTACAATATCAGTATGATTTTTCATTATAAAGAATACAACTAAGGGACAAATTTAATGAATCGTATCGTACTGTACTATAATAAATGATACAAATGAATCCACACTGGCAGATTTGTATGCGGGTACATTGTATGCAGACTGTATCTTTTTGTATCCGGTGATGTTTGGAAACAGTCTGCAGACATTCTGCAGACAAACCGCATCCAATCAACAGACAGTCTTTTTAAATAATTGAAAAGTCAAACAACTCTCTGTAATGTCCAGAAAATAGAGTTAATACAAAATATGTTATGTGTTAAAATATTTAAATTTCTTTTTAAATGTTTATGTTTTATAGGACGAAGTGTACAAAAATGTATTTTATATTTTATCCGTAGTGTGGAATTACTCTTAATGCAAACTAATTTTAAAGATTTTTGTAGGAAAACTCGTGTTTTGGACCCAATTTGCGGGTTCGGCAACGTGCAGGGGACGGCTCTGAATTTTTTCACAGATTCAGCATAAACGAAAAAATTAATCTTTAGTCATTAAAAAAGATTCAGTAATTCCCTTAATGAATTGGGCTGACAACCTACAATTGAAATAAGGTCAACGTCACGCGTTCTCTATTTCCGTGTGCTAGGAAATGTCCAAGTGCCTTTGAATTAATTATCGATAAAGTTTTCATATTATAGCACTAATATCACTAAAACTTGCGAACTATATGATACTTGGCTTAAGCATGAATTTGTGATGATTATATTACACAACTGGGTAAATTATGCGAGTTTGTAAAAATGCTGAATATATTTAAAAAAATTGTTTTTATGATTACTCTGGTTATTTTAATATATAAATATATTTTAATTTTAAATATCGATATTCAAGTCGGTATAATTAATCAGTTCTTTAACTAATATTTAATGTTGCTTAACCCTTTCATTAATATTAAGGGTGGGTAGGGATGTTGCATTGACTCATTACCCTTTCTTGGAAACAAGCGTGTAATCTGTCGCCTTTCATGTGTTGTCAAAATACTTAGTCCTTCCGGGTAAACCCTGTCATGCACTTTACATTCTGATCAATATCATTCTGATATTTACGACTGAAAAACTTTGCATTTTAATTTTTTCATTGACTATATATATTTGTATATGAATATACAAATATATTAACACTGTATCTAAGATTTAAACTACATTTACATTATAAAACAACTTTCGTTAGTGGGCGCCGCTGGTGCTAAACAAACGATTCCATTAGTTTTTGGCGTATTTTCGTTAATGGGTGCCGCTGGAGTGAAGCTAGCGGCACCACTGTTTTTTGCATATTTCGCACACTAATGCCAAACAAACGCTGAAAATAGCTAAACAAACGTCAAACAAAACTATTCCATTAGTTTTTGGCGTATTTTCGTTAATGGGTGCCGCTGGTGTGAAGCTAGCGGCACCCACTGATTTTTGCATATTTCGCACATTAATGCCAAACAAACGCTGAAAACAGCTAAAACATACCTAAAACAAACGCCAAACAAACGATTCCACTAGTTTTTTGGCGTATTTTCGTTAATGGGTGCCGCTGGTGTGAAGCTAGCGGCACCCAACGGCATTTTGCATTATTTCACACACTAATGCCAAACAAACGCTGCAAATAGCTAAACAAACCTAAACAAACGTCAAACAAACGAAGTCCATTAGTTTTTGGCGTATTTTCGTTAATGGGTGCCGCTGGTGTGAAGCTAGCGGCACCCACTGCATTTTGCATATTTCGCACATTAATGCCAAAACAAACGCTGAAAACAGCTAAACATACCTAAAACCAAACGCCAAACAAACGATTCCACTAGTTTTTGGCGTTATTTTCGTTAATGGGTGCCGCTGGTGTGAAGCTAGCGGCACCCGCTGCATTTTGCATATTTCACACACTAATGCCAAACAAACGCTGCAAATAGGCTAAACAAACCTAAACAAACGTCAAACAAAACGAGTCCATTAGTTTTTGGCGTATTTTCGTTAATGGGTGCCGCTGGTGTGAAGCTAGCGGCACCCACTGATTTTTGCATATTTCGCACATTAATGCCAAACAAACGCTGAAAACAGCTAAACATACCTAAACAAACGCCAAACAAACGATTCCACTAGTTTTTGGCGTATTTTCGTTAATGGGTGCCGCTGGTGTGAAGCTAGCGGCACCCACTGCATTTTGCATATTTCACACACTAATGCCCAAACAAACGCTGCAAATAGCTAAACAAACCTAAACAAACGTCAAACAAAAACGAGTCCATTAGTTTTTGGCGTATTTTCGTTAATGGGTGCCGCTGGTGTGAAGCTAGCGGCACCCACTTTGTTTTTTGCAATTTATTTCGCACATTAATGCCAAACAAACGCGAAAAATATCTAAACAAACCTAAACAAACGCTAAACAAACGAGGTCCACTAGTGTTGGGTGTATTTTGGTTAATGGGTGCCGCCAGCTTCACATAGCTTGGCCAATGTAAATGTTGAGTTTAGCTCCAGTTCACTTTCCTCTTAGTGGCACATTCCAGACGCTACACTAAGAGGAAAGTAGAGCTAAACTTAACATTCACATTAATCATTACCTGTTGTAAGTATGACGTTCGTTGTACGTGTTGTTTAGTATTTATACACAACAGAGCCATTCTACAGCTTGTGTTAGCGACACGGTGATAATTTTCTACAGTTCTTTACCTCGCTGCCGTTACCTCTTCAACTATCACCTTCACCCAACAACTGAACATTACAGCATGGTGTATGCTGTCTTAAAATAGATATCAGGGCCGTATCTATGTGTTGAGGCACCCTGACCACGCGCCCCCTCATTTTAAGAAGCACGTGGATTAATGAAATAAATTGTGTTCATACTGTTAGGCTACGGATAAGGAATAACACTCTTTCAAAATAACCACGAATTCGCTGATAATTAGTACACAGTGGACAAATAAATTGATGATAGATATGATACCAGTAAATAAAAACACTCCAAGTTTCGATGCAGATATAATGGACAATATATTTGTTACTTATAAAAATATTCTTCCTGATATAATTGTGCTTTCCTGATTATATCACAATTTAAATTTGCCATCAGTCTACTATTTCTGATCTTGACCCAGTTTACTGATTTTGCAATAAGGTATCCAATTTTCATTACAGGCAAAGTACGAAAAACAGAATAAACTTGTTTCCCTCTCCCCCCGCCTCGATCTCTCCAAACCGTACTAGAGAAGTACAGAAAAGTGTGTTTAATTATCTTAAAGTACTGCAGGGTGTATCAGAAACTTACTTCGTTCTGTCATACACAAGTTTAAATTTAAGGCCTACTGGTGCAGAAACAAAAAATAAGGGAACTAAGGTGAAGATTATGGAGTGCTGGTACTTAAGAAGCTTACTGGGTTTCTTTAAAACTTTTGAAACACTTTTGAAGTAATGGACAGAATGCTTAGAATGAGGACTTAGAAGGTTCCTAAAAATATGTTCCCCAAACAGCTTCTTGGTACAGCAAATTTCCCAATGTTTAAAAATTCCTAATGGCGTATCAAAAATTGCACCTTGCTTTAATACGTCGCCAGCACCTATTCACTCCTGTGGATCACCACCCAAGTCAACTCACTCCTACCATTCTCTAGGTAGCGTCTCGCTTTGGCAAGGTTCTGCACGTGCAAACCAGAACATAATCAGCATTACTTATAAAAGTAAAATAAATCGAATAAACATTTTAAGTTCTAGTAGCATATTTTCAACTGGCAATGTTTTATAAGAACGTAGTATCTGTAAGGTGTGCTGATCATTCTATGGAATGGCTTAGTTGTTAAGACTGTCAATACAAAAACAAATTTATTTCGTAATTAATTCGCTGACGTTAGTCGGTGATTTCCATGTATCTGACGCAATCAGTATTATTGCGTTCACTAGACACATTTAAATAACACCTTTTTAATGCTGTCCATGGTAGCAGAGTAGGTAGCGTCTCTGGGTTCGAATCGTGGGTCGAGTATAGTATTTTTGCACCGTAATTACATGAGCCCATCCCGTCGTAAAACTTTAGTTGGCTCTGTGGTAATGTCTTGTGTAACTGATAAAAAGGTAGTGTACATCCAACAAATTCTCGAATTCACATCCAACAACTTGCGATATTCATATCTTACCAATGTGATATTCTTTGCCCACTGATTTAGGTGATATTTGTCCACTCTTTCAACTGTGGAATATTTCCTTCAAGTTTAAAACTTGCAAAGTAATTTTTATATTTGAAAAGGATGATCCTTACCCAATGGTCAACTATCGACCAATTTCTTTATCTCGTTTTTTTGCAAAATCTTCCAATATCCTAAATGTTTTGAACAACTCAATCTCCTGATTAGTAGCCAATTAGGTTTCAGACATAGAAAGGCAACGACAGATGCAGAAGTGAGCCTTGTGGCATGATTGTGGAAGGTATTAAATATCTAAAATAAACTCTTAATATTTTTATTTCTAATTCATTTGGCTGTGTCTACCAGAAGAGTTTTCTTTAAAAAAAAAAAAAAAAAAAAAAGCTAGAGTGTTAGAGTGTTACTTTGTCAGAGGAATGGCATTCTTACGGCTCTAATCATATCTGAAAAGCAGAACACATACCGGTAGGTAAAATCACCAAAACTGATATATGGAATCCCACTGGAATCAATCCTCAGGCCTTTGTTATTTTCATTTGCGTTAATGAAGCTGCATAAATTAGCTACCGCACATATGAGGATAATACGACTCTCCTCTTTAGAGACACTTCGAAATAATCTCTTGAGCTAGCCCTGTGCTGGCCCGCTGGGACGCTGATGAATGCTGATGAAAATAAAATGTTGTAGTAAAATATATTTCTTCCATCAAAATAAGACATAATAATTTCGGAGCGATAATACAGCGAAGTGATTTGATTTTCTCATCCAAAAACCAAAACTAATATTTAAGTTCTGTAACATTTCCGATAAGAAGTGAACTACGATCAGGGATAGGGACGCCATGTTTGCCCACTATTGTAGTGCTGATCGCAATATGCATCGCTGACTAATCTAAACGTACTTTTACCTCTCGCTCGTGCTATTGTAACCATGAAATAGGGAAGTAAATCTGTATTTTTAGCATTGGCGAGGATTTAGAAGTTCAGTTATTGTAACAGGAACATCGGTGACAGCCAGTTACATGTAATGTTTAGAAATATTAAGTATAACTCAGGTACTGTAATTAATTAATAAAGATATTAATAGTGGATCTTTCTTTTTCTTTATTAATTTGATCACATTTTTTTCTCTGTCTTGTCAGGATTGAAGTTGGCGACCACCTTGCTCATCACATAAAACGGCGCCAATCTATATAAATTAAAAGCAAAACAAACTCAAAAAACACTATAGAAATGTATATTTTGTTAAAACATAATTTGTAAACTTTTGTCCCGTTTACAGTCGAGTTGTTAACTTCGCATTTTGTCTATTGTGATATCGTTTCAAGTGTTCTATTATATTAAACTTAGGTAAGTGGAATCTAATATAATCTATTTTAGCTATCGATTTATCAGAGACACTTGATTAATTTTATTCGCGATGTATAATATTACTACCTGTTCTCATTATTATTATTATTATTGTTCTGAGTAGCGATTTTATCTGTTCAGTAAAAACTATAACTTATGATAATTACTTTTATATTTAAATATGAAACGTGTACTTAAATATAGAAATATGGAAAACCCTTGAAATAGATTTAGATAAAGGTTTGGCTTGTAATAATCATGTGGTCGCCATATGTGCTATAGTGTGCAAAACATTGTCCTTAAGAAACCATCAGAGATGCGTAGTGTAAATCCTTCACATAACTTATTATGGACTCATTATTTATTCAATCGTGGACTCATTATACCATTATGCCTGCCGCATTAGTTTTTTCTCAGATAGTAATTGACTAGTTTATCGATTTGTTGACAAAGTCGCTAGTTAGAAGAGATAAGTTATTGGTTGAGACGATCGTTTTCATGGTTGCTGGCCATTGATTAGCTTACATCGACTATGTTACCCTACATTTTCTCAGATAGTAAATGACTAGTTTATCGATGAGTTGACAACGTCACTCGTTAGAAGAGATAGGTTATTGGTTTAAACGATTGTTGTTGCGATTGCCGGGAACTGTTCAGTTTACATTGACTGTCACCTTACCTTTACTCAGAAAGGAAATGACAATTTTATCGATTTGTTGACAAAGTCACTCGATAGAAGAGATAGGTTACTGGTTGAAACGATTGTTGTTACGATTGCTGGGGATTGTTCAGTCAGTTTACATCGACTGTCACCTTACCTTTACTCAGAAAGGAAATGACAAGTTTATCAATTTGTTGATAAAGGCACTCATCAGAGGAGATAAGCATGGGTTGGCACGACTTTTGATATTATCACTGAACACTTTATTTTACTCAGGTAAATTGTCATGTATATCGTTATAAATGCCTGGGGGGAAATTCGCTTTAAATACAACAATTACTGGCGATCATGCCAACTACACACTATCTTTCTCATTGTTGTGTAGGTCAGGTCTGACAAACCTGGACACGGATTCTGGTCACAGTGCACATCGTCTTCCAGCTTGGCATTCTAACACACCAGGAACTACCAGGGTCGTCTCAGGGTAATGTGATAGTACTCCACTAGCTACACTGCACACTGTGTTATCATTTACTTGCAAGAGCGTAGTACTGTGCACAAATAGCTAAATGCTATAGCACAATCCATGGTCTCCAGATGTTGATGAATAAAAATTACCCTTATTCTGGTGACGCATAGTTCATGATACATTTCTATTATGTGTATTATCCCGATAATTCAGTCAATAAACGGTTGAAATGATTTTGGTTGAAAACTATTTTCCCAGTCGTTTAAGCATAAGAGAAACAACTTTTAAGATATTATTTTCTGAAGAATTAAAATACTTGTAGAAAATCAGAGTTTACATTTTCATCAAGATTAAGATTTTAATCATAAAATAGAAATTTTGATTGTAACCACTCACAAAATTTAAAATTTAATTTCTATTGCAACCTACCTAATCGTTTTGTTTGATTTTAAAACTAAATTATAATGACAGCTTTATTGGTCAAGAGCTAAAGACTCTGGGACATAAAAACACTGCCTTTTTACACCCTACACACGTAAACTATTTACCACACACTACACCAGCACACTATTATAATTCTTAGTCTTCACTGCACCACTTCATTTTTAGAGAAGGGAAATATGTGTTGTAAACCGAACGAATGAAAATCGCTCTGCAAAGCCGATTATGCAGGAGGTTCGATTAAAGGATCTATTTTGTCAGCCCACAATTATTTGCATTGTGTTTTATAGGTTCATAATCTGTTGAAGTACAACTAACCTTGTTTTGCAAAACTTGGGATAGAATAACGCTCTTATCTTATCTTTTCTAACAATACCTCCGGCCATTTGTGTTGTCCACTGATAACGAAGAAAGAACACTTCCCTCGAGATAGTCCCTATCAATTTACACTCTTAACAGAATACATTTTTGTTGAGGATCTGATAAAAAATTCCAGAGCAATCAAAGATTAGAATACAATCCTAGAGGCGTATGAGTGATTTGGTATGGGCTTACAAATAGACCCCAATTAAAACATCCACTTCCAGCACAATTACTTTATCTATTTCAGTTAGTTATCTCTTCCGTAAAGATAAATTATTATGTGTGCGATTGTCGGTCTAAATACGAAAAATTGACGACGCACTGCCAATTTTGAAGATGAATTTATAGTTTGACCCTTTTTCATTCTCTTCTTATTTTCTTTCTCTTTCGTGTGACTAATTATATTCGCACCTGACAGATTTTCATTGCTCGAAACGTTGTGTAATGTTAACACATAACGATAGCAAATGTCCAAATCCTATTGTCCAATTCTTCCAAACCTGCATCATTAACAAACTTTAAACAAAAATTCAGAGTTGTTGCTCAGACTCTTTGATGGCTGTCTTATTAGTTATTTATAAATGTGGAAAGACGTTATCTTGAAATATTCCAATAAAATAACAAACGTAGTTAAGGTTGGAAGGGCTTATTCGATGCGAATGTTGCGTCCAGCTTCAGTTCACCTTCCTTCTAGTGCAGCGTCTGAAAACTGACGCCGTCACAGACTTAGCTCCTGGAATCTGGAGGCAACGTGCATCTGAAAAGATGCAAAAGAAGATACCGACAAAGATGTTCAAAATTAACTCTTTGCATCGTTTCGACATCAGAGACACAATCGTGATATTTACTATGTTCATTCATTTTATTATACCGGCTTGTGGGTTATCTTGCTCGAGGCTACCGTGGCTGAAGACAGATCCCAGAATCAGCGCAGTCTATGGCCCATTGACAGTTGTTATTGACGGTCTGAGGACGTCATCAAACTCGGTACGTCTCGGTCGATGTGGCGACGGATACGAGGTAGCGGAACCGGGACAGGGAGACGATCGAGCGAGGAAGTGAGGAAGTGTAGAGAGAGAAACCGGTCCACGAGTAACGGATGACCTACTGATGAGGTCCGTGGCCCACAGACGAGGTAGTGAACCGACCAGCGAGCGGTATGTTTGTTTATACCGGCCCGGAGAAGACCATGGAGCGGACAAGGTGAGTTGCAGTCTCCGGCCACAATCTTAAAACTGTTCCTTAAACGTCCTTCCTGTGCAAAACTAATTTTCAATTTCCCAACAAAGCTTTGTTAGTAATTAATCAACAGATCTAGAATGAAGTATTCTTATCCAATTTTGGATTTTTTTTATGTTTATTATGAGCTTTGTTTAACATGATGCCTCGGATACATCTGTTTACTTTATATTCCAGGGCTTTTATACAGAGCGAATGTTGTTGGCTGTGGCCGGTGGTGTTATACAAAAGGTATAGGGATAAGTAAGAAATTTGTTTTAAAAGGTAGATATTGGTAGTTTTAATTTTAGTAATGCAACTGAGCATATAATATTTAAAGCGTAATATGTATTAAATAATACGTGTAACATACTATTCTAATTAGCATTTTCATGTTGCTAATAAAAACTTTAACACAAGTTAGTAACCATGCTGTTCATGACAGTCACTTCACAGCATTATCGTTCACTTTTGACCCAGGATAATGTGTCTTAACAACTCGTGACTTATCAAGTTAGTTGCCATTTTGCTCATCACGACCAGTATACATCATTTTCGTTCACTAGCTCAAGATAATGTGTTCTAACAACTCGTGACTTATCAAGTTAGTTGCCATTTTGCTCATCACGACCAGTATACATCATTTTCGTTCACTAGCTCAAGATAATGTGTTCTAACAACTCGTGACTTATCAAGTTAGTTGCCATTTTGCTCATCACGACCAGTATACATCATTTTCGTTCACTAGCTCAAGATAATGTGTTCTAACAACTCGTGACTTATCAAATTAGTTGCCATTTTGCTCATCACGACCAGTATACATCATTTTCGTTCACTAGCTCAAGATAATGTGTCCTAACAACTCGTAACTTTTCAAATTAGTTGCCATGTTGTTCATCACGACCAGTTGACACCATCATTGCTTACTTGAACCAGGATAATGTGTTCTAACAACTCGCAACTTTTCAAATTAGTTGCCATGTTGTTCATCACGGCCAGTTGACACCATCATTGCTTACTTGAACCAGGATAATGTGTTCTAACAACTCGTAACTTTTCAAATTAGTTGCCATGTTGTTCATCACGGCCAGTTGACATCATCATTGCTTACTTGAACCAGGATAATGTGTTCTAACAACTCGTAACTTTTCCATTTAGTTGCCATGTTGCTCATCACGACCAGTATACATCATTTTCGTTCACTAGCTCAAGATAATGTGTCCTAACAACTCGTGACTTTTCAAGTTAGTGTCATGATGCTTATCACGGTGAGTTAACCTCTTATACCGTTCATTTAACCCAGGATAATATCCTGAGTTAGAGATGTTAGTTTGAGATGTACATCTACGTGGCATTTGAAACAAATTGTACGCACCACATTCAAATCATAATACGTTACTAATGTTTTCATCGAATTCTGTCATATGAGAAAAGGTTTATATTAAAACACAAATTTCACAGTAACTGATTGTTTGGATCGGAAGGAATACCGTCTGCATAAACACTTGTACAATCTCCATTAGGATTAAGAATAATTGGTTTTGCAGAGTGTGTCACAGTAGTATTACTGTATAACCTATACTTGATGTTTAATCCCAATTTCATTAATAGCCGTAGAAATCCTGGTAATCCAACTGCAGTAAAACTCCGATTATCCGGTTAGATGTGGTGGAGACCGGGTTGGATACAGGGATAATCGGATAACTCAGTGTCAATTATCCATGTAATATTTGGAATGCTGCAATTTACAAAATGACAATAATTGCTCGTGGTTCAGCGAAGTCACCGCAACAAACATCATTACGCAACCATCAATTTAGCGTGTTTGTCAGGCGGCGTGACCACTACTAAACACGTACATACGTTCAGTGTGTAAAGAAATTATGTATATCTTCCCTGTAAGATTGTACGAGACATTGGCATCTTGTATGGTGGATCTTTAGTACGTTGGAGCACCGTTGTTCAGAGAAATAGATATCAATCTCTGGTCTTCACCATTCTTTAAGTTTGTTTATACTCTTCAAAATTAAAGGTCACTTGAGAGGGGCTTACATCTCAAATTTTTAAGTTGTCCCCAAAACCAAAGATTGCTATCTCTTTCCCATCCAAAATAATATCCAGTGTTACAAGAACAATGTTTTTAATAACTCACCACGTTGGCAAGTCAAATTAAATGTTCAAACTGAAGCCCTCCTACGATTTTGCAGTTAGACAAATGGACAAATGGTATTTGGTTGCAGACTTCAAACAAGCCCGTTTTCATAATTTTTATCTTTTCCTACTGATGTTTTATAAAAAGCTAGTGTAATACGTAAAAATTTTGACGACCTATTATTTTGGATGGGAAAGAGATAGTGATCCATATTGTTCACCATTCTTTAAGTTTGTTAATACTCTTCAAAATACTTGGGTGGGGTTAATTAACATTTGAAATTTTTTAGTTGCCCCGAAAATTCCCAAATTTGGGGGACACAAAAATGTTCAAACTTTTCAAATGAAACTTCCTTCCCAAATAGCACTACTACCCAAAGGATATCTCCTTAAACAAACTTTAGAAAAAATTATAGGGAGAGGGGTCCTGACATTTTATTCACCCTATAGAAAAGTTTGAATGATATGGTGTGGGTCAATAAAAACGGCCTTACAACAGATCTAAATTATTTATAAGCGATTTAATGTAACTAATGTATTTATCAAACTTTCAGGAGAAACCGGATGGATAGTTTAATATTTGTTCCTCCCGTAGATGGATTTATGCTTAACGGTATTTTCGCGATTAACAGTGAGGTAGATATAACCTATAAACTATTCGCATTGCATTGCGTTGACCATCCGATGGTTATTATATCGATGTTTCCTCCTGACAAATTAATTTACAGTGTTAATCAACGGTGAATAGTAATAGAGCGTTCATCTTAGTTTACAACGATTCAAAAAATAAACTGATGTTTAACGTGTTCGTAAGTAAAAGACTGTTTCCACTTACAAGCTCAGCATTAGCGATTTGTAACAAAAGTCGTGTTTTACTTTCATTTTCTAAAAATGTCCGTAGCAAAAACATTAATTTTGATGGACTAATAGTAAAAAAGAGGTTAATACGATTAATTAATACAAATGACTAACTACTGTGAATTGTTGCAGAAACCCAACATGGTGGCGGCGACGCACTCTGATGGAAAGGTACTGCACCGTGCTCGCGGCCGCTGCTATCTTCCTCTGTGGAGTCCTTACTATCGCACTGTCCGTCCTCTATGTCAGAGATACACAACGAGCAGGTCAGTCCTTATCGTACAGCTGTTTGCTCTGATACTATCTCAAATCTTGCAGATGTAAATGTCCAGAAGTGAAAAGTTATTTAACAAATTAAAGCATAATTAACGGATGTATACACTGACGTTTAACGTTTAATTTTATAAATAGTTTAGAAATATAGGAGAGTTTGATTGATGCAAGCGAGGTGAAGTCCTCCAAATCTACTGGCTTGAGGTCCAAATCTATTACTGTAGGAACTGCTGCTAGATCTGAACCGCAGAATAACATGCCATATGTTAGTTCCTGGTTGAACCCTTTTGGAAGTCTTCATACCTGGCTGTTTGTCTTGTACCCCGATGGAACTAATGGATGTAGTTGTTAGAGAACCTTTTATTTTGTGGTTTCTCGCCCAGAAGCTGACCCGTATCATCCCCTGATTCAGGAAAAGGGCTGACCAGCTCCGAAGCCCTCCACGTGATGACGTAGATGGGCGTAGCCAACTCTGGGAACTCATTATGGGTCATCTCGGGGAAAACTCAGTACGGCGTCCTTCAGAATTCAAGTTTTAGCAACGGCCTCCAAAGCATATACGTGGCGATGTTCTTTCTGAGTCCTCTGCGCCCTTCGGACTCTTACAACATCTAACGGTCCTTCAGATAATCCTGCACAATGAACAGGGGGCAGTCAAGCAAAGTTCTATTGCGTCTAACACATCCACCCATTGATTGGAGGTAAAAGCGTTCTTCACATCAAAGGGTAGCTACCAACATTATCGGTCGAGTATGTGACAAGCTTTGCCGGACGGCGTTGATTACTTCCGCTGCTAAGGCGGAACGTCCTCATTCGGAAGCCAATTCCTCTTCTAGGGTAACAGAAACATCTCTTCCACTGGGCACATATTGAGCATGCAGCAACAAGTGCGGGTGGCAGTCGTCAATATCCCAGCTTCAAAGTCTGGAATTATGTTTTATGACTTATTAGGTGATGCTGTAACAAGCTCATTTTCCTAGAACTACGTACGGAACGGGTTCATTACAGAGTGTCCACGATTGCCGTGACTGTTCCGGTCGATAGAGTATCACGTTGGTTCCCGTTTCTCCGAGCTTCAGGTCATACGCCTATAACCTTTCTTCCAGGGGTCAGAGTCCCGTCTTGATGGAGCTCTCTCCAGGCCGTTCCTTGATCAGGCGGTTCGTTTTGCTTAATTCCTTTGTCCTCCTCGTTCTAAGCCCATTACGTTTATCTTCGAAATAAAGGTTCTGTAATATCTGTCACCTGCCCCCGCATCGGTAACTTTTCTTGCGTGATCTCAAAGATTCTAATTCGAGCCTCGATAACTACTCGTGTAATCCAGACTTCCTACCGCAAAGTCTATTATATGACGATACAATACAAGAATTCAACAAATGTGCCCTCTTCAGTTTAGCTACGACCCAACCAACAGCCGAGCATTCCTTCGTCGAGCTTTCGTATATTTTTCACTTTGAAAGCTGTTAATTAATGGTCAATAGTAAAGTAAACATCCATTAGTCCATCAATAGTGAAATTGGCCGATACCAATCAGGGTTATGTCAGCGTTGAATTCCTATTAAGTACTAATCCAGTACAGAGACCATTTCCAGAATGATTGTACGCCTAGCATTGTTGTGTAAACGTCCTAGTCAATTGGGTACTTAAGTGAGTCGCCCTCCTGGTATGCATCTGACGCAATCTTCCAACTCGTCTAACTTCTTTGACCTCAGAGTTAGAGGAAAGGTACATCTACAAACGGTGGCTTTTCGCGATGGGACTACGACGTAATATCAACACCTAATTATATCCTTTAGTAAAGTTTGCTTCCTAGCTCCGAAGATATCAGCTTATGCTAACATATTAATTTACTGGAATAAAAGGATTAATGAAGGGTTTGAGTTGGGAACATTTTACCATACTCTTCACTTCTGATTCAGTCTTCGCCTTTCCTTCCTGGACCTGGGCCGGAAATCGTGAAACGCTTACCCATCTTCGGAGACCTCCAAGGAACGGTTTAGAGTCTATCATTCCTTTTCCCTTTCTGATTTCAATAGGACTGCTTGCTGCGTAAATAAATTCATAAATGGACAATGGAATTTAGTTCGCTCGAATTTGTGGCATTACATCGACAATTTCCAGAATTTTTTATGGTATCCAATTTGGCTGCTTCTGTGTAAAAAGGTACCTTTACTCTGTCGTACTCTTTATCTCAATGTTGAATAACTGCCTCATCATCTCGATACTTCCTTTGTCCGTGTATGCTCGAGTGTAGTTTTTGGCGATGCCTTTGGTGTATCCAGAATTCCTCACTGGCTTATCTAAGATACAGCTGTTACACACCTCAGCAAAAATGATCTCCAAATCAGGGTTCTCCTCCTCAAAATGGGTTGCAGAGAGATGAAGTCATAGAGGCCTCCCTTCTTTTCCGCCGTTCGATAATTGTGACTAAATGACATTGGTTTGGAATTCCCACTTCTTGAAATGTTTCGGCTTTTTGCCAATACGTCGCCCCCTCCCCCAAAGTAAGACAACCGTTTGAAGAACACTCCTATCTTGTACAAGTACAACAGCTATTCGCCACCAATATACACAACAAGCCGTTCCCCAAAGCGGTGTCTCGCGCTGGCCTTAACACCATTTGCTTGTGACGCTTCGTTGCCCAGTGTGCTACACAACAAGCCGTTCCCCAAAGCGGTGTTTCGCGCTGGCCGTAACGCAATTTGCTTGTGACGCTTCGTTGCCCAGTGTGCTACACAACAAGCCGTTCCCCAAAGCGGTGTTTCGCGCTGGCCGTAACGCAATTTGCTTGTGACGCTTCGTTGCCCAGTGTGCTACACAACAAGCCGTTCCCCAAAGCAGTGTCTCGCGCTGGCCGTAACGCAATTTGCTTGTGACGCTTCGTTGCCCAGTGTGCTACACAACAAGCCGTTCCCCAAAGCGGTGTTTCGCGCTGGCCGTAACGCAATTTGCTTGTGACGCTTCGTTGCCCAGTGTGCTACACAACAAGCCGTTCCCCAAAGCAGTGTCTCGCGCTGGCCGTAACGCAATTTGCTTGTGACGCTTCGTTGCCCAGTGTGCTACACAACAAGCCGTTCCCCAAAGCGGTGTTTCGCGCTGGCCGTAACGCAATTTGCTTGTGACGCTTCGTTGCCCAGTGTGCTACACAACAAGCCGTTCCCCAAAGCAGTGTCTCGCGCTGGCCGTAACGCAATTTGCTTGTGACGTTTCGTTGCCCAGTGTGCTACACAACAAGCCGTTCCCCAAAGCGGTGTTTCGCGCTGGCCGTAACGCAATTTGCTTGTGACGCTTCGTTGCCCAGTGTGCTACACAACAAGCCGTTCCCCAAAGCAGTGTCTCGCGCTGGCCGTAACGCAATTTGCTTGTGACGCTTCGTTGCCCAGTGTGCTACACAACAAGCCGTTCCCAAAGCAGTGTCTCGCGCTGGTCGTAACGCCATTTGCTTGTGACGCCCCGTTGCCCAGTGTGCGCGTCAAGGACGCACACACAAATGACCATAATGTTCATATTTTAATGGCAAAAGGCTCTTTTCCAATAGAAATTTCTCGTACTATCGACATTTACAGGCTTTGAAACCCGAAAAACTTTGAACCTTGCATAGTTTTAATTGGTTTATTTTTTTTAAGTAACATAAAATTGCTTTCGTCTATGCAGGCTCGTAATTACTGCAACGAATTACAGGGGCTAAACTACGTACATGGAATTAGGCTTTAATCTTTTAAAATCGCAGTGTCCGTCTTCTTGCACTATCACATAATTATTTTTAAGTTTGAGCCTATTACTAAACTTTAATTACTCTATTAAAAATATATATGTAAACAAAATTAATTCACAAAGCACAACTGTATCTGAATTTTAAATAACAAATTAAATATTTTAATTTGTTTTTTAGTTAAATTTTTACCATACTTCAACATCTTAAAATCATATTTTTTATTGTTTGGGTGGATATCATGGATATCATTACATAGCGTGTTGGGGGGGGGGGTGGCAGAGCATTGTATGCCCAGGGGTACGAAAAACCGGATACCGCTCTGTGCTTATGAGTATGTTGCTGTTCAATGTATTATACTGTATTTTGTAAAAATTAATAAAAAATTAAT